>NW_003852396.1:30686816-30689718 GCF_000181295.1 Otolemur garnettii | reverse complement strand
CGTGGCTGGCGCCTTAGCCGCTTGAGCTATAGGCGCCGAGCCGACAGCAGGACTTTTAATGTATTCTCTTCACAACTACTTGGTGAAAAAGAAATTACTCCATATTAACAAAGACAGATTTCAGGCTCATGAGGAAAGGTTAAGCTACTTATTTCCAGAATTGTTCTTTCTCTTTCTTTCAAAAGCCTCTAGAAGGCAAGGACCCTTTTATTTTATTTTATTTCATTTATTATTATTTTTTGAGACAGAGTCTCACTTTGTTGCCCTCGGTATAGTGCTGTGGCGTCACACTCACAGCAACCTCCAGCTCTTGAGCTTAAGCGATTCTCCTGCCTCAGCCTCCCAAGTAGGTGGGACTACAGGCACCCGCCACAACGCCCGGCTATTTTTTTGTTGCAGTTTGGCTGTAGCTGGGTTCGAATCCGCCATCCTCGGTATACGGGGTCGGCGCCCTACCCACTGAGCCACAGGCGCCGCCCAAGGACCCTGTTTTAAACGCTATTTTTCTTCACTGAACACAGAGCTCTGCACGTGGTAGACGCTCAGAAAGTTCATGCTGAACGCAGGATGTGGAGTCTTCAAAGTTCCGCGCGCAAAACCTGGGAACAGAAGCACCAGAGGGCGCCCACGAGTGCACCCACCCGTGGGTCCTCAGGGCCCAAGCCGGACCTCAGGCCAGGGTGCGGCCTTTCAGCCCCAAACAGCTTCTCGCCAGAGCTAGTAAATTCGGCAAGGGAGCCCCAGGTCATCTGTCCACCCTGCCTCCTCCCCAGAACCCAGACGCGCAGAGGTGCCGAGCGCGGAACGACTACACGACATCCTGTTTTTGGGGCCCGCGGCTCCTCCTCTGCTGATCTTGCCTTTCCCCGGGGTGCTGACGCCAGCTCCCCTTCCTCCAATCTCCCCACCCTCCCCAGGGGTCTGGGGCCTTCCCACTGCTGAATCACCACCACCCCGCACTCCCACGGGGCTCGAGACAGGGGTGGGGACTGCCCCAGCTTTGACCACGGCTGCATCCATCCCAGGGGCTGGCTGAAGGCAGCAGGCGCCTTTCTCAGCATCTTCCCGCGGAGGTTGGCGGGGGCGAGATACCGGAGAAAAGGACACACGCCTAGGGTAGGGCCTCTGCTAGAGTGGTGTAGGGTGGCAAGGAGGAGGAGTGGGACCTAACTTTGGGAGGCCAGACTTAAGGGCCTCAGGGCCAGAGAACTTGGGGTGAGGGAAGTGGAGACCCCAGGACCAAGCCGGCAACAGGCTGGGGGGAGGCCTGTGGACTTCCTGGTCGGGCCCCGCCCCGCCCAGGCCCACTCCCGCGCCCCGCCCAGGCCGGCCCGCCCCCCCGCCCCCCCACTTCCTCCGGCCTCTGGCTCTCACTTCCTTCTCGATCCCGGAGCCGCTGCCACCGCCCCCAGCTCCCCCGCCGCGGGGAGGGCACCAGGTGAGGCCAGGCGGGGGCTGGCGGGCCGGGGTCCGGGGGAGGGAAGCCCAGCCGGTCCAGGACTGGGCACAGGCCGAGGAAGTTTGCTTGTTGAGGCTACGGGCGGGAGGTCCTCGACTCAGTACTAATTGGGCGGGTGCGGCCGGCCGGCCGGGGCGGAGACAGGGCCACTTCGAGCCAGGGGAGGCTCGATGAGAGTGGGTTCCCAGCGGTTGTACCTGCTCTCAGGAGCTGCAAGGGACCTCTGAGGTCAGAGGGTTCCCGGCTCCGAGATAGTAGCCTCTGAAGTGGGAAAGCTCAGAACTAGAAGATGAAACTCAGAGGTGGGGTGTGTTTCAATAATGTGTGAGGGGAGAGGGGCCTCTGGCTGGAGAAGGCTCTCTCTCTGTTCTGGGAAGTTGTGACATTTGTGAGGCTGAGAGAGGGGCGGTGTCTGGAGCCTCTGAAGCCCAGGGACTGCAGAAAAAGCTCACTCTCCCTGCAAGATCGATGCTAATCCAGACCTTCACCCTTAGCCTGCAGCCCAAGGGTCACCTGCACTCAAGAGGACCTAAGTGGGGGCAAGAGGGAAGCTCCACTGATGTGGAAGCTCCAGTCTTAATGTGTGTCTATTTTCCTGAGGCTCAACCTCTCCACCCCTGGAGCTAAGCAACAGGTATTTAGTGAACAAACATCTGCTGTGCCTATCTGACTAGTGCCTAGCCTTGCTTTTTGGGAAGTAAACTGAGGAAGGAAAAGGCCTGGTCTTACCCCGTGACTAGCTGTGGAAGACTATCCTTTGGAGGTGCTGATAGTCCCCAGCGAGCTTTTTTCTGTGACTTATGGAGGGAGCAGGGGCTCCAGTCTTTGCGAGAAGGTTAGGAACCAGGAACCATTTCCTAGTCTTCCTCTTTATTCTTAGTCCCTGAATTCTATGCATTCTCCTGTTGTCTTCCTCCACCCCTTCTTTAGTTTCTACCCACAAACCCTGCATCACTCTCCTCTCATCCCCTTCTGTATCCTTTCCGCCAAACACATAGTCATACCTAGGCCCTGCCCTTTCCTTACCTATAGGCTCCTAAATTCATGTTGGTCCTCTGTATCCTCTCCTCTCCCTTCCCAGCTTCTGGCTGCTTCCCTCATACCCATGCCTCTTGCTTCCTTTATCACCCCTTATTCCTCAGCCTGTTGCCATCTTTCTGATTCCTTCCCTCTAACCCACTTATCTCCATCTTTGGGGTCAGGATCTGCTGTAGAAGAAGACTTGGTGAGTTTGAGTCTTTTCAAACATCCCTATCTTAGAGAGGCAGGATGCAACCTCCCAGTGATAGAGATGATTAAAGGGCTGGAAAACTGGCTTGGCCCTGTGGCTCAAGTGGCTAAGGCGCCAGCCACATACACCTAAGGTGGGGGGTTCGAATCCAGCCCGGACCCGCCAAACAACAATGATGGCTGCAACCAAAAAATAGCCGGGCGTTGTGGCGG
>NW_003852396.1:30678965-30686743 GCF_000181295.1 Otolemur garnettii | reverse complement strand
GAGTTGGAGGTTGCTGTGAGCTGTGAAGCCATGGCACTCTACCCAGGGGGATAGCTATAGGCTCTGTCTCAAGGAAAAGAAAAAAAGGCTGGAAAACCTCTGTGTGTATATGCATGTGTAAGTATCTGTGTGTCTACATCTTTGTATCTTACAGACAAAATAACTGCCCTCAGCCTTGAGAGGGCCCAGAGCAGGGGAAGCCAGCAGAATGAAGGGAACCTGCAGTGGGTGAGGCTGTGGTTAGGCAGGAGGAAGCAGTCGGTAGCAGTCAGGGTAGCGTGACACAAGAATAAGACTGGTGAGAGAGGCCGTGGGAAATCAAAATCAGCCCAACCCTTTGCTGCTTGACCAAGAGGCCAGGCCTGGAAGCTTGGAGGCAGTCTCAAGGTCCCTACACCAACAACAGTTGGTTCCAACATCACCTACCAGAGAGAATAGGACTAGCTGGGTGTGATGAAAGGAAAGGGAGGGGGCAAAGGCAGGATTCTGGAGGGAAAACTGCAGCTGGCCTAACTTTAGTTTTAACTGTTTTAGTTTTGAATCAGGAAAAGAAGGGTAAAGCAAAAGTGTCTGCCCCCTCTTCCCTGCTGGTCTTTCAGGGCCTGGCTTCCAGATCCTAAACATATGTCCTGGTCTACTTTAGGCCTTGGTGATCAAAAACATAGTCATACCTAGGCAGCTGTGACATTTATGAGGCTGAGAGAGGGCCTCAGGCATCCCTAACATTCCCCTCATTCACCTGGTACTCTACTCTCTCAGGAATTTCTCCCAAGTTTAATTTTAGTCCATCTTGGCTATGTAAGATCTTGTTTCAATTCTGGAGCCCCTTCTTCAAGCCTTTGGGATGTAGGCTGAGGGATCTTGCTTCTCTCAACCTTCAGTAGTCTGTATTCATTTCTCTCCACTAGAAAAAAAAAAAAAGTAGAGAGGAACAAGTGCTACATTTTTTAGATCACCCAATCATAGCTAAATTTAAGGGCTATCCCTATTCAGTCCTCTTCCTGTCTCACACTTGTTCCTTTTCCATAAATTGTTCCTTCTTCCAATTGTGCCCTTCCACATAACTGTCTCGCCTACTTTCACTTCTGGGAGGTACAGAGGTTTGGCTCTAGGATGAAACCTCAGGGACTGTCATAAAACCCCAGCTCAGGGAAGAGTGTACACACAAGGCACTTTCCCAGCATCACAAGTCACTAAAAACCCCAGGAGTCCTGATTCCTAGCCTGGCAAATCAGTACTTATTTTAGTATTCTGGATAACTCAGCAACCCACAGGGCTCTGAAAGTGAAGGCAGAATGGATGAGACAGGGATTCTGCCAGGCAAGATCTGCCTCCTTTGGAAGTTTGAGCTAACTGTAAGAAAATCATTGCTGGAAAAATAGGACCAGGATGGGAGGGATCTAAATGGGAAAGTATCATTGTGGATGAGGGTGGCTTCAGCCTAGGAGGCTGCTGTTAAGGTCTTGGCTAAAGAAGTATGGTCAAGGTTGTAACATGAAAAGAAGTAGCTGATGCCTCACATCAGGATCCATAGATCCTGGTTAGGAATCTAGAATATAGAGAGCAGAAGAGGTGTCTGATGTGTGCTTTTAGGGGATCATGAGCAGGAAGATATGAGAGGCTGTGGCTATGGCGAGACAGCTGGAAAGATATGAGGTTAAAGATAGCTAGAGAACTGGGAAGAATAATAGGGCCTGGCCCCAGACTGTAGATCACTCCCTCCATATACACTGTAGACCCATATAAATGGTAAGATATATTATAAGGGTCCATGAGAAGAGCTAAAGGGAGAAACCAAAGACAAAGCGTGGGCCACCTCCCCAGATCAGACTGCTTTTCCTGTCCAGGGTCCAGCTTCCTCTTTTGTCCTCATCTCATGGGGGAGGGCATCTCTCCAGGAGCTAGAGGCCAGAGGAGGAGCTTTGCAGCTGGGACAAGGCAGGGCAACTGGCTGTTGTAATGTCAGTGCTAACTCATGAATGCTGCAGGATGGGCTAGGCACAGGAGCCTTTGAACTTAAAAGCAAAAAAGGCTCAGATATACGTCAACCTGACCTCTGGTCCATTTCCTGAAGTGAAAACCATGGTCTGATCATTTTGATTAAGGTCAGAGTGATAGTAGGTCCATTCCCAGGCTAAAGTAACAATCCTTACCTTTTTCTCCTTTGTGGAACTAACAGTAGGCTGGAGGTTAGGAGACCCATAGCCTTGTCCTGGATTTGCTACCAGCTCTCTATATAACCCTGGTCAACTTAGCTCTCTTGGCTCCCTTTCAGCATTAAGGAGTACCTCCATGACCACATTCACTTGAACATGATAGTTCTGACTTTTCCTCCCCAAGAAACTCCTCATGGCAGTGCTGCCTACTCTGGGCCATGGTGTCTTACCAGGCTTGATGTGACCGGCCTGTGTAGTCGCTATGTATGTGGCCAGGGGCAGAACTGTGGCCCTTTCCTCAATGCCCAAAGATTGTTACAGGTTGAGAGATAAGAAGAGGTTAGAGTGTGTTGGGGATTTTGCCAGGGGCAGCAAGATGGGGGAGTACCCTGTCTTCTCTGCTCCAGCTCTGCCCAGTGACAAGTGGAAAATAGATGCCGGAGTTTCCTCCTCGATGTTATTTTCCCTTGTGGAAACCCCCTAAGGCTTGGGCAGAGCTGAAAGGACTGGGCAACCCTGGGTCTCTTTGGGTATTTTCAGGTGGGGGAGGCAGGATTGGTAGGGTAGCATTTCTGTAGCACCTTGTATGAAATTAGTAAAGGCAAAGGAAGTGCCACTTCATAAGCTTTTCATGGGGCCCAGGGACTGTTGAGTGCTGCTAGGCGGGGAAGAGGAAGCCAGAGTGTGAGCCTTCCTCTGAGCTGCTTGGTGGGGGAGGGGCAGCTTCCTTGGCTCCTCCAGCCAGAACTGTCCTGGCCCTGGAACTCTCATCCTTTGAGGAACACCCTGGGTGTTAGGAAAGTGAGAGAAGCTGAAGATTTGGGAATTGATAAAGGGGTCCCCCCACAGATTTCCCAGCTACAACTATCTTGTTTCCTCCTCCTCTCCAGCCCCTAGTAGATGGCATCTGCTCGCTCCTCTTAACCCTACCTGCTGCAGTGCAGGATCCTTTGCACAGCCTGAAGGGTGGAGAATGGCAAGAGGTAGCAGTCCTTCAGCATGGATTTTTTTTTTAAGGCTGGGAACTAGGTTCTCTTGGGTTCTACCCTGCCAATGGGCAGAAGGGGAAGAAAGACTCAGCACTCGCCTGGTCCCAGTCCCACACTGACCTCATGTCTCCCCCAGCTTCCTCCTCCCAGCCCAGCTGCAACCAGCTGCAGCCCTTTTGAGCCTCTTTATGTCACCTCTCCTCTGTTTCTCCCATCAAAACAAATAAACTTGCAGAGCTTCCAGTAGTGCCTCTGCCCCTAGCCTTATCTTTGACCAAGAATCGTGAGTTATTCCCAATCCTTGGCCCATCAAGACTGATTTTCCTACCTGTCTTCCTCATCACTTCAGAGCTAGCTCTGCCTGCCTTGCCCTTCACTTTCCAATTGAGGGATAGGCACTATCATTTGTGTCTTTGTTACCCCAACTTGGTGCTCCGCAGGATGAGGGAGAAATTGGTTACCTTTGTCTTTCATCTCCTGATCATAGAGGTTCTTCCTTGTTCCTAGCATCAAAGTCTATGGACTGATGAGAGAGGACATGTGTGTCAGTCTGCAGCTTTTGCACAGCCCTCTGCTGAGCTTCTGGAAATAAACAGAAGGACAAACTTCCCTCCCTACCAGACATCCAGTTCAGCCTAGTGAACAATACAGTCAGTGCTGGAAAAGGTAAGGCAGGAGAGGAGTTGCTATGATGCCCTGGAAAATCTGCGAACAGAGCTGTGCCCTGAAAGACAGAAAGTACCTGCAGGGGGTAAGCTACATTCCAACAAGGGGAACTCCCATGTGCAAAGACAAGGAGGACAGATTGAGTTCATTCAATGTCAGTGACAATTTACTGACAGCCACTGTGTGCTGTGCTCAGCTGAGGGAGAAATAAGCAAGGACCTTGCCCTCCAGGCACTCCCAGTCTAATGACCCAAGATAAGACTCAGATCAGACTACATTTGAAGCCAGAAAGGTCCTGTGAGAGAGACAGGGACCAGACTTTGGATGGGATAAGGCACTTGTGACTTGAATGATTTAAAAAAACTTCCTGGAGTCCAGGAACAGTGGTTCACCCCTCTAATCTCTGGGTAGCTGAGGCAGGTAGACTGCCTGTGCTCAGAAGTTTGAGATCAGTTTGAGCAAGAGCAAGACCTAGTTGCTACTAAAAGTAGAAAAATTAACTGGGTGTTGTGGTAGGCACCTGTAGTACCAGCTACTTAGCAGGGTGAGGCATGAGGATCACTTGACCCCTCTAAGAGTTTTAGGTTGCTGAGCTATGATGACACTGTGGCACTCTACCTGAGGGTGATAGAGTGAGACTGTCTCAAAAAAGAAAAGGGCCAGGCATAGTGGCTCATACCTATAATCCTAACACTCTGGGAGGCTAAGGCTGGTGGATTGCCTGAGCTCACAGGTTGGAGACCAGCCTGAGCCACAGTGAGACCTCATCTCTAAAAATAGCTGGGTGTTGTGGCGGCATCTGTAGTCCCAACTACTCGGGAGGCTGAAGCAAGAGAATCACTTGAGCCTAAGAATTTGAGGTTGCTGTGAGCTATGACGCCATGGCACTCTCTACTCAGGGCAACAAAGTGAGACTTTGTCTCAAAAAAAAAAGGACACTTTCCTGGAGGAGGTGGTAATGGTACTTGCTTGGCTTTTTGAGTATAATATCACAGCTTGGTGTGTTTTAGGCAAGCAAATGTAGAGGCTATTTTGTAGAGGATCAGAGTGGTGTGGCTAGTGGTAAGGATTGGAACACTCGGAGATGGATTACAGTTAGAATGAAGTTGGGGGGTGGGGGCTACAGAAGGGAAACCCCATGTTAGGGAAGCAAAGTAGAAGGCTGGGCTGTACCAAGTTCCCATTGTCTCCACATTCACCCATTGCTTAGTGCCCATTCTTCCCCACCCCCAGTCTCAGTTGGGACACTTCCCCTGCTATAACGGCCACAGAGATCAGGCAATCAGGCTGCTGCTTCCTTTCCCCACTTCTGTGCCTGCCTGGGCCACATCCGAAGGCCAGCCCAATGGGGTATAATTCTAGGCTCAAGGGACCACACTCAGGGTAATGCCTGTGAACTGTGCTCCCACACACTTTGCTCCCTGCTGGAGCCAAGTCAAGCTGGTACTGGGAAGAGATTTTTTTTTTTTTTTTTTTTACCTATCCCAGTCATAACTTTGGCTCTCGTTGCACTCCAGTAAAGATTCTGCATTGTAGTGTTGGCTGTGTGTGTGTTATGGGCAGGGTAGGGTCACTCCTGGGCTTTGGAGGGGTCTATCCAGATTTTGGTAATGAAGTTAGGTGTAAGCAAATCAGAAGGCAGTCGTTGTCTAAATCTTTTCCCCCTGCCCTCCCAAACTTGTGTGGCCAGTTGGAAGTGTCTGGTTTGTGTTCATCTCTCCCTCATTTCTGGAGCAGGGATTGAGACCCTGCCATATCTCCTGTGCTCTGTATCCACACCTCTTTTGGACATTAAAGTTCAATTGCTGCAAAAAAAGAAAGAAAAAAAAAAAATGGCAGTCGTACCTCCTGTGTACCCAGCCCTATACTCAAAGCTCTTCTGTCACTGAATCAAGAGAAGTTCGGCCTGCAGTTATCAGAGTTATATATGAATAACTTCTGAGGCAAGAGAATCACCTAAGCCCAAGAGCTGGAGGTTGCTGTGAGCTGTGATGCCACAACACTCTACCTAGGGCGACAGCTTGAGACTCTATGTCAAAAAAAAGAAAAGGAGGTTGAAGCTGAGAGAGGCAAATTATCATAAGCCCAACTGATAAGGGTAGAACCATGATTTAAACTCTTTAGGCTAGGTGCGGTGGCTCATGCCTGTAATCCTAACACTCTGAGAGGCTGAGGCAGGTGGATTGCCTGAGCTCAGGAGTTCAAGACCAGCCTGAGCAAGAGTGAGACCCTGTCTCTAAAAATTTCTGGGCATTGTGCTGGGTGCCTATAGTCCCAGCTACTTAGGAGACTGAGGCAAGAGGATTGCTTGTGCCCAATAGTTTGAGGTTGCTTTGAGCTGTGATGCCATGGTACTCTACTGAAGGTGACAGAGTAAGACTCAATCTCAAATAAATAAATTAATTAAACTTAAGTCTTTGTGGATCTAAAACCTATATCACATTATTAATTTTTTTTTTAATTTCTTTCTTTCTTTCTTTCTTTTTTTTTTTTTTTTGATAGAGTCTAACTCTGTTGCCCAGGTTAGAATAAAGCAGTGTCATCATAGCTCACTGCAGCCTCAAACTGCTGAGCTCAAGTTGTCCTCCCTTGTAGCTGGGACTATAAGTGTGCAACATTTTTCTTTATTTTGTAGAGAGAGTCTCGCTATTGCCCAGGCTGGTCTCAACCTTCTGGGCTCAAGCAATCCTCCCTCCTAAACTTATCTAAGTGCTAGCCTTACAAGTGTGAGCCACTGCACCTGGCAAGATTAAGAATAATTTGGGGGCTGCGCCTGTGGCTCAAAGGAGTAGGGCGCCAGCCCCATATGTCGGAGGTGGTGGGTTCAAACCCAGCCCTGGCCAAAAACTGCAAAAAAAAAAAAAATAATAATAATTTGGAATCAGGAGGCTGAGGCAAGAGAATTGCTTTAAGCCCAGGAGTTGGAGGTTAGCTGTGTGATGCCACGACACTCTACCAAGGGCAACAAAATGAGACTCTGTCTCTACCAAAAAAAAAAATAATAATAATTGAGGGCAGTGCCTGTTGCTCAGTGAGTAGGGCACCAGCCCTATATACCAAGGGTGGCAGGTTTGAACCTGGCCCCAGCCAAACTGCAACAAAAAATAGCCAGGCATTTTGGTGGGTGCCTATAGTCCCAGCTACTTGGGAGGCTGAGGCAAGAGAATCGCTTAAGCCCAGGAGTTGGAAGTTACTGTGAGCTGTGAAACTATGGCACTCAACCGAGGGCGATAAAGACTCTGTGTCTAAAAAAAAAAAGAATAAATAAATAAATTAAATAATAATTTTGAATGCCAAGGTGATGGACCAGACGTGGATGTGAATTATGTTAGGGGGGAAAAAAGTCAGATTAAGTCATTGTAATTTGGCTAATAACATATATCTGCAAACATTTGTTCATTTACTACGTTTTGGGTTTTTGGTGTTTTTTTTGAGACAGAGCCTCAGGCTGTTGCCCTGGATAAAGTGCTGTGCCATCACAGCTCACAGCAACCTCCAACTCCTGGGCTCAAGCAATTCTCCTGCCTCCGCCTTCTAAGTAGCTGGGATTATAGGTGCCCACCACAATGCCTAGCTATTTTTTTGGTTGCAGCTGTCGTTGTTTGGCAGGCCCAGGCTGGATTTGAGCCCTCCAGCTCAGGTGTATGTGGCTGGTACCTTAGCCGCTTGAGCCCACAGGCACCAAGCCTTTTTTCTTATTTTGAGACAGAGTCTCAACTCTGTCACTTAGGCTAGCCTCAGCTTCGCTCACAGCAACCTCAAACACCTGGGTTCAAATAGTCTTCCTGCCTCAGCCTCCTACATAGCTGGGATTACAAGCTTCTGCTGAGACACCCCACTAGTTTGTCTTTTTTCTTTCTTTCTTTTTTTTTGAGACGGAGCCTCAAGCTATACCCCTGGGTAGAGTGCCATGGCATCACGCTCACAGCAACCTCCAACTCCTGGGCTCAAGCAAGTCTCCTGCCTC
>NW_003852396.1:30668972-30677461 GCF_000181295.1 Otolemur garnettii | reverse complement strand
TCCCAAGTAGCTGGGACTACAGGCACCCGCCACAACGCCTGGCCATTTTTTGGTTGCAGCCATCATTGTTGTTTGGCGGGCCCGGGCTGAGGATTCAAACCCGCCACCTTAGGTGTATGTGGCTGGTGCTTTAGCCACTTGAGCCACAGGCGCCGAGCCAAGACTCTGTTTCAAAAAATAAAAAAAACAAGCCTGTCACAGTGACTCACAGCTGTCATCCCAACACTCTGGGAGCCTGAGGCAGATGGATTGCTTGAGCTCAGGAATTTGAGACCAGCCTGAGCAACATGTTGAGACCACATCTCTAAAAATAGCTGGGCACTGTGGCGGGAGCCTGTAGTCCAAGCTACTAGGGACTGAGGCAATAGGATCACTTGAGCCCAAGAGTTTGCTGTGAGCTATGACACCACAGCACTCTACCCAAGAACAGAGTGAGACTCTGTCTCCAAAAAAAAAATTTTTTTTTCAGCCAAAAGAGTTGTCTTGAGAGAAAGGATAAGGTCTGATCTAGACCTGAATAGGGAGAATTAGGCTGATACCACCACAAGACATGTGCATACGCAGTGATTCCTGCTCTTGTCAATTCCTGTGCACACAGCACTTTTCTTTATAAAGCATATTCATTCCTGTGCTCAACATGTATAATGCTGCCCTTTGAGGCTGGAAGAACAAGTATTATTATTATTATCATACAGATGAAGAAACTGAGGCTCTAGGAAGGGAAGTGACTTATTTTATCAAGGATGCACAGCTGATAAGGGGTAAGTTGGAGACTGTGTAATGCATTGAGAAAAAACATAGGACTTGGTGTCACAAAACTGGGTTTGTGTCCTGGATCCTGTACTAACTAGCTGTGTGATGTTGGGTTACTTTAACTGCTGAGTTTGTTTTCTCATCTATAAAATAGTAATAGTATTAATAGGTTGTTATAAGGATGAAATGACATAATACCATGCAGTCTATAAAGGCTTACACCATATGAGGGGCTTTTATCAAGGGTCAAGGACACATGAGCTCAGGATGTCAGATTCAGGTATCCAGTGCACTTAGCACTGCCTCTGTCTATCCTGCTTTGGACACTACCTTACTTATAATACTTTTCCAGTGTCAGTCCCTGTTCCCTTGCCAGCCCGGAAGCCACCCACTCCCTCCCCTCTCCATTAAGGGCTGATTTACTGATTGCTACTTGATAACAGACTCTCTAGAGAGCTGTACTTCCAGTTTCTCGGGCCTTGTGACTGCGGTCTGAGTTCCCTCCTTGCCTCCCTGCCTAGGCCAGCCCAGTGCTAGGCTGTGGGGAGAGTTCTCAATCATACTGCCACACCTACTCCCCTGCTGCATGGAACTGAAGATTATAGGCCCAGGAGTTCTGCTTTGAAATGACAGTGCTTCCCGGAAAATCCAATGGATACAATTAATGGCATCTGCCCCCAAAGCTCTTTAAGGTCTTATTTCATCGGCCTAGTGCCCTTGCACAGGTATTTATCTCCATTTCCCGGGTAGGAAAACTGAGGCCAAAAGAGGATAAAAGCCTTATACTTGGTTGCAGGGAGTCAACAGAGTGGGGGCCAGAACTTAGGTCTCTTGACTTCCAGTCTGAGGGTTCCAGTTGACTCTATTGTTCTAGAGGGCCCTTATTTCCTTCCCTGACCCTTCTCTGACAGTCTCTTTCTGAATGTCCTAAGGATGAATACACACCTATTTTATGTAAATAAGATGGAAATATTTTTAATGTGAACTAGGATTAACCTCATAAAGTGAAACTATTTTCCTCCTAACTGATCCCAGGGAAAATTGTGGTCTGGGAGGGAGATGGGACCAATACCTGGGTCCTTTACAGCCCCCATACCACCAAAGTTCCTTTTCTGCTTCAGGGGGGCAGGGATCTCCCACGATCTCCATCTCCGACTTTTGAGACAAGTCTTTTTTTTTTTGAGACAAAGCCTCAAGCTGTCCCCTTGGGTAGAGTGCCGTGACATCGCAGCTCACAGCAACCTCCAACGCCTGGGCTCAAGCGAGTCTCCTACCAAGTAGCTGGGACCACAGGCGCCCACCACAATGCCTGGCTATTTTTTGGTTGCAGCCATCATTGTTGCTTGGTGGGCCCCGGCTGGATTTGAACCCGCCACCTTAGGTGTATGTGGCTGGCGCCTTAGCCACTTGAGCCACAGGCGCCGAGCCTTGAGACAAGTCTTAAAGCCGAGCATGGTGGCTCATACCTGTAATCCTAGCACTCTGGGAGACCAAGGCAGGAGTATCCCTTGAGCTCAGGAGTTTGATAACAGCCTAAGCAACACCGAGACCCTGTCTCTACTAAAAAATAAAAAAAAATAGCTAGGTGTTGTGGTGGGTCCCTATAGTGCCAGCTACTTGGGAGGCTGGAGAAATCACTTGACCCCAGGAGTTTGAGGTTGCTGTGAGCTGTCATGACATGATGCTCTATCCAGGGTGACAGAGTAAGACTCTTGTCTTAAAAAACAACAAAAACAAATCTTTTTTTTTTTTTTTTTTTGAGACAGAGCCTCAAGCTGTCCCCCTGGGTAGAGTGCCCTGGCATTACAGCTCACAGCAACCTCCAACTCCTGGGCTCAAGCGAGTCTCTTGCCTCTGCCTCCCAAGTAGCTGGGACCACAGGCGCCCGCCACAACGCCCGGCTATTTTTTGGTTGCAGCCGTCATTGTTGTTTGGCGGGTCCGGGCTGGGGATTCGAACCCGCCACCTTAGGTGTACGTGGCTGGCGCCTTAGCCGGTTGAGCTATAGGCGCCGAGCCAACAAAAACAAATCTTACATAATCCTCACAGTAACCTCATAAGGTAGGTGGTAAATCTTCTTTCTCCTCCCCCATTTTACAGACAAGAAAATTGAAGCATGGAAAGGTTAAGCAATTTGTCCAGGGTCACAGCTAGGAAACAGGAAAACCAGGATTTGAATTTATAGTTATTCTGACACCAGCACTTAGATGCTTGCTACCATCTTATACTGTATCCTTACAGCACTTTTGCTTGGTCTCAATGCCTCTTACTGAGTATCTGCCTCTCTAATGTCTGTCTTGATGGGACTTCAGAATAGTGTCAGCTTAAGGGAACAGGAGCTAGTTTCCCTCTGTGTGTCCCCATCCTTTTTTCTCAATGGGTAGTGGCCTCCCTAACCAAATATGTCCCTTTCATCTGTCCACAGGTCACTGCATCCAGAGGGGCCCAGAAGAGGGAGGAGGCACTGCCTCCACTACAGCAGCTTCATCCACGATGCAGAGCATCAAGTGTGTAGTGGTGGGTGATGGGGCTGTGGGCAAGACGTGCCTGCTCATCTGCTACACAACCAACGCCTTCCCTAAGGAGTACATTCCCACAGTGTTCGACAATTACAGTGCCCAGAGTGCGGTTGATGGGCGCACGGTGAACCTGAACCTGTGGGACACTGCGGGCCAGGAGGAGTATGACCGCCTTCGCACACTTTCATACCCTCAGACCAACGTCTTTGTCATCTGTTTCTCCATTGCCAGTCCTCCCTCCTACGAGAATGTGCGGCACAAGTGGCATCCAGAGGTGTGCCACCACTGCCCCGATGTGCCCATCCTCCTGGTGGGCACCAAGAAGGACCTGAGAGCCCAGCCTGACACCCTACGGCGCCTCAAGGAGCAGGGCCAGGCGCCCATCACACCACAGCAGGGCCAGGCACTGGCCAAGCAGATCCACGCTGTGCGCTACCTCGAGTGCTCAGCCCTGCAGCAGGATGGCGTCAAGGAAGTGTTTGCTGAGGCTGTCCGGGCTGTGCTCAACCCCACGCCGGTCAAGCGTGGGCGGTCCTGCGTCCTCTTGTGACCCTGGCACTCAGCTTGGAGGCTGCCCCTGCCCTCCCCCACCAGTTGTGCCTTGGCGCCTTGTCTGCCCCCAGCTGTGCCTTAAGGACTAATTCTGGCACCCCTTTCCAGGGGGCTCCCAGGATGCCTTCTTCTCTGAATGCCTTTTTCTCCTTAAGGAGGCCTGCAGAGAAAGGGGCTTTGGGCTCTATCCCACTCTGCTTGGGAACATCAGGTACTCTCATGAGTACACCCAAGCCAAGGTTGGACCCTGCCCCAAGAGTCCAAGCCAGTGCCCCTTTCCCCATTTTCTGCTACTGACCAGTTCATCCAGCTTTCCACACAGTTGTTGCTGCCTATTGTGGTGCTTCCTCTCAGGTTAGGGGCTCTCAGCCATCTCTAACCTCTGCCCTCACTGCTTATGAAATTGTGCCCCCAAGAGGCTCTCTTCCTTCCTCAAGGAAGGAGCCACAGAATCCTGAGAAGATGAATGTGCTCTAACCTGCTCCAATGTGCCCAGGCCATATGCATCCGCTGACTGACTCAGCTCCCATGCTCCTGGGGGCCTTTCCTACCCCCATCAGCATCAATAAAACCTCCTGTCTCCAGTGGCCCCGGCTCCTCCCTGTGTGCTGGGCATTAGGGGGTGGGCATGGGCTAGGGCTCCCTAGAGACTGGGAGCCTTTTGTTTCCTCTACTAGGGGATAGGAGACAATAGACTTCATTGTGGTCCCCTACCACCACCCCCAATTCTCTAACAAAGCTCTGGGCTCCCTTGGAGGACCACGCTTGCTTTGGGACCCAGATGCAGAAGCTGTAGTAGACTAGGACATAAACCTTAAGGAAAGAGTTCCCCATCTAGGACTCAGAAAGGGAGAGGCTGAAAATCATCACCCTGAAGGCAGGTGCTCTCAACCATGCATCTAAGAGCTATACCCTTATTCTCTCAAGGGGACAAATTTTTACTGGTAAGAGTTAGGGCTGGAACCCACGCCTCTGCCTCAACTGAAGACTTGCAGTTACTCCAGCTTCCTGGCTTGTAGTCGTAAAGATAGCTCATCAAAGTGGAAGCTTTGATCAGTCTTAGGAGACTCCAGGAGTTGGGGGATTGCCTCTTGGAATCATAACCTGCCATGGACTTATTTCCTCCATTTTAGAACCCCTTTGTCACTCAGTTCTTATCAAACCAGGAAATGAGCCCCAAGACCAGCAAGCCTTGCTCACACTAATGGAAAAAAAAAAAATTTTTATTTTCCTTTAAAATGTACAACCAAAAAAGCTTAGGATCTGGGGTAGTAAGGAAGATGGAGGAATTCTAGGGAGCCCCATTTTGGGGTAGAAATCTGGGCCTCTGACCTTTCCACCTCATACTTTTATAAAGGAGGGAATATCCATTGAAACTACAAATTTCAGAAGGGAAGGGAAGTACACGCTGTGCTAGTACTTCTCTGGGAAGAGGTCATCCTTTAGGTACAGAACACCACCTCCAAGGGATGACATCAGAATCACACACTGGCAGAGCCTTTGGAAATCATATAGCACACCCACCCCCCATCATACACATGGATACACTGAGGCTCAGACAGGGAAGGGTGTGCACCATAAGACATAAGCCAAATTAAAGAGGTAAAATCAGGACAGGAACACCTGGGAAACCTTAGCAGGGGACTGTGGCCACAGGCCTGGATGTGCACAGGATATTATTAGATACATCAGTCAAGTAAATGACCCAATTGAGAAAGGGCTGCAGTATTCAGGTAGCAGCCACTGCTCAGTGGTTCCTGACCTCAGCAAAAGGTGGCTATGTAAAGGCCAAGAACTGGATTGTGGTCATGAACCTTAGGGCTTTTTAGCACCAAATGGTGGAGCTCTCCTGTCAGCTCAGCTTCTTGAGATCGCTCAGGTAAGGGTAACAATGCTTGAGAGCCCTTGTGCTCATGTGAGGGGTGGGAAGGAGCAGTCAGCAGCACTGGCATCAGCCTTGGCCTATCCCCTTCCTTCTTCCCCCTCCCCAATCTTCAGTACAGCCCAGAGAGGACACAGGGTGGTGAAGGCCAGAGCTGTTTCTTATTTCTTGCTTCTGGGCACTGGGCTGCCTCCTTCAGAGCAGGACAGAGGGTTTAGAATCGCTTTTCCTCAGGCTGAGAGGTTATAAGCAGCTCTTTGTTCCCGAAGTCCCACCAGGCCGTCATGTGGAACGCCATGTTGGTTAGGACAACAGTGTACTCCAGGATGGCAAAGATGGTGTACACTGTTGTGAGGACACAAGGAACAGGGCATAGTGAAGCTCCCATTACCTGTTCTCAGGGGCCTCTTCATAAATCACCACACCACTAGTCCACCACAGGGGAAACAATGGAAATTGCCCCATATCCACTTATGACCATGTCTGGATCTGTCCTGGCCTCACCTCCAGCCTCACAATACATGTTGTGCCGAAAGTAGACAGCCAGCGCCGAGAAGAAGGAGATGAAGTTGATAATGAAGAGCCGCTGTTTCCAGCTGTAGGACTTTCGATCCTAGGGGATAGGCTGTCTGATCACTCTGCAGCTTGCAGGCTATGTGGGTGGCCTCCTGTTTTAGCCCCAGCTCCTAAGAGCTGGGCCTTAACCTCCCTTGGTTCCCACTAGTGGTCATAGAAGGGAGCACAGGCAGGGGCAGCAGGCATGATGAACAAGTTCACTTCCCTGCATTTGGGGGAGTGATAAGGCCAAGGAGTAGTGGTTTCCCTGCCCCTCCCACTCTAGGGAGATGGAGTAGGAAAGTTACCTGGACCCACCCATCAGCCCTAAATCTCCAGAAACTGGGGGAGAGGGGCACTGGCATTATTACAGACACAATCCTTGACACTATTCGTAATCCACTGTAGCCTGAGTGCTTCCGCTTTCTACCCCCATTTGGAACCTCCATCTCTTCTATTCTTCCATGCTAGGACCCAAACACAGTCCTAGATCCTGACCAACCTCTCTCCACTGTTGCCAAGGCCCAGCCCAACCCCAGCACCCTTGTGCCAGGGTTGCCATTAGAACTCCAGTTCCCACCTCACCATTACCCACATCCTGAGGACGAATGTCCTGTATTTTCTTCTGTGCCACCTGGAGCCCCACAAGGGATAGACCGTACCTCCTGACTTACTGTGTGCTTCTTGGTCAGCCTCCAGAGAATGCAGGTGAGGAGCATGTGGCTGAGGGATGAGCCAATGAACACAATGAAAGCATTTTCGTGGACAGCTGGAGGAAAAGGAGGATTGGGAGTGCACATGGCAGTGTGCCCACACACCTATGAAGGAAGTATGGGAAGGGGCAGGGCACATCCCCTCCCAGAGCCCTTCCCCACTCCCCCTCCTCTGAGCACCCACTGAAGTCCTCGGAGGAGGAGACATAAGTGAGCACTAGCAGTGCCAGGTTCTCGACAACGTTGAGGCCGAAGTTGAGGCGGCAAAGTGGGCGGTAGCAGGGAGATGGCGAGGCGCAGCTGAGGTAGTGGTTCCAGTAGGCGAAGGCCACCAAGAAGCGAGGTGCTGAGTGCAGTCCGATGCAGAAACGCCACACGTAGCGCTGGGGCACCTCCCCACCGATGGCCGAGCTCACCGAGGGCAGGTAATTGGGTACCTAGAGAGTTTTGTGACCTGTCTGGACATCCGCCTCTACTGGCCCTGCCCACCTGAAGAGCTCCTCTTCATCTACCAAAATCACCCCTGCCCTCAGAAGACTCTGCTCTGGCTCCTCCCCCTCCAGAAAGTCCTCCTTCAGGTGACCCCAGAACTCCCCCAGGAAACTTCCCCTTCCAGGTCCCAGTCCCAATTCCCCAGCAAGCCTGCGATTTGTGCAGGGGCATGGTAAGACCTTCTCCATCTTCCCCCACACATTTGAAATGGCACATGTTTGAGCAGTGTATAGATGGATTCACATGCTCTCTATGCCCATAGCTGAGAGCTGCCTCACATAAGAACCTGCATGAGTTCCAGGATTCTAGGACCCCAGATAACAGTCCTGAGGACAGAGACGAGTCACAGACCATCTGAGATTCCTTGGAACAGTGCTAGATTCACTACCCAGCTGAGACATTCCTCTGACTGCTCCCAGCTCCACTCATTCCTCTGAGCAGATGGGCCAAAACAATAGAGAGTGCTGTGAGAGCTGGGCCAAAAGGATACCACTACCCTGATCATGTTTCAGAAAAGTAGTTGCTCCTAACCTGGTGTGATCTAAGAAAATGACCCTGTTCTTTTGTGACTCCTCCGACCATTTTTCTCTGCCTGGAATTCCTCATTCCTTAAGGAAGTAAAGCCTCACTTCTTTATTTTTTTTTTTCCTTTGAGACAAGAGTCTCATTCTGTTGCCCTCAGTGTGTCACAGCTCATAGCAACCTCCAACTCCTGGGCTTAAGCAATTTTCTTGCCTTAGTCTCCCAAGTAGCTGGGATTATAGGCACCTGCCATGATGCCTGGCTATTTTATTTTTGCTGTTGTTGCAGTTACCACTGCTGTTTTAGCTGGCTAGGCTGGGCTGGGCTGGGTTCAAAGCCACCACCCTTGGTATATGGGTCCAGTGCCCTACCCAATGAGCCATAGGCACCACCCTAGCTTCACTTCTTTTTTTTTTTTTTTTTTTTTTGAGACGGAGCCTCAAGCTATCCCCATGGGTAGAGTGCCATGGCATCACAGCTCACAGCAACCTCCAACTCCTG
>NW_003852396.1:30663089-30668228 GCF_000181295.1 Otolemur garnettii | reverse complement strand
GCCCAGCTATTTTTTGGTTGCAGCCATCATTGTTGTTTGGTGGGCCTGGGCTGGATTCAAACCCGCCACCTTAGGTGTATGTGGCTGGTGCCTTAGGCACTTGAGCCACAGGCGCCAAGCTGAGGGATCAGTCTTCAGAGAGAGAGAGAGTTATGCAAGATCCTTTCCTTTTTTCCAATGAAAATGCTGTTCGGGTCTCCAGACTGCTGGAAAGGTGAGCAATGTTGGAGGCTATTCACAGGACAGGGGTAAGCCAGGAGCAGGACTACCCAGGGCCAGGGCCCCACAGCCTCCACAAAAAGGAGATGGCTTCTCCTCATCACTATCAGAGGAGGCTCAGTACAGAGCTCTTGGGGAAAAGATGCTGCTCTTAAGGCTAGAGCTTGAGATATCATAGCTTGTGACCAAACTCAGTGTAATCAGTAAGTAATCAGTAAAGATCCAGCAGGCAGGCTTTGGGGCTGCACAAAGTTAACTCTGCATTCTAGGCCTGCAACTCTAACTCTGCATCTCTGGCCTTTATTAGATGGATGGGTGACCTTGAGCAAGTCACTTTACCTTTCTGAGCTCCAACTTCCTCATTGGTAAAATGCATATTAGCACTAGTTACCTTCCAGGCTGATTATGAATTCTACATATGATGTATGTAAGGCATCTGCAGTGTCTGGAATGTAGTAGGTATAGTAAGTAATAGCTTTCAAAAGATAAATTTCCCTGAAAAGCCTACAAAGAGGCTGTGAACTACATGGCCATTTTTTTTTAATGGGGGAAAGGGTTTTTTGTTTTTGTTTTTTTGTAGAGACAGAGTTTCACATTATCGTACATGGCCTTTTTTTTTAAGCATGAGAAGGCCTGCGTATAGTTGAAAGTAGGAACTATGTCTTCACAAACTCTTCAGGAAACTCTAAGCCTCCTTACTTAATTTTCCTGCCTCTCTGTTCCCTTGAGTGAGGACAGTGAGAGTGTTGCCTCCATATTCATTCTGAAAACTTCTCTCCAATCTCAACTACTTTAAGAGGATAGAACCAGCATTTACGGCTTGACTGGGCAAGCCAAAAGCATCCAAGGGCCCTGAACTCTGACCCATGTTGGGAACAGGTATCAGGTAGAGATGATACAGAGTTTGGGGGAGGCCTCAGGAGGAAGAAAGAGACAGGCTGTTGGTTTTGTCTTCACAAGCTCCTTTCACATTAGAGGAAGAGGCAAGATTCTAAGAGCAGGGATTATCTCTTCCATCATATGTACACACATGTACACACACACACACACACACTCAGATACATATACTCCTACCCTCAGTCCCATCTCTAACACACAAGTTCTCCACTCACCGGTTGTGCCAGCAGCAAGCAACACCAGGAGCTATCAGAGACCAGGTACACAGCTCACCTCAAACTTTCCCATAAGCCCAGAGCTAAGGGGACTAAAAAATGGGTAAGTGAACCCTTTCCAACAGGACAGCAGATCAGAAACTCAAATGCTATAAAGGAAGGGTTCCAAAAATTCCGCTACTATAGCACTTCATATGTCACCATTAGGTTAATCATTTAGCCCCTGCTAAAAGTCCTACTAAATTACAGATAACTTCTCTATATAGTTTACTGTCCCCTGCTCCTTGCCAACTGGACAAAAAACTTCCAATTCCCATCAATCCTACTTCCTACTCCTCTCTAGACTCCATCTCCTCCTCTCTATCCTCACAGTCCCTATCTTAGCTCTGGTTTCCCCAGTAGCATGAGCTATTGTACTAGCCTCTTCACTGGTCTTCCTACTCTTGCCCCTGTCCTTAGATCTTTATTCAGGGACCAGAATGATCTTCTAAAGCACAAATCTGGCCATGTCTCTCTGCTGTTTAAAATCTTTCCAAACCTCCCCACTACCCTCTGGCTAAAATCCAAAGTCATCAGCCTGGCATTCACAAAGATTTTTCTTCACCCTTAGAGCAACAACGTCCTCTCCTCCAAGAAGAAAGTCTTCTCCAATGTCCAAGCTCGTTTAGTGCAGCTTCCTCTAAACCCTATTCCCTATACTCCCTTTTATCATAATAGGAATTCCAGCTCACTGTATTATGCTTTCTGTGTCTAAGGACTAAGTCTTATAGGAAGGAGATACTAAGGACAAGCCCATACTCAATTCCCTGTCATAGAACCTCTACCACACAGGGCACATAGGACTGGTCTAGGAAGCAAGAAGTTCATCCATTTCTGGCTAGCAGAGCCCTGAATAGCTACATGTTGTGAGGCATGGAGCTATCAGTGGAAACAACATAGCTCAAGGATCCCATCAGGGCTAAGGATCCTCCATAGTCGGTTCCCTTAAAGCCACCAAAGCCACCTGCTACATCTCCTATGTCCTGGTCTCATCTCACCTTTTCAGTCCTGGCTTCTCTTTTTTCTTTCTTTTTGGAGACAGTCTCACTCTCTTGCCCCAGCCTAGAGTACCGTGGCATCAGCCTGGCTCATGGCAACCTCAAACTCCTGGGCTCATACTCATGCCTCAGCCTCCCAAGTAGCTGAGACTACAGGCAGCCACCACAACTCCCAGCTAATCCTGGCTTCATTTTCAGTCTGGTCTTTCTTCATCCTCCTTCTCTCTTTCATGATCTGTCATGCCCATTCCAATCCCTTTTCTTCCCCCCATTACCCACTTCCCCTGCTCCTTGCACTTTTTATAATCCTCTTCCAACTCCAAAAGGACTGTAATTCTACTCTCTGTCTCTCTCTCCCTATAGTCTCCCTAACTTGGACTTGCCCTCCCTCCCATTTTGTCCTCTCTCCTACTTTCAACCTTCTTTCCACTCTCTGATTCCACCCTTATCGCCATCTCCTGACCTGGCCCTGACCCAGGGGCTTGGCACTCACCCCACAGTCAGTGGCCACCGTGTACTCAAAGTGGAACACCAGGGACCAGATGATGCAGAAGAAGAAGCCGAACACGGGGAAAGTGATGACCCACCAGACCATGGCTGTGAAGCGGAGCCGGAACACAGTTCCATCGGGGTCCAAGGGCTGGGAGGCCGCAGAGAACATCCTGTAGGGAGTGGCCCAAGCAGGGCAAGGGACACAACTTGGGGCCAGGTGGGATACCTGGACCTGAGAAAGTAGGGACTTTTCCAGAGCTGGCTCTCCAGGGTATACAAAACAGCCAGACCAGAAAGGGAAGAAAGGCTCATTCCCTTTCCTCCCATTCCACAGGGAATGGGTTATTATTCTCATTCCACAGGGAAAAAAGGAAAACAATATACAGAAGAAGGCGCAGCAAAAACAGGAAAGGTCAGGGGCGGGGCCTGTGGCTCAAAGGAGTAAGGCACCGGCTCCATATGCCGAAGGTGGCGGGTTCAAACCCAGCCCTGGCCAAAAACTGCAAAAAACAAACAACAACAACAACAAAAAAAAAAACAGGAAAGGTCAGCTCTTAGGAATCCCCTTGGCATACTAATATAGTAGGTCTACATCCTG
Source organism: Otolemur garnettii (assembly GCF_000181295.1). Lineage (NCBI taxonomy): Eukaryota > Metazoa > Chordata > Mammalia > Primates > Galagidae > Otolemur > Otolemur garnettii. Next base: position 30,664,770 of record NW_003852396.1, on the reverse strand, counting down.
AAGAGCCTAGAGAATAGAGGTGCCCAGTGGCCTACACATGGGAGGTCTGGAAGGTCTGGTGGTCTACCTCACTCTCAAAACCCTCACAACCACTGAGAAGGATCAATAGTAGAAAGGTTATTTTATTTTTTTGAGACAGAGTCTTACTATTCACCCTTTGTAGAGTGCTGTGAAGTCACAGCGCACAGCAACCTCAACCTCAAACTTTTTTTTTTTTTGCAGTTTTTTGGCTGGGGCTGGGTTTGAACCCGCCACCTTGGCATATGGGGCCAGCACCTTACTCCTTTGAGCCATAGGCACCGCTCAACCTCAAACTCTTGGGCTTAAGCGATTCTCTTACTTAACCTCCCAAGTAGCTGGGACTATAGGCGCCCGCCACAACGCTCGGATATTTTTTTGTTGCAGGCCCAGGACAGGTTTGAACCCGCCAGCCTCCATGTATGTGGCTGGTGCCTTAACCACTTAGCTGCGGGCACCAAGCCAGTAGAAAGGTTATTATTCCCATTCCACAGAAGGAAAAACTGAAGTCTGGACCTCAAACACCAGGAAAGGCCTCCTGCTACCTGACAATTTAAGGCTCTACATCAAGGCTTCCTTCAGGCCAAATAATCTAGACAAAGGACCCTTGGCTCAAATTGGCTGAAGCCCTCCCACTGACCCTGTCTGACCACATTCCTGCTCCTCACCCAAGTTAAACTAGGAACAGTAGAAATGCCCTGAAACCAATTTTGATGAGGCCATAGTCTGCCAGCCATTCCACCCCCAGGCTCTGAATGATCCAAGCCTCAGGCCAACAGTATCTTGATCCCAAAATATCAGGGTCCCTGTAGAGGCCCAGATCCCCCCAGATGAACCAGTGTCACTCAGTTCAAGGTTTGGGGGAATCTGAGGGTCATGGGAACTTCCTCCACTCAATTTGAGCCTGCTGTCTGGGCCAGACCTTGGAAGCCGCTGTCCAGATCAGACCTAGACCCAACCAGGGTAGAGCTTCTTCCACTCCCTTCTCACCTCTAACAGAGAACTCCTTCCTAACCCCTACTGCCCCCAACCATTATGACCCCTTAAGCTGGACTCACTTTTGCAGCAAGCAAAGGCAGACAGAGATGGCTTAGTATTAAAAGATCCAGGACAAAATCTCCCCTTGGGACTCATACTTCCCTCCATTAAGGAGACCCCAGTCCACTAGTCTAGCTCAGCATCAAGGATGGGTTGGGGGCTCACTAAGAAACACTCACACTGGGTGCTGAAGAGTCCGAGACTTGGGTTGAGGGCTCCTGCCAGACTGAGACTGTTCTAAGACTAGAGGGTCCCACCCCTAACTCCTCAGGGCCTGCCCTCCTGCCCACAATGCCCAATTCTCCACGCCTGTCCGAGCACACAGCCTTCCAGGATCAACAAGGCCACGTCATAAATCCTGGAACACTCTGCAAAGTTAAGAAGTGATAGTAGCTAAGGTCAGCCCTACGGAGCAAAAGAGTAAGTAGTAAAGTAGCTTCCTTGCCAGGGGTGGAGGTGGGGGCCTTTCTGAGGGTTGCAATAGTGGGCGTTGTGGCAGACACCTGTAATCCCAGCTACTAGGGAGGGGGAGGCAGGAGAATCGCTTGAGCCCAGGAGTTGGAGGTTGCTGTGAGCTGTGATGCCACTGCACTCTACTCAGGGTGACAGCTTGAGGCTATGTCTC
>NW_003852396.1:30649989-30657390 GCF_000181295.1 Otolemur garnettii | reverse complement strand
AAAAAAAGAACCTCACAGAGCATAGGGCCCAAACCACAACCCATATACATGCATATAATTGGGTCTCCATATAGACAGGCACAGATACAGTCTTGCTTACATACACACCCCACTCAAAGCCATTCTACATTGTCATGTTCCTTACAATCACACACACACATATACAGAAACACATTCCCATAGGGACAGGCTGCCCACCGTGCCACACCGGGAGGTCTAAAATGCCCTCTTGCCCAATCCTGTTCTTTCTCCACCCTCCAGATAACCCTGGGACTCCAGAATCTGCTCCTCTACGAACTCAGAATTGGGTTATAGGCTGTGGAGCTGCTCACTACAGTGACTCCAACCCTTAGAACTTTCATGGAAGGTGGAAGGAAAATAATTCTTGGAGCATCAATTTGCAGGCATCCCCTCAGCAGTCCTATATGTTTGAGGGACCCCACTAGAGAGCTGGCTAATTCTATTAAAACAGATTCAGGAGCCAAAGAAGATCCAGATAGACCTGAAATTGAGGTTATCAGTGCCCCTCAAACCCTACCCCACAGTGTGTGGCCGTTGTCTCCTTGAAGTGGAAGAGCAGGGACCAGAGGATGCAGAAGAGGAAGGCGACAAGTGGACAGCAGACCGTGACCAGGGCCACCAGGGTGAAGCGGAGCCGGACCAGGGTCCCATCCCGGTCCAGCGGCAGTGGGACCTGGTACATCTTGTCAGACCTAGGGATGGAGTGGCATGCTGTCAGGGCCTCAGGCAGCAGGGCTAGGACTCAGTGGTGAAGTCAGCCCTTGTCATCAGTCCTAAACTTAGCTGTGCTATGAAATAGGGAGACTGAGAAGGAAGTCACCTAAACTTGATTAGCTCCTACCCAGGGTGAAGAAGACTGACTCAGAATCCCAAGACAACATTTTCACCTGAATATCAAAGAGAAACAATGAGCCAAATCTGTGCTGATCTCTCCTTGTTTCAAGAACCAACCCTAAAATCTATCAGTGGATCATCTCCTCCCCCAAGCCTTTGAGCCTCAGGCCCAGCCTCTATGCTTCTGGGCTTCTTGTCAGCTTTCACTGCCTAGGGCCCGCCTGAACCTTCAGTCCCTTTCCAGGCTTTGTGTGCTCTCTGAGTCTGCACCATAGTCACAGAGCAGAGACTCCATAGAAGCAAACAGAACTTCCACCGCCTGCTTATCCCCGCCTGCTGCCTCACGTGCCTGAGGGTGAAAGACTTTGCAGAATCAGGCCTGGCGTTAGCCTAGGTTTGCTGTTTGTTAGAAAGACCTGCTTTATCAGCTTCTGGAAGATTCCCAGTGCCCAGAGGCCTGCCCATTATCTACCTGTGACTAGGTGAGGGCTCCTGAGCACTGTGATTTCCCATCCAGACAAGGACAGGAACTGTAATAGCTAACTATACACCAACAACAATCCTAGCTTAACCCCCAGATGGGGAAGTTAAAGCAGAAATCTGCTCAGGGTCACACAGCAAATAGATGGAAGAGCCAGCAATAGAAAGATGTGGGGCCCGCAAAGACTTAACACACTGCAACTTTGGCCTTTCTTGACCCCTTCCTCTCTGCATCAGCGCTCTGGGAAGAAAGGTCAAGTTAGGACTGGAGTGAGAGAGGAAAAGGGGTGCCTATCCATAGAAGAAGAAAAGGAAAACCCAAATCCTATATAGATGAGTCAGTTATCCCTGTTACCAATGAAAAGATAGAAAAACTAAGGTGCAGAGAAAGAAAGGCTTTCCTTCCTCAAAGCTATATGCTGAGTCTGAGAGGAAGCCATCCCAGGAATTGAGGCTCCTGTTGCCAGGTTAGGGCTGGTTCCAGATACAGAAAGAACTTGCCCTTCTGGGCTCAAAGACCTAGTCAAATCAAGCCCCAACTCTTCAGGGCCCCACCCTCATGACTCTCCTCTCCAGTTCCACCCTCATTCTAGAACAAGCCAGGTAGATTAACACTTCTACATTCTCAATTATATTCCCCTCCTACAGGCCCAATCAGGCAGCCCACCCCACTGCTCAAGTTCCTCTCTCCCTTTTGGGGATAGGGAAATCAAGGATATCCCTGGGGAGTTGGAAGTGGCTATGGTGAGCCTCCTGGATCAAACACATTCCCTATACTATCCTTAATGAATAGTAACTCCCGTAGGGCCTTAAATGGGGATCATTTTCCCCCCTTAGCTCAAACCTAGGCTTTTTTTTTTTTTTTTTGAGACAGAGCCTCAAGCTGTCCCCCTGGGTAGAGTGCCATGGCATTACAGCTCACAGCAACCTCCAACTCCTGGGCTCAAGCGAGTCTCCTGCCTCCACCTCCCAAGTAGCTGGGACCACAGGCGCCCGCCACAACGCCCAGCCATCCTTTGGTTGCAGCCATCATTGTTGTTTGGCGGGTCCGGGCTGGGGATTCGAACCCGCCACCCTAGGTGTACGTGGCTGGCGCCTTAGCCGGTTGAGCCACAGGCGCTGAGCCAAACCTAGACTTTTAAGTTGCTGCAGCACTAGTCCCCCACCACCACCAACCTCCTTCTCTGAAGCCTGCTGCCCCAGATCCACTGGGATCCCCAAACTGAAGACCAGATATTCAGGGAATAAGTAGGCACTGCTTGAGTCTGGGGGTGATGGGGAGGTTCAAGGAACAGTCTGCTATACTTCTTACAGGTATGCATGACCTCCCTTTTAGCTGTGTGACCTTAGGCAAGCCACCTATCCACTCTGAGCCTGTTTCCACAGGATGGCTTTCATTACTCATAAGGCTCCTCCCACTTAGTCATTCTACTCCTCCACACCTCAGAGCTGGGAACTAAAGGCCAGTTGTTCAGCCCCCAGACAACTCTTAAAACTGCTTTCCCAGAAATATTCCTACCTCATCACCAAGGCCTCTAGAGATCTTCTGAGCCTCTCATCCAAATCCACATTTACTGGGTGCCTATGAAGCACTAAGCACCCTGCTCAGCATTTGATATACACTCTCTCCTTTTTTTTTAGAAATAGGGTCTCTGGAGCACAGTAGAGCAATCATAGCTCTCTGCAACATCAAACTCCTGAGCTCAAGCTCCTATGTCAGCCTCCTGAGTAGCCAGTATTATACCTAATTCAAGCACCACCAATTTCAGCTAATTTTTTTTTTTTTAATTTTTAGTACAGGTAGGGTCTCACTATGTTAACCAGACTGGTCTCAAACTCCTGGGCTCAAACCATCCTTCTGCCTCTCCTTCCCAAAGTGCTGGAATTACAGGGGTGAGATGCTGTACCCAGAATACATTGTTTCTTAATCCTCATTATTATTCTATGAGCTAGGCACTACAGTCTATTATGTTTCCATTTTACAGATGAGAAAACTGAAGCTCAAGAAGGCTAAAAGTACTTACTCAAGGTCCAGGCTAATAACTGGCAGTGCTAAGATTCGAAACTATTCTATAGGGTTCCACCCCCTTACCCTCATCCACTGCACCTAAGAGGAATCATGATCGAGAAGCCCTGCTGAGTCAAAATGGGAGGGCTCAACCCCAGCACCCCCATCACCATGGGGGTGCAGGGGGAGGTCAGCTCAGTAAGTCTGGAGAGCCGCAGTTCCTGGGATATGCAGTTTTGCCACAGTAAAAGCAGTCACCAGGACCCCCAGAGCTCGGGCCCGGCCTGGCCCTGCTGAAGCTGGACCGCATGGCCGAACTCCCCCGGATGGGGTTATCCGGCCATCTGGCATACCCAGCCCTATACTCACCAAGGCAGTGGTGGCCGGGACGCCGAGCCGGCGCAGGCCGGAAGCCGGGGAACCTGGGGGGGCGGGGAAACCCAGGCCCAGAGTGGGGGGTCTAGCTCCAGGGGGCGGGTCCGATCGGAACGGCAGGGGCGGGGCTGGTGCGCTCGAGGCGGAACTTAAGGAGGAAACTGCGCCTGGATCCTTTGTAGGCTCCTCCCTGCTTCTGGAGAGACCCAGATACTCGGCTCTCCCCTTTAGTTTGGCGTCTCCTCAATGGTGCTTCTGGATTGCTGGTCTGCCTCACCAATTTCAGCTGCGTGAGGATAGCGGATGAACCCTGGACATCTGAATTTAACATGTTAGATACATCTACCTTGTCACCTTACCTCTCAGCTGCGTTCCATCACCTGTTGAAAGAACAGAAAATTAATTCAACAGGGCCCTGATTTCTCACATTCCCCGACCCCGCTCTCTCCGTCCCCAACCCCCATTCTAACTGGATTATCCTGCCTCGCCTTGTGAAACATTCAAGCAGTTTCGTCTCAACTTCAGCGCCCCTCCCCCAAATTTTGCTCTCCAAAACCTTGTGGGGACGTTTCAACAAAGGGAACAGCACCTTTGCGGGTAGGAAGATCAGTTGAGGCCCACTCCAGAAACTGTGGCCCAGTGCTGCTCCCACCTTTGATCAGGAGAGGGCACCCTGTCCTGTCCGGAGAGACTCACCTCTCCCAGCCTTGGGTCTCTCCCTGCAAGAACAGGATTGATTTCCAGAAAACAGCTATTAGGGTTTCCTTCCCTCCCTTACCCTGTCTGATCCATAAGAAACCTGAGGGAGAACCCAGATCCCTCCCTTATTATATCTTTTTCTTTTTTTGAGACAGAGTTGCTCACTATGTTGCCCCACGGTGGAGTGCTGTGGAGTCAGCCTAGCTCACAGCAACTTCAACCTCCTGATTTCAAGCTATCTTCCTGCCTCAGCCTCCGGAGTAGCTGGGACTAAAGGTGCCCGCCAAGACACTGGCTAATTTTTTCTAGTTTTTTAGTAGAGACAGGTCTCACTCTTGCTCAGGTTGGTCTCCAACTCCCGAGCTCAAGGGATCCTTCTGCCTTGGCCTCCCAGAGTGCTAGAATTACAGGCATGAGCCAGTGAACCACCTCACCTCTGAGGTAGACACAGTTACCATCACATCTTTCCTATTTAAATCTTCATGATAATATACATTCTGAACACTCTTTGTGGCCTAGGAACTCTTTTTTTTTTTTTTTTTTAGACAGAGCCTCAAGCTGTCCCCCTGGGCAGAGTGCCGTGGCATTACAACTCACAGCAACCTCCAACTCCTGGGCTCAAGCGAGTCTCCTGCCTCAGCCTCCCAAGTAGCTGGGACCACAGGCGCCCGCCACAACGCCCGGCTATTTTTTGGTTGCAGCCGTCATTGTTGTTTGGCGGGTCCGGGGCTGGGGATTCAAACCCGCCACCTTAGGTGTACGTGGCTGGCGCCTTAGCCGGTTGAGCTATAGGCGCCGAGCCGGCCTAGGAACTCTTAATTTTTATGTTTTTGTCTCATTTAATTCTGACAAAAACCCTATGAGGTAGATACTTTTTTCTTTGAGACAAAGTTTCACTATGTCGCCCTTGGTAGAGTGCTGTAGTGTCACAGCTCACAACAACCTCAAACTCTTGGGCTTCAGCGATTCTCTTGCCTCAGCCCCCAAGTAGCTGAGACTATAGGCACCTGCCACAATGTCTGGCTATTTTTTGGTTGTAGTTGTCATTGCTGTTTGGCAGGCCCAGGCTGGATTCAAAAGGCCAGCTTAGGTTCATGTGGCTGGTGCCCTACTCACTGAGCTATAGGCGCAGAGCTGAGGTAGATACTTTTAATTTTTTCTTTTTTTGAGATGGAATCTCACTTCGTCACCCTTGGTAGAATGCCATGGCATCACAGCTCACAGCAATCTCAAACTCTTGGGCTCAAGAGATTTTCTTGCCTTAGCCTCCCAAGTAGCTGGGACTACAGGTGCCTGTCACAACACCGGGCTATATTTTTGTTTTCAGCAGGCCAGGGCTGGGTTCGAACCCACCAGCCCTGGTGCATGTGGCCAGCGCCCTACTGACTGAGCTACGGGTGCCACCTGAGGTAGATACTTTTAATATCTTCATTTTACCAATGTAAAACAGAGAAGGTATGTTACCTACTCACACAGTTAGTAAATGTCAGAACCAGAATTCAAGCCTAGCACCTGAGGTCATTACCTTATTTACTATATAATAATATATTTATCCCACAAAGCAGCTATAATTGCCACTTTGCAGAATGGAAAAAAGAGGCTTAAATTTGTTGATTAATTTGTCAGAGCTCTTTTTCATACACCCACTTTTGTTCATTCACTCTCTGTGACATACACCAAGGGGTGGGGGGTTCGAACCTGGCCCAGGCCAGCTAAACAATAATGACAATTGCAACAAAAAATAGCCAGGCATTGTGGCCAGCGCCTATAGTCCCAGCTACTTGGGAGGCTGAGGCAAGAGAATTGCTTAAGCCCAACAGTTTGAGGTTGCTGTGAGTTGTGACAGCACAGCACTCTACCAAACAGTGACATAGTGATACTCTGTCTCCAAAAAAAGAATGTTGAATATAGAAGTATAGAAGTTGCAAGCAGAAAAGGGGAAGAGAATGTCCGATGTAGTTGTCAAGATCTTCCTACAGGAGATCTCCTTCACTGTTCTCCTTGCCATCCTATCTGTCCCTCACACTCCCCATTATAGCAACATCACTTTTCCAAGACATATTAGCTCTTCTTTTAAATCTCTTGACCATGTCCCTCCCATGTCCTATCCTTGCTGCAAATAAATTTTATTTATTTATTTATTTATTTATTTTTGAGACAGAGCCTCAAGCTGTCACCCTGGGTAGAGTGCTGTGGCATCACAGCTCACAGCAATCTCCAGCTCCTAGGCTTAAGCAACTCTCTTGCCTCGGCCTCCCAAGTAGGTGGGACTACAGGCGACTGCCACAATGCCTGGCTATTTTTTTGAACTCTAATTTTTATGTTTTTATCTCATTTAATTCTGACAAAACCCTATGAGGTAGATACTTTTTTTCTTTTTTTGAGATAAAGATTCACTATGTTGCCCTTGGTAGAGTGCTATGGCATCACATCTCCCAGCAACTGCAAACTCTTGGGCTTAAGTGATTCTCTTGCCTCAGCCCCCAAGTAGCTGGGACTCCAGGCACCTGCCACAGCCTCAAGCTGTTGCCCTGGGTAGAGTGCTGTGGTGTCACAGCTCACAGCAACCTCTAACTCCTGGGCTTAAGCAATTCTCTTGCCTCAGCCTCCAAATAGCTTGGACTACGGGTGCCTGCCACAAGCCCGGCTAGTTTTTGATCATAGTTGTCACTGTTGTTTGGCAGGCCTGGCCTGGATTTGAACCCATCAGCTCTAGTATATGTGGCTGGCGCCTTAGCTACTTGAGCTATAGGTGCCGAGCCTATATATATATGTTTTGTAGTAAGAACATTTAACTTGAGATCTACCCTCTTAACTTTATAGTCCTTATTTTGAAAAATGGTTTCACTATCTATTTACTGACTAAATCTCAGCTCTGGGCTCATCCTTGACCCCTCCCAGTCACCTTCCAGGTCTTAAATCGTTAACAAATCATGTTGAATCTACCTGCTAGATAGCTCAAGAAGTCATCATTTTCTTTCTTT
>NW_003852396.1:30647923-30649301 GCF_000181295.1 Otolemur garnettii | reverse complement strand
TTTTTTTTTTTTTTGGAGACAGAGTCTCACTTTGTCACCCTCGGTAGAGTGCCATGGCATCACAACTCACAGCAACCTCAAACTCTTGGGCTTAAGTGATTCTCTTGCTTCAGCCTCCCACGTAGCTGAGACTACAGATGTCTGCCATAATGCCTGGCTATTGTGTTGTTGTAGTAGTCATTGTTGTTTGGCAGGCCCGGGCCAGGTTCGAACCTGCCAGCCCCAGTGTATGTGGCTAGCACCCTGGCCGCTGAGCTACAGGCACCGAACCTCACAGATCTTTTTCATGACGAAGACATCCTTCTTGGATGGTTTTAAACTACCCACCCCAGACTCACTCATCTTGCTCTAGCCCTTTTCTGACTTAAACAGTAACTAATCTTCCCTGTTGTACAGAACTTTCTCTAGCTCCCCTTTTACTTCTAGGATGAAGTCCCAGTTGGCACTCCTGGGCCCAGTTAGCTCTTTCTTGAATCTATACTTTCTCTTCGCTTGCTCAAACTGGCCTGGAATGTTCTCTCTTCTCCTTTCCATCTCAGGAAATGCTATAAAGATATTGATTAGGCCTGGCGCCATGGCTCACGTCGTAATCCCAGCACTGGGGAAGCTGAGGTGAGAGGATTGTTTGAGCTCAGGAGTTCAAAGCTTGTCTGAGCGAGAGTGAGACCCCGACTTATAAAAAAAATGGAAAAGCCCAGCCAGGCACCGTGGCAAGTGCCTATAATTCCAGCAGCTTCAAGACTGAGGCAGCAGGATGTCCACAGCCTAAGTCTGAGATTGCAGTCAGCTACAATGCCATTGCACTCTGGTTGGGGCACAGGGTAGAACTCTGTCTTAACCAAAAAAAAAAAAGAAAGAAAGAAAGAAAAAAGAAAAATGGGATAATAAAAAGAAAGAAAGAAAAATAAAAATGGTATTGATTAGGTTGAGCATTGTGACTTACTCCCATAATCCCAGCACTTTGAGAGGCTAAGCCAGGAGGATTGCTTTAGGCCAGGATTTTAAGAGTAGTCTGGGCAACACAACAAAACTCTACAAAAAATAAAAAAGTTAGCTAGACTTGATGGTATCCACATGTAGTCCCAACTACTTGAGAGGCTGAATTAGGATCATTCGAGCCCAGCACTTCAAGATTACAGTGAGAAATGATTGTGTCACTGTATAGCATGGGTGACAGAGCCAGACTCTCTCACACACACACACACTTACACACCCAAAAGTATGATTAGTATGACACTTTGGTAAATTAAGAATGCATGTGGGCTTGGCGCCTGTGGCTCAAGTGGCTAAGTCGCCAGCCATATACACCTAAGGTGGTGGGTTCAAATCCAGCCTGGGCCCGCCAAAACAACAATGACGGCTGCAACCAAAAAATAGC
>NW_003852396.1:30641241-30647414 GCF_000181295.1 Otolemur garnettii | reverse complement strand
TGTCACCCTGGGTAGAGTGCTGTGGCATCATAGCTCACAGCAACCTTCAACTCAGGCTTAAGCAATCGTCTTTTGTGTTTTATTTTTTATTTTTGTGGTGATGGGGTCTTGCTCTGGCTCAGGCTGGTCTTGAACTCGTGAGCTCAAGCAATCTACCCACCTCAGCCTCCCAGAGTGCTAAGATTACAGGCATGAGCCACCTTGCCCGACTTAGAAATAGAGAATTTAATTTCAAAGCTAACATAGTAGAAAAAATGGGATAATCCAAAAGAATGAAGGAAAGGAGAGATAAATGGTCAATAAGTAGTGAAAAAGTGCTCAACATCATTAGTCATTAGGGAAATGAATATCAAAATGACAATGAGATACTACTTTGTACCTGCAGAATGGCTATAATGGAGAAAAAAATAAAAGGAAAATAGTAAGTATTGGCTAGGATGTGGAGAAGAGAAATTGGAACCTTCCTATATAATACTTGTAGGAATGTAAAATGGGGCAGCCACTTTGGAAAACAGCTTGGAAGTTCCTGACTGATACGGACTTGGTTAAACACCAAGTTATCATATGACCCCACAATTATACTCCTTGGTATTTATCCAAAGAACTGAAAATAGGTACTTAAACAGATCTGTGTACATGCTTATTCACAGCAGCACTATTCACAATAGCCAAAAGATGGAAACATCTCAAATGTTCACTAACGAATGAATGGACAAAAAATTGTAATATATCTATGCAATGGGATTTTATTTGTCCGTAAAAAGGAATGAAGTACTGATATCTGTTATAACCCATAAACCCTGAAAACATGCTAAGTGAAAGAAGCAAGACAGAAAAGACAACATGCTGTATGATTCCTTTTATAAAAAATGTAAGAGTAAATAAATTCATTGAGACCAAGTGCAGATTAGTGGTTACTAGTGGCTAGAGGAAGAAGGGAAGAGGGAAATATTGCTTAGTTAATAAGAGGTTTCACTTTGCAGTGATAGAAATACTTGGCACTGGCTAGAGGTAGTAGTTATACCACACTGTCAATGTACTAAATGCTATTGTATTGTTCATTTTTAAAAGTGTAAATTTACATTATGTGTAATTCACCTCAATTATTTTTTTTAAATTAAATTAAAAAAAACGAACACACTAAATCAGAAATAAACAATTTGACAGGTAGAAAAAAAAAACTTAAAGGCTGGGCAAGGTAGCTCACATCTGTAATCCTAGTACTCTGGTAAGCTGAGGTGGGTGGATTGCCAAGAGCTCACAGGTTCAAGGCCAGCCTGTTCAAGAGCAAGATCCCATCTGTAAAAATAGCCAGGTGTTGTGGTGGGCACCTGTAGCCCCAGATACTTGGGAGGCTGAGGCATGAGGATGCCTGGAGCCCAAGAGTTTGAAGTAGCTGAGAGCTGTGACTCTACAGCATTCTACCAAGGGTAACAAAGTAAGACTCTATCTCAAAAAAAACAAGGCTTGGAGCCTGTAGCTCAGCAGCTAGGACACTAGCCACATACACTGGAGCTGGTGTGTTAGAACCCAGCCCGGGCCTGCCAAACAACAATTACAATTACAGCAAAAAAATAGCCAGGCATTGTGGTGGGTGCCTGTAGTCCCAGCTATTTGGGAGGCTGAGGCAAGAGACTTGCTTAAGCCCAAGACTTTGAGGTTGCTGTGAGCTGTGACACCACAGCACTTTACCGAGGGTGACATAGTGAAACTGTTTCAAAAAATAAAAAAAAGATTAAAAAAAAACTTAAAAACACAGACTTGGCTCGGCACCTGTGGCTCAATCGGCTAAGGCACCAGCCACATACACCTAAGGTGGCGGGTTTGAATCCCCAGACCGGGCCTGCCAAACAACAATGATGGCTGCAACCAAAAAATGGCCAGGCGTTGTGGCGGGGCGCCTGTAGTCCCAGCTACTTGAGAGGCTGAGGCAGGAGACTCGCTTGAGCCCAGGAGTTGGAGGTTGCTATGAGCTGTGATGCCATGGCACTCTACCCAGGGGGATAGCTTGAGGCTCTGTCTCTAAAAAAAAAAAACAAAAAACCCACAGACTTACTGTATAATCTAGCAATTTCTCTTCAATTTTCAATTCTCTTAGGTATTAACCCAAGAGAATAGAAAGCATATCCACCAATACAAATGTTCACAGTAGCATTATTCACAATAGCTAAAAAGTTAAAACAACCCAAATATCCATCAACTGATTTATGAATAAACAAAATGTGGTAAAACCCATACAATGGAATATTATTCAACTATAAAAAGGGAGTACTAAGACATGCCACACATCATGCTAAGTGAAAAAGCCCAGACACAAGAGTCAAATATTGTATGATTTTACTTATATGAAATGTCCAGAGTAGGCAATCCATACAGAAAGGAGATTAGTGGTTGCCAGGGTCTGAGAGAAGGGGAAGATAGGACGTTTCTTTGGGGGGTTAAAAAAATGACCTGGTATAAGATAGTGGTGATGGTTGCACAACCTTTGACTATACTAAATAAAAATCACTGAATTATATACTTTTATAAAGGGTGAATTTTACGTTAGGTGAGTTATATCTCAATTTTTAAAAATCTGGTAAAGAGCTGGGCTTTGATAAATGGCAAAAATTTACTACAAAAATTTAAAAATATTACACAAATTTAAAAAATAAAGGTGGCCAGGCATGGTGGCTGATAACTGTAATCCTAGTACTCGGGGAGGCCAAGGTGGGTATATAACTTGAGATCAGGACTTTGAGAGCAGCCTATGCAAGAGTGAGACCATCTCTACTAAAAATAGAAAAATTGGCTGGGTGTGGTGGCTCATGCCCGTAATCCTAGCAGGCTTGGAGGCTGAGGCAGTTGGATTGCCTGGGCTCAGGAGTTCAGGACAAGCCTGAGCTAGAGTAAGACCCCATCTCTAAAAATAACCAGGCACTGTGGCAGGTGCCTGTAGTCCCAGGTACTTGGGAAGCTGAGGGAAGAGAACCACTTGAGCCCAAGTTTAAGGTTGCTATGAGCTGTGATGCCATGGCACTCTGCCAAGGGTGACAAAGTGAGACTCTGTCTCAAAAAAATAAAAAAAATTATCTGGGTGTCATGGCAGGCACCTGTAGTACCATCTACTTGGGAGCCTGAGGATGCCATAGCACTCTAGCCTAGGCAACAGAGTAGGACTCTGTCTTAATCAATCAATCAAGATAAAATAAAGCCAAATAAAATAAGAGGCCAGGCATAACAGCTCATTCCTGTAATTCTAGCTACTGGGATTTTGGGGGGCTGAGGTGGGCAAATTTGAGACCAACTTGAGCAACATATCAAGACCCCATCTTAAAAAACAAAAAATACTCCTAAGTGATGCTATTGAAGAAAAAGAAAATAGCCAGGCTTGGTGGTGTGCATCTGCAGTCTCAGATGCTTGAAAGCCTGAGGGAGAAGGATTGGCTTGAGCCAAGGAGTCTGAGGTTCCAGTGAGCTGTGATGACACCACTGTACTCTAGCCTGGGGAACAATGCCAGAGCTGGTCTCAAAAAAAAAAAAAAAAAAGTAGAGAAATGGAAAGGTTTGGACAAATGCAAAGTATAAGATGCATTAGCTAAAATCCTGACACCAGGAAATTAATTAAATGTAATGGACTAAATGATCTCTAAAAATCCAGTTACATGCTATTTACAAACCTCACCCTTCCTTATCAAGTTATAGGAAAATAGAAAGAAAATCAATATTTATATGAGTAGGCCAAGTGTGGTAGCTCATGCCCATAATCCTAGCACTCTGGGAGGCCAAGGCGGATGGACGCTTGAGCTCAGGAGTTCAAGACCAGCCTGAGCAAAAAAATCAAGACCAGCATTTCTACTAAAAATAGAAAAAACTGAGCGGTCCCTGTGGCTCAAGGAGTAGGGTGCTGGCCCCATATACCAGAGGTGGCGGGTTCAAACCTGGCCCCAGCCAAAAACTGCAAATAAAAAAAAATAAGAAAAAACTAAGGCAAGAGGATCACTTGACCCCAAGATTTGGAAGTTGCTGTGAGCTATGATGCCACAGCATTCTACCCAGGGTGACAGCTTGAGACTCTGTCTTAAGCAAACAACAAGAAAAATATTTACATGATGGCTCGGCGCCTATAGCTCAACCGGCTAAGGCGCCAGCCACGTACACCTAAGGTGGCGGGTTCGAATCCCTAGCCCGGACCCGCCAAACAACAATGACAGCTGCAACCAAAAAATAGCCGGGCGTTGTGGCGGGCGCCTGTGGTCCCAGCTACTTGGGAGGCGGAGGCAGGAGACTCGCTTGAACCCAGGAGTTGGAGGTTGCTGTGAGCTGTAATGCCACGGCACTCTACCCAGGGGAACATCTTGAGGCTCTGTCTCAAAAAAAAAAAAAAAAATATTTACATGAGTGTTTACTATGGGCCAAACAGTGCTCAAGACTTGCAAATTCTATTACTTTATTTGACCTTCACAACCTCGTTACAAAATATAAAGTATTGTACCCATTTTTTTTTTTTTGAGACAGGAGCCTCAAGCTGTCCCCCTGGGTAGAGTGCCATGGCATTTCAGCTCACAGCAACCTCCAACTTCTGGGCTCAAGTGAGTCTTCTGCCTCAGCCTCCCAAGTAGCTGGGACCACAGGCGCCCACCACAACGCCTGGCTATTTTTTGGTTGCAGACATCATTGTTGTTTGGCGGGCCTGGAATGGATTCGAACCCGCCACTTTGGGTGTACGTGGCTGGCGCCTTAGCCACTTGAGCCACAGGCGCCGAGCCATTGTACCCATTTTATAGACAAGGAAACTGGGACACAAAATAGCTAAATAATTTGTGGAAGACATTAAAAAGTAGATCTAGGACTGGAAGTTAGTTCTGTTTGACTCCAACCCTGCTCCTCTTCCCAGTGTACCATATAAGAAATCTAGAACCATCACTCCCATCACTCCAGAAGGAAGTCTCTTACTCTTCCATGATTTTACACTCCTTTTTTTTTTTGAGACAGAGTCTCAAGGTGTTGCCCTGGGTAAAGTGCTGTGGTGTCACAGCTCACTCTTGGGCTTAAGTGATTCTCTTGCCTCAGCCTCTCAAGTTTTTGCACTCCTTATAGGTCTGTCTCCTCCCTGAGTACCAGTCCTTCATTGTTGCCTATGGTGAGTTCTGAAGTCATGTGTATGAGAGACTGGGGACTCCTAGGACAGAGATAGACTTTCCTTAGCTCTTTCTTGGGAAGAGTAAATGTTGAGCTGTGGACATCTCTGGGCTCCTAAAGCAAGCTTTTGTGGGCATTCACCAAACTCCTTGTCTTCAGAGTAGAAGGAAGATGATAACCGAAAGGAGTGTTGAGAATTAGACAGAGTAGGAATGGGTGCCTCCTCAAAGATGTCTTTCCCCTGTCAGAAGTCCTTGGAAATGATTATCTGTGCACCGCATGCTTACCAGAGTACCTAATAAGAGTTGCTTTGAAATCATATCACCACCCAGTAGGGCGCCGGCCACATGCACTGGGGCTGGTGGGTTCGAGCCAGTCTTGGGCCTGCTAAACAACAATAAGAACAAAATATAGCTGGGCATTGTGGTGGGCACCTATGGTCCCAGCTACTAGGGAGGCTGAGGCAAGAGAATCTCTTGAGCCCAAGAGTTTAAGGTTGCTATGATGCCATAGCACTCTACCAAGAGCAACATAATGAGACTCTTTTCAAGAAAAAAAAAACCCAGAAATCACATCATCAGGGTCACAGGAAATTCCTCCCTGGAGCATTCCTCATGGAATTGTGTATTCTTACAGTCTTTCCACAAGTATGCACTATTTTGCTGCATACCTATTAGTACTTTGGACTCAATTTACTTGTATACTCACTCAAGACGTATCTTTCAGAACTATTTTATAGCAAAAGAAATGTTTCTGATATATAACCATTTTATAGCAAAAGAAAAGATATATTTCTCTGTCAGAATCTATGTCTTAGACTTAGAGAATATTTAGGATGGGAACTCATTGTCATTTTTAAAAAATATGTATCATCTATTGAGCAGCTTACCGTCTGCTAGGTACTATGCTGACTGCTTTACATGTATTATCTCATCTAATTCTCACAACAACCTGTGTGGTAAATACAGTTGTTAGGCTCGGCGCCTGTGGCTCAAGCGGCTAAGGCGCCAGCCACATACACCTAAGGTGGCGGGTTCGATTCCCCAGCCCGG
>NW_003852396.1:30635711-30641095 GCF_000181295.1 Otolemur garnettii | reverse complement strand
GCACTCTACCCAGGGGGATAGCTTGAGGCTCCGTCTCAAAAAAAAAAAAAAAATACAGTTGTTATACTCATTTTATAGGCAAAGAAATTGAGTGTGGCAGGCACCTATAGTCCCAGCTACTTGGGAGGCTGAGGCAAGAATAGTTTAAGCCCAAGAGTTTGAGGTTGCTGAGAGCTGTGACGCCATGGCACTCTACCAAGGGCTTCATAATGAGACTGTCTCAAAATAAAAAAAAAGAAAAGAAAAAGAAAAAAGAAAGAAATTGAGGTTCAGAGAGGCTAGGAAATTTGCCCAAATTCATTCAGTTAATACATGATTGGGTCCAGATTTATTTTTAATTTTTTTATTAAGTCATATACACATAGATCATAAATACATTTATGCATATGTGGGGTACAATGTTATAATGTGTTGATTCTTTTTGGGGGGGTCAGAGCTGGGTTTGAACTCGCCACCTCTGGCATATGGGGCTGTCACCCTACCCTTTTGAGCCACAGGTGCAGCCCATGTCAATTCTTTTATACAATCTGATGTGGTTACATCAAACCAATTAACATAGCTTTCGCCTCATTTACTTGATTATTGTGTTAAGATGGGTCCAGATTTAAACTCATGGTTCGATGACTCCAAAGTCCATACTTCTGCTACTATTCCCACTAAAGAAAATAGTTTACTCATTCATATATCACAAATCTAAAGCACTGGCCAGTTGTGGTGGCTCAAGCCTGTAATCCTAGCACTCTGAGAAGCCAAGGCAGGAGGATAGCTTGAGCTCAGGAGTTGGAGACAAGCCTGAACAAGAGGGAGGCCTCAGCTCTACTAAAAATAGAAAAACTGGCTGGGCATTGTGATAGATGCTTGCAGTCTTAGTTATTAGGGAGATTGAAGCAGGAGGATTGCTTAAACCCAGGAGTTTGAGGTTGCTGTGAGCTAGGCTGATACAAAGGTACTTTGGCCTGGGTGACATAGTGAGACTCTGTCTAAAAAAAAAAAAAAAAAAAATCTATGTATGCCTTTTGTTAGAGACACCAAAATAAATAAGTAGAGGAGAGGCTTAAACATAGTTGGGTTTGAATATTAAAGAGCAAGAAATCAAAGGTCCAGGAGGGTAGTGAGGAAGTTACTATAACTATCCAAGGAGAGCTAAGAACTTTCTGAAGTACAGCAAAGGCAAGGAAGAGTGGTGGAAATGAAGGGGTGTTCAGATGGAAGAGTTGGGGGAAGGTGGTTTAGTCAGATGTTTAAACTAGCGTTACAATTTGTCTATCCATATATTAATTATTAGGGTGGAGGGAAGCACATCAGTGGGGCCATGAGCTTGTAACATTAAACCCATAGAAAAACTTTCAATGATCTCTATATAATCCTCGCTTAACTAAGTTCTTGACCTTTTGAGTTGTTTCCCAGAAATGGTGGATTTTCTCCAGGACAAATGAGCTGAGGTTCTAAAATCCCCATGCAGACTTCCTAAAGACAAGACTATCTATCCCCTCCAACCTGCCCTCAAACGCAGCCACTCTTAGCTCCTCCTGAGATATACTACCACCTGCCCCAAGGCACAGGGGCCCCTCTTTTTAAAGATCAGGACCTCCACTTACTTGGAAGATCTGAGGCATCTTCTCCCATTCTACTGTCATCTATCCTCATTGTCTCAATAATTGGATCTTTGTGCAATGAGCAACTGTACCTAGACCAAATGTACCTAGATGGGGAACTATATTGTACTTTTGCAGTGCTTAATTTTTTTTCCTCCTTCAAGCATCTACTGGGCATTTACAATGTATCATTTCTTTCATCTCTGCAAATAATTCAGTTTTTTAATTTTTTTTTTTTTTTTTTTTAGAGACAGAGTCTCACTTTTTTACCCTTATTAGAGTGCCATGAAGTCACAGCTCACAGCAACCTCTGGGCTTAGGTGATTCTCTTGCCTCAGCCTCCCTCGTAGCTGGGACTACAGGTGCCCACCACGACACCCAGCTATTTTATTGTTGCAGTTTAGCCGGGGCTGGGTTTGAACCCGCCACCCTGGGTATATGGAGCAGGCGCCCGTCTCACTGAGCCACAGCGCCGCCACAGTTTTTAAATTTTTTTTTTGCAGTTTTTGACCGGGTTTCAACCCACCACCTCTGATATATGGTGCTGGCACCCTACTCCTTGAGCCACAGGCACCACCCTTTTTAACAAATAAATCAATTATTTCTAGTCCCTTGCTACCACTGAAAAACCTAGAGTATTTAAATTTACCTATGTTTTGGGCAAAACCCATTTCAGAAGTTTTTTTTGTGGTTTTTTTTTGAGACAGAGCCTCAAGCTGTCGCCCTGGGTAGAGTGTCGTGGCATCACTGCTCACAGCAACCTCCATCTCCTGGGCTTAAGCGATTCTCTTGCCTCACTCTCCCAAGTAGCTGGGACCATAGGCGCCCGCCACAACACCTGACTATTTTTTGGTTGCAGCCATCATTGTTGTTTGGCGGGCCCAAGCTAGATTCGAACCCACCAGCTCAGGTGTATGTGGCTGGTGCCTTAGCTACTTGAGCCATAGGCGCCAAGCAGCAAAACCCATTTCAATCTCGTATTGATGTTCCAGAAGAGATCATAGCAGAGGTATAGTCTGTATACGTTTTGCTAAGTACCGGCTCCTGCTATTCTGTTTGAGATCCCCAACTTTCCCTCTTGTACTATCAGGCTTATGCTCTGAGCTAGGCCCAAGGAGGAAAGGAACACCAAGAAGCTGCAGCTCTGACCTGCAAGAGCCCAGGACACAGAAAACCAAAAAGTAAACAATAGGATACAAAGTGACAGGGATGTAACGGAGGTTGGTGGCAACATTTGAACCAGTTCTTTATGCAGGGGGTTCTTTTTTTTTTTTTTTCTCTGAGACAGAGCTTCAAGCTATTACCCTGAGTAGAGTGCCTCGGCATCACAGCTTACAGCAACTTCCAACCTCTAACTCCTGGGCTTAACCGATTCTCTTGCCTCAGCCTCCTGAGTAGCTGGGACTACAGGCGCCCACCACAACGCCCAGCTATTTTTTGGTTGTAGTTGTCATTGTTTGGCAGGCCTGGGTCAGATTCGAACCCACCAGCTGTGGTGTATGTGGCTGGCACCTTAGCCGCTTGAGCTACAGGTGCCAAGCCTACGCAGGGGTTCTTAACGTGCATCTGGGAAGTAAGTTCCAAGAATGCTCATTTTTGCTTGGTGCCCATAGCACAGTGGTTACAGTGCCAGTCACATACACAGAGGGTGGCAGGTTGGAACCCGGCCTGGGCCAGCTAAACAACGATGACAACTGCAACAAAAAATGGCTGGGTGTTGTGGCGGGCCCCTGTAGTCCTAGCTACTTGCAATCCCAAGAGTTTGAGATTGGTGTGAATTGTGACGCCATGGCCCTCTACTTAAGGCAACGTAGTGAAACACTGTCTCAAAAAAAAAAAAAAAAAAACACGAAAAAAACAAGAATTCTCATTTGTACTAAACTCTAAGGTGGACCATTTCTGAGGGCATCGTAAATACTCTTAATTTCTATCCTAGGAATTCAGAAAGGGAAAAGGTGTGTTGGTGCAAGCCTGGGTCATAAGAAAGGAAAATCGGGATTTAGGGCCTCAGAGCAGTCGCAGGCAAATTAAGTGTACAGAACTTCCAGGTAGAGTCGTCAGCTACGCACGAGGTCTGCCCAAGAAGTGCTGCCTGCGCTACCGGGAAGCCTTCCCATCACCACCCGCGCGCTGGGGCAAGGAAAGGTTAGAATAGTTACCATGCCATTCTAGGGGCCTTCCCTCTGATTGGCTGGCAATCCCGCAGCTCAAATACCTCCAAAAGGGGGCGGAGCCTCGTTAAAAACGTCACCACTCTTCTACCACACCCGACTGGGTGCTCCCCCACTCCAGCCTCTCACCAGTCCACTTCCAGAAGCCTGTGTGATGTCACGAATCGCCCCCAGCCAACCGCGGCGGTGAGGGGCGGGACTCCACGTCCCTCCCGCCACCCCTCCCCTTTTCCTCCCCGTAACTCTTTTTGTCCCTCCTCTTCCCCTTCGCCTTTTTTCCGGAAGACCGCCTTCACGTTCTGGTTCAAAAGACTAGTTACCCAATGAATAACAGGGCGGAACCAGAGTGGCGGCCTCGTCTGCCAATGCGCAGACGGCGAGGGCGGAGCGCCCAGAGCGAGCCTGTGACGGTAGGCGGCGTGTGACGCAGTCGGGCCCTCTGCGCGCTGCGCCCGGAGCGGCGGTGGGTGGCGGTGGTATCGGTAGTGGCAGCGGCGGCGGCGACGGTTTCGTGGCGGCCGCGCGCTGCTCTGTGAGCGGCAGGTGGCGGACGGGCCTGTGCCCTCACTCCTGGTACTTTCCCCCACCGCACCTCGGTAAGTCGGGAGCCAGAGCAGCGGCGGCTCTGCAAGCTCCTCCTCCTCTCAAGGCGGGCGGAAGCGCGGGGCGTCCCAGGCCCTCTCGGCTCTGAAGTCTCGCGCCCCGGCGCGCACCTTCTTGTCTGAGGGAGGGGCGGGGCCCGCGACCCTACGGCCAGGAGGCTCGACTCCTCAGGCCTTGGGAGGGAATGGACGTCGGTGGGGTCTAGGCCTGGAGTCTCCAGTTGGAGCCCACGCTAAGGGAGCGTCCATTTATCTGGTTGTACTCATTCATTCGTTCAGCGGTTATTGGGCGCCCATGGTGGGCCTTTCTTTTCGGGGGCAGTGCTTTTAAGACCCTGAATACGGTCTCCTGCGCACTTCCTTCACCGTCGTGGGGATGGGTTTTATTTGCCTTGGCATCTTCGTGAGGGAAATGGGCGGCCTGAGGGTTAAGAGAGGGCAGGCAAATCGGATGTTTGTTAGCTTTTTAAGATAATACCTGA
This sequence comes from Otolemur garnettii, assembly GCF_000181295.1. Taxonomy (NCBI): domain Eukaryota; kingdom Metazoa; phylum Chordata; class Mammalia; order Primates; family Galagidae; genus Otolemur; species Otolemur garnettii. Next base: position 30,636,245 of record NW_003852396.1, on the reverse strand, counting down.
GAATTTGGGTCAGTTCAGTGGATTGAAAGGTTCTTTACTTCCACGTGTTCCATGTAAAGCCACTTGAGAAAGATTGGGGTTCTTGATTATCGTAGCCATAAGGACCTTAGAAGTTGTGTAAGTGAGGTTTTATAGATAGAGAAATGGAGGCCCAGAGTGACTCAAATCTAGAAATTTCTCTACTATCTCACCCTTAGGGAATATTCCTGTCTCCCATTATTTAGGATTCCTTTTGAGGGGTCCGTGGGGTAGGGACATTTGTTGGTAGAGGAAGAGTAGTTTTAGCGTTTCTGACTTAGTTGCTATCAGCTATGCTAAGATAGAAGCTTCTTTAGTGGTACCCTAACCTAGATGTCAAGAACTAAACTTTAGATAAAAGTTGGCTAAAGTTTCCCTTTTTAAATCTGAGTTATTGTGTCTGCTACTGGGGACTCAGAGGAAAGTCCAGTTAATGACCTACAAAACTGGCTTGGCGCCTGTGGCTCAAGCGGCTAAGGCGCCAGCCACATACACCTAAGGTGGCGGGTTCGAATC
>NW_003852396.1:30628286-30634068 GCF_000181295.1 Otolemur garnettii | reverse complement strand
GAAAGGGTCTTTTTTTTTTTTTTTTTAAAGACAGTCTCACTATGTCACCCTTGGTAGAGTGACCTGGCATCACAGCTCAACCCAAGAATAACCTCAAACTCTTGGGCTTAAGCAATTAATTCTCTTGCCTCAGCCTCCCAAGTACCTAGGACTACAGGCAGCCTGGGCACCCACCACAATGTCCAGCTATTTTTTTGTTGTAGTTGTCATTGTTGTTTGGCAGGCTGGGGCTGAGCTATAGGTGCTGAGCCTAGTTTATCTATTTTTAGTAGAGACAGGGGTCTCACTTTTGCTCTAACTGGTCTCAAACTCGTGAGCTTAGGCTATCCACCCGCCTTGGCCTCCCAGGGGTCTTGCTCTTCTTAAGAAGGCTGGTCTCCAACTCCTGAGTTCAAAGCAATCCACCCACCTCCGTGTTAGGATTATAGGCGTGAGCCACCATGCCCAGCTGTAGTGTTTGTTTTTAAACTCAGTTAATAAGTTGCCTTTGTTAAAATAAATTATCCAAGAAACACTCTTAAATATTTAAGAACTGGTTTTGGGAAGCTGAAGATTTGAGTCCTAGAGTCACTGCTGTTAATTTCTACATTCATCGCTTGTGGTAGCCTCCTTTTCTCTGGCATAAAAGAAGTCAAGATGTTATTTGAAAGGGGATAGGTCATTGGATAAATCAAGCAATCTCTCTATTTTTGTGGAAAGGGCAAAAGAACTTGTAAATGAATTGTTGAATTGATATTATTAAATGCGATGTTAGTGGGTGTGGTGGTATGTGCCTATAGTCCAATGAGTTTTTTCAGAAAAAGTGATGCTATGTGATTCTACATATTTTTCCATTTCACTGATAGATGTGATGACACATAAATATGAATTGATGGGAGGAGTTGTTCCTTGTAAACAATAATTAACTAAATACTAATTTTGTTTTGTCATGTGGAAGAGCTTGTACTTAATTCAGTGTAGTGGAAATGCTTGCAATTTTTGTAGTAGGGAAATAAAAATTATTTCTTAAATATATATAGCTCCAGGCCAGGCATGGTGGCTCCCACCTATAATCCTAGCAATCTGGGAGGCCCAGACAGGTGAATTGCTTGAGCTCATGAGTTCCAGACCAAGAAGAGCGACACCCTGGTCTGTACTAAGAGTAGAAAAACTAGTGGGTTGCTGTGGCAGGCTCCTGTCGTCCCAGCTGAGATCAAGGAAGCTGAGATAAGAGGATTGCTTGAGCCCAAGAGTTAAGAGGTTGGTGCGAGCTATGATGTATGGCACTCTACCCAAGGTGACTGAGTCTCCAAAAAAAAAAAAAAAAAAAAAAAGTTGGCTTGGCGCCTATGGCTCAAGTGGCTAAGGCGCCAGCCACATACACCTAAGGTGGCGGGTTCAGATCCAGCCCCAGCCTGCCAAACAACAATGATGGCTGCAACCAAAAAAATAGCCAGGTGTTGTGGCGGGCGCCTGTGGTCCCAGCTACTTGGGAGGCAGAGGCAGGAGACTCGCTTGAGCCCAGGAGTTGGAGATTGCTGTGAGTGATGCTACAGCACTCTACCCAGGGAGACAGCTTGAGACTCCGTCTCAAAAAAAAGAAAAGTTCTTTGACAGAAATGTAAGAATTAATACAATTAATAATTTTTATTACTTTATCAATGACATTTATTTTAAGAGATAGGGTCTTGCTTGGTTACCTAAGCTGGAGAGCTGGGGTAAGATCATAGCTCACTGCAGCCTCAAACTCCTGGACTCAGGCTGTCCTTCTGCCTCAGCTTCCTGAGTAGCTAGAACTATAAGAGTGTACCACCACGCTCAGCTAAATTAAAATTTTTAGAGAGAGAGGGAGTCATTATGCCTAGGCTGGTCTCAAAACTTGTGGCCTCAAGTAGTCCTTCTCCCTTACCCCCAGAGTCACTGGGATTTTAGGCCTGAGGAACAGTCCCCAACTTGAGATTTGTTTGTTCTTTTTTTTTTTTTGCGACAGTCTCACTACATCACCCTCGGTAGAGTGCAGTGGCATCACAGCTCAGTGTGGTGGCATCACAGTTCACTGTAACCTCAAACTCTTGGGCATAAGTGGTTCTCTTGCCTCAGCCTCCCAAGTACCTGGAACTACAGGTGCCCGCCACAATGCCCAGCTAATTTTTGACTGTAGTTGTTGTTGTTTGGCAGGCCTGGGCTGGATACGAACCCACCAGTTCTGGTGTATGTGGTTGGCACCCTAGCTGCTAAGCTACAGGCGCAAGCCTGTAGATTTTCTAGAGTTAGAGAGCAGCAAGCTGGAAATGTCTTGGAAAGCCTGTTTAGTCATTCATATAGCACTCAAAGTTGGCATTTGCTTGTTTTTTCCCATACACATTTCAGAGTTTGTCCACCATGTTTCTGGGTAGAAAACTGATTTTTATAATTGTACCCGGAGTTCACAAAACTTAGAAAACCAGAGCGGCATCTGTGGATCAAAGGAGTAAGGTGCTGACCCCATATGCCGGAGGTGGCAGGTTCAAACCCAGCCCCAGCCCCCCCAAAAAACTTAGAAAACCAGACGTCAGTTTATAGAGCTTCAGTTAGGACAGTAGGGTAATATATGCCTGTCCATTGGCATACTGGTGTATCTTTTGAGAGTCTGAATTATTATTAGGATAGGTTTTTTTATTTTGGTAAGAGACAAAAGACTTTGTCTCTTACTATGAGGAAAAAAAAAGTCTTTATCACCCTTGGTAGAGTGCTGTGGCGTTACACAGTTCACAGCAACCTCTAACTCCTGGGCTTAAGCGATTCTCTTGCCTCAGCCTCCCAAGTAGCTGGGACTATAGGCTCCTGCTACTGCCTGGCTGTTTTTTGATTGCAGTTCGTCGAGAGCTGGGTTTGAACCTTCCACCCTTGGTATATGGGGCCGGTGCCCTACTCACTGAGCCACAGGTGCTGCCCCTATTAGATAGTTTTGAGCATAGAGGGCAGAATAAAATTAAAGATAAAATTAAAAGTCTATGTTTCTGTATAGCACTTTTTTTGTCTTTAAAAACAAATTTTTTTTTTTTGAGACAGTCACACTATGTTGCCGTTAGAGTGCTATTGCATCACAGCTCACAGCAAATTCAAACTCTTGGGTTTAAGCAATTTCTCTTCTGTTAGCCTCCCAAGTAGCTAGGACTACAGGCACCCACCACAATGTCTGGCTATATTTTGTTGTTGCAGTTGTCATTATTGTTGTTCAACAGGCCCTGCCTGCCCCAGTGTATGTGGCTGCCACCCTAAGCACTGAGCTACGAGTGCTGTGCCTAGATCTTCCCCCTTTATCAGAGAAATGTCTTTCCCTTATAGTACTGGATCAGTACTGCTAAATTTTGGTTTTGTAGGTTCCCCATTTTGTAGTAAATGCAGAGTCACTTCCCTTTAATTGGCAGTGTTCTTTCTCTAGGAGCTCTAGGCTCTAGAGCAGTGATTTTCTTTCTTTTTTCCTTTTTTGAGACAGAGTCTCAAGCTGTTGCCATAGGTAGAGTGTCATGGCGTCATAGTTCACAGCAACCTCAAACTCTTGGGCTTAAGCGATTCTCTTGCCTCAGCCTCCCAAGTAGCTGGGACTATAGGGGCCTGCCACAACACCTGGCTATTTTTTCGTTGCAGTTGTCTTTGTTGTTGTGGTTGGCCTGGGCTGGGTTCGAACCCACGAACCTTGGTGTATGTGGCTAGTGCCCTTACCCATTGAGCTACGGGAGCCGCCTAAAGCGGTAATTTTCAACATAGGTGCTATAGCACACTTGTGTGCTGTGAGAGCATCTCAGGTGTGCCAAGAAAATTTTAAAGATCCTTAATTAAGGCTCAACACCTGTACCTCAGTAGTTAGGGTGCCATCCACATGTACTAGGACTGGCAGATTTGAACCTGGCTCAGGCCTGCCAAACAACAATAACAACTACAACAAAAAAATAGCTAGGCGTTGTGGTGGGCGCCTGTAGTCCCAGCTACTTGGGAGGCTGAAGCAAGAGAATCACTTGAGCCCAAGTGTTTGAGGTTACTGTGAGCTGTGACACCACTGCACTCTATCAAGGGTGACATAGTGAGACCGTCTCAAAAAAAAATCCTTAATTCTTTTCTTTTCTTTTCTTTTTTTTTTTTTTTTTTTTTGAGACGGAGCCTCAAGCTATCCCCCTGGGTAGCGTGCCATAGCATCACGCTCACAGCAACCTCCATCTCCTGGGCTCAAGTGAGTCTCCTGCCTCAGCCTCCCAAGTAGCTGGGACTACAGGCCCCCATCACAATGCCTGGCTATTTTTTGGTTGCAGCCATCATTATTGTTTGCCGGGCCCGGGCTGGGGATTTGAACCCATCACCTTAGGTGTATGTGGCTGGTGCCTTAGCCGTTTGAGCCACAGGCACCAAGCCCTTAATTATTTTCAAAAGAAGTTCAAAGCATAGTATGTATGTGTTTGTGTGTGTATATATATTTGTTTATTGCAGTTTTTGGCAGGGCTGGGTTTGAACCCACCATCTCTGGGATATAGGGCCGGCGCTCTACTCCTTTGAGCTGCAGGCGCTGCCCATATATATATATATATTTTACTCCTTTTTTTGATCAACAAACATAATTTAAGTGTGCTGGGGAAGTTTAACTATAGGTTCACCTGTGCCATGAGATAAAAAAGGTTGGAAAAAAACACTGCTCTAGAGCATGGTTTGTTTGTTTGTTTGTTTGTTTTTGAGATAGTGCCTCAAGCTGTCGCCCTGGGTAGAGTGCTGTGGCATCACAACTCACAGCAACTTCCAATTCCTGGGCTCAAGAGATTCTCCTGCCTCTGCCTCCCAAGTAGCTGGGACTACAGGGGCCTGCCACAATACCCGGCTATTTTTTTGGTTGCAGCTGTCATTGTTGTGTGGCGGGCCTGGGCTGGATTCGAACCCGCCAGCTGAGGTATATGTGGCTGGTGCCTTAGCTGCTTGAGCCACAGGTACTGAGCCTAGAGCATGTTTTTTTGAGTCAATAGCTTCATGTGTTGGGCACATTGCTTCTTGTGCCTCAGTTTCATACTTCATTGGATTCTTAGGACATTCATATGAAATAATTTCTAAAAGCAGTTAGAACAGTGCCAGAGACATAGTAAAAAGTAAGATGCTATTGTGTATTATTTCTTTTTTGAGACAGAGTCTCCACTTTTGCCCTCGGTAGAGTGTTGTAGCGTCAAAGCTCACAGCAACCTCAAACTCTTGGGATTAAGTAATTCTCTTGCTTCATCCTCCCAAGTAGCGGGTACTACAGGCGCCCACCACAACACCCAGCCCACCCAGCCTTTTTTTTTTTGAGACAGAGTCTCATGGCCCTCATTTGGGTGCTGTGGCATCACAACTCACGGCAACCTCCAGCTCTTGGGCTTAGGCAATTCTTTTGCCTCAGCCTCCTGAGTAGCTGGGACTATAGGTGCCCACCACAATGCCTGGCTATTTTTTATTGCAGTTTGGCTGGGGCTGGGTTTGAACCCACCACCCTGGGTATATGGGGTCAGTGCCCTACTCACTGAGCCACACGTGCCACCTGCCTGGCTATTTTTTGGTGCAGATGTCATTGTTTTTTTAGCTGGCCTGGCCCGGGTTGGAACCCACATGCTCTGTGTGTGTGGCTAGCTCTGTAACCGCTGTGCTTGGGTGCCGTGCCCGCGTATTATGTCTTCTAGGAAGATTTCAACTTGGGGGAGGTTAATTTACTTGAAAGGACAAAGACTTGAATATGTGGTGTGCCTCTAAACTTGAATGGGTTAAGATGTTCCATAGATTTCTGTCTCTAGGATTACTTTTTTTTTTTTTT
>NW_003852396.1:30626130-30627604 GCF_000181295.1 Otolemur garnettii | reverse complement strand
AGGCGTCGAGCCTCTTTTTTTTTTTTTAAAAGAGACAGAGTCTCACTTCATCGCCCTCATTGGAGTGCTGTGACGTCACACAGCTCACAGCAACCTCCAGCTCCTGGGCTCAGGCGATTCTCTTGCCTCAGCCTCCCGAGTAGTTGGGACTACAGGTGCCTGCCACAAAGCCCAGCTATTTTTTGGTTGCATTTTGGCTGGGGCCGGGTTTGAACCCACCACCCTCTGCATATGAGGCTGGCGCCCTACCTACTGAGCCATAGGTAGGTAGCCACCCTAATTGCCTCAGTTTTTCTATTTTAGGGTCTTGCTTTTACTCAGGCTGGTCTTGAACTCCTAAACTCAAGCAATCCATCCACCTAGACCGCCCAGAGTGCTAGGATTACGGTGTGAGCCATCTCTCCTGGCCTCCTTTTTCTTTTTTGAATGGATTTAATGATACGAAAGTTTTATCATTTTTTTTTTAAACAGAGTCTCTGTTGCTGTGGGGTTTAGTACCATGGTATCATCGTAGCTCACAGCAACTGCAAAACTTTTTTTTTTTTTTTTTTTTTTTTTTGAGACAGTCTCAGTTTGTTACCCTTGGTAGAGTGCTGTGGCATCACAGCTTACAACAACCTCAAACTCTTGGGCTTAAGCTGTTCTCTTGTCTCAGTTTCCTGAGTGCTGGGTTAACAGATGCCTCCTACAATGCCTAGCTAATTTTTCTATTTTTAGTAGATAAGCAGTTTCTGTCTTGCTCAGGCTGGTCTTAAACTCTTGAGCTTGGCTTCCCGGAGTGCTAGGATTACAGGAGTGAGCCACTGAGTCTGGCCTTCTACTGTTCTTTTTTAGTGGAAACGTACAGTTTGTACAAGTACATATTTCATTTAGAAATTGAGTATCCAACCTGTGCACTGTGGATGGGTCTGCATGCTAATTTTGTGAAGACTTTTTGCTTATTTGTGGTGTTAGATGTGACAGTATACACATATGTTATGTTTTGCTAATCGATTTTCTTTAGTGTTTGTATATTTAACGTATGGTCCAAGACGACTGTTACTCCTCCAATGTTACTATTCCAATGTGTGACAGAGAAAAAAGGGGAAATAAATCAGTATAGAAAGGCTTGAGTCCTCTAAATTCTCTGCCCTGTTGTCTTATTCCCCTTCTTCTCTCCATAGACAATCACTTCTGTCGGTTTGGTGTGTTTTTCTTTTTTCTTTTTTTTTGTAGAGACAGTCTCTCACTTTATCACCCTCAGTAGAGTGCCATGGCATCACACAGCTCACAGCAACCTCCAACTCCCAGGCTTTGGCGATTCTTCTGCCTCAGCCTCCCGAGAAGCTGGGACCACAGGTGCCTGCCACAACACCCAGCTATTTTTTGTTGCATTTTGGCCAGGGCCAGGTTTGATCCCGCCATACTCAGTATGTGGGGCTGGCGCCCTACCCACTGAACCACAGGCGCCATCCTGGTATGTTTTTCTTTTTCT
>NW_003852396.1:30622450-30625287 GCF_000181295.1 Otolemur garnettii | reverse complement strand
AGGAGACTCGCTTGAGCCCAGGAGTTGGAGGTTGCTGTGAGCGTGATGCCATGGTACTCTACCCAGGGGGATAGCTTGAGGCTCTGTCTCGAAAAAAAAAAAAAAGAAAATTGAAATAATAGGGTAACTTTGTCCAAATGTTGTGATGATGTCTTATTCTTTCGTTATTGTTGTTTGTTTCTTTTGCGACGGAGTCTCACTTTGTCACCCTGGGTAAGTGCTGTGATGTCACAGCTCACAAAAACCTTAAATTCTTGGGCTTAAGCAATTCTCTTGCCTCAATGTCTGGAGTAGCTGGGGCTACAGGCACCTGCCAAAACACCCGGCTATGTTTTGGTTGGAGTGTCATTGTTCAGCAGGCTGGGCTTCTACCTGCCAGCCTCCGTGTAGGTGGGTGGTGCCCTACTCACTGAGCTATGGGTGCTGAGCCTGATGTCTTATTCTTTTTGTTTTCTTTTACTTTTTTTTTTTCTTTTGAGACAAGAGTCTCACTCTGTCTCCCTGGGTAGAGTGCCCTAGTGTCGTCATAGTTCACCTTTGTGTCTGCCCACACAGCCAGTATCACCATTCAGTTTCTGTAGTCCACAGAGGGTAAACTATATGAGTCATATACCCTACGTATACCTTACCCAGCCCTGACTTGGCCCATGTGATTATTTCCTGTTTCCTATAGAAAAAAAAAAAAAGGTTCAGTGCTAGGGCACCAGCCAGGTACACCAGAGCTGACGGGTTCGAGTCCAGCCCAGGCCTACCATACAACAATGACAACTACAACCAAAAAATAGCCAGGAGTTGTGGCGGATGCTGGGAGTCCCAGCTACTTGGGAGGCTGAGGCAAGAGAATCGCATAAGCCCAAGAGTTTGAGGTTGCTGTGAGCTGTGATGCCACAACACTTTACTGAGGGTGACATAGCTGTCTCAAGAAAAAAACAAGAAAGGTATAAAAGTGCACAGAAGGTCATCGAGATTATTTTGAGAAAATATGGCAATCAAAATGGTTTTGTTTTCCTTTTTTTCTTTTTATTTATTTATTATTATTATTTTTGAGACTGAGTCTCACTATGTTGCCCTAGGTAGAGTGCCGTGGCATCACAGCTCAACAGCAACCTCAAACTCTTGGGCTGAGGACCACGCCTATGGCTCAAAGGAGTAGGGTCCCGGCCTCATGCTGGAGGTGGTGGGTTCAAACCCAGCCCCTGGCCAAAAACTGCAAAAAAAACCCCAAAACTCTTGGGCTGAAGCGATTCTCTTGCCTCAGCCTCCCAAGTAGCTGGGACTATAGGCACCCGCCACAATGCCTGGCTATTTTTTTGTTGCATTTTGGCGAGGCCTGTTTCGAATCCACCACCCTTGGTATATAGGGCCAGTACCCTATTCCCTGAGCCACAGGTGCCACCCTTTTTTTTTTTTTTTTTTAAATTGAGACAGAGTTTCTCTCTGTCATCCTGGGTAGAGTATCATGGCATCTTAGCTCACAGCAACCTCAAACTCTTGGGCTGGAGAAATCCTCTTGCTTCAGCCTCCTAAGTAGCTAAAACTGGACTACAGACATGTACCACTATGCCTGGCTATGGGGTCTGGTTCTTGCTCAGACAGGTCTTGGACTCCGGAACTCTTGAACTCAAGCATTCCTCCCACCTTGGCCTCTTAGATTGGTAGGATTACAGGCATGAGCTACTCATCTGTAGCCTGGTGACAGGTATCTTAAGTTTAAGGAAAATTTGTGGAGGTGGAAAGCTGCTTTTACAGTTCTACTTTTGAATAAACTGTACTGTTAACTTTTTGTTCAGATCGAGGGGAGGTAAAAGTAAACTTAACCTTTGTATTTGGAATAGTTTGTGGGTCCAGTTTGTTAAGCGACTAGGTATATGGTTTGGATACTAGGGAGAAATCGTTTACATGAAGTGAGGGGTTTTCATCAAATATTTTCTGCAGTATTCTCTGATAAAGTAGAAGATAAGCTGAGAACTATACTATACTTCTATACTTCTAGAACTATACTTCTATAACTTAGAAGTAATCTCAAAGAGAATGTCAAGGCATCAGAACTGTGATTTTTGAGGCCTGGTGAGGTGGCTGACGCCTATAATCCTAGCACTCTGGGAGGCTGAGGCTGGTGGATTTACTGTTACCATATGTTATCTCCTGAAAACTAGGGGGGAAAAAAACTTTACAGTGCGCAAACTATGGAAGAATAAAGCTTGACAAAATTTTAGCTTTTCACTTGATTAGGATAGACTATGGCTATAATTTTTGGTGGATATAATGCCTAACCTTCTAAGTGCTTCATATTAGAATCTGGCATAGTTGATTAGAAATTTTTGTTAAAAGGAAGCTTAGGATTTAAAAAGGTTGAAAGTGTTTTAAAGGGATCTGAAGTTAAACCTTACCTTATGGTACTATTAGGTTCAGAAACAGTATAGATTATTAAAGGTTATTTTACAAGGCTTATTAAATCACACTGAGTTTTAGAATATTGAATGAGAAAATATGTCGTAGTTTGAATAAGTCTACGTTTGTAAAATGGTAGTTTTTTTGAAATATTTACATTGCATTCTGTCGTCTTTACAAAGATTAATAATTTTTTCTTCTTTTCAGCTTTCTGAAACAAAGACTCATCTTGAAGATGTTTAATAAATCATTTGGAACACCCTTTGGGGGTGGCACAGGTGGCTTTGGCACAACTTCAACATTTGGGCAGAGTAAGTTTTTTAAAAGAACTAGAGGCTCGGCGCCTATAGCTCAACCGGCTAAAGCGCCAGCCACGTACACCTAAGGTGGCGGGTTTGAATCCCCAGCCCGGACCCGCCAAACAACAATGACGGCTGCAACCAAAA
>NW_003852396.1:30617706-30621715 GCF_000181295.1 Otolemur garnettii | reverse complement strand
TGTTTGGCGGGTCCGGGCTGGGGATTCGAACCCACCACCTTAGGTGTACGTGGCTGGCGCCTTAGCCCGGTGAGCTATAGGCGCCGAGCCTATTCATACTTTAGTGTTACAACAAAGGCACTTGAAAAATGACCAGAATGAGAATTTTTCTTCTTTTTTTGGGTGACTGAGTCTAAGTGTCATCAAGTCTTCATAGCTCACAGCAACCTCAAACTCCTGGGTTTAAGTGATCCTCTTGCTTCAGCCTCCCACGTAGCCCAGGTTATAAGTATCTGCTACAATGTTCAGCTAGTTTTTCTTTTCTCTCTTTTTTTTTTAGTGGAGAATAGGGTCTTGCTCAGGCTGGTCTCAAAACTCCCAAGCTTAAGGAACCCACATGCCTCAGCCTCCCAGAGTGTTAGGATTACAGACATAAGCCACCACAGCCAGCCCTCTGCAGATGTTTTGAAAAGCATGTTTGCTAAACCTTAAATCCTTCCCAATAAAGATAACAGTAAAATAAGTTTATTCACGTGTCTCCTGACCTCTCTTTAGAGAACTCTGCATCTGGGTATTGTGGAATTAACCAAGAGTGCCCATCAGAATCACCTTTGGAAGTTTTTTTCAAAGCACCTATTTCCCATCTTAGAACTAGAGAATTAGAATTTCTGGGACTGGGCCCCGTACCTGTGGCTCAGTTCCTAGAGCACTGTCCATATACATTGGGGCTGGTGGGTTTGAACCTGGCCCGGCCTGCCAAACAACAATAACAGCTACAACAAAAAAATAGCCAAGCATTGTGACGAGTACCTGTAGTCCCAGCTACTTGGGAGGCTGAGGTAAGAGAATTGCTTAAGCCCAAGAGTTTAAGGTTGCTGTGAGCTGTGATGCCATAGCACTCTACCAAAGACATAGTGAGACTCTCTCTCAAAAAAAAAAAAAAAATTTCTGGGACTGGAATGTGAGCATATGTTTTGTTTTTTGAAAAAGCGTTCTAGGCTCGGCGCCTATAGCTCAACCGGCTAAGGCGCCAGCCACGTACACCTAAGGTGGCGGGTTCGAATCCCCAGCCCGGACCCGCCAAACAACAATAATGGCTGCAACCAAAAAATAGCCGGGCGTTGTGGCGGGCGCCTGTGGTCCCAGCTACTTGGGAGGCAGAGGCAGGAGACTCGCTTGAGGCCAGGAGTTGGAGGTTGCTATGAGCTGTAATGCCATGGCACTCTACCCAGGGGGACAGCTTGAGGCTCTGTCTCAAAAAAAAAAAGAAAGAAAAAGCATTCTAGGTCATTCTGATATGCTCCCCTAATGAAAGACCATTTATCTCAGTGAGTATGGAGTATAATAGTCTGGAGATAATTTTAATACTTTAATTTTGGTTATTTTACTTTCATCTGTAGTTCATAACTCACTCCTTACTTTGCCATTTTTTAAGCCTATCAACATTTGTAACTTTTATTGAAAAGTCATACTATTTTTTTTTTTTTTTTTTTGAGACAGAGTCTCACTTTGTTGCCCTCAGTAGTGCCTTGGCATCACAGGGACTATGGGCACTTGTTGCAGCACCCAGCTATTTTTGTAGATGAGGTCTTGCCTCTGGCTTAGGTTGGTCTCGAACTTGTAAGCTTAGGCATTCCACCGGCCTAGGCCCTCCAGAGTGTTAGGAGTATAGGTGTGAGCCACCACAGTGCACTGAAAAGTCATACATTTTGACTTGATATTTCTATATTTCCCCTAAGGGTAAAGAATAAAGTGTTTTTGGCTTGATATTTACTCTGTAAGTTAATACTCTGATGGAGTTTATTTCATATTATTTTTTAGAGACAGAGTCTCACTCTGTTACCCAGGCTGGAGTGCAATGGCATAATTATAGCTGACTGCAGCCTCAAATTCCTGGGCTCAAGCAGTGTTCCTGTCTTAGCTTCCTGAGTGGTTAGGGCAACAGGCATGGGCCAGTACACCTAGCACTTTTTTTTTTTTTTTTTTAAGTAGGTCTTACTATGTTGCCCAGGCTGATCTCAAACTCTTGGCCTACTACCTTGGCCTCCCAAAGTTCTGGGATTATAGGTATGAACAGAGCCTGATTTCTGATGGAATTTTGAATGAAAATTTTCAAATTAGACTGGAGTTCTATTTAAATGCAGAATTTTAGGAAATATTAAACTCCTTTAGTCATCTGATTCAGATTTTATTCTGAATTCTAATTTACCCTGGATTTTGCTTTTCCAGATACTGGCTTTGGCACTACTACTGGCGGGGCTTTTGGAACATCTGCTTTTGGTTCTAGCAACAATACTGGAGGCCTATTTGGAAATACACAGACCAAACCAGGTAAGGGCTTAATTTCGAATACAACTGATTTATTTGTAACAGGTAGGGGCTTTAGTAAGTGGCTCTAATTTATTTAACTTTCCCCTCTTCTCCATCTCCTCAGGAGGATTATTTGGTACCAACTCATTTAGCCAGCCAGCCACTTCCACAAGCACTGGCTTTGGATTTGGTACATCAACAGGAACATCGAATAGCCTGTTTGGAACTGCAAGCACAGGGACCAGTCTTTTCTCATCCCAAAACAATGCCTTTGCACAAAATAAACCAACTGGCTTTGGGAGTAAGTAGAACATCACTGGATTTCTGCATCTTATAATTTAGTTTGCTTAATGAGTATTTTGTCTTTTCTACTCCCTATGTTCATTCACCTCCTTTTCCTACCAAATGGTAAAACATGGGAAGAGGAAAATTTCAAAATGTGTTGAAAAGTTTGGTCAGTGCCTGTGGCTCAGTGAGTAGGACGCTGGCCCCATATAATGAGGGTGGTGGGTTCAAACCCGGGCCCTGCCAAACTGCAACAAAAAAATAGCCGGGTGTTGTGGTGGGCGCCTGTAGTCCCAGCTACTCATGAGGCTGAGGCAAGAGAATCACCTAAGCCCAAGAGCTGGGGGTTGCTCTGAGCTGTGATGTCACAGCACTCTACCAAGGGTGACAAAGTGAGACTCTGGCACTAGTATTTAAGACATAGGTAGAGGAAGAGCTACTTGATACAGGATGGCCAAAGAGAGGATAAAAAGCCAGGTCAGAGTAGTGGTTTTGTTTGTTTGTTTGTTTGTTTGTTTGTTTTTGAGACAGCCTCAAGCTGTTGCCCTGGGTAGAGTGCTGTAGCATCACAGCAACCTCCAACTCTGGGCTCAAGCAAGTCTCCTGCTTCCTCCTCCCAAGTAGCTGGGACTACAGGTGCCTGCTACAATGCCTGGCTATTTTTTGGTTGCAGCTGTCATTGTTGTTTGGCGTGCTGGGGCTGGATTCAAATCCACTAGCTCAGGTGTATGGCTGGTACCTTAGCCGCTTGAGCCACAGGCGCTGAGCCAGAGTAGTGTTTTTTGATGTTAAGACAGAAGAATTTTAAGGAGAAATGAGTTATAGTCAATAGTGTTGTGCTACAGAGGCACTTTCTTCTTGCCCTCTCTTTCATTTGGTATGAAGAGATTAGAGCAAGGATGACAAATATTGGACATGACAGTTTTTCCTTCATTTCTTGTCCATGGCAGATGTTTTTAATTGATGGCTTCTTCCTCTTTTAGTCTAAATGTGACCTGGGGCCAATTCTCTACACTGTACTGTACTTAGAGACCTGTACTCAAAGTACTGTACCTGATCACTGTTAGTCTGTAAGAGTAAGAATGTGACAAAGTGAATAGTTAGCCAGCTATCACTATGTTCCAGAATGACAGTTGGTTATGGGATGTTGAAATATTTAACCTTGACAGTGTAAAATCTAATCTAAAGTTCTAATTCAAAAGAGATCTGCTTTTATTAGGATGTTTTTTAAAAATAATAAGTTTGCTCATGAGAAATCATAATCCTCTTAACTTTGTAATTAGAATTTCACTTAATACTAAATATTGACCACATTGTTGTTGCTTACCGATATTTCTTTCTTTTTTTTTTTTTTTGTAGAGACAGTCTCATCTTATTGCTCTCTAAGTAGAGTGCTGTGGTGTCACAGCTCACAGCAACCTCCAACTCCTGGGCT
>NW_003852396.1:30612659-30617521 GCF_000181295.1 Otolemur garnettii | reverse complement strand
CACAGGCGCCACCCCTGGCTATTTTTTTGCCGCAATTTGGCTGGGGCTGAATTTGAACCCACCACCCTCGGCATACCCACTGAGCCATAGGCGCTGCCCCAAGCTTACTGACATTTCTATCATGATATGTAGAACTTCTTTAGAAGTAGCATCTTATGGCCTGGTGTCTCACATCTATAATCCCAGCACTCTGGGAGGGCAAGGCAGCAGGATCCCTTGAGTTCAGCAGTTTAAGACTCTGGCTTTCTGAGCAAGAGAAATTAGAAAAAATCAGTCAGGTGTTTTGGTGGGTGCCAGTATAGTTACTTGGGAGGCTGAGGCAGGAGGGTTGCTTGAACCCAGGAGTTTGATATTGCTGAGGCCAGGGCATTCTAGTCTGGGCTGAGTGAGACACTGCCTTCAAAAAAAGGTACCATCTTCATGTTTTTGAAAAATAATATTTCTTAATAACAGTTAAGTTCACTTGTATGTAATGTTTTTTTTCCCCTTGGAGACAGTCTCATTTTTTGCCCTTACTAGAGTGCCCTGGCATCCTAGCTCACAGGAACCTCAAATTCTTGGGCTCAAGTGATCCTCTTGCCTCAGCCTTCCGAGTAGCTGAGACTATAGGCACCTGCTGCAATGGGCAGCTGTTTTTAGAGATGGGGTCTTGCTCTTGCTTAGACTGGTCTTGAACTCCTGAGCTCCAGCAATCTACCCGCCTCAGCTTCCCAGAGTGCAGGATTATAGGTGTGAGCCACTGTGCCCAGCTTGTAATATTTTCTTTAAGCTCAGCTTTTTGGAAAAGTAAGGAAATCAGAGGATCTACTGTTTATCAGTTTCTATAAAATGACTTGACAGTGCCTACTAATTTTGTTTCATTATTTTTGTATGTAATTTTATATTAACCTATGTTTGATTTCCCTAACAGGACTACTTGTATTTCTAAATCTTTTGATTATGTATGTATATATTAATAGTTCATGTAAATAAAACGTATTATGACCCTTGTTTAAGTTCGAGACCAGGTTGGGCAAGAGTGAAACCCTGTCTCTACTGAAAATAGAAAAATTAGTTAGTATTGTGGCATGCATCTATAGTCCCAGTTACTTGCGAGGCTGAGTTAGGAAGATTGCTTGAATCCAAGAGTTTGAGGTTACTGTGAGATATGGCACTCTTCCCTGGGCAACAAAGTGAGACTTTGTCTCAAGAAAGAAAAAAGATGTTTTCAGAAAGGTAAGTTCATTCAGCATCTAGTCTTACTAAGAAAAGGAGAAATGATAAAATTTATGATGAAACAAAATAGTATTTTTTGGTAGCTTGCCTTCTAAGTATGCCCAGGAAAGGGTTCAAGGACACTGAGCTAACAGTTGAGATCTTTTCCCCTCCTCCCTTTTTCTCTCCTCTCCTCCCTCCTCCCCTTTCCCTCCCTCTTCCCTCCTCCCCTTCCCTTTCCCCTCCTATTTTCTCTCCTCTTCCCTCTTCCTCTCCTTCCCCTCCACCTTTTCCCTCCCCTTCTCCTCCCCTTTCCTTTTCTCTCCTCATTTCACTTTTCTTTTCTCTTTTTTTCTTCTCTGTTTTTTTCTTCTTTCTTTTTTGAGATAGGCTCTGTCATACTGGGTACACTGCAAGGGTATTATCATAGTTGAATGCAGCCTCAAATTTCTGGGCTCAGATGATCCCTGTGCCTCGTATTCCCATGTAGCTGGGACTATTAGCTTGTGCCACCATGTCGGACTGATCTTTTCTATTTTTGGTAGAGACACAGGTTCTGATCTTGCTCAGGCTGGTTTCGAACTCCTGACCTCAAGCAATCCTCCTGCCTCAGCCTTCCAGAACAAAGCAGACTTTGTTTGATTTAAAAGTTGTAAGCCTTGGGCCACGCTCGGTGGCTCATGCCTG
Source organism: Otolemur garnettii (assembly GCF_000181295.1). Taxonomy (NCBI): domain Eukaryota; kingdom Metazoa; phylum Chordata; class Mammalia; order Primates; family Galagidae; genus Otolemur; species Otolemur garnettii. The sequence goes on along the minus strand of NW_003852396.1, from coordinate 30,615,640 downwards.
TAATCGCAGCACTTGAGAGGCCGAGGCGGTTGGATTGCCTTAGTTTACAGGTTCAAGACCAACCTGAGCCAGAGTGAGACCTTGTCTCTAAAAATAGCCAGGCGTTGTGGCGGGCGCCTGTAGTCCTAGCTCCTTGGGAGGCTGAGGCAAGAGAATCGCATAAGCCCAGGAGTTGGAGGTTGCTGTGAGCTATGACATCACTGTACTCTTACCAAGGATGACAAAGTGAGACTGACTCAAAAATAAAATAATAAATAAAAATTGTGAGCCTGAAAGTTTGTGTCTGGGCTCGGCGCCTATAGTTCAACCGGCTAAGGCGCCAGCCACGTACACCTAAGGTGGCGGGTTCAAATCCCCAGCCTGGACCCGCCAAACAACAATGACGGCTGCAACCAAAAAATAGCCGGGCCGGGTGTTGTGGCGGGTGCCTGTGGTCCCAGCTACTTGGGAGGCGGAGGCAGGAGACTCGCTTGAGTCCAGGAGTTGGAGGTTGCTGTGAGCTGTAATGCCATGGCACTCTACCCAGGGGGACAGCTTGAGGCTCTGTCTCAAAAAAATAAAAAAGTTTGTGTCTGTTTGACATACTTGGTTTGAATATATTTGCTGATAAAATTCTTGAGACATGAAAATATTACTGCTCTAGAATCATAGCCCAATTGTAATTGTAATTGTTTTACTTTTGTAATTTTGCAGGGTAAGTCTCATTCTGTCACTTGGGCTAGAGTGCAATGGTCTCAGCATAACTCACGGCAACCTCAAACTCCTAAACTTAAATAGTCCTCCTGCTTTAGTTGGGACTGTAGGCATGTGCCAACATCCATAGCTAGTTTTTTTTTATTTTTAGTAGAGGTGGGGATCTTGCTTTGCCCAGGCTTTTTTTCTTCTTTTCTTTTTTTTCAGTACTTTGATATGGCACAAAAGCTCAGGCTGGGGTTGAACTCCTGAGCTCTAGGTATCCTCCTACCTTGGTCTCCCAAAATGTTAGGAATACAGGTGTAAAACACCATGCCTGGCCCAAAATACTTTATAGATTCTTAAGTTCTTTACTGTTAATATCTCGTTTTTCTAATTTATAGATTTTGGAACTAGTACCAGCAGTGGAGGACTCTTTGGAACTACAAATACCACCTCTAATCCTTTTGGCAGCACATCTGGTTCCCTTTTTGGGCCAAGTAGTTTTACAGCTGCTCCCACTGGAACTACAATTAAATTTAATGTATGTATTCTTTTCCCAATCTTTGTGGAACATAATAGAACCTCCATAGCTGACCACCTTCCTACATTGACCACCTCCTTCAGTTGACCTAATTTTTTTTTTATTAAATCATAGCTGTGTACATTAGTGCAGTCATGGGGTACAATGTGCTGGTTTTGTATATAATTTGAAATATTTTCATCAAACTGGTTAACATAACCTTCATAGCTTTTCTTTGTTATTGTGTTAAGACATTTATATTCTACGCTCAGTAAATTTCACATGTACCCTGTGTTGACCTCATTTTTATAGATCAGAAATGCACGACATTTACAAGTCAGTACAAGGGGCCTAGTTCCTTATGTTCACTATCTCCATATGTCAACCTGTTTGTTACAGTTCCTTGGTCAACTTACAGAGGTTCTGTTGTATGTTTCTTTCTTATTTGCAGAATTGCTTTGCAGGATGAATTGTAAAATTGCTTCTTTTTCATTTGACTCTTCCTGAAAGATGTATTAAAAAATCAAAATCTGTAAATAGTTGTACAGTAGACAGGAAAAGTTGTGAGACAATTCTCTGTATATGTGTACATTATCTTCACCCTGATCAAATGTGATTATAAGCTATATTAGGTAGAATTTGAATTTACTGTGTAGGCTTGGTGCCCATAGCACAGTGGTTAGGTCACCAGCCTCATACACTGGGGCTGGCAGGTTCGAACCTGGCCTGGGCCTGCTAAACAACAATGACAACTACAGAAGAACAGCTGGGCATTGTAGCGGGCTTCTATAGTCCCAGCTACTTGGGAGGCTGAGGCAAGAGAATTGCTTAAGCCAAAGAGATTGAGGTTGCTGTGAGCTGTGACACCACGGCATTCTACCAAGAGCAACGAGACTGTCTCAAAAAAAAAAAAAAAAAAATTACTGTGTTAGTGTGACTTATGAATGGTAAACTTGGTTCTGCGCCTGTGGCTCAAGTGGCTAAGGCACCAGCCACATACACCTAAGATGGTGGGTTTAAATCCAGCCCGGGCCTGCCAAAAACATCAATGAGGACTGCAACCAAAAAATAGCTGGGTGCTATGGTGGGCGCCTGTGGTCCCAGCTGCTTGGGAGGCTGAGACAGGAGACTCGCTTGAGCCCAGGAGTTGGAGGTTGCTGTGAGCTGTGATGCCACGGCACTCTACCCAGGGGGATAGCTTGAGGCTCTGTCTCACAAAAAAAGAATGGTAAACTTTTTTTTAGATACAGAGTCTCACTTTGTTGCCCTTGGTAGAGTGCTCTGGCGTCACAGGTCACAGCAACCTCCAACTCCTGGGCTCAAGCGATTCTCCTGCCTCCACCTTCCAAGTAGCTGGGACTATAGGTGCCCGCCACAATGCCTGGCTATTTTTTGGTTGCAACCGTCATTGTTTGGCAGGCCGGGCTGGATTCGAACCTGCCAGCTCAGGTGTATGTGGCTGATGCCTTAGCTGAGGCGACACTTGGCTAATTTTAATTACAGGTCTAGGTCTTGCTCTTGCTCAGGCTGGTTTTGATCTCCTGAGCTAAAGTGATCTACCCACCTTGGCCTCCAAGAGTGCTGCAGTTACAGGTCTGAGTCACTATGCTTGAAGGCCTTGTAAACTATTTTTCATGGAGATAAAGAGTAAGTGCAAACTCATTGGCCTCTTTGAGGCGAGTATGGAATAACTCATTCATAAGATGTAGCAGTTGAAAAATACAACTTTTTTTTTTTTTTTTTTTGAGACAGAGCCTCAAGCTGTTGCTCTGGGTAGAGTGCTATG
>NW_003852396.1:30605232-30610407 GCF_000181295.1 Otolemur garnettii | reverse complement strand
AAAAAAAAAAAAAAAATGCACCACCAGTTATAAAGTAGATACTTCAGGGCAGATTGGGAAGTAGGACTTAGAAACAGAGATTTAAATGTGTATGTAAAGCTTTCCTTATGCATATAATTATTACATATATTTTAGGATATAAGTGGATGGTTGAGTTATGGGATTAATCCTTGGGTTTGTGATTACTTTATTAAGATTGGTTTATTCTGGCCCAGCATGGTGGCTGATGCTTGTAATCCAGCGCTCTGGGAGGGAGAGGCTGTGAGTAGCCTGAGCTCATGGGTTTGAGACTAGCCTGAGCAAGACTGAGACCTCCTCTCTAAAAGTAGCTGGGCATTGTGGTGGGCACCTGTAGTCCCAGCTGCTCGGGAGGCTGAGGCAAGAGGATCACTTGAGCCCAAGAGTTCGAGGTTACTGTGAGCTCTGATGCCAGGGCACTCTACCAAGGACAAGAAAGTGAGACTCTGTCCAAAAAAAAAAATTGGTTTATTCTGATAATCTTGATGTAAAGAGATCAGAATTACAGTATATGGCTCAGTGTCCATAGCTCTGTGGTTAGGGTGCCCACCACGTACACTGGGGCTGGCGGGTTCTCCCACTCCCCCAAGGCCTGCTAACCAGCAATGACACCTACACCAAAAAAATAGCCGGGTGTTGTGATGGGTGCCCGTAGTCCCAGCTACTTGGGAAGCTGAGGCAAGAGTTTGAGATTGTTGTGATGCCATGGCACTGTACTGAGGGCAACATAGAGAGACTCTGTCTCCAAAAAAAGAAAATACAGTGATTTTTTTGCAGTTTTTGGCCAGGATTGGGTTTGAACCAGCCACCTCCGGCATATGAGGCTGGCTCCCTACTCCTTTGAGCCATAGATGCCTCCGAGTATTTTTTTTTATATAACTTTATTCACATTAATATGAGGGTACAATATTTAGGTTACTTTGTTCTCACTTCCAGGGTAAAGTTCCATTTGTAGAAGAGCCCCACATCCAGGGGGCATGTTATACACCCTCACAATGTTATACACCCACACATTAGGTGAGATCCCTCCCTCTTTCTGCCATACATTCTTCCCCCCCCCGAAATGTAGTATATTTAACTATCTCATTGGATACTAGTTTTAGAGTTCAGTGGTTGAGCATTTATGTTTGTGAGAGTATGAATATAAAGCTTGGATTTAACAAATTTGCCTTTTTCTTCCTTTGTAGCCTCCAACTGGTACAGATACTATGGTCAAAGCTGGAGTTAGCACTAACATCAGTACCAAACATCAATGTATTACTGCTATGAAAGAATATGAAAGCAAGTCACTAGAGGTCGGTAAAATACAATACAGAGTATCAGCCTAACCTTTTGATTCTTTTGGAAAGCAGCTTTAAAAAATGTTTTTGGTTAGTTTATAGAATCAAGTGGTTCACCTTGGGTTTATGTAAAAAATTAACATTAACCAAATTGTTACTAAAAATTATGTATTTTTTAGACAGGGATCATATTCAGGTGTGTGTGTAGGTATAGTTCCTATAATGGTCTGTTGTCACTGAATTTTGCTTATACTGGGGTGGAGAGTGTGTGTGTGTGCATGCATGCACATGAATGTGTTTTGAATAAACTTATGAAAAGTCAAAAGAGTACAGCTTTTAATGTTTTAACTAAGTGAAAGGATCCAAATCACAGAGCATTATCAGGATTCTAAATGTTCCCCCTTGTGTACTGTTTCCCCGCCCCCAAAGTTACAGTCCTCCCCTTCCAAAGGTAACCACTGTTTTTACCGCCAACTTTTGCCCCCTTTTTTTTTGTCGTAGTTGTCGTTATTTGGCAGGCCTGGGCTGGATTCGAACCCTCTAGGTCTAGTGTATGTGGCTGGCACCCTACCCACTGAGCTATAGGTGCCAAGCTTTTTGCCCATTATTAAAACTTAATATAGACATAACGTTACATTAGCTACTCTTTTATGTTTGTCTTTTCTTTTTTTTTTTTTAAGAGACAGTCTCACTTTATTGCCCTTGGTAGAGTGCTGTGGTGTCACCTCCAACTCCTGGGCTTAGGCGATTCTTTTGCCTCAACCTCCTGAGTAACTGGGACTACAGGCGCCCACCACAACGCCCAGCTTTTTTTTTTTTTTTTGCAGTTTGGCTGGGGCTGGGTTTGAACCCACCACCCTTGGTATATGGGGCTGGTGTCCTACTCACTGAGCCACAGGCGCCACCCATATGTCTATCTTTTCAACATTAAGATAGTCATCTATGTTGTTACCTGAAGTTACAGTTTATTAATTTATTAGTTCTTAGTACCCTTTTTTTTTTTTTTAGAGCCTCAAGCTGTCCCCCTGGTTAGAGTGCTGTGCCATCATAGCTCACAGCAACCTCCAACTCCTGGGTTCAAGCGAGTTTCCTGCCTCAGCTTCCTGAGTAACTGGGACCACAGGTGCCCGCCACAGTGCCCGGCTATTTTTTGGTTCCAGTCGTCATTGTTGTTTGGTGGGGCCGGGCTGGATTTGAACCCGCCACCTTAGGTGTATAGGTCTGGTGCCTTAGCCACTTGAGCCATAGGTGCTGAGCCAGTACTTTTTTTTTTTTTTTTTGAGACAGAATCTTTCCTTGGTTGCCCTTGGTAGAGTGCTGTGGCTTTACAGCTCAGAGCAACTTCAAACTCTTGGGCTCAAGCAATTCTCTTGTCTCAGCCTGCCAAGTACCTGGGACTACAGGTACTTGCCATAATGCCCAGCTATTTTTAGAGATGAGGTCTTACTCTGGCTCAGGGTGGTCTCAAACCTGTGAGCTCAGGCAATCCACCCATCTCCATCTCCCAGAGTATTAGGATTACAGGTGTGAGGCACCACGCCTGGCATCAGTGCTCTTGATCAGATTGTTGTACATTTTGACTGTCCTGATTGTAGTAGTTGCTTCATCCTACAACACAGACTGCTTGCTCTACTGGTGGAATGTGCAGAAACACTTTGACTTGAGACAATACTGTTAAATTTTATTCCTTTTCCCCCTAAGTTTTCTTTTTATTGGGACAGTGCCTCAAGCTGTCACCCTGGGTAGAGTGCCCTCTGTCATCTTAGCTCACTGCAACCTCCCCAAGCAATACTCTTTTTTTTTTTTCTTCTGGTTTTAGTTAGAGATGGGTTTCTCACTCTTGCTCAGGCTGATCTTGAACTACTGAACTCAAGTAATCCACGTGCCTCAGCCTCCCAGATTGCTAGGATTACAGGTGTCAGCCACTGTGCCTAGTTTTTCCCTGAGTTTTCTGAACCCCTTGGACTCTTTCCTCTTTTATTTAATTTTAATTTTTTTTTTTTTTTGAGACAGTCTCACTATGTCGCCCTTGATAGAGTGCCCACACTTCACAGCAACCTCAAACTCTTGGGCTTAAGTGATTCTCTTGCCTCAGCCTCCTAAGTAACTGGGTCTACAGGTTCCTGCCACAACGCCCAGCTATTATTTGTTGCATTTGTCATTGTTTAGCTGACCTGGGCTCGGTTCGAACCCACCAGCCTCCGTACTTATGGCTGGTGCCACAACCACTGTGCTATGGGCACTGAGCTGCTTTTTCCTTTTTTAATCAATAAATTTTTACACTTAGATGGAGGCATAGAAGATTACTATATAGGATTTTAATATTATTTGGAAAAGAAAATCATTATTATTATTTTTGAGACAGTCTCACTTTGTCCCCCTGGGTAGAGTGCTATGGCATCATCATAGCTCACATTAACCTCAAACTGGTGGGTTCCAGAAATTCTCTTGCCTTAGCCTCCCAAGTAGCTGGGACTATAGGCTCCTGCCACAATGTTCAGCTAGTTTTTTAGTAGAGATGCGGTCTCAGTCTTGCTCAGGGTGATCTTAAACTCTTGAGTTCAGGTGATCTACTGGCCTCAGCCTACCAAAGTGCTAGGATTACAGGTGTGAACCACTGGTCCCAGCCAAAACAAAAACAAAAAAGGGAAAATTAAAATTAAAACATGGACTTGGTGCCTGTGGTTACGGCACCAGCCACATACACCAAGGCTAGTGGGTTTGAACCAGGCCAGGGCCAACTGCAACAAAAAAATAGCCAGACATTGTGGCAGGTACCTGTAGTCCTACCTACTGGGAGGCTGAGGCAAGAGAATCACTTAAGCCCAGGAGTTTAAGGTTACTGTTAGCTATGATGCCACAGCATTCTACTGAGGGTGACATATGGAAACTCTGTCTCAAAAAAAATAAATAATAAGGGGTGGCGCCTATAGTGCAAAAGGAGTAGGGCACCGGCCCCATATATCGGAAGTAGCGGGTTCAAACCCAGCCCTGGCCAAAAAAAACACCCCCCTGCAAAATAAATAAATACATAAATAAAAATAAAGTTAAGACATGGTTAGCTCTTTAGCCTACAGTTTTATGATAGTCATGGTATAGATTTTAATATCAATAGGAAATGTTTTTCTTTAATGATAGTAAGTTAATGCCTTTCTATTGTTTTCTTTGTTGTACCTATATGAACTTGAATACAAAATTCCAGTATTTAATCCCTTAAGTAACTATTTTTGTCTGCTTATTACTTCTGAAAATTTGTTTTCCTTCATTCAGGAGCTTCGTTTAGAGGATTATCAGGCTAACCGGAAAGGCCCTCAGAACCAGGTGGGATCAGGTACCACAGCTGGCTTGTTTGGGTCTTCTCCAGCCACTTCCAGTGCTACAGGACTCTTCAGCTCCTCTACCACTAATTCAGGCTTTGCATATGGTCAGAACAAAACTGCTTTTGGAACTAGTAAGCACTTGATATCATATTGGGTCAAGTTGAGGATAGTCACATATAGTCACATAACTAAAGTTAAAACACAATTGTAAAAAATGATAAGTGCTGTTGAAAAAAATAATTCCGGTAATACTGGATGAATTGAGAGTACGTGGTATGTGGGGATAGGAAGAAATACAGTGTAAAATGAAGGTGATTAAAGAAGGCTTCACTTGATAAGGTGGTATTTTAAGTAGTGACCTATCCAAAGAAGATGAAAGGAGCAAGTTGTATAGATGTCTAGGGGAAGAGCATTCCAGTTACTGAAAAGTATAAGTCTGAAAACTCTAAAGTTTTCACCAAAGAGGAGAGGGCATTGGAATTTACTGGAGGATATGGGGATCATATTTCATAGGACTTTGTGGGCCAGTATCAAGACTTGAAATTTTTTTTTTTTTT
>NW_003852396.1:30600300-30603625 GCF_000181295.1 Otolemur garnettii | reverse complement strand
CTGTAGTCCCAGCTACTTGGGAGGCTGAGGCAGGAGACTCGCTTGAACCCAGGAGTTGGAGGTTGCTGTGAGCATGATGCCATGGCACTCTACCCAGGAGGGATAGCTTGAGGCTCCGTCTCAAAAAAAAGAAAGAAAGTAAACAAAATACAAAGTTATTTGTATACTTATTTTCCCCCACACCCACTAGATTGCTTTCTAGAGATAAGCAAAAGTTAGTTTTTTCATAGCCTTCTTGAGGGATGCACATACACAGACACACAAGTACAGAAACGCTTTTATTATTATTATTATTTTGCAGTTCTTGGCCAGGGCTGGGTTTGAACCCACCACCTCTGGTATATGAGACTGGCGCCCTACTCCTTTGAGCCATAGGTGCCACCCTTTTTATTATTGTTTTAAGACAGAGTCTCACTTTGTCACTCTCCATAGAGTGCTGTGGCATCATAGCTCACAGCAATCTCAAACTCCTGGGCTCAAATGATCCTCTTATCTCAGCCTTATCAGCTGGGAATACAGACTCCTGCCACAATAGCCAGTTGGTATTTTAGTAGAAACGGGGTCTTACTCTTGCTCTGGCTGGTCTCAAACTCCTGAGCTCAGGCAGTCCACCTGCCTCCACCTCCCACAGTGCTAAGATAATAGTTGTGTACCACCAGGCCTGGCCTAGAAATACATTTTCTTTTTTGGGAGGGGAGGGAGAAGATAGTTTCACTTTGTCACCCTTGGTAGAGTGCTGTGGCATCACAGCTCACAGCAACCTCCAACTCTTGGGCTTAAATGATTCACTTGTCTCAACCTCCTAAGTAGCTGGGACTAAAGGCACCTGCCACAATGCCCAGCTATTTTTTGGTTGTAGTTGTTATTGTTGTTTGGCAGGCCCCGGCTGTATTCTAACCTGCCAGCTTTGGTTAGGTTAGAAACTCCATGTGGCTGCTGAGCTACAGGCGCTGAGCCAAGAAATACATTTCCTTTTTTTTTTTGAGACAGAGCCTCAAGCTGTCCCTCTGGGTAGATTGCCGAGGCATCATAGCTCACAGCAACCTCCAACTCCTGGGCTCAAGCAAGTTTCCTGCCTTAGGCTCCCAAGTAGCTGGGACCACAGGCACCCGCCACAACGCCTGGCTATTTTTTGGTTGCAGCTGTCATTGTTGATTTGGCAGCAGGGCTGGATTCGAACCTGCCACCTTAGGTGTATGTGGCTGGCGCCTTAGCCACTTGAGCCACAGGCGCCGAGCCAAGGAATACATTTTCAAAGTGACATTTAATGTTCTTTTTAATCTTGGTAGTCTGTGATTTAGTGTAGCACATATTCTTTTTTTTTTGTAGAGACAGAGTCTTACTGTATCACCATTGGTAGAGTGCTGTGGCATCATGTAGCTCACAGCAACCTCCAACTCGTGGGCTTAGGCAATTCTTTTGCCTCACCCTCCTGAGAAGCTGGGACTACAGGCACCTGCCAGAATACCTGGCTAATTTTTTTATTGTTGCAGTTTGTCCAGGACTGGGTTTGAACCTGTCACTCTTGGTATATGGGGCTGGCACTCTACCTACTGAGCCACAGGCACCGCCCTTTTTTTTTTTTTTTTTTTTTTTTTTGAGGCAGGTTCTCAAGCTGTCAAGCTGTCTCCCTGAGTAGAGTGCTATGGCATCCCAGCTCACAGCACCCTCAACCTCAAAGTCTTGGGCTTAAGTGATTCTTGCCTCAGCCTTCCGAAGTAGCTGGGACTACAGGCACCTACTCCATTGCCTGGCTATAATTTATTTTTTGTTGCGGTTGTCATTGTTTGGCCTACCCCGGCTTGATTTGAACCTGCCAGCTCTGGTGTATGTGGCTGGTGCTCTAGCTGCTGAGCTACATGCATCCAGCTACCCAACCAGTTTTCTTTGGATAATGGTGATATTGTAGAAACAAAATTTTAACCAATCTGGAGTTAGGAAAATGAAATGGTTATTGAGTAATTTACATATGTAGGTAGCATAACACTATAGAAGTAACTTGATAACGTGTAGTTTTAATTTTTTGTGTTTAGACTTTTTTTTTTCATTCAGTTTTCTTTCCTTTTTCTACTTTTGAAAGGTACAACTGGATTTGGAACCAATCCAGGTGGTCTCTTTGGCCAACAGAATCAGCAGACTACCAGCCTCTTCAGCAAACCATTTGGCCAGGCCACAACTACCCAGAACACTGGCTTTTCCTTTGGTAATACCAACACCCTGGGACAGCCAAGTACCAATACCATGGTAAGGACACAGTCATATATTTAACTCCATGTCTTTTTTTTTTATTTTTTGAGACAGAGTCTCACTATGTTGCCTTTGGTAGAGTACCGTGGCGTCACAGGTCACAGCAACCTCAAACTCTTGGGCTTGAGCGAATCTCTTGCCTCAGCCTCCAAAGTAGCTAGGACTATAGGCACCTACCATAACACCCGGCTATTTTTTTGGTTGCATTTGTCATTGTTGTTTAGCTGGCCCAAGATGGGTTTGAACCTGCAACCTTTGGTGCATGAGGCTAGCACCGTAACCACTGTGCTATGGGTGTCGCCTTAACTCCAGGTCTTGCTTATAGAATTAGGTAATACTGCTTCTAATCATGTCAAATTGGCACATTCTATGTCTGCTGTAGTTCATAAGAGTTGAGGGTGACCACTCATGGCTATAATTTGAGCACTTTAGGAGACCAAGGAGCTGGAGGTTGCTGTGAGCTATGACAGAAAACATGTTAAACGGTGGTATCTCAAAACTGACATTAAAAGTGAAAGTAGTGAAAGAAAAAATAGGTAAGTCAGGCTTCATCAAAATAAAAACTTACAGCCTGCCACAAAGTTGCTACTTGGGAGGCTGAGGCCATAGGATGACTTAAAGCCAGGAGGTCAAACCTGCAGTGTACTGTGATTGTGCTAATTAATGGCCACTGCACTATAGCCTGGGCAACATAGTGAATCCATATCTCTCTCTTTCTCTCTCTTTTTTTTGAGACAGCCTCAAGCTGTCACCCTGGGTAGAGTGCTATAGCATCAGAGCTCACAGCAACCTCCAACTCCTGGGCTCAAGCAATTCTCCTGCATCCGCCTCCATGGTAGCTGGGATTATAGGCGCCCACCACAACACCTGGCTATTTTTTGGTTGCAGCTGTCGTTGTTTGGTGGTCTTGGGCTGGATTCGAACCCACCAGCTCAGGTGTATGTGGCTGGCGCTTTAGCCACTTGAGCTACAGGTGCTGAGCCCCATCTCTTTTTTCTTTTTTCTTTTCTTTTTTTTTTTTTTTTTGAGACAAAGCCTCAAGCTGTCCCCCTGGGTAGAGTGCCGTGGCATTACAGCT
>NW_003852396.1:30589583-30599903 GCF_000181295.1 Otolemur garnettii | reverse complement strand
GGCTCAAGCGAGTCTCCTGCCTCCACCTCCCAAGTAGCTGGGACCACAGGCACCCGCCACAACACCTGGGTATTTTTTTGGTTGCAGCCATCATTGTTGTTTGGCGGGCCGGGGCAACCTCCAACTCTTGCGCTCAAGCAATCCTCTTGCCTCAGTTTTTCTGTTTTTAGTAGAGATAAGGTCTGACTTGTTGCTTAGCCTGATCTTAAACCTGTGAATTCAAAGTATCCACCCACCTGGGCCTCTCAGAGTGTTAGGATTACAGGCGTGAGCCACCCCGCCCAGCTTTTTTGTTTGTTTTTTTGAGACAGAGTCTTAGTATGTCACCCTGGATAGAGTGCCATAGCCTCATTGCTTACAGCAACCTCAGATTTCCTTGCTTCACCCTCCTGAGTAGCCAGGACTAGAAACACCTGTCATAATGCCTGGCCAGTTTTTTCATTTTTAGTATAGATATAGAGTCCTGCTTTTGATCTGGCTGGTCTCAGACTCTTCAGCTCAGACAGTCCATTTGTCTCAGCCTCCCAGAGAGCTAGGATGACGAATGTTAGCCACTGTGCTTGGCCTAGACTTCCGTCTCTTAAAACCTTCTTATGCCTCCAAGGGATACCATAAATAAAGTAAAAAGAAAACTTGGTAATAGGAGAGAATAATAGCTAATCATCCATATGCTGTGTGTTTAGGACTTCTATGCAGAGTATGTAAAGAACTCTTGGCTGGATGTAGTGGCTTGCATATGTAATCCTAGCATGTTGGGAGGCTAAGGCAGGTGAATTACCTGAACTCAGGAGTTGGAGGCCAGCCTGAGTAAGAATCAGACCTTGTCTCTACTACAAATAAAAAAAACTAGCTGGACAAGGTGGCACATGCCTGTAGTCCCAAGTATTCAGAAGGCTGATAGAAGAGGATAGCTTGGCTGCGCCTGCAGCTTAGTGGACAGAGTGCCAGCCACATAGACCAGGGCTGGCGGGTTCAAACCTGGCCTGGGCCTGCTAAAACAACAAGGACAGGCTCGGCGCCTATGGCTCAAGTGGCTAAGGCGCCAGCCACGTACACTTAAGGTGGTGGGTTCGAATCCAGCCCTGGCCTGCCAAAACAACAATGACGGCTGCAACCAAAAAAATGGCTGAGCGTTGTGGTGGGCGCCTGTGGTCCCTGCTACTCAGGAGGCTGAGGCAGGAGACTCGCTTGAGCCCAGGAGTTGGAGGTTGCTGTGAGCTGTGATGCCATAGCACTCTACCCAGGGAGACAGCTTGAGGCTCTGTCTCAAACAAAAACAAAAACAAAAACAAAAACAATGATAACTGCAACAATAAAAAAAAATATCCGAGCGTTGTTGCAGGTGCCTATAGTCCCAGCTGCTTAAGAGGCTGAGGCAAGAGTTTGAGGTTGCTGTGAGCTGTGACGCCACGGCACTCTACCCAGGGTGATAGCTTGAGCCTGAAAATTTCAGGTTACTGTGATGTATAGAGCTATGATGACACCATGGCAATCTACCCGGGGTGATAGACACTTGGTCTCAAAAAAAAAAAAAAAAATGAGGCCCGGTGCCTGTAGTACAGTGGTTATAGCACTGGCCACATACCTCCAGGGTATTGGGTTTGAATCCTGCCTGGGCACCCACCTAAACAACTGCAACAACAAAAAAAATAGCCGGGCATTGTGCCTGTAGTCCCAGCTACTTGGGAGGCTGGGGCAAGAGAATCACTTAAGCCCAAAAGTTAGAGATTGCTGTGAGCTGTGATGCCATGGCATTCTACCCAGGGCGACATAGTAAGACTCTGTCTCAAAAAAAAAAAAAAACTCATACAATTCAATTAGAAGACGACAGCTCCATAGAAAGATGCCAAGGATTTGAATAGATGTTTCTCCAAAGGAGATATGCAAATGACATAAAAGGACACTCAACATTATTTAATTATTAGGGAAATAGAAATCACAATTATAATAAAATACCACTTCATACCTACTTGGAAGACTATAAGGAGAAAAACAGGTACATATTGACAAGGATATGAAGAAGTTAGAACTCCCATACCAGTGGGATTGTAAAATGTTGCAGCTGTGTTTGAAAATAGTTTGGTGGTTAAAGTGTTAAGCATAGTGTTATGATCCCACACGTGCACATATTCTCATTTACCCAAGAGAAATGAGAACAGAAACTGAATGACAGTGATCATAATAGCATTATTTATAGTGGCTAGAAAGTGGAAACAACCAAATGTCTGTTATACAGTGAATGAATAAACAGTGATGTTATATCCATATAGTGGAATATTAAGCTGCCATAAAATAGAGTGAGGTACTAATATGTGCTGCATCATGGATGAACCTTAAAAACATGCTGAGTGAAGGAAGCCAGTCATTAAAGACCATGTAAAATGTAAGAATACAAAAAAAGTATTGTAAAACTCTATAAAAACAAAAAGACTAGTGTTTGCCTAGGAATAAGGAGTGATTCCTAATGGGGCCAATATTTCTTTGTGGGGTGACAACAATGACAAAAAATGGCTAGGCGTTTTGGCAGGTGCCTATGGTCCCAGCTACTTGGGAGGCTGAGGCAAGAGAATTGCTTAAGCCCAAGAGTTTGAGGTTGCTGTTAGTTGTGATGCCCTAGTACTCTACCAAGGGCAACATAATGAGACGCTGTCTCAAAAAAAAAAACAAAACAAAAACAGAGTCCCAAGGTACCCTGGGTAGAGTGCCTTGGAGTCATAGCAGCTTCCAACTCGTGGGCTCAAGCAGTCCTCTTGCCTCGGTTTTTCTATTTTTAGTAGAGACAAGGGTCTCCCTTTTTTTTTTTTTTTTTAAGCTGAGCTTCAAATTGTTGCCCTGGGTAGAGTGCTGTGGCATCATAGCTCACAGCAGCCTCTAGCTCAGGCTCGAATGATTCTCTTACCTCAGTTTTTTCTATTTTTAGTAGAGACATGGTCTCGCTTTTGATCAGGTTGGTCTCGAACTCTTGAGCTCAAGCAATCCACTTTCCTCGGCCACTTATGTTGTCTTTTTTTTGGAGACATAGTCTTACTGTGCTGCCCTCAGTAGAGTGCTGTGGCATCACAACTCACAGCAACCTCAAACTCTTGGGTTTAAGTGATTGTCTTGCCTCAGCCTCTCAAGTAGCTAGGACCACAGGCTCCTGCCACAATGCCTGACTATGTTTTTGTTGTTGCAGTTGTTTAGCTGGCCCAGGCCAGGTTTGAACCTGCTACCCTTGGTGGAGGTGGCTGGTGCTGTAACCACTGCGCTATAAGTGCTGAGCCCTTTATTTATTTCATTTTATTTATTTATTTGTTTTTTTGAGACAGAATTTCACTCTGTCTCCTTTGGTAGAGTGCTTGGTGTCACAGCTCCCAGCAACCTGAAACTCTTGGGCTTAAGCGATTCTCTTGCTTCAGCCTCTCAAGTAGCTTGCCCTACTGGTGCTTACCATAATGCCTGGCCATTTTTTAGTGACAAGGTCTCGCTCTAGATCATGCTGTTGTTGAACCTGTGAGCTCAGGGGATTCACCCACCTTGGCCTCCCAGAGTGCTAGGATTACAGCATGAGCTACTCACCTGGCCTATTGATTAGTTCTTATGACCTAACCCTGAAAACAAGCACCTAGTCACACTATTTTACTTTCATTGTTTCAGTGCTGGCATCTGTTAGAGCACAGGACTTATTGTCATGTTGTATTAGGTGCATATGACCATGGATCTCATCATCCTGGGAACAACAAAGGCTTAGATAAAGGTTTTAATTGTGGTCTTGCCCCTTAGGAGCTACGGCATCTTGGGGAAGTTTTTTTTTTTTTTAATGACAGTCTGACTTTTTCACCCTGGATAGAGTGCCATGGTGTCATAGCTTATAGCAACCTCAAACTCTGTGATCAGCCGTCCTTTTTATGGACACCTGCCACAATGCATGGCTATTTTGTTAGAGATGGGGTCTCACTCTTGCTCAGGTTGGTCTTAAGCTCCTGAGCTCAAGCAGTCCCCTTACCTGAGCCTCCCAGACTTGGGGGGAAGTTTATAAATGTTTTGAGGTTTATATTCTTTTGGCCAGTGAGGATACTGCTTACTTTCCAGGATTGTCGTAAGGTAAAGGTCTATGTAATGTATATATCATTGTATCTGTCACATAAGCTTTAAAAATTTGGTAACTATTTTTATTGATCTGAGACTCTTTAAGAAAACTAACCATTTTAGGATGTCTTTTAATGTGTATTAACTTTTATAGGGTTTATTTGGAGTAACCCAAGCTTCGCAGCCTGGAGGTCTTTTTGGGACAGCTACAAACACCAGCACTGGGACAGCATTTGGAACAGGAACAGGTCTGTTTGGGCAGACCAATACTGGATTTGGTGGTGTTGGTTCGGTAGGTTTCTATATTTGAATTTAATTTGAAAATCTGTATAAATTTGTTACAGAAATTTCTGAGAAAGATTTGACTGTATTTGGGGGAGCATTGTATAGTTTTGTACTGAGAACAATGCAAAATAAAATTTCCAGTACATTCAATAGTTAATTCTCTTTTGTTAAATATTTCTTTGCCTTAGTGCTATGCTTTCACTTTGTTTAAGTCAGGTCATTTTTAACTCCTAGCCTTTGTTTTGGATGATAAATGAGCATGACAGTTCGGAATTACACATTTTTTGTGATGATCTAGTTGCTGAAATTAGTGGGGTTCTCACAATATTACAGAAAGTGTGGTATTTTCCATTCTGGGTAGTTCAACCATGGTCCTGTTTTCATGGAGATTTAAGTCTTTTGTCTTTGGCAGTAAGGGGGGAAATTGAGAAAGTTCATAACGCTTGAGAAAATGCTTACACTGTAAAAACCGCAAATCAATAAAAAAAATTCTTATACTTTAAATAACAGATTTATTGATGTATAATCCATATTCTACACAATTCACTTTTTTAAGATGTACAATTCATTGGATTTCAGTATATTAAGGAAATATGCTGCTATCACCATATTCACTTTCAGATCATATGGTTTCATCATGCCAAAAAGAAACCCTGTACTCATTTGCAGTTGCTCATTTCTTTCCCAGTCACCATAGGTCTACTTTCTATCTGTATAGATTTCACTATTCTAGACATTTTATATAAATGAAATCTGAATGTGTGGTCTTTTTGACTGGTATTTTTCACTTAGCATATTTTCAAAGTTCATCCGTGTTGTATCATGTTTGAATTTTTTTTGAATTTTTTATTTTAACTATTTCTACCTGCAAAGTAAATATATGATACATTTCTCTTAATAAATACAAGGTCTTTAATGGCCTGGTTAGTTTTTTCTTTCTCTCACTAAAAATCTGTGCTTCCGGCTCAGCGCCTATAGCTCAACCGGCTAAGGCGCCAGCCACGTACACCTAAGGTGGTGGGTTCGAATCCCCAGCCCGGACCCGCCAAACAACAATGATGGCTGCAACCAAAAAATAGCCAGGCGTTGTGGCGGGCGCCTGTGGTCCCAGCTACTTGGGAGGCGGAGGCAGGAGACTCGCTTGAGCCCAGGAGTTGGAGGTTGCTGTGAGCTGTAATGCCACGGCACTCTACCCAGGGGGACAGCTTGAGGCTCTGTCTCAAAAAAAAAAAAAAAAAAATCTGTGCTTCCTAAGGGGTTAGTTAACTTTTCAGGATAGGAGCATTCCGTTTTTTTGTTTGTTTGTTTTGAGACAAAGTTTCACTTTGTCACTCTCGGTAGAGTGCCTTGGTGTTATAATTCACAGCAACCTCAAAATCTTGGGCTCGGGATTCTCTTGTCTCAGCATCCTAAGTAGCTGGGACTACAGGTGCCCACTACAATGCCCAGCTATTTTCATTTAAGGGAGGATATCTTGCTCTTGCTCAGGCTGATATCGAGCTCCTGAATGCAGGCAGTCCACCCACCTCAGCCTCTTAGAGTGCTGGGATTACAATTATGAGCCACTGCACCTGGCACATTCTGTTTTATAAAGTCGATCTTGTTCAGACTATTTTATTTTTCTGATAGCCTTTATTCATGTTCTTTCTCCCTTTTTTTTGAGACAGCATCTAACTTTATCACCCTCAGTAGAGTGCTATAGCCTCATAGCTCATAGCAACCTTACATTCTTGGGCTTAAGCCTCCCAAGTAGCTGGGACTACAGGCACCTGCCACAACGCCCGGCTATTTTTTTTTAGAGATTGAGTCTTCCTCTGGCTCAGGCTGGTCTTGAATCCATGAGCTCAGGTATTCCAATCGTCTTGGTCTCCCAAAGTGCTAGGATTATAGGTATGAGCCACTGCTTCTGGCTGCCTTCTCCCTTATTTATAAAATTTGTTTTAAATATTTCTTTCATTCCATATCCAGTACATTATAACTGAGGTAATCCATATTTACTGTGTGGTGTGTATGTGATTTAAAATTTTCCTATATTCTGTTCTTTTTAGACCCTGTTTGGCAATAACAAGCTTACTACATTTGGAAGCAGTACAACCAGTGCACCTTCATTTGGTACAACCAGTGGCGGTCTCTTTGGTAACAAACCAACCCTGACTTTAGGAACCAATACAAACACTTCCAATTTTGGTACATATAAAAAGCAGGTTTGGCTCTCTTAAATTTACACTGGTTATACCACACATTATTCTCCTGATTCATATAATTGGAAATACTTAAAATTCTCAGGTAAGCCATGGCTTGATATGAGGTACCAGATGGGAAGAATTAAAGTCATAGACACGACTTAAGATATAGTAGACATGTAAATTGCCTTTCATTTTCCTTGGATTACCCTACCATTAGATGAGAAATCATAACTGAAACACTTTTGATTGAGGTATCACATTCTCTTAGGCCAGGTTTCAAACATGGAAGTGGTGTAGGGGAGAGATTTAATGAATTTTTTGAGACAGAGTTTCATTATGTTGCCCTCGGTAGAGTGCCATGGCATCACAGGTCATAGCAACCTCAAACTCTTGGGCTTAAGGGATTCTCTTACCTCAGCCTACCAAGTAGCTGGGACTACAGGCACCAGCGACAGTGCCTGACTTTTTTTTGTGGGGGGGGGATCTGTAGTTGTCATTGCTGTTTGGCAGGCCTGGACTGGGTTTGAACCCACCAGCTCTGGTGTATGTGGCTAGCACCCTAGCCCCTGAGCTACAGGAACCAAGCAAAATTTGATGATTGTTATTGAAAGTTGAAACCTTGATTTGAGGGATTATTTAATAGTTTTGTGGTAGTTTCAAAATTCTTTTTGAGACAGAGTGTCACTCAGTCGCCCTTGGTAGAGTGCCATAGCATCACAGTTCACAGCAACCTCAAACTCTTGGGCTGAAGTGATCTTGCTTCAGCCTCCCAAGTAGCTGAGACTACAGGTGCCCACCATAACATCCGGCTATTTATAGAGACGGGATGTGACTCTTGTTCAGGCAGGTCTTGAACTCCTGAGCTTAAATAGTCAAAACTGCTGCAGACTCTGAAAGTGCTAGGATTATGTGAGCCACCAGGCCCAGTGAAAAACAGTTTTTTAATGTATGTTCATTGTAAAAAAAATTGCAATATACAGGAAAGATTGAACAATTAAAAAAAAACCCTACTCTTCAGACATATGCTAGAGCTGGGTGTGGTGACTCATGCTTGTAATCCTAGCACATTGTGAGGCTAAGGTGGGTGGTTGAGCTCAGGAATTTGAGACTTGGTGTCTGTTAAAAATAAAAAAACTAGGGTGGCACCTGTGGCTCAAAGGAGTAGGGTGCTGGACCCATATACCAGAGGTGGTGGGTTTAAACCCATCCCTGGCCAAAAACTGCAAAAAAAAAGAAAGAAAAACTAGCTGGGTGTTGGTAGTATGTGCATCTAGTCCCAACTGCTGGGGAGGCTGAGGTAAGAGAATCTCTTGATCCCAGGAGTTTGAGGTTGTTGTTCTGAGCTATGATGCCACATCACTCTATTCAAGGTGACTAAGTGACATTCTGTCTCAAAAAACAGATACATGCTGGAAAAATTTAAACCCGTTTAATGAAGACATTTATTTTCAACATCTTTTTTTTTTCTTTTTTTAAGAAGGATCTTCACTTTGTTGCCCTTGGTAGAGTGCTGTGGTGTCACAGCTCACAGCAGCCTCAAACTCTTGGGCGCAAATGATCGATTCTCTTGTCAGCCTCCCACGTTAGCACTACAGGCGCCCACCCCATTGCCCGGCTATTTAGAGATGGGGGTCTTGCTCTTTCTTAGACTGGTCTCAAACTCTTGAACTCAAGCAATCCACCCCCCTCTGCCTCCCAAGTACTGAAATTACAGGTGTGATCCACTGTGCCCTCCCCATTTTTAGCATCTTTCATAACTACTTATTTAAGTTTTCAAGCATTCAACATCATTTTTCTGAACTCATATATAGAATGTTTATTTTATTGCCAAAGGAAATAGCGATTATAATATTTGTTGAGGATTTTGCGAGCCATATACATATATCACTAAGCACTGATTGATTCTTTTAAAGAGATAAGTGCAAAGACATGGTTACTTGGCATAGGTCAGTAGTTAAGACAATTTTTTTTTTTTTTTTTTTTTTTTTGAGACAGAGCCTCAAGCTGTCCCCCTGGGTAGAGTACCCTGGCATCACAGCTCATAGCAACCTCCAACTCCTGGGCTCAAGCGAGTCTCCTGCCTCCGCCTCCCGAGTAGCTGGGACCACAGGTGCCCTCCACAACGCCAGGCTATTTTTTGGTTGCAGCCATCGTTGTTTGGCGGTCCGGGGCTGGATTCGAACCCACCACCTTAGGTGTATGTGGCTGGCGCCTTAGCCGCCTGAGCCACAGGCGCCATGCCAAGACCATTCTTCAGTAGGTTTTTAAATGATCTTACACTGGAGAAAGACTATGTTAAACATCTGTTAGAAAGTTAATTTGTTACTAACTGGGTATTGTGGCGGGTGCTTGTAATCCCAGCTACTTGGGAGGCTGAGGCAAGAGAATTGCTTAAGCTCAAGAGTTTGAGTTTGCTGTGACCTCTGATTCCACAGTACTCTACCGAGGGTGACAGAATAAGACTCTTTGTCTAAAACACACACACACACACACATACATATAGTAAATTTGTTTTACAGAACTATGAACTATGTGAAGAAGGTAGGTGGGTTATTGAGGGGTACCAGTTCTTAAATTCATGTATTCATTCTATTGGATTTTTATAATCACATTTAGTGGGGTTGCTCATTGACCCTTAATAATGATTATTATTTGCTTATAATTATTTTGGGTTGTGCTCTATACCTTTGAGGCAGTGGACTTTGTTAACAAGGGTAAGATAATCTGGTTTGTGTATCTGTTTTTTTATCTGCAAGATACATCAGTGTTTGTCAACCTTTTTTTTGAGACAGAGTCCTGCTCTGTTATCCTGAGTAGAATGCAGTAAAGCCATCCTCTTTCTTGCCTTAGCTTCCCATGTAGCTGGGACTATAGGCCATAAAGTATGGCAGATTTTTCTGTTTTTTTTTTTTTTCTTTTGACAGAGTCTCACTTTGTTGCCCTCCATAGAGTGCTGTGGCATCACAGCTCACAGTAACCTCCAACTCCTGGGCTTAGGCGATTCTCTTGCCTTAGCCTCCTGAGTAGCTGGGACCACAGGCGCCTGCCACAACACCTGGCTTTTTTTTGTTGCAGTTTAGCCAGGGCTAAGTTTGAACCTGCCACCCGCGGTATATGTGGCTGGCACCTTACTCAATGAGCCACAGGCGCTGCTCCGATTTTTCTGTTTTTAGTAGAGAAAGGGTCTTGCTCTTGCTCAGTCTGGTCTAGAACTCCTGAGCTAAAGCAGTCCTCTTGCCTCAGACTCCAGAGAATTAGGATGCCCAGCTATTTTTTGGTTGTACCGTGTTTTCCTGAAAATAAGATACTGTCTTATATTTATTTATTTATTTTGGCCAGGGCTGGGTTTGAACCCAGCACCTCTGGCACGTGGAGCCAGCACCCTACCCTTTTGAGCCACAGGCGCTGCCCAAGTCTTATATTTATTTTTTCTCAAAAAGACACACTAGGGCTTGTTTTCAGGGGATGTCTTAATTTAAGTATAATACAGCAATCTACATTTATTCAAATAATGTGAAGTCGTCGTCTTCTGTAACATTGTCATAACTCTCCAGACCCGGAATTCCATCCTAAATTTCTTGTGACTCCATTTCCTTTAGAACTATTGGCCCCAGTCTTTCATGTTGAGCAATAGAGCTCTTTTTTTTCTTTTTGAGACAGAGCCTCAAGCTTTACCCTCGGGTAGAGTGCTGTGGCATCCCAGCTCTCAGCAACCTCCAACTCCTGGGCTCAAACGAGTCTCTTGCCTCAGCCTCCCAAGTAGCTGGGACCACAGGCACCC
>NW_003852396.1:30580430-30588389 GCF_000181295.1 Otolemur garnettii | reverse complement strand
GTGGTGGATGCCTGTGGTCCCAGCTACTTGGGAGGCTGAGGCAGGAGACTCGCTTGAGCCCAGGAGTTGGAGGTTGCTGTGAGCTGTGATGTCACAGTACTCTACCCAGGGGACAGTTTGAGGCTCTGTCTCAAAAAAAAAGAAAAGTCAATGCCATCAACAAAGGACTTGAATGCAAGTGCTCGCTTAATAACTTCTGCATCTTCCAGCTTAGACAGTGTTGTTGATTTTCTTAGAGACACAGTTCATATCACTGAAGGGAGCCATCCAGCCAGTGTTGTGATGCTTTGAATTCTGGGATATTTCGAACTGTGGTGCCTTTGCTCTCCTGTCAGCAGTCCGTTCACAGATTGTTTTCCAGCTCAGGAAATAAAGGTTGCTGACCTGAACCACACTTGCACTTCTTAGCATTTCCTCTGTCCACATGTAGACTGAGGTTATTGTATTCTACCCACCATTTTTGGACTATTTGGATATGCAAATTCTCTTTGAAGAAAGCCATAAGATTCTTGCCCTGAGAGTCCTCGACAGTTCCTTTTTTGTACTCAACTGAATAGCTCTTTCTTTTTGTACTCATCCTGTCTGGGGGTACAGATACTCAGGAAAAGCAGAGATAGGCCAGCAAAGCTGATGTGTAAGGGCTGAATTACTTACTGTATTTGGGATCCAGCGAGCACTGGGTCCAATCTGCACAGTGAAGCTGGGATGATCTCTCTGAGCTCAGTAGCAGACTGCTTGCTGAAGCTTTTCCCCTATCCCCTGGTGTTTGTGGTGGTTGTGGTGGTGGTGGGGGAAGAGAGGCCCACAGACTGTTGCTGACTGGTGCTGGGGAACAGTAGCTTTACTGGTGTTTCTGTGGGG
Source organism: Otolemur garnettii (assembly GCF_000181295.1). Taxonomy (NCBI): domain Eukaryota; kingdom Metazoa; phylum Chordata; class Mammalia; order Primates; family Galagidae; genus Otolemur; species Otolemur garnettii. The sequence goes on along the minus strand of NW_003852396.1, from coordinate 30,587,528 downwards.
TGAGAGAGGCTCACAGACTGTTGCTGGACTCGTGCTGGGTAAAATAACCACATCTTTCCTTCTTCCCCCTGGGGACATACAATATGGTAAAAAAGGGGAGTGTCCTGCTCCTCATTTCACTAAGGAGACTTTCACTGTGGAGGCCCCCAGTCTCTATGTCTCCGTCTCCACCTGAAGCCTCAGTGTGCACAGGATTCCTGGAACCTGACAGGGGGAGCCAACCTTGTTGGTGGGGCTGACACTAGTGATGTGTGAACTCCTTTCCCTAGCCGTTTGCACTGCGCAATAGGATGCCTGTGACCGTGGTTACCACGCACACCCGCACAAGTGCAAATGGCTCGGAGAAAGAAGCTGTGGCAGATAAAAGGTATTCTAGTCTTCCTTGCTGCTCTGTGCCACAATGCCTGGCATGGCTATGCAGATAGCTACGCCCATCACTAGGTCTTATTATCGGGGTAGGGCTTAGTACTTAACAAATGCATAGAAATCCTGCTAGGGCTTATTTTTTTGGGTAGGTCTCATTTTTGGGGAAACACAGTAGTTATCAATTGTTTGGCGGGCCTGGGCTGGATTTGAAACTGCCAGCTCTGGTGTAAGTGGCTGGTGCCTTAGCCGCTTGAGCTACAGGTGCCACCAGGACCATTTGTTCTTAATCATCTTATCACCCTCTGAGATTTTCATGTCACACATTACTTTGTATTACATTATGTTCTGTGGTCCTTTGGAGGCCTGTGAACGATTGCAATCTATAATTTTTTTTTTTTTTATCCCTCAAGAATTAAGTTTTGTTCTCTTTGAAAATGCAAGTGTTGACTGGGCATGGTGGCTCACTCCTATAAGCAATCTGGGAGGCTGAGGCATGTGGATTGCCTGAGCTCAAGTTTTCAAGACCAGCCTGAGCATAGCATGACCCCATCTCAAAAAAAGAGCCAGGTGTTGTGGTGGGTTCCTGTATTCCAGCTACTTGGGAGGCTAAGACAAGAGAATCACTTGAGCCTAAGAGTGAGGTTGCTGTGAGCTACGACACTACACCACTCTACTGAAGTTGACAAAGTGAGACTCTGTCTCAAAAAAAAAGAAAAGACAAAATGAAATTGTGTGTGTTTAGTAAGAGATTTTTTTGTAGGTCAATTAATGTTTTGAATTAAATGTTACTTCTGTCTTACGTGGTGTTTACATAGGGGTTATACTTGATAAAATAGGCTATACTTTTAATGTATTTGATATTACTTCATATTTCCAGATTTCTGACTTGTTTTTATTTTATTGCTATTTTTACATGAATGTCCGTTAATCTGAAAATGAAAGGTCTCATTTTTATCTGACTTACCTTGCTAGCTTGCATGCTGAATTTGAATTGTCTTTAATTTTAATTTGTAAAATTGGTTTGAGGTAACAGTTGATAAACTTGTCAGTGAGAATCAGAGGACATGTGTGGTATAAACAGTGTAAGTTGGGACTTATTTCCCGCTTGTGGGTTTGAGGTAGTTCACAAGTATTTTATTTTTTCCTGTTTATGGGGTTGTAAGATCCTTCCTAGTTAAATTTTTATTCAGAGAGGAAAGGAATATCTCCAATGTATTTTCTTTTTCGCTTCAAAGAAAGTCGATTGTGCTTGGGTGGGTAGCACCTCTGTTTTTGTTACATTGCTATTAGCACAGTTCAAGAAAAAGTTTAATGAATGTTTGAATCAAATGTATTGAAATGATGTCAGATTACTTTCTTGGATTTTATTTTATTTTATTTTTACTTTTTTTTTTTGAGACAGAGCCTCAAGCTGTTGCCCTGGATAGAGTGCCATGACATCACAGCTCATAGTAACGTCAAATTCTTGGGGCTTAAGTGATTCTCTAGCCTCAGCCTCTCAAGTAGCTGGGACTACAGGTGCCTGCCACAACACCCAGCTATTTTTTGGTTGTAGTTGTCGTTGTTTGGCCAGCCCAAACAACATGTGATGTATGTGGCTGGCACCCTACCTGCTTGAGGTACAGGTGCCAAGCCAAGCCTATTTTTTAGATTTTAAAATGACATGAAATGCTTGTTTTCAAAGGATTAATATTCTTCATCTTTTTTCTTGACCTTTTTTATTAAGATAGTAATCCAAATAGTGGCACAAGGAAGTGTAATATTCTCAGACTATTCTTCTGTTCCAAAATAATCTGTTTTTTTTTTTTTTTTTTCTTAGAGATAGAGTTTCACTTTGTCACCCTCGGTAGAGTGCTGTGATATCATAACTCACAGCAACCTCCAGCTCTTGGGCTTAGGCTCTTGCTTCAGCCTTCCGAATAGCAGGGATTATGGGTGCTTGCCACAATGCCCAACTATTTTTTTTGTTGCAGTTTGGCCAGGGCCAGTGCCTTACTCACTGAGCCACAGGCGCCGCCTTTTTTGTTTTTGTTTTTGTTTTTGAGACAGTCTCACTGTGTCACTGTTGGTAGAGTGCTGTGGCATCATAGCTCACAGCAACCTCAAGCTGTTGGGCTTTAGTGATTCACTTGCTTCAGCCTCCCAAGTAACTGGGACTACAGGAACACGCCACAATGCCTGGCTATTTTTTCATACTAGGCCCGTGCTGGGCTTGAACTCACCAGCCTAGGTGCATGTGGCTGGCGCCCTATTCACTGAGCTACGGGCGCCTAGTGATTTTTTTTTTTTTAAGACTTGTTTTCCATGATAACTTTTTAAAATGACTTTAGATGTTTATATCTGAGTTTTTTGGCCAATGATTGGTTGTTTTGTCACTCTATTATAATTCATAGTATATTCATTAATTATTTTGTTAATATTTAGCTGCAAAACAAATAGACTTTATGGACATATATGAACAAAAGTAAAGTATTAGCAGCAATGTAATTTAAGTGTCTTTGTTTTATACCTGTCTGTATTTTAACGGGGAATTAGAATTTTCTCTAAATAGCAGGTCATAGTGAAGGAGGATGGTTTGCTCCACTCTCCCTCATTTCTGATAATGGAAGAAATAGTTGAACTTATTTAGAGGTTATCTTCTCTCTTTAATATCAGCTAGCTGAGTTCTATTTTGTTTTTATTGTTGTTGTTTGTTGTGACAGAGTCTTACTTTGTTGCCCTGGGTAGAGTGCTGTGGCGTGACAGCTAACAGCAACCTCAAACTCTTGGGCGTAAGCAATCCTCAGCTTCCCAAGTAGTTAGGACTATAGGTGTCTGCCACAACGCCAGGCTATTTTTTTTGGGGGGGGGGTCATTATTATTGTTGTTTATCAGGCCTGGGCCGAGTTTGAACCCACCTGCCTCAGTGCATGTGGCCGGCGACCTAACCACTGAGCTATGGGTGCTGAGCCCTAGGTGAGTTCTTGAACGCACCTTATGAGCTGTGACTTTATTAAAGCTCATCATGTGTGGTCAGCTATGTGTTACTATCCGTGGCTAGGTCCATCTGTACAAAACATAAAATTTTCTAGGTAGTTTTTCATAATAGTTTTAGTTTCAGTTAAGTGTCTTTGTTGTCATGTTTTTTAGTAAAAGTTGGAAGGAATATGTTTTTCTTTGTATAGGTTAATACGAAGTGTGGATTGGACACTTTGGACCTTACAAAGGGAATGTTCCCAATGCTTGAGCAAATTCATTTTGATTGAATATTTGACATTTCATATATGAAGGCATGTTGATCCAGGTCTTTGTGACAATGGAACCGAAATTTAATTTTGAAATCAAAATTAACTTTTTTAAAAAATTAAATTATCTTACACTTTGTGATTTCTAAATATTAAGTGAAAGAATGCAAAACTTAGATTCTGACTGTTTTGTGTTAAACTCCCTTATAGAGGAAATGGGGAGTCATCTTAAGAGTACAATTCACTGTATCTTTTGTCCTCCTAGGTTTTGGCACAAATACCAGTGGGAACAGTATTTTTGGAAGTAAACCGGCACCTGGGACTCTGGGGCCTGGGCTTGGTGCAGGATTTGGAACAGGTAAGAAATTGCTACCATGAGATCTAGGAAGTAAGAAAATTTAGCTCTTCATAGGATAGGCGTGGAATTAAGAGGCCCAGATTTGCTTTTTTTTTTTTTTTTTTTTTGAGACAGAGCCTCAAGCTGTCCCCCTGGGTAGAGTGCTGTGGCATTACAGCTCACAGCAACCTCCAACTCCTGGGCTCAAGCGAGTCTCCTGCCTCCACCTCCCAAGTAGCTGGGACCACAGGCGCCCGCCACAACGCCCGGCTATTTTTTGGTTGCAGCCGTCATTGTTGTTTGGCGGGTCCGGGCTGGGGATTCGAACCCGCCACCTTAGGTGTACGTGGCTGACGCCTTAGCCGGTTGAGCTATAGGCGCCGAGCCCAGATTTGCATTTTTAAACTTGGATTCATCAGAGCATTCCCAGCAGTTTTGCTTTATCACGATTTGAAACACTGGTACAGTTATCTTAGAAATTACATCTTTCTTTATCTACCAAATGTTCTCTGATAGTCCTGGCCTTTCTAATAGGGATTTGAGACCTTGAACTATTTGTAGAATAAACCCTAATAGAATAAGAGAACATGCTGATGTCCATATCTTCCAGTTAGTTTCATTGTCATATAGACCTTGATCAATAATTTTTTTTACAGTGCTTTTGAGGATGTTTATTGCCTCTACTCACCCTGTGTTGTCTTTGGTGAAGGGTCTTGCTCTGTTGCCCAGGTTAGAATGCAGTGGCCCAATAATATTTCATTGTAACCTCGAACTCCTAAATTTGAGGGATCTTTCTCCCTCAAAGTAGCTGGGCACATGCCACCACACCTAGTTAATTTTTTAACTTTCTGTATAGATGGAGTATTGTTGTGTTGCTCTTGATGGTCTTGATCTCCTGGCCTCAAGCAGTCTATCTACCGCGCTAGGATTAGTCACAAACTGTTTCCATAGTCTCTGTTTACACTGTCTAGTTATCTGTTGTTTCTATCATCCGAGCATTCATCTGCTTTCTATATCATACAAACTTGTTTTATATTCCAAACTTTTTTTTTCTTCATTTTCGTGTAAGTGCTGGTAAAAAAAAGTTTCAACAATTTAGAAATATGAAACTTTAGCCTTGGCCAGACACAGTGGCTCACACCTGTAATCCCAGCACTTTGGGAAGCTGAGGCAGTAGGATCACTTGAGAGTAGGAACTGGAGACCTGCTTGGGCAACATAAATTAAGTTGGGTATGTGTGCACATGCCTGTAGTCCCAGCTACTTGGGAGGCTGAAGCATGACAATCACTTGAGCCAGGAGTTTGAGGTTACTGCATGCTGTGATAGTACCACTGTACTTCAGCCTGGATAACAGAGCAAGACCCTTTTTCTAAAAAGAATACAAATACACACAGACAGAAAAGTTGAGAAGGAAGGAAAAAAGATAATTTTTCATCTCTGAAGTGACAGTGGGTGAAATTTGGGCAGACATTTTCTATGCATTTATATTATGTTTTTTTATATGCATTTTTAGGGCTTAGGATTATATTTTTTTTTTTTTTTTGAGACAGAGCCTCAAGCTGTCCCCCTGGGTAGAGTGCCGTGGCATTACAGCTCACAGCAACCTCCAACTCCTGGGCTCAAGCGAGTCTCCTGCCTCCGCCTCCCAAGCAGCTGGGACCACAGGCGCCCGCCACAACACCCGGCCATTTTTTGGTTGCAGCCGTCATTGTTGTTTGGCGGGTCCGGGCTGGGGACTCGAACCCGCCACCTTAGGTGTACGTGGCTGGCGCCTTAGCCGGTTGAGCTATAGGCGCCGAGCCAGGATTATATTTTAAAATGGAAACTGTAACCTATGTGAGTAAATTTAAAACCAGAGGCCAAGATGCATTAGTTGGTTAGGTAATGGACTATAACTGGCATTTTAAGAAAATGAACTATAAGGCTCAGCGCTCATAGCACAGTGGTTATAGGGAACCCAGCCCAGGCTAGCTAAACAACAATGACAATTGTAACAAAAAATAGCTGGGTGTTGTGGCGGGTGCCTATAGTCCCAGCAACTTGGGAGGCTGAGGCAAGAGAATCACTTCAGCCCAAGAGTTTGAGGTTGCTGTGAGCAGTGACACAATGGCACTCTACCATGGGCAACATAGTGAGACTCTGTCTCAAAAAAAAAAAAAAGGAAAACCAAACTGAACTACAATTAGAAATTATTGTGCATAGTAGGATAAACATCCTTTTAATGAAACTTTGTTTCAGTTACATATGTGTTATATGGTCAGGGTCTCAGTGCTTTTATTATGTTATAATAAAAAACTGGAAGCAAATACTTTACATAGTATTCTGTGACTTGTATTTTTATTTCATATAATACCATTTTTTTCTTTTATTCAGTACATATATATCTAGAACATTCAAAATAACTTTAGTATTCCATTGTGTTTATACACAAATGTGTAATTTATACTTACTGTACATATATCATGATATATTTAACTTTACCTTATCCATGGATATTTGAGTTATTTGGTATTAGCAAAGCCCTCAGTGAAGGTCTTTGTTACAGACTTTTGCATTTGTTAGTGTTACTAACTTCTGATTGGAATTGTGTCAGGAGGTAACATTTCGAATTTTGGTCGATCTTACTAGTTTTCATTGCAAAAAATGAACAGTTTGCATTGTTGTTTGTATTATATAAAAGTGCCCATTTTCCCATAATCTCTGCATATTGTTAAGTCTTTTCATCTTTGCTTAAGTGATTGTATGGATTAGTGTATTCCAGTTTGTACTTCGCTGATTACTGGAAAGGGTATGTCTTTTCTATGTTTGGCCCTTTGAATCTTTTAGTTCTCTGTTTATAATATTGGGTTATTGTTTCTTTATTTTTAAAGATGATTTATATATTGTGGATATTAACTCTTTTGGTTGTATAGTGGCATTTCATTTTAATTTTTTAACTTACCCAAATGCCACACCAAAAGCTTATAAGAAAAGGTAATAAACGCTTTTGTGTGTGTATATTGTGATCCCTAAACATAAGTAACATACATATATTATATAATCTGATATCTAGTAACAGTCTCTTCCAGCTCTGGAGAGGAAAATTGCTAAATTGCTTTGATGTGGATAAACTCAGGAGGGAGGGATTTTTATTTTTATTTTTATTTTTATTTTTTATTTTTTTTTTTTTT
>NW_003852396.1:30573947-30579835 GCF_000181295.1 Otolemur garnettii | reverse complement strand
GGCCGCCATAACGCCCGGCTATTTTTTGGTTGCAGCCATCATTGTTGTTTGGTGGGCCCGGGCTAGATTTGAACCCACCACCTTAGGTGTATGTGGCTGGTGCCCTAGCCTCCTGAGCCACAGGTGCCGAGCCAAGTTTTCTATTTTTTGTAGATTGTGCAGTCTCACTCTTGCTCAGGCTGGTCTCCAACATCTGAGCTCAAGTGATCTCCCCATCATGGCCTCCCAGAGTGCTAGGATTATAACTGTGAGCCACCTTGCCCAGACACAGGAGTACTTTCAAGTTTATTTTGTGCTGTAGACAGTTTGCAAACTTATACCTATAGCCAGCCAGATGCTGTTCTAAAGTTTGTTATAGGTATGTCCACTAAGGCTTTTTGTTAATCATTTAATTTTGTGTATGGGTAGTGTCTTTCTTCACATGCAAGTTTTATTTTTATGTGGCCTATGTTTCTTTTTTCTTTAGCTTCTGCTTATACACATTATGATTAGTGATATCTTCTGTGGTCCAAGATTATAAAATGTTCTATAACTTTTTCTGATGCTGTTGTTTCCCATTGTACAATAATATAATATCCCAGTCTTTTATTTTAGTATGTTCATTTTTTCTTTTTCCTTTTTTTTTTTTTTTTTTAATTTAATGTTGAGGATTCACTGAGGGTACAAGAAACCAGGTTACATTGATTGCATTTGTTAGGTAAAGTCCCTCTTACAATTGTGTCTTGCCCCCAGTGTTCATTTTTTCTTAAATTTTCTCTCATAGTGTTAATTATGTTTTTATTGTTGTTATGTATTCCTCATTTGTGCTTTGTCCATATAAACTAAAAAGAAATACAGTCAATGAAGAATTTTATACTCCCAACCTTAGCAGCAGATCATGTAGGGAAATAAGAATCATGAGGGTCACCAAGCACTCACACTATTGCATTTTCTTTATCATGCCTGCTAAAGCAGCCTTTTGGTTCTGAGACTTGCATGTAGATACCCACATTCATAAATTAACGCAGTTAATGATATCACAAGTAGACTAGAATAATAGCTTTGGGCTGTATTTTTAGGGGGACATTAATTTTGTGGGAATTCCTCTGTGACTTGTTTTTTATTTTTCACTCTGCCAAGTCCCAGGATCAACCTCTTGTTTTGAGTGATGGCAGTTCAAACTCATGCCTCCACAGAAGTAAATTATCCTGTAATGTGGGCCTTTGGATACTTCTTGAGTAGTTACTTGATACACAAATTAAATATAAAAACTATGTAACATTTTTTTGTAAACATAAATTTTAATTGTTTTTTATTGTCCTTTGGCATATGATTTCCTTGTATTCAGACTAAGGAATACTCCCATGTATTCAGACTAAGGAACATTCATTAAATTATGGGTTTGCATATTATTAATTTTTTTCCACAGTGATGTTTTTATAACTATCCTTAACACTGTCAACTACATACTGTTTTCTTGGTGGTTACTTAGAAGTTTTAGATCATAAACTTTTCCATGAAATAGTAAATTGAAGGGTTATTAGTAAGGCTTGATGATTATAGTAAGAGATACATAGGAAAATCTTCTATTCAAAGCTAATAGATAACCATTGATAAAATTGAATTCTGTTTGTTAGATCTCAAAAGGAATATAGCTGTTTTCCTGTTTTTCATGAGTATCCTTGGAGTTTCTAAGGCCACTAATACCATTCTGTCCCCCATACAGTTCCCTAATATGTAAAATGGGGCAGATCTAGATGAAAAACATTTCTTTCCGCTGATAAGTTATAATAGTCTGTAGTTAGACTTTTTTTTTTTTTTTCTGAGAGACAGTTTCAGGCTGTCGCCCTGGGTAGAGTGCCCTGCTGTCACAGGTCACAGCAACCTCAAACTCTTGGGCTTAAGTGATTCTCTTGCCTCAGTCTTCCAAGTAGCTGGGACTACAGGTGCCCGCTGTGGTTGTAGTTGTTGTTTGGCAGGCCTGGGCTAGATTTGAACCTGCCAGCTCTGGTGTATGTGGCTGGCACTAGCTGCTTGAGCTACAGGTTCCGAGCCTAGTCAGACTATTTTATGACAGTTTCTTTCTGGAACACCTGGATGTCAAAATGCTTTTTTTTTTTTTGAGACAGAGTCTCACTATGTTGCCCTCAGTAGAGTGTTGTGGTATCACAGCTCACAGCAATCTCAAACTCTTGGGCTTAAGTGATTCTCTTGCCTCAGCCTCCCAAATAGCTGGGACTACAGGCACCTACCACAACACCCAGATATTTTTTGGTTACAGTTGTCATTGTTGTTTAGCGGGCCCAGGCCGTGCTTGAACCCACCTGCCTCCATGTATGTGGCCAGTTCCCTACACATTTAGCTATGGGTGCTGCCCTCAAAATGCCTTTTTAAAATGTTTTTGTTTTGTGGATTATTTAAGAACAGTACAGTGGTTTTTACACTGTTCCATGGGTCTTTATCTTGGGCTGCTGCAAAGATGAGGGAGAGCTGTACCTATTCAGAACAGAACTAACTATTTGACCATTTTTATACTTGAGTTTTGTTGTTGTTTTTTGAGACAAAGTCTTACTTTCTCACCCTCGGTAGAGTGCGGTGGCGTCACAGCTCACAGCAACATCAAACTCTTAGGCTCAAGCAATTCTCTTGCTTTGGCCTCCTGAGTAGCTGGGACTACAGGTGCCCGCCACAACACTCAGCCATTTTTAGAGACAACATCTCTCTTTGGCTCAGGCTGGTCTCCACCCTGTGAGCTCAGGAAATTCACCCACTTAGGCCTCCCAGAGTGCTAGGATTACAGGCATGAGCCACTGCGTCCAACCTATATACTTGAGTTTTATCTAAGTTTTTGTTTGGGGGACAAGAATTTGTTAGGCTTCATGGGGAAGGGGGGGGGCAAGTCCTAGAATTTGTGCAGCAAAATATTTCCTTTGAGGCCGTAATGTAATTTTGGTATTTTTTGGTGCTTGCACTAATTACTAATGGTTTGGGAATTTAAAATAAATCTTTTTCCTGTCCCAGAGCTGAGTTTTTAAGGTAATCTCATTGCTATATTGTTATCTTAACTTTCATTGATGTTGTACAGTTGCATAATAATTTATTCAGTAGTCACCCATATTGATTTATGTTGGTATAAACTTCTTGTCCTTTTTTGGTTGTACTCTCAAAGCAGTTCCCATGCAGTATTTTTACCTCCAGGTATTATACCTTTAAAGTGATTTTCCTTGTAAACCATATTTCTTTCAAAATGTGGTTGATATATTAATGGGAACTTTAGATCCTCTAAATTGCCGATAACCTACGGGGGTGAGTTGGTGAATAGATGGTTTTGGTTTTTTTTGGCCAATAACTTAATCATCTTCTTCCCTGCATTTTATATCTTTAAAATCACTGTCAACAATGCAGGATTCAACATTACAAGTTGTTACTACAGTGGGTTTCCTGAAACTTGAATCTGTTAGTAACCTCATCACAAGACATTAAGCTTTTTATACAACAAATTTGTGTAGCTAACACAAAATGTTTGATTAAATGGCTCAGTGCCTGTGGCTCAAGCAGCTAAGGTGCTGGCCACATAACCTGAGCTGGTGGGTTTGAATCCAGCTCGGGCCCCCCAAACAATGACAGCTGCAACCAAAAAAATAGCTGTGCCTTGTGGCAGGTGCCTGTGGTCCCAGCTGCTTGGGAGGTGGAGGCAGAAGAATCGCTTGAGTCTAGGAGTTGGAGGTTGCTGTGAGCTATAATGTCATAGCACTCTGCTCAGGGTGACAGCTTGAGGCTCTGTCTCAAAAAAAAAAAGTTTGATTAAAAATATTACTTTTGCTATTGAAAAAAGAAATATTGGCTTTGGTTTTAATTTTTTTTTCCTATTTTTTTTGTCAAGATAGAGTTCTACCCTATGCCCTGAGCAGAGTGCAATGGCATCGTAGTTTACCACAACCTCAGACTCAGGCTGTGGGCATCCTGCTGCCTCAGCCTCGGAAACTGCTGGGATTACAGGCACTCTCCGTGGCGCCCAGCTGGGTTTTTCCATTTTTTTCCATGAGTCAGGATTTCACTCTCAGACAAGCCTCAAACTCCTGAGCTCAAGCAGTCCTGCCTCAGCCTCCCACAGTGCTGGGATTACAGGAGTGAGCTACTGTGCCTAGCTTTGGCTTTGGTTTTTTGTAGGTTAGCCTGTATTTGAGTCAAAAAGATGTCATTGTGATTGGTCAGTTGAGTATTTCTATTGGCAAATATTGAAATTTAAGAAGAATTTTTTAATTGTCTGAAAATGTGTTTTACAATATAGTAGCAGTTAAAGAGTTCTTGTTGCACTGTCAGGTGCTCTGAGGTTTGAATCCCATTTTTACTACCTACAATATTTGTGATGTTGTGACCTAATTGCTAAACTCCCAGTTTTCTCAATGTAAAATAAGAATAATACTTTCTGTTTGTGGCATATTAGCTATTATTTGATGAGTGTTTAGTATGTACCAAAATCTTCTGAATGCTTCACATGTTTATTCATTTTAATTCAAAGATAAATGTCTTAGCTATGTATCATTACCTCATATAGCACAGAGCAATCAAATACTTTGCCTGTGTCACATATAATATAATGAATGTACTGACTCCAGCGCCTAGCATATTTTTAACATTTACTGTATTATTAGCTATTTGTTGAAATGAGTGGTCATTATAAAGTTTCCAAATGTATTATATTTTTAAATGACCTCTGGCACAACATTCAAAGGAGTTTCTGTTGGCACTTTTATCTTTCCTCTTGTCTCCATAGCTCTTGGTGCTGGACAGGCATCTTTGTTTGGAAACAGCCAACCTAAGATCGGAGGGCCTCTTGGTACAGGAGCCTTTGGGGCCCCTGGATTTAATACTACGACAGCTACTTTGGGCTTTGGAGCCCCCCAGGCCCCAGTAGGTAAGTGTCAGTCACTTTAGAAGGTTTTACTTAGTTTATTTCTTGCTAACGCTCAATTTGCTGACCTGATTTCCCACCCTCCCCAGCCCATTCCTACCCAGGCATTACTTAAATGTATGTCATTAAACAATTATGTAGTTCAGAAGGGCTTAGATCCTGGCCTTCTCTGTTTTCCACACACCTAGGCTTACTCTCTCAAACAAACCACTTTTTTTTTTTTACTATTTTTATTAATTTGTGTGGTATGTCATTAAGTTCAGATTGCTAAACAGTATGATTATGTGGCTGTGTTTTCGTTTATTAAGTCTAAGTAAATTTAACTTGTTATAGTAGATGAGAATCTACCACCTTTATTCATTCTAATATGACTGTGTTTACTAAATTTGCTATATTGGCTCAGTGCCTATATCTCAGTGAGTTGTGGGCCAGCCACATACACCGAGGTTGGCGGGTTCAAGTCTGGCCTGGGCCTGGTAAACAACAATGAGAACTCCAACTGGAAAAAAAAAAATAGCCAGATGTTGTGGCTGGTGCCTGTAGTCCCAGTTACTTGGGAGGCTGAGGCAAGAGAATCACTTAAGCCCAAGGAGTTTGAAGTTGCTGTGAGCTGTGACACCATGACACTCTACTGAAGGCAACATAGTGAGACTCTGTCTCAAAAAAATAAATAAATAAATAAATTTACTATATTCCCTGAATTTAGTTTTATCCTTTCAAGTGTTTTTCATACTCCATTCATTTGGATACTCCTTACTATTTTGGCAATATTTACCCACCACATTTTTTTTTATTATGTCGCCCTCGGTAGAGTGCTATGGCATCACAGCTCACAGCAACGTCAAACTCCTTGGGCTTAAGCGATTCTCTTGCCTCAGCCTCCCATGTAGCTGGGACTACAGGCTCCTGCCAGAATGCCTGGCTGTTTTTTGTTGCAATTTTTATTATTTAGCTGGCCCAGGCCTGGTTCGAACCTGCCACTCTTTTTTTTTTT
>NW_003852396.1:30566680-30573349 GCF_000181295.1 Otolemur garnettii | reverse complement strand
AGGTGTATGTGGCTGGCACCTTAGCCGCTTGAGCCACAGGTGCTGAGCCATCTTTTTTTTTTTTTTTAAGAGAGAATCTTAAGCTGTCACCCTGGGTAGAGTGCTGTGGTGTCATAGCTCACAGCAACCTCCAGCTCTTGGGCTGAAGAGATCCTCTTGTCTCACTTTTTCTATTTTTAGCAGTGTTCAACTAGCAGTTTTTGCTCACGCTAGTCTCAAACTCGTGGACTCTAGCAAATCCACCTGCCTCAGTTTCCCAGAGTGTTAGCATTTTGGACGTGAGCCACTGTGCCCCATTTATTTTAAATATCTTCTTAAGGAAAACTGTGTCAGAATGTGTTGTCCAAAATGCCTTTTTAGTTTTTAAAGATGGAACTCCACCCTTGGCTTGCTTTGGAGGATGTATGGAATGTTATGATAGGACATAGGAGTAGTAGTAGTCAGACTTGGAAATGGTAGGGAAACAAAAATATACGTGTGAAATAAACTTAGCATTTTAACAATAAAAAGGAAAACTATGTTATATTGGTACTAAAATACTGGTATCTTGTGGCATAGAGTATGAGATAAAAGGATGGATAGAAGAAAGAAGTTCCTATACCATCAAATTCGTCTTCTGTACATCATAAGAAATCATTTCACATTCAACTGTGTACTCATACTTTTTCTTATTCTGTTAAATGATAGTATTTCTTGAGTGACCTTTGTCAAATGAGAATATTAATGCCCTTTCCTACCCAGCTATTTTTCTTATTTCTTTTTTTCCCATATATTTACATATTGATAGCATTGATAAAATTTTCTGTCCTGTGACTGTTAATGTCTTCTTTGGCTAAAGAATAATTTGAAAGTTGGAAATGAACAAAGCATTTTATTGTAACTTATGAGAACAGAGAACAGTGCTGCCCAGCTTTTTTGCCCTGGAATTTCTTTTTTTTTTGGAAGAGACAGTTTCACTTTACTACCCTTGGTAGTGCCGTGGCGTCACACAGCTCACAGCAACCTCCAACTCCTGGGCTTAAGTGATTCTCTTGCTTCAGCCTTTTGAGTAGCTGGGACTGTAGGCACTTGCCACAACGCCCAGCTATTGTTTGGTTGCAGTTCAGCCAGAACCAGGTTTGAACCAGCCATCCTTGGTATATGGGGCCGGCACCCGACTCACAGCTACGGGCACCGCCCTGCCCTGGAATTTCTGATTCCTTTTTTCCCCTTGCATTCCTTCCCCACCCCACCTCCTATCTCCCACGGAGTGTCCTCTCCCTCTGTCACTGAAGCCAGAGTACAGAGGCATCATCACAGCTCACTGCAACCTCAAACTCCTGGACTGAGGTAATCCTCTTGCCTCAGCCTCCCAAGTAGTTGGGACTACACGTTGGCTCTACTGCACTGACTGATTTTTTTTTTTTTGTACTTTATGTAGAAACAGGCATCTTGCTGTCCTGCTTGCTTTGATCTTGAACTTCTTTTTTTTTTTTTTTAACCAGTTTTTGGCTGGGGCTGGGTTTGAACCCACCACCTTCGGCATTCGGCATGTGGGGCCGGCGCCCTACTCTTTTGAGCCACAGGTGCTGCCCTGATCTTGAACTTCTTATGTCAAGCAATTCTCAGACCTTGGCTCCTAGAGTTCTAGCATTACAGGTGTGAGCCACTGTGCCTAGCCTGACTTTCATAACTGTTTCAAATTTTTGAGGATGGTATCACAGTATTTTGATTACCCCAGATACCTGTCCTGACCATCTGTCTCCTGTGGCAGTATGAACGCTAATTAGTCTGTAGACCTGGGGTATCTAACATTTTTTCTCCTTCTACCCGACATAGGAAGAATAAGAGTTGTTTTGGGCCACACAGTAAATACCCAAACACTAAAGAAAGCTTATTAGTAAAAAAAAAAAAAAAAAAAGGTCAACACCACAGGCAAGCAAAAAAAATTCCTCACACAATCAGCATGTGGACCCACAGTTTGGACACCCCTGCAGACATTCAGCATTGCCCTAGGATATTACCTTCAGATATATTCCGTGAGTGCTGCTGTGTCCTATATGCAGGTTTTTTTCTTTACTAAATTTTCTAGAATGTATCTTCAAGTGAAATATGTGAGAAGTAAACTTGGAAATGTATTCAGACCTTTGAAAAATATTTACAGGTCTGAAAATATCTATAAAGGATACTGAAAAAATGTATACACATTTTAAGAAGGGAAAAAAACTATATTAGACTCAAGAAGCTGGGGCACTAGCCACATATACCAGAGCTGGTGAGTTCGAATCCAGCCCAGGCCTGCCAAACAACAATGACAACTACGACGAAAAAATAGCCTGGTGTTGTGGTGGGTGCTTGCAGTCCCAGCTGCTTGGGAGGCTGGAGCAAGAGAATTGCTTAAGCCCAGGAGTTTGAGGTTGCTGTGAGCGGTGACACCACGGCTCTGTCTCAAAAAAAAAAAAAACTATATTAAAATTACAATACTCAAGGCATGTTTGATTGCTGCAATCACAAGAGACACTAAATACAATGTAAAAGATAACAAACATTATCAGTACATATATTATTATAATTTTAGTGCAGTTTTTCCTTACTTAAAATATGTGTATGTCCTCTGTATATTCATTCTTTGCTATGTAATGTTACTGAATTATGGTATGAAAATAATTTATATGTTTATAACTTTCACTATGTTCTTTCTTACATTAACCATTGTTAATGGTCTATTGCCTTATGTTTCTTATCTAGTTCCCTAACTATTACACACATTTAATATTGTTCCTTTGTCCTTAACTTTCACAGCATTTTGCTTAGACTTTTTCTATCATAATGCTTGTGTCTTTCAGCTGTGTTTTTTTTTTTCTTTTTTTAATTTCAGAATATTATGGGGTACATGGTTTTGGTTACATAATTTTCTTTGTATGGATGGGATCAAAGTCATAAGCATACCCTTCACCCAGATACTGTGTATTGTATGTGTTAGGTGTGAATGTAGCCTCTTCTACTCCACTTTATTTTTGTTGAGTTTAGTTCATATGTGCACGTAAGTGTGGTTGATTAGTCTCGATTTAGTATTCAATACATGTGTTTGCTTTGTGTTTCTCCTTTCTAGGGGATTATATTTGTTGTCTTCTAAATGTTTCTGGATTTTTGTATTTAATTCATAAAACTAATTCTTGATCTATGTGTTTAGTTTCATCAGAGGCATACTCTAATATTTTGGCCCTCTTGTTGAGTATCAGGGATTAGAAGGATGTCAATATGTAGTTTTGTATATAGACTTAGCATTAATTCTTCCCTTCTATTTTCAGTCCCTCTTCAACAGATCTGCTATTTTAAAGTGTCCATCCTTTCTGGGATTCTCTAGGCTAGATATGCTCTATTTAACTTGAAGAATGGGAGGGCTGAGGCTCTGACCCTTGCATAGTCAGAAATCATATAACTTTCCCCCCAAAAAGCCTACTGTAGACCCAAAGCATACTGATTACATAAACAGTTGGTTAATAACAAACTTTGTGTTTTATATATAGTATATTCTGTATTCTTAAAATAAAGTACCTTAGAGAAAAGAAAGTGTTATTAAGAAAATCAAGCTGTGCTCGGTGCCTGTGGCTCAAGTGGCTAAGGCACCAGCCACATACACCTAAGGTGGCGGGTTCGAATCCAGCCCGGGCCCGCCAAACAACAATGACGGCTGCAACGAAAAAATAGCTGGGCGTTGTGGCGGGCACCTATGGTCCCACCTACTTGGGAGGCTGAGGCAGAGGACTTGCTTGAGCCCAGGAGCTGGAGGTTGCTGTGAGCCATGATGCCATGGCACTCTGTCCAGGGGGATAGCTTGAGGCTCTGTCTCAAAAAAAAAAAAAAAAAAAGAAAAAAGAAAATCAGGCTGGGCATAGTTTATACCTGTAATCCCAGCACGTAGGGAGGCTAAGGCAGGAGGATTGTTTGAGGCCAAAAGTTTAAGACCAGCCTGGGCAACATAGAGAGTCCTTGTCTCTGCAACAAAATTTGAAAAATTATCCATGTGTGGTAGTTTATGTCTATAATCTGAGCTAGGTAGGAGGCCTGACACAGAAGGATGATTTGAGCTTAGTCATTTGAGGTTGCAGTGAGCTGTGATCGTGCAACTGTACTTGGGGTTTGTCTTGCCCTTTTTTTTTGAGACAGTGTCGCACATTGCCGTCCTTAGTAGAGTGCCATGGCATCATAGCTCACAACATTCTCAAACTCTTGGACTCAAGGTGATTGATTCTCTTGCCTCAGCCTCCCGCCACAATACCCGACTATTTTTAGAGGTGGGGTCTCTCACTGGCTCAGGCTGGTCTCCAACCTGTGAGTTCAGGCAGTCCACCTGCTTCAGCCTTCCAGAGTGCTGGGATTACTCGTGTGAGCCACTGTGTCCAGCCTTTGTCTTGTTTTCTTGAGTGGCAGAGGTTGAAGAAAATCTGTAAAGGAGTGAACCCATTGAACTTTAAACCTATGTTGTTCAGGGGTCAAGTATAATCCACTTTGAGTGTACTCTGAGCATATTTTAATCTTTCCTGCTTATCACTCTTCTGTTCACTTCTTTCCCCTATAAAATTGCTATATTTTCTCATTTCTTAATTTTCTTCTTCCCTTTTCATTGTGGGCTTATATAGATAAATTTAAATTATTTTTAGCCATAGATTTTTTTTTTTCCAATTCCCTTTTGGCTCTTGGGGCAATGTCATCTTTTCAATATGAAAAAAAGCAGCAAGTTCAACACAAAATAGAAATCTGAAGGATAGGATAGGACAAAACCAAATGTAAGGGAAAAAAGGCAACAGCAAAAGGAAAAAATGAGATGTTGCAAAAAACAGAGGGTGTCCTATCCCCTCTCTGGGGAATGAAAGGGCCCATTTAGGTGGCAATACATACCTTCCCACATAAGTCAGGGATGTTACGTTTTTGTGGGTTTTAGCCATGGATTTTAATAATGCTTTTTGGAGAGAGGAGGTAAATTAAAATTTAAATTGATCTCTGTATGAATGTTATACACAGCTTTATCATTATAGATGATACTTGAATTTTATTTCTTATTTTTCATTGCTTTTAGTAAAAGGCAGCATAAATATCATAACTTGCAATTTTTACTTAGATAGCTTTTTTACTGTTTGTTTTGAGACAGAATCTCAAGCTGTCGATTTGGGTAGAGTGCTGTGGCGTCACAGCTCATAGCAACCTCAAACTCTTGCGCTTAAGCAGTTCTTTTGCCTCAGCCTACCAAGTAGCTGGGACTACAGATGCCTGCCACAACGCCTGGCTATTTTTTGTTGCAGTTGTCCTTGTTTAGCTGGCCCAGCCTTGGTGTATGTGGCTGACGCCATAACCGTTTTGCTGTGGGTGCCGAGCCTTTTTTGACTGTTTTTTAATAATCCATCTCTTTTTCCAAAGCTAGTTAAAAGGTCTTGACACAAGAATGCTAAATTGTGTACATTTACATCAATATACATTTAAAAGTAATTGTACTTGCTTGTAGGATGTGCATCTTTGCATCAGATCTTAGAAAGTACTAAGTTAGAAGGTACATTACAGTGTGTATAATGAAGTAGTAGCTTAAGTAGTACTTTTTAACACATTAACTGTCTTCTCTGAATCTTTAAATAAAAAAGTTAACATACAGAAAATTTTATATTTATACATAAAAGAATAAAAACTTGCTCACATGCTTTGTTAATAGCATTTCTTTTGTTCTTGTTTTTTGTTTATGACATTCCTTTAATGTGGATTATCTTATTATATTTTGGCTTTAGCCTTATTTCAAAATGTTTATAAGGAAAAAAAGTGATATTTTAATCTCTGAAATGACCTTAGTGTCATTTGATTTTTGATCACTATTTTTGCAAAGGTTTATTTTATCTTGAAAAGAGGTTCATCAGTCAAGGTATATAGCAGATGGTTTTGTTGTTGTCTTTTTTTTTTCTACTTTGTACAATTGTAGATCATGAATATAGTCTTCATCATTATTTATGTCTATTCCCTAAATTCTCTGTAGTTGATAACAAATGTTTTTACACTTTGAGAGAAAATTAGACTAACTGGATGATCTTTTATTCCTTTTGATGTATATTTAATTATAATATGAATGTTAAATATAAATAACATACAAGAATGCTGTGACAACCATTTTTATTGTTTGTGTGCTACTTTCTTCCTGTATATCTTTGGTTATTTTGGAATTTTCACTTAGGAAATCAAAGCTATTTTGACATTTCTGCAATGAAACTAATTACCATTTTATTTTTTAATAACTACATGATCCACTTTGTTCATGTGTTATGAATTTTACAACTGTTAATGTAGTGTTGGACTAAGATTGTTTTCCAAATCTTGACTGTTACAGGATAATGTACAGTGAGCACTTAGAAATTTTTCTATAATTGGTTTCTAGTTTAATAAAGCCTTTGAGTTAAATTTTCATGATTGAACTTAATGAGTCAGAAAATGTAAAAAGCAGCCCTGTGTACTGTCCTTTTGTTTTCTTTAGACAGATTAAACCAATCTATAATGTTTCTAGACTATAGTTTCTTTTTACAATTGTGCCAATGATACGTAGATATAGAATATTTCTTTAAGATTAACTTTTCGGGCTCGGCACCTATAGCTCAACCGGCTAAGGCGCCAGTCACGTACACCTAAGGTGGCGGGTTCGAATCCCCAGCCCGG
>NW_003852396.1:30561455-30565433 GCF_000181295.1 Otolemur garnettii | reverse complement strand
TCATTGTTGTTTGGCGGGCCTGGGCTGGGGATTTGAACCCGCCACCTTAGGTGTATGTGGCTGGCGCCTTAGCCGCTTGAGCCACAGGTGCCGAGCCGGGGCTAAGGGTTTTCAACAGCCCAGAAGAAATAAGGGAGCTACTTTGTCACCCTTGGTAGAGTCATCCTGGTGTCAGAGCTCACAGCAACCTCCAATTCCTGAGCTTAGGCGGTTCTCCTGCCTCAGCTTCCTGAGTAGCTGGGACTTTAGGCATCCACCGCAACACCTGGCTATTTTTTTGTTGCAGTTTGGCTGGAGCTGTGTTTGAACCTGCCACCCTTGGTATATAGGGTCAGTGCCCTACCCACTGAGCCACAGGCACAGCCCTATATTTCCTATTTTATAGTTAGGAAACTAAGGCTCAGAGAGGCTGACATTCCTCAAATCATAATGCTCTTAAGTGGCAAAGTCAAAATTACCTCTCTCTCTCTTTCTTTTATCTTTTTTTTTTTTTGAGACTGAGTCTTACTTTGTAACCCTGGGTAGAGCGTTGTGGTGTCATAGCTCACAGCAACTTCAAACTCTTGGGCTCAACTGATCCCCTTGCCTCAGCCTTCTGAATAGCTGGGACTATGGTGCTTGGCATAACAACCAGCTAGTTGGCTTAGTGCTTGTGGCTCAAGCAGCCAAAGTGCAAGCCACAAGCCACAAGCCACATACACCTGAGCTGGTGGTTTCGAATCCAGCCCGGGCCGCCAAACAACAATGACGGCTGCAACCAAAAAATAGCCAGACATTGTGGCAGGCACCTGTAGTCTGAGCTACTTGGGAGGCGGAGGCAGGAGAATTGCTTGAGCCCAGGAGTTGGAAGTTGCTATGAGCTGTGATGCCACGGCACTCTATCCAGGGCAACAGCTTGAGGCTCTGTCTCAAAAACAAATAAAAAAACCCGGCTATGTTTTCTGGTTTTAGAATAGATGTGGGCTCGGTACAAGTAGCTCAGTGGGAAGAGGGCAATAAATTGTGATAGGCTAGATATGTTAGACGTTGTTATTTGAAGTGATCATATAATTTCAAATATACTATTTAGGAGCAAAATGTGGGGCAGCTGAGGATGCTTTAGAAACATGGTAGAGGTGCCATCTATAGAAATTTGAAATTTTAGTTTAGTTTCTTCACTAACTTGTAGTTTCTTTAAGGATCAGGAAAAGTATTTTTATTCCCAGTACATGGTGTTTAACTCGTGATACTTGTTAATATTTACTAAAAGATGGATTTTTAAAAAGCTAATTATCTGTTTGTTTTTTTCAGAGGAATTTGGATTGCATAAAAGTTGTTGGCTTGGCGCCTGTGGATCAAGTGGCTAAGGCACCAGTCACATACACCTAAGGTGGTGGGTTTGAATCCAGCCCGGGCCTGCCAAAAGAACAATGGCAGCAACCAAAAAGTAGCCGGACGTTGTGGCGGGCACCTGTGATCCCAGCTACTTGGGAGGCTAAGGCAGGAGACTCAACTTGAGCCCAGGAGTTGGAGGTTGCTATGAGCTGTGATGCCACAGCACTCTACCCAGGGGGATAGCTTGAGGCCCTGTTCCACCCCCCCCCCAAAAAAAAAGAAGTTGTTGAGTCTCACATTTACTTAAAGCATGAGCTTTTTTATTTAATTGAAAAATATTCTCTAGGTCTTAGGATTTTTGTGATACCATTTTTTTCTTACTGAGAACATAACATTTTCATTGTTTTACAAAGTAAAACTATTGCAAGCAGAATTCTCTTTCACAGAATGAAGAGAATGGATAAAGTATGTTAATAATTTACTTTGCTGGTACTTTCTAATTTATAAAATGCTTTTCAAATACAGTATCTCAACTGCATTTTAAAAGTTGTCAGACAAATCCATTGAAATGGGTGTTGGGAAGATGAGTAAAAATTACAGAGAATGATATTCCTGTAATTCACACACGTACATATATATATATATATGTGTGTATATATATATATATAACACACATACAGGATGAGTGTCCCAAATATGAAATCCAAAATGCTCCAAAATCTGAAATCTTGAGCAAAAGGAAATGCCTATTGGGGCATTTTGGATTTTTGCATTTGGAATGTTCATTTGGGGAGTATAATGGTATGTACAGTTTCAAAATCCAAAGTCTCAAATCTGAAACATTCCTTTCTTTTTTTTTTTTTTTTTCTTATTTTTTTTGAGACAGAACCTCAAGCTATCACCCTTGGTAGCACCATGGCGTCGTCATAGCTCACAGCATCCTCCAACTCTTGGGCTCAAGTGATCCTGTTGCCTCAGCTTTTCTATTTTAGTAGAGATGGGGTCTTGTTCTTGCTCAGGCTGGTCTGGAGCTTGTAACCTCAAGCAATTTACCCTCAGCCTCCCAAAATGCTAAGATTACAGGAATGAGCCACTGTGCCTGGCCCTGAAACATTTCTCATCTCATACATTTTTGGATAAGGGATACTCATCCTGTGCTAAATTGGGTGATAACACTTTTTTTTTTGAGACAGAGCCTCAAGCTCTTGCCCTGGGTAGAGAGCACTGTAGCATCACAGCTCACAGCAGCCTCTAACTCCTGGGCTCAAGCGATTCTCTTGCCTCAGCCTCCCGAGTAGGCGCCTGCCACAGCGCCTGGCTATTTTTTGGTTGTAGTTGTCATTGTTTGTCAGGCCTGCGTCAGATTCAAACCCACCAGCTCTGGTGTATGTGGCTGGCGCTTTAGCCACTTGAGCTACAGGCACCAAGCCAACACTTTTTTTTTTTTTTATTGAGAGCTGAGACTTCAAGAGGTAGCTAGGGAGTAAGCAGCAGAAATAAGGTTGAAATTCTGTTCTAATTTTTAAGGCCAGTGCTATACATTTAAGTTTAATCAGAAACTTTCCTTGATGATTTTCTTTTGTTTTCCAGAGATTGAAACCAACAAATCCAGCAGCCCAGAAGGCTCTTACTACACCTACTCATTATAAATTGACACCCCGCCCTGCCACTAGAGTGCGACCAAAGGCTTTACAGACAACAGGCACAGCCAAGTCACATCTCTTTGATGGATTGGACGATGATGAACCATCCCTAGCCAATGGAGCGTTCATGCCCAAGTGAGTTTATTTTTGTATTCATAAATACAAAATATTGATATAAAAAATAACGTGTTAATTATTTAAATGTATGACAATGTTGTACATTTTTTTGTTTTGTTTTGAGATAGACTCTCTCTTTGTTGCCCTCCGTAGATTGCTATGGCGTCACAGCTCACAGCAGCCTTCAGCTCTTGGGTTTATTTAGGTGATTCTCTTGCCTCAGCCTCCCGAGGGCACCCACCACAATGCCCAGCTATTATTTTGCTGCAGTTTGGCTGGGGCCAGGTTCAAACCCACCATGCTTGGTATGGTATATGGGGCTGGCACCCTCTACTCACTGAGCCATAGGCATTGTGGTCAGTGCCTGTAGTCCCAGCTACTCGGGAGGCTGAGGCAAGAGAATCACTTGTGCCCAAGAGTTTGAGGTTACTGTGAGCTGTGACACTATGGCACTCTACTGAGGGTGACAAAATGAGACTATCTAAAAAAAACAAAAAGAGGGTAGTTTGGTGCCCATAGCTCAGTGAGTGAGTAGGGTGCCAGCCACATACACTGAGGCTGATTGGTTTGATCCCCGCCCAGGTGTGCTAGACAGCAATGATGACTGTAACAACAACAATAAAAAACAGCCAGATGTTGGTTGTGGCAGGCATTTGTAGTCCCAGCTACTTGGGAGGTTGAGGCAAGAGAATCGGTTAAGCCCAAGAGTTTGAGGTTGCTGTGCGCTGTGATGCCACGGCACTCTACCAAGGGTGATAAAGTGAGATCTGTCTCTAAAAAAAAAAAGAGAAGGAAAGGAAGAAGGGGCAACCTGGGTAGCCGGTATTTTTATTTTATTTTATTTTATTATTTTTTTTTTTTTTTTGAGACAGAGCCTCAAGCTGTCCCCCTGGGTAGAGTGCCT
>NW_003852396.1:30545378-30560400 GCF_000181295.1 Otolemur garnettii | reverse complement strand
ATTTTTTGGTTGCAGCCATCGTTGTTTGGCGGGCCCGGGCTGGGGATTCGAGCTCGCCACCTTAGGTGTATGTGGCTGGCACCTTAGCCGCTCAAGCTGAGCCAATTTGCCCTTTCTTGACAGCTCAATGAGGTATTAGAAAAGGCCCATTGAGTGCTTTTAAAAGGAGGATGGTTGTAAACTTCTAAAGAGTTTATAAATGAAATTTGTTAACTCATGAACATATATGAGATTTGAACAGAAGTGCACTTTTGGTTTTCAGTTTTTAAGATACATTTGTGACATAAGTATATGCCTGAGGTTTTTTTTTTTTTCCTTTTTAATTTGGTCTTTATTCATAGGAAGAGTATTAAGAAGCTGGTTTTGAAGAACCTTAATAACAGCAATCTCTTTTCTCCTGTTAATCGTGATTCAGACGATCTAGCCTCACCATCTGAATATCCAGAAAATGGAGAGAGGTAAACTGAATTCTGTTTTGATCTGCTGTCAGTTAGAGAGCCCTCGTTTGAAGAGCCTCTGAAAGTTAGAATTTTTTGAAAATTTATAAAATTTGATGAACATTTCATAGATGTATTATACCTTATAAATGCCTACAAATTAAATTCTATTTTTCCTTCTTGAATTCTTTAAGCCTAATAATTATTGGAATTATGATTGCATTATGTGGAACTACTTTGGAATTGATGTATGTTGTTTTTAGACATGGCTAGTATGCTTTTGACACTGGTCTGTGATGATTATTAAAGTGATAGATAATCATTGTAAGAAACAAAATAGATGGTATAGAGTATAAAGGAGGAAGCAAAAGCACATAACACTAATTTCTAATATATTGGTATACATTTTTCACCATTAGGAATGTGTTTCTTTTGTATTATGTTCATACAGCAAGATATTAATTCATTGTAAAGAGTATGTATAAAAGATATATTTTGTAACCTGATTATTTACTTTTATTATAAATCCCTTTTGATATCTGTATGAATATATCTGCTTCTTTTATGCTTTTTTGAGACAGGGTCTTGTTCTATTGGCTTGGTCTAAAAGGCAATAGAGTCATCATAGCTTACTTACTGTAGCCTAAACCTCCTGGGCTCACATAACTCTTCTGCTTCAATTCTCCCAAAGTAGCTGAGACTAAAAGGCACATGCCACCATGTCTAGCTAAGTTTTTTTTTTTTTTTTTTGAGACGGAGCCTCAAGCTATCCCCCTGGGTAGAGTGCTGTGGCATCACGCTCACAGCAACCTCCAACTCCTGGGCTCAAGCGAGTCTCCTGCCTCCGCCTCCCAAGTAGCTGGGACTACAGGTGCCCGCGACAACGCCTGGCCATTTTTTGGTTGCAGCCATCATTGTTGTTTGGCGGGCCCGGGCTGGGGATTCGAACCTGCCACCTTAGGTGTATGTGGCTGGTGCCCTAGCCACTTGAGCCACAGGCACCGAGCCTCTAGCTAAGTTTTTATGGTGTTTTTTTCAGAGGTAGGATCTTTCTTGTGTGTGTGTATGTGTTGTTTGTTTCTTTTCTTTTTTTGAGACAGCCTCAAGCTGTTGCCCTGGGTAGAGGAAGGTGGTGTCACAGCTCACAGCAACTTCCAACTACTGGGCTTAAGCGATTCTCTTGCCTCAGCCTCCCAAGTAGCTGGTACCACAGGCACCCACCACAACAGCTAGCCACTTTTTGGCTGTAGCCATTGTTGTTTGGCAGGCCCGGGCTGGACCTGAACCCACCAGCTCCGGTGTATATGGCTGGCGCTTTAGCTGCTTGAGCTGCATGCACTGTGCCTGTGTGTATGTTTTTGAGACAGAGTCTCACTCTGTGCCCTGGATAGTGTCGTGGTATCATAATTCACAGCAACCTCAAAGTCTTGGGCTCAAGTATTCCCATTGCCTCAGCCTCACAAGTAGCTGGGGGACTATAGGAGTTTGCTACCACACCAAGCTCATTTTTCTATTTTTAGTAGAAGCAGTGTCTCGCTCTTGCTCAGACTAGTCTCAAACTTGAGCTGAGGCAATCTACCTGCTTCAGCCTCCCAGAGCACAAGGATTACAGTGTGAGCCATCATACCAGGCCCAAAGCAGAGTCTTTCTATGTTGCCCAAGCAGGTTTTGGACTAACTTCTGGCCTCAAGTGACCCTGCTACCCCAGCTTCCCTAAGTGCCAGATTTTTTTTTTAAGAGACAGTGTCTCACTGCTGCCCTCAGTTGAGTACCATGGTGTTACAGCTCACAGCAACCTCCAGCTCTTGGGCTTAGGCAATTCTCATGCCTCAGCCTCCCAAGTAGGTGGGACTACAGGCACCTGCTACAACGCCCAGCTGTTTTTATTTATTTTTTTTTTTTTGGTTGCAGTTTGGCCGGGGCTCGGTTCAAACCTGCCACCCTCGGTATATGGGGCCAGCGCCCTACTCACTGAGCCACAGGCACTGCCCCTAAGTGCCAGATTTTAAAGGAATGAGCCACTGTGTTTTACCTGCCTCTTTTTTATTTAAACGTATAATCATTGTGAATGTAAGGTGTCTCAGCCAGTTAGTGAACATTTAGATTATTTGTCATTGTTCTAAATCCTTAATGTATACATCTTGACACTGCCATATTTTTCTGTTTGGATAAGATTCCAGTTTATATTTTTACTAACAAATCCTTTTCTTTTTGCAGTTTTTGGCCGGGGCTGGGTTTGAACCCACCACCTCTGGCATATGGGGCCAGTGTCTTACTCCTTTGAGCCACAGGTGCTGCCCTAACAAAGCCTTTTCAAATCCCTTGATGATTATAATATTAAAAATCTAAAATTTTTAGTGGTTTTTTTTTTTTTTTTGTAGACAGAGTTTTACTTTATCACCCTTGGTAGAGTGCCGTGGCATTACACAGCTCACAGCAACCTTCAACTCCTGGGCCTAGGCAATTCTCTTGCCTCAGCCTCCCGAGTAGCTGGGATTATAGGCACTTGGCAATTTTTTTGTTGCAGTTTGGCCAGGGCTGGCTTTGAACCCCCCACCCTAGGTATATGGGGCTGGCGCTCTACCCACTTAGCCACAGGCGCTGCCCATATTTTTAATGTTTTTTTAATCTTGATAATTAAATACCAAATATATCAGTATTCCACATAGTAGAGCATACATTTTTAAAAAACAAAAGTTTAGATGTTCAGATCCATTTGTTTGTAAAACTAACATTTAAAGGCCTGGAATCTAGAGTTACATGTAATATGTTAAAATCTCAACTCTAGAATTCACAGCTTTTTGATGGTGGGCAGGTTATTTCTATGCCTCAATTTCCTTTTCTGTAAAATAGAGACAATAATTATAACCTACTTGACATGATTACCATATTAATTTTTTTTTAAGCATTAAGAACTTTTTTTTTCTGCAGTTTTTTTGGCCAGGGCTGGGTTTGAACCCATCACCTCTGGTATATGCGGCTGGTGCCCTATTCCTTTGAGCCATAGGCCCCATCCAACGTTAA
The DNA here is from genome assembly GCF_000181295.1 of Otolemur garnettii. NCBI lineage: Eukaryota > Metazoa > Chordata > Mammalia > Primates > Galagidae > Otolemur > Otolemur garnettii. The sequence continues at coordinate 30,556,939 of NW_003852396.1, read as the reverse complement.
GAACTTTTAATACAGGTAACTACCCACATAGTGTCAGCTCTTAGTAAAAGATGGTATGGGTTAGCTGTTATCATTTTACTACTGCAAGGGGCTAAGTTTTTTTCTTTTTTTCTCTTTTCAGGTTTAGTTTTTTGAGCAAATCTGTTGAGGAGAACCATCAACAGGACGGAGATGATGATTCACTAGTATCACGTTTTTATACTAATCCTATTGCTAAACCCATTCCTCAAACCCCAGAGAGTGCTGGAAATAAACATAACAGTAGCAGCAGTGCGGATGATACCATTGTTGCATTAAACATGCGTGCTGCTTTGCGAAATGGGCTGGAAGGAAGCAGTGAAGAAACCTCTTTCCACGATGAGTCACTACAAGATGACCGAGAGGAAGTAGAAAATAATGCTTATCATATGCATCCAGCAGGTCAGATTCAGATTGTTACATGGTTAATTTCTTAGCAGTCACTTGAGATGACTTGTTTGTCTTCTGTCATAGATTTTTTAACATAAAGGAAGTCAGCTATCTGAACTTATAAATGTTTTCATTGTATTTTATATAGGTTAATGCTTAAACACTTTGTAGTTATGTTTTATTTGATTTCTAATTCACTTAATTTTTGACCTTTGGAATAGGTAAAATTGATAAAAGCCTTTAATCATCCTGGTGTAGTTTAAATTTTATAGACAAAGAGACTATCATGATACTTTCCCTAGCTTTTTAAACTTAGATTGTTTATTTGTTAATTAAAATGAGTGATAATTACTGAGATTTGAGTTAAATTAGGTATATGAACCATACAGTTTTGTGCTTCCCACTCCCAACAAAGACTAATCCATTAAACAAACAATATAAATTATAAAATTGGGGTGCTCAATCTTTTGCTTTTTTGTATAATTTAACTTCTCATTGGGGTTTTGGTCAACATTACTTTTTTTTTTTTTTTTTTTTGAGACAGAGCCTCAAGCTGTCCCCCTGGGTAGAGTGCCATGGCATTACAGCTCACAGCAATCTCCAACTCCTGGGCTCAAGCGAGTCTCCTGCCTCTGCCTCCCAAGTAGCTGGGACCACAGGCGCCCGCCACAACGCCCGGCTATTTTTTGGTTGCAGCCATCATTGTTGTTTTGGCAGGTCCGGGCTGGGGATTCGAACCCGCCACCTTAGGTGTACGTGGCTGGCGCCCTAGCCGGTTGAGCTATAGGCACCGAGCCTACTTTTTTTTTTTTTTTAATTTTTGCTGAGGTAAAATTTACATGTAATGAAGTTCACAGAACAGGTGTTCTTTTTTGTTTGTTTTTTTTTTTTTTTCAGACAGTCTTCACTTTGTTGCCCTCAGTAGAGTGCTTTGTCATCATAGCTCACAGCAACCAATCGCTCTTAGGCAATTCTCATGCCTCAGCCTCCCAAGTAGCTGGACTACAGGTGCCTGCCACAATGCCCAGCTATTTTTTTGTTGGAGTTTGGCCAGGGCTGGGGGGATTTGAGCCTGCCACCCTCAGGTGTGAACCTGAACACCTAGGGCAGCTCCTATCACTCAGTGAGTATATGGGGCCAGTGCCCTACTCACTGAGTGATAGGAGCTGCCCTAGGTGTTCATTTTTATTAATTTTGACACATATATAGTATATTCAGGTTTCCAACGTTCCTATCAAGATAATGTTTCTTTTACCCCCAAAAGTTTTCACCCTAAAGAGTTCCTTTGAGTCCCAATTTCCAGATTTTAACCATGGTTGTGGTTTCTGTCATATAGATTACTTTAGCCTATTCCTAGATTTCATATAAATAGAATTATATTATATATGTTGTATATATGTTGTTTGTGATTCAGTGTAATTTTTTGAGATTTTTATTCATGATGTGTGTATATTAAGAGCTAGTATTTTTAAATTGCTATGTCATATTCCATTATAGAACTATGCCACATCTTATTCATTCTTTATTAATACTTGGATTGCCTTTTTTGTTTCATTTTTTAATATTTTTATTTTAGGTTAATGTGAGGGTACAAACAACTAGGTTATAATATTTTACTTTGTTAGAGTCCCTCTAGTAATTATGTCCCACACCCAAGAGGTGTGCCATATACCCTTAACATTGTGCCCATTAAGTGGGAGCTACAAATTCCCCTCTCTTCTGTCTTCTTCCCTTTGCCTCTTCCTTCATTCCCCTCTCCCCAACTTGAATTGAGTTTTTCTCTAATGTGGGTGTGTATTAGAGCATCTACTGACTTCATATTAGTATTGAATTCATTGGATACTTGCTTTTTCATTGTTCTGATACTTTACTAAGAAGACTGATTTTCAACTCCATCTAGGGTAATACAAAAGCTGTAAAGTCTTCAAGTATTCTATGGCATACATATACCATAGTTTGATAATCTATTCTTGAGTTGGTGGGTGGTTACATTGTTTTTACATCTCGGCAATTATAAATTGAGTTGCCATAAAGAATCTAGTGCAAATGTCTTTATGATAAAATGATTTTTTTTCTTCTGAGTAGGTGCCTAATGGGATTTCAGGATCAAATGGGAGGTCTAATATGAGTTCTTTGAGGATTATCCATACTTCTTTCCATAGAGGTGTATAAGTTTGCAGTCCTATCAACAGTGTAAAAGTATTCCCTTCTCTTCACATCTGAATCAGCATCTGCCACTCTGGGACTTTGTGATGTGGGCTATTTTCATTGGGGTTAAGTGATATCTGAGGGTGGTTTTGATTTGGCATTTCTCTGATGATTAGGGATGATGAGCTTTTTTTCATATGTTTGTTAGCCATTTGTCTCTCTTCCTCAGAGAAGGTTCTTGTTCATGTATCTTGCCCAGTAATGGATGGTATTCTTTGCTCTTTTTTTGTTGATTAATTTGAGTTCTCTGTAGATTCTGGTTATCAACCCTTTGTCAGATTCATAATATGCAAATATCTTTTCCCATTCTGAAGGTTGTCTATTTGCTTTAATTGTTCAGTCCTTAACTATGTTTTTTCAGTTTTTTAAAAGACAGGATCTTGCTGTCTCTAGTCACCCAGACTGGAGAGCTGTGGCCTGATCATAGCTCACTTTATCCTCATACTCCTGAGCTAAAATGATCTTCCCACCTTCAGCCACCTGAGTAGCTGGGATTAGAGGCCTGCACCACCAGACCTGGCTAATTTTTTAACTTGTTTTGCAGAGATAGAATTTTGCTATGTTGCTTAGGCTGGTCTTAAACTCCTGGCCTCAGGCAGTCCTCCTCCCTCAGCCTCCCTAAGTATTGGAATACAGGTGTGAGCCACCCAATCTGGCCCATTTGGATGGTTATAGTCATTCTTGAAATACCCGTAAAATTTTTATGTATCTGGTTTATCTAGTTGCCTTCATATATAGCTTCTCGTTACTTGGTTCTGTAAGGAAACTTTGTACTTTTACAATGAAAATTGCTAGTGATGTATCTCTATGTTTGTATCTATGTAAATTCATCATGGTACTACTAATTTTTTTGAATTAGTAACTTTTATATTGTTTGTAGTTTGCTCACTGACCTTATTTGCTGCCACTCAGTTTCCAACTCTCTTTTAAACCTTGCCAGTGATGAAGCAAATAATATGAGTGGCCATTGCTAGAGCGTGGAGTTTGATATGATGTGTGGGTTAAGTACTTGTTTTGTTTTGTTACAGTTGTCCTTGTTTAGCTGGCCCTGGCTGGGTTTAAACCTGCCAGCCTTGGTCTGTGTGGCCAGCGCCCTACCCCCGAGCTACGGACCATCAACTCATAATCTAATTACAAACAAGACAAGGAGTAGCTAGAATAAGTATAGCAATATATTTCATTACATTCTTTTTTTTTTTTTTTGAGACGGAACCTCAAGCTGTTCCTCTGGGTAGAGTGCCATGGCATCATGCTCACAGCAACCTCCAACTCCTGGGCTCAAGCAAGCCTCCTGCCTCAGCCTCCCAAGTAGCTGGGACTACAGGCGCCCGTCACAGCACCTGGCCATTTTTTGGTTGCAGCCGTCATTGTTGTTTGGCGGGCCCGGGCTGGGGATTCGAACCCGCCACCTTAGGTGTATGTGGCTGGCGCCTTAGCCGCTTGAGCCACAGGCGCCGAGCCCCTCATTACATTCTTTGAATTTTTTGGTCTTGTTTTCCACTTTTGGTCCTTAATTTTGGATTAGGTGCATTCTGAGACTCTCTTCCACTTCAGTACCTTCCTTTGGCCATCAAATGTCACATAGACATCCCTGAAATCTACCTATTTGATGCTTTTCTTAGTAACCCCAAGTGCAGGCCTTTAAGTTTCCATTTTTATATAGGACTTTGTCTTGGAGATTTTTCTTTATTTGAGCTCTATTAGGGAGTGTAAGTTTGAAAGATAAAAGAAGTTTATTGAAAAGAGTTAGCTGTCAAAGTATTGAGTTTGGATTTTATCTCCACCTTATACTACTAAATAGCAATGCAAGGTACAAGGCAAGTTATTTGCACCTTGGGTTTTGGTATCTATGTGTGTAAAATAAAAGGAAAAGTGTAGTAAGTCTTTCCCATGGTATTTATGGAATGCCTTTTATAGTGAAGGATTTTAATGGGTGTCTTTTTAAAAGAGTACTCTGTGTTTTATGTGTATTTTGGCTTCAGTAATTCAGATAATACCTGTTAGTGTACGTATGTTATTAATTATTTCAAAACTCTGCTTATTGGTTCACAGTGAATAAACCTCATATTTGTCTGGGGAAAAAAGTATTATGTGATTAATTAACTCTGGGAAAAGTAAGTTAGGCAAAGTTTAATAGACTTGGTTATATTACCAAGTTTTCAGAATCTGATATGCTGTAAGTATGTTCCTCCAACTTTCTTGATTATAAATCTTAAAAACATAGTTTCTCCTGGGAATAGTGTTTGTTAGAAAACCAGTTTAATATGTACTCCTATATACTTTCTCTTTATATAATAACTTAGTTACTGATTATATTAGGTAATTTTTTAAAATGTTCATTTTATAGAAAATTTTTAAGAAGGGAAAAGAGCAGCTGGGTATGGTGCTTTATGCCCTTAATCCTAGCAATCTGAGAGGCCAAGGAGGGAGGATTGCTTGAGCTCAGGAGTTGGAGACCACACTGAGCAGAAGTGAGACCTGGTCTCTACTCCAAATAGAAAAAATTAGCCAGGTGTTGTGGTGGGCACCTGTCGCCCCAGCTGCATAGGAGGCTTAGGTTGGAAGATTGCTTGAATCCAGGGGTTTGAGGTTGCTATGAGATAGGCTGAGGCCGTGGCACTCTAATCTGGGCCAGTGAGACTCTTGTCTCCAAGAAAAAAGTTATAAATTAAAAGTGTGATAGTGTGTTTTTTTTTAATTTGGTCATAGGAATTGTTCTCACTAAGGTTGGTTACTACACTATTCCATCTATGGATGACCTTGCTAAAATTACCAATGAAAAAGGAGAGTGCATTGTCTCTGACTTCACTATTGGTCGCAAAGGTGAGTGTGATTTTAGGAGTAAATGTATATACTAGAGATATGTACCTTGTTTTTGTTACTAAGGGAAGGTCTTTTGGCTGAATCCTTTTTTCTTACATTTGGGCCCATCTTGGCCTGAATAGTGGATACTTTAGTTGGCAGGTAACAAAATGAAAAATGACTAGATTCATTTAACATTCTTGGGCTTAGGTATGCCTGTTTGTACTGATAATATGTAAGTCATTGTAATTTCCCATAACAAAGAAAATACTGGAAATACCAAGAAATACTGAGTGAGAAAATTGAATAGTTGACAAGAAATGTGTAATATAGTCAACTTCATATTAAATTGTTACAGTTAATGTTCTTGGGGAGCAAATCTCTATCTTGCCATATTGTATTAGAAAAGGGCTCAGACATTTTAATTCATGGGAGGCTAGTACTAAGGGTTGTAATTATAGCAGCATTACAGATACTTGGAAATTGATTTAAGAAAGCTATTTTCAGGCTTGTAGAAGTGTAAAAATGCAGGTGTTAAATAATGATATAGTTGATGTCACTTCCTATGTCCCCCATATTTACCATATTCCGGAGGAAATAACTCGCTCTAAGATTTGCAGGATGATTTTAAATAATAATTAAAATTTAAGCTATTGGTACTTCTGATTGTTTAATCATAGTAGTTGTAAAATAATGAATTTTAAACTGCTCTGATTTGCAGGTTATGGTTCAATCTACTTTGAAGGAGATGTGAATTTGACAAATCTAAATTTGGATGACATAGTGCATATTCGAAGGAAAGAAGTGATTGTCTACTTAGATGATAACCAAAAACCACCTATAGGTGAAGGGCTAAATAGGTATGAATTTATGTATATAAAATAATCAACCAAATCACAGTTCTGGGTTTCGTTTATGTTTATGGAAAATACTTCTACTCCTTGCTTTTCTTAATGTACAGTATAATTATTTCTCACTTCTTTTTAAAGGTATATATCATAAAGAAGTGCTGTACTGGGCGGCGCCCCCATATACCAAGGGTGGTGGGTTCAAACCCAGCCCTGGCCAAACCACAACAAAAAAATAGCTGGGTGTTGTGGTAGGCATCTTTAGTCCCAGCTACTTGGGAGGCTGAGGCAAGAGAATTGCCTAAGCCCAGGAGTTGGAGGTTGCTGTGAGCTGTGTGACACTGCCATGGCACTCTACCGAGGGAAGTAAAGTGAGACTCTGTCTCTACAAAAAATAAAAAGAAATGCTGTACTATGACTTTTGAACTTGCTCCTCTCCTCCAATATTATTTAATCTGCCTGCTAGTTCCAAAAATTCTTTTTCTTTTCTTTTTTTTTTTTTTGAGACAAGAGTCTCACTTTGTCACTCTCAGTAGAGTACGGTGGCATCACAGCTCACAGCAACCTCCAGCTCTTGGGCTTAAGCAATTCTCTTGCCTCAGCCTCCTGAGTAGCTGGGACTTCAGGCGCCCGCCATACGCCTGGCTGTTTTTTCTTGCAGTTTGGCCACCACTCTTGGTATATGGGGCTGGCGCCCTACTCACTGAGCGTTGCCAATGCTTCTACTCTTTCTTCTGTGGCCGTACTTAATTCTCTCTTTATTGTAGCATGAGATTCTGGTTTGTATCATCTCTTCAGGCATGTGAAAGGACCATAGTGAAAATCATTTATCTTTATACCTACCAAACCTAAATCATAAAGAAGTAGAAAATCTGAGCAGACCTGACCTATAATTAGTAAGCACATTAATTCATTAATCAGAAACATCCTTTTTTTTTTCATGGAGATGCCTCAGTCAGTCCTCTTGCCTCAGGCTTCCAAATAGCTGGCATTACAGCAGTCTGCCGCAACACCCAGCTATTTTTTAGAGACGGGGTCTCACTTTAGCTCAGGCTGATCTTGAACTCCTGAGCTCAGGCAGTCCACCTGCATCGGCCTCCTAGAGTGCTAGGATTACAGGCATGAGCCACCTCACCTGGCCTAATGAAAAATATCTTAACAAAGAAAAGCCTGGGACCAGATAGCTTCACTGGTGAATTCTACCAAACATTTATCTTTTTTTTTTTTTTTTTTGAGACAGTCTCACCTTTTCACCCTTAGTAGAGTGCTGTGGCTTCACAGCTCACAGCAACCTCATACTCTAGGGTTTTATTTATTTTATTTTATTTTACATTATTTTTTGAGACAGAGCCTCAAGCTATTGCCCTGAGTAGACAGACAGTTTATAGCAACCTCCAACTCCTGGGCTTAAGCGATTCTCTTGACTCAGCCTCCCAAGTAGGTAAGACTACAGACGCCCGCTGCATCGCCCGGTTATTTGTGGGTTTTTTTGGTTGTAGTTGTCATTGTTTGGCAGGCCCAGGCTGGTTTCAAGCCTGTCAGCTCTGGTGTATGTGGCTGGCACCTTAGCTGCTTGAGCTACAGGCACGGAGCCCAACTCTTGGGTTTTAAGTGATTCTTTTGCCTCAGCCTCCCAAGTAGCTGGGACTACAGGTGACTGCCACAATGCCCGGGTATTTTTAGAGACCGAGGTCTTGCTTTGGCTCAGGCTGGTCTTGAACCTGTGAGCTCAAGCAATCCGCCTGCTTTGGCTTCCCAAGTGCTGGGATTACAGGCATGAACCACAGCGCCTAGCTCTACCAAACATTTAAAGAAGTATTAATACCAGTTTTCTTCCAACTTTTCCAACAAATTGCAGAGAAAGGAAAAAGCTCTTCTTTTGAGGTCAGCATTCCCTTGATAATCCAGTAAAAGACATCATGAGGAAAGAAAACTATAGACCATTATACTTAAGGAATATATTATTGTGAAAATCATTGATAAAATACAAGTGGAATTCAATAGCATGTTGAAAAGATTGCTTTCCACGACCAACTGAGATTTATACTATAATGCAAGGATTTTTCAACATATGAAAATCAGTTCTCATAGTTCATCACTTTAACAAGATAAAGGAAAAATCCCACATGATTATCAATCATGATTGATGGAGAAAAAGCATTTGACATAATTCAGTGCCCCTTTTCAATAAACATATTCAACAAAGGGGGGTAGAAGGAAACTGAGCATAATAAATGCCTTATGTGTAAAACTCATAAGAGTACAGTGGGTTCATCCTAGCTCACTGTAGTTAACATCATAACATTGAAACACTGAAAGCTTTTCCTCTATGAGAAGATAACACAAGGATGTCTGGTTTTACCACTTCTCTTAAACATACCTATGCAGACCCCATTCAGAGCAATTAAAAACAAATAAAAGGGATACAATTTTGATAAGTAGTAAAATTTTCTCTATTCTTAGATGACATGATCTTATGTATAGAAACCCTTAAAGATTCTACAAAGAACTTGTTAATACTTGTGATGAAATTCTGCAATTACAGGATACAAAATTAACATGTAAAAATCTGTTGTGTTTCTGTACACTCATAACGAATAATCTGAAAAGAAAATTAAGAGAATTCCTATTTATAATATCAGAAAGAATAAAATACATAGGAATAAACTTAACCAAGGATGTGAATGACTTGTATATTGTAAACTACAAAATATTGCTGAAAGCAATTAAAGCAGTCTCTCACCTTGTCTCCATCATGAAAGGGATGACCCCCTTCCAATTCTCTTTGGAAGTGCTCTAAACATTCTTTTTATTCTTAAATAAAATTTCTCTTTTACACTGGGGAAACAAAAGAAAGAGGACACAGATAAATAAATGGAATGTCACGACAAGTTGTGTTTTTTGATATCATAGCTCACAGCAACCTCAGACTCTTGGGCTCAAGTGATTCTCTTACTTCAGTCTCCTGAGTAGCTGTGACTGCAGGTGCCTACCACAATGCCCAGCTATTTTTAGAGCTATTTTTAGGGTATCCATCTGGCTCAGGCTAGTCTTGAACTTATGCACTCAAGCAGTCTACCTGTCTTGACCTCCCAGAGTGCTAGGATTATAGGAGTGAGCCACCATACCTGGCCCTGTATGTGTGTGTTTTAAAAAGTCTTGGCTCTGTCACTCAAATAGAGTACAGTGGGTTCATCCTAACTCACTGCAACCTCAAATTCCTGGGCTTAAGCTATCTGTTGCTTTAGCTCCCTGAGTAGCACAAAGTACAGACATGCATCACTATGCCCGGCCCATTTTTTCAAAAATTAATATAGAATCTAGAGGAACCCTAAAAAGCCAAAACTGTCTTAATATGAAAAGAACAATCTGAAGATTATATACAACCTGACTTCAAAACGTACTACAAAGATACAATAAAAAGAAATGTGATGATGGTATAAAGACATAGATGCCAGTGGAATAGAGAGCTCAGAAATAAAACCTCACAGGGGGAGGGTGATTGGTGGGATCACACCTATGGTTCATCCTATAAGGGTACATGTGAATCTCTCTAAATCTATTCTAAATGTAGAATATAAATGTCTTAACACAATAAGAAAAAGACATGTTAACCAGTTGGACGAAAGTACCTCTAATTGTTTACAGAAACAGTACACTGTACCCCATGATAGTATTAATGTACAGTTATGATTTAATTAAAAAAAAAAATAAAACCTCACAAAGATGGTCATTTTCAGCAAGAATTTGAAGATCATTAAAAGGGGAGAGAATAGTCTTTTTGACATGGTGCTGGGAAAACTGGATATCCATATGCAGAATAATTAAGTTGGACCCTTTACACCATTACCTTTTACTATACAAAAATTAATTCAGAATGGATCAAATACCCAAGTGTAAGACCTAAAACCATAAACTTTTAGAAGAGTATTTGGGGAAAGCTTCATAACACTGGATTTGGAAATGTTTTCTTGGGTATGATATAAAAAGTATAAGCAACAGAAGCAAAAATAGACAACTTCTGATACATAAACCTGAAAAACTGCTGCACAGCAAAAGACGAATGACAAGGTAGCTTGCAAAGTGATAGAAAATACTCAAACTAATCATATATCAGATAAAGATTAATAACTAGAATACAAAGAACTTCTATGAAGCCACAACAAAAATAGTGATCTAAATTAAAAGTTGGCAAAGGACTTGAATAGACCTTTCTCTAAAGATGATACATGAATGGCTAACAAGCATCACAAATAATTAGGAAAATGCAAATCAAAACCACAATGAAGGGTGCATGTGGTGTTCATGCCTGTAATCCTAGCTAATCTGGGAAGCCTGGGTGGGTAGATTGCTTGAATAAAAGGGAAACCCTGTCTCTAAAAATAGCCAGGTGTTGTGGTGGGCGCCTGTAGTCCTAGCTAGTCGGGAGGCTTGAGACAGGAGGATTGCTGGAGCCCAAGAATTTGAGGTTGCTATGAGCTGTGACATCATGACATTCTACCAACGCTGACAAAGTGAGATACTGCCTCAAAAAAAAAGAAAAGAAACACAATGAGATACCATACTTGATAGGATGGTTCCTATTTTTTTTTAAATTGAAATTAACATGTGTTGACAAAGATATGGAGAGATTCGAACCTTTGTATACTGTTGGTAAGCATGTACAGCCATTATGGAAAACAGTATGGTGGTTCATCCAAAAATTACAAATAAAATTCCTATAGGATCCAGCAGTTCCACTTCTGGATATATCACTAAAGGAAAGCTTAAGGAAATATTTGCACCCAGTTTCTAGCAGCATCGTTCACAATAGCCAGTAGGTAAAAAGTAACTCAAGTGTACATTGGTGAGTAAATGGATAAACAAAATGTGATATATTCAATAAAATATTATTCAGCCTTAGAAAGGAAGTAAATTCTAGCACATATTTAGCATGGATGAACCTTGAGGACGTTATGCTAAGTCAAATTAGCCAGTCACAAAAACACAAATACTATGTAATTCCACCTATTCAGTCAAAGAATAGAAACAAAACAGAGTGGCAGTTGTCAGAGGGAAGGAAGAAATGTAGAGAATGGGAAATAGTTGTTTAATGTAAATAGTTTCAGTTTTGCAAGGTGAAATGCTAAGCTGTTGGTTTAAACAACAATGTGAATATTCGGCTCAGCGCCTGTGGCTCAAGTGGCTAAGGCGCTAGCCACATACACCTAAGGTGGTGGGTTTGAATCTAGCCCGGGCCCACCAAGCAACAATGACGACTACAGCCAAAAAAAAATGGCTGGGCGTTGTGGCGGG
>NW_003852396.1:30525040-30544897 GCF_000181295.1 Otolemur garnettii | reverse complement strand
TTGAGGCTCTGTCTCAAAAAAAAAAAAAAAAAAGAAAAGAAAAAATATTTGCTAGTCACTGTCAGATATGTGGTATACAAACTGAATAGGACACAGCACTTGAGCACTTAAATTGGTATTAGAAGTGGTACACTACCACTATTGCAGTCATTTTTATACTTGTTAGTTAATGGTCAATACTGTGATGTTCCTGATATTTCATTCTAAAAGCACTCAGTAAATGGCAGTGGCTATTTTTATTACTGTTTGTAAGTATGATAGCACTCTGAGACCTACAGTAAGACTTGAGTCTTTCCACTGGACTATGACCTAAATAGCTTAGTCAAGCCTTCCTAGCTTAACAGTTACTCAAATTAGAATGTAAAGAATTGCTGTGTCATGGCAATTTGAAATAAATGCAGTATGAGTCTAGGATCAGGTTGAATTTGGGTATATGTGGATGTTTATCTACCATGGAAGTAAGATGCAAGTTTATGAAACAGGTGTGCAGAAATTCCCCAGTAATAGGTACCTTTATTTGCTGTTTGTATAGGTGTTAGTTGGCTTTTGGTTCTTAAAATATGAAGCAGTTACATTTTACTTTATTCTTTACAGGAAGGCTGAAGTTACATTGGATGGAGTTTGGCCAACAGATAAAACATCTCGTTGTTTAATAAAGAGCCCAGATCGACTTGCTGATATCAACTATGAAGGGAGATTAGAAGCAGTTTCAAGGAAACAGGGAGCTCAGTTTAAAGAGTATCGGCCTGAAACTGGTTCTTGGGTGTTTAAGGTAGAGTCATTTAACTTATGTGTGACTTTTTTTCTTTTCTTTTGTCTCTTTTTTTTTTTTTGAGACAAGAGTCTCAACGTTGTCACCCTTAATAGAGCACTCTGATGTCATAGCTCACAGCAACCTCAAACTCTTAGACTGAAGTGATCTACCTGCCTCAGCCTCCCGATTAGCTGGGACTGCAAGCACATGCCACATGCCTGGCTAGTTTTTCTGTTTTTAGTAGAGATGAGATCTTGCTTTTGCTCAGGTGGGTCTCAAACTCCTGAGCTCAAGTGAGCCGCCCTGCGCAGCCTGATTCGTGATTTTTTTTTTTTTAAATTGTTGGGGAATCATTGAGGATACAAAGAACTAGGTTACACTGCTGGCATTTGTTGGTTAAAGTCACTCTTATAATTGTCCCACCCCGAAGAGGTGTATCACACTGTGATGTCACCATGCCCCTCCCTCCACTCCCCCATCCCCCACCATGTACTAGCATCAATTGTCCTTATATCATAATTGAGTACATTGGATTTTTTTTTTTTTTTTTTTGAGACAGAGCCTCAAGCTGTCCCCCTGGGTAGAGTGCCGTGGCATCACGCTCACAGCAACCTCCAACTCCTGGGCTCAAGCGTGTCTCCTGCCTCTGCCTCCCAAGTAGCTGGGACCACAGGCGCCCGCCACAACGCCCGGCTATTTTTTGGTTGCAGCCATCATTGTTTTTTTGGCGGGTCTGGGCTGGGGATTTGAACCTGCCACCTTAGGTGTACGTGGCTGGCGCCTTAGCCGGTGGTTGAGCTATAGGCGCCGAGCCGAGTACATTGGATTCTTGTTTCTTCATTCTTGTGATGTTTTACTAAGAAGAATGTGTTTTAGTTCCATCCAGGACAAACGATGTAAGGTCACTATCTTTTTTTAGTGCCTGAATAGTATTCCATGGTACACATATACCATAGCTTGTTAAACTGTTCCTGGATTAGTAGGCATTTAGGTTGTTTCCACAATTTGGCAAATGTAAATTGATCTACAGTAAACAGTCTAGTGCAAATGTCTGTATGATAAAAAGATTTTTTTTCTTCTAGGTAGATGCCCAGTAATGGGATGACACAATCAAATGGGAGGTCTATTTTGAATTCTTTGAGGATTCTCCATATTTCCTTCCAAAAAAGGTTATATTAGTTTGCAGTCCCACCAGCAGTGTAAAAGTGTTCCCTTCTCTCCACATCCATGCCAGCATTTGCAGCTTTTAGACTTTGGGGGTTTTTTTGTTTTATTTTGTTTTGTTTTTGAAACAGAACCTTAAGCTGTCCCCCTGGGTAGAGTGCTGTGACATCACAGCTCACAGCAACCTCTAATTCCTGGGCTTAAGCAAGTCTCCTCCCTCTGCCTCCCAAGTCTGGGACCACAGGCACCCACCACAATGCCTGGCTGTTTTTTGGTTGCAGCCATCGTTATTTGGTGGGCCTAGGCTGAATTCGAACCTGCCAGCTCAGGCGTATGTGACTAGCGCCTTGACCACTTGAGCCACAGGTGCTGAGCTAGCTTTGAGACTTTCATCGAGGCAGCTTTGATACTTTGTGATGTGGGCTATTCTCACGGGGGTTAGCTGATGTGTCAGGGTGGGTTTTTTTTTTTTTGCAGTTTTTGGCCAAGGCTGGGTTTGAACCCACCACTTCCAGCATACGGGGCCCACGCCCTACTCCTTTGAGCCACAGGCACCACCCTGTCAGGGTTGTTTTTCATTTGCATTTCTCTAATAATTAGTGATAAACATTTTTTCATATTTGTTAGCCCTTCGTCTGTCTTTTTTTTTTTTTTCCCAGCATAAGAAACTAGACCTACTGTACTAATAAATGTACATGTGGTGCTTGTTCAGTCTGAAAATTAGGTCAACTTAAGGAGGCAGTCAGTGTAGGAAGATGGTCAGCTATGGAGGTTGTATGGTCTGTGTTTTGCCCTAATGTGTGTCATTAAAGATTTCAGTAACTTATTAGGCAGAATTATCTATTGATACATAAACTCTACTTAAACTTTTTTAATCTTTGAAAATTTGGGGGGTGGTTAGGTTGACTTTCTGTACTTGGTAGTTTAACTCAGGGCTGATTTGATTATTTAACTTATTGAATACCCTTGTCTTGGTAGAGAACAACTAGGTAGTATGTGTAAGTGAAAATAATGGTTCTTTTGAATTTATTTTTTTAAAAGACAAGTAAAGTATGATAGATGGCATTCTGTTTTATTTTAAATATTTTGTTGTCTCTCCCTTTTTCTCAAGGTAATGCTGCAAGGTTGCAAGGGTAGATACTGTGGAAGCTTCTGAAATGAACAATGGTAATATTTATTTTGTTGGCCTTTTCTTTTTCTTAGGTCTCCCATTTTTCTAAGTATGGCCTTCAGGATTCTGATGAAGAAGAGGAGGAGAATTCATCCAAAACTAGTACTAAGAAGTTGAAGACTACCCCTTTGCCTCCTACAGGCCAGACTGCCCCTTTCCAGATGGCTCTTAATGGCAAACCTGCTCCTCCACCCCAGGTAGAGAAAGGACAGTGAATTTGAATGGAATCCATGATACGAAGTTGAAATCAAGTCATGCAGCTAATGCAAAGCTGTTTTATGACTGCTGGAACTTTGAAGAGTACAAACATAAGTTGCCAGTCTCATTGAGACAAGTACAAGGGAGGGTTATGAGGTGGTACAGACATGTGTCTTTCACTTAAGAGATTTAAAGAATTCTTTTATTGTTTGGATCATTCCTCTCAAGATTGTCATTCTTACACACCTCCCTCTCTCTCATTTGGACTCGATGAATTCTCTGCTCAGTGATCAACTTAAAATAGCATTTGCTCACGTGGGTTGATACAGAGTAAATCCTACTTTTATTGATTACCTGATGTACAGCTTACTCTTTTTTTAAAAAGATAAATTAACTTTCTGCAAAGGTTTTTAACTCTCTTTTCTTAAGTTGTTTGCTAATACTTCAGGTAACCTCTTGATCTTTGTATTTTATCAATATATAATCTTTATGAAAATAGTTTTGGAATGTAAATGAATTATTTGGCTTGGGCAGAGTAGGGTCTGCATTGTTGATTGCAATTACTTGTGTCATTGATACAAAATTTCTTTGTAAAGCATCCTCTACCTCTAAGCTACTAAAAGCTGGACCTTTGGAATTTTTCATGCTACAGTTCTAATGGCTGCTGAAATGTGTAGTTTTTATTTATTAAATCTCTTGGGAGGCATTTTCTGGAACGTGTGTATGTATATTCATGTTTGCGCGTACTGGGTGAGGGAGGGTTGAGGGTATGATAAATGAGGGAAACTGGAACTATGTCGACTTTTATGTTTATTGTCTTTGTAGCATTTAGAATACCCTAAGAAATCTCCCCTGCACTAATGAATAGACTTGGTTTTCCAGTTAATCATGTTCATTTCATCTGAATCTTTTTATTACACCCTACTTTCCTAATTACTTTTTCATTTCTTTTTTTTTTTTTGTCCTAAGTACTTTTTCATTCCATTTATTTAAGAGTCAGGTGGTCTAATTATTTTCTGTTAATAAAAGTAAATTGTAACTGTCCTAAAGAAGAAATCTCTTTTCTAATTGCTCCAAGTAAAGAAAAGCTCCCTCTGTGGGCAGGAACATTTATGTAATGTTGATTAGTAATTATCAGGTTATCAAATAACTATCAGTTATCAGGTTATTCAATTGCCAGAATACAAATACTAGAAAATAACTCTAAATTCCTCTAATGACGTTTCTGAAAGTAAAACCTCTTTGAAAAAGTAAGCCCCCAAAATTTCAAAACAAGTTTCTGGCAAAGAGAAAAGTGGAAAGGCATCAAAATGGGCAAATAGAATATAGCTTTGATTGAGGAAGTGAATGATCTTTGACCTTTTGGATGAGGAGAGAGAAATGGTTAAGAGTGTTCAGATACTTAGTCTTTATGTTTTGTTTACTTGGGTTATTTATGAAGACCTTTGAGCTCGATGTGTTAGAGCAGTTATGTGGGACTCTTGAGAACTCTACATTCATATTGCTCAGTGTCCTTGGTAAGGCAGATGAGAAATGCCAGTGGTTTGATATTAGTACCAAAGACCCTACATTTTACTTAACATGGGGAAAATTCTTGAATAGACAGCACAATGTTCTTATCCTTTCCTCAGGACGATTGTCTAGGTATTGTTTCCTGGCCCCTTGGTGAGGTTGAGTTCACAACATAACCTCAGGCTTCCTAACTTTTTCTGGAGGAGGTAGGGGTGTGTTTTTAGGTACTTAGGAAGATTTCCTTTTTTTTGTTTAATAGTCACATTTATTCTTTGTCTTTTATGTAATATCCACATTCCTTTGTTTCCATTTGGGTTTTAAGTTTTGCTTTTGCTCCTAAAACAAGTAAATCAAAGCAACTGGAAAACAATGGTAACTACATTTTTATGTGATCTCATCTGTATCTTTTAGGTTAGAGAAAATATTAACAGATAAAAGTTACTGCACAGTTGAATTAAGGTAGTTGCAGGAATATTTTGTCCTATAGTTTGAACATTAGTTTCAAAATCGTGGTCTCAGATCCAATTTCCTACTGGCTGCATCAGTAGCCTGTTGAACTTGACTTTGATTTTGTACATCTGGCATGAGGGCTCAGGCATATTTATATTTTATGCTTCTTCTCAGGTGATTGAGATGAACAACCATATTTCAGAACTGTTTGTTGAAGGACCTGAGGCTTTTGCCACTTAGAGATACATGTAGCTTTTTACCTCAGCCTTTCAAATGAAGTATAACTTGTATTCAGTACCAACAAGGCAGGCTAGTTTACTTGTTCAGAAACTTAACATTGTTCACTGAGTGTATTCACCATTCAAATAAGTTAAAAACTTTATTATTTTTCTTTTTAAGACAGAGTTTTACTTTTTCCCTTGGCTAGAATGCCATGGTGTCATAGCTCACAGCAACCTCAAACTCTTGGCTCAAGCGATCCTCTTGCCTCCCAAGTAGCTGGGACTACAATTACCCACCACAAAGCCTGTCTAGTTTTTAGAGAAGTGGTCTTGAACTTGTAAGCTCAAGCAATCCTCCTGCCTCGGCCTCCCAGAGTGCTAGGATTATAGGCATGAGCCACAGGGCCTGACCCAGTTAAAGACTTTTTATTTTTGCAGTTTTGGCTGGGGCCAGGTTTGAACCCACCACTGCCAGTTATGGGGCCAGCGCCCTACTCTTTGAGCCACAGGCTCCGCCCCCCAGTTAAAGACTTTTTAAAGGAAAAAAAGTAATTAGGATTTAGAGGAAAATTTGATTTCATATTGCGTATACTTTTATTTTAAATAAAATGGCAGCCATCTGAATTGATTTAATATTTTAATATATTTTTATGTATTTTATTTATATTACATTTAATTTTATAGCCACATGCTTGCTTGTTTCAGTGTTATTGAAGAAAAGATTGATTTTCATAATATTAGCCTGAAAAATGTTTTGTGAATTAATGTAAAAACCAAATCTACAGTTACTGATATTAAGACCTATGCCACTTTGAAACTGCTAGTTAGCTAAAAAAAAAAACCAATTAAATAGACCTATGCCTCCTGCAGTAATATCCCTAAATGTATGTGTAGAATACATACACACTTACCTTGGTGGGCCTTTTAAACCACAACTTGAATTTCTCTTGAGGATAACATATTATTGTTGACAGGGCTGATTTTTAATGAAAATGTTAAACATTTTGCCAGGTGCAGTGGCTCATGCCTATAATGAATCTCTGCACTTTGGGAAGCTGAGGTGGAAGGATCACTTGAGGTCAGGAGTTTGAGACCAGGCGTCCTCAAACTAGGGCCTGCGGGCCACATGCAGCCCACCTAGGACATTTATCTGGCCCACTAGGTATTTTTGCTGCCGCTACCTGTCCTGCTTAGCAGCTGACTTGTCCTGGGGCCCGCAGTCTGGCCCTCCAATGGTCTGAGGAACAGTGAACTGGCCCCCTGTTTAAAAAGTTTGAGGACCCCTGTCTAGACCAATCTGACCAATAGTGAGACCCTGTCTCTACACAAAATTAGAAAAATGAGCCTGTTATGGTGGCATGTACCTGTAATCCCAGCTACTCAGGAGGCTGAGGCAGGAGGATTGCTTGAGCCCCAAAATTTGAGGTTGCAGTAAGCTGTGAGGATGCCACTGCACTATAGTTCAGGTGGCAAAGCAAGAGCCTGGCTCCAAACATAAATATTGTAAAACCTTCATCTTTAGCATTCCTCCTAAAGAGAGGCTGAGCTCCTTAGATCTCTAATTTAGATCCAAATTTGCCTAAAAGTGTTCAATGTGAGCATCTCTTGCTCTTTAGTAGTATTCCTTTGTTGAGTAGTATAGTAATATGTATCCTTTCTTTCTTCCTCCCACCCATCTTCATTCCTTCTTGTGTTTTTATAGTTATTAATTGCTTTTTCTACTGTGGACCAAGCACTATTTTAGGCAATTGAAATAACAAAAGTGAGTATTTAGAGCATATTGTGCTTATGATGTGCTTGGTGTTAGATACAGAGAACAGCCATAAAACCTGTTTTTAAGTCTTGACTGTCTGGTGAGCCAACCACATACATGTGTGTGTAAGAATTTCTAATACCCCATGATACATGGTATAAAATAGATACAAACAGTATTTTGGGAGCCAAACATAGTAGGCTGTTCTCACAGGTTGGCACAAGATGGGAAGTATCAGAATTTTAAAGTTGAATTGTTTGGTTAAAAATTAACTTAATAGGAAATTTATGAAGTGAAAGTTTTCCTATAGTTCTTAGAATTAAAATGACATCTCATCACAAGGTTTTTCCCCTCTCACTTCAGGATTTTAAAGAATAAAAGTTGTCAAACCCGCCTGTAGCCTCACCAATTGCTGAGAATTAGAATCATATTTGCCTTTTGATCATTATGTAACCACCAGTTTTGTTAGAGCGGTCCTTGAGAATTTTTTCCATCTTACATGGCACTTTTCTATGTTTCTCACACCACTCATTTTTTAAACAAAGATACTTGTTAAAGGAATTCTGGGTAGTAATAGGTTCGACTAATGGTGGTTGCTTGGTCTAACAAGATTATGAAAACATTTTTTTTCTAACTACCTTTTGTAAAATCGTGTCTATTAGAGGTTTTACCTGAAATAGACCACCTGTAAAAGATCAGACATAAATCATGGAAGGATAATAATCTGCAAATGAAGTCATGGTTAGAAAAATAATTAATAGAGCTTTTTGTTTGAAAATGTTTCATAAATTTGTTCAGTCATTGGTAGTTATTTTATCAGGTGATAGTTCAGGATACATAGATTGGAAATGTATTTAACCAGCTATTTTCCTCAGCTTTTAAGTATTTATCCTTTAAAACCATAAACTATTAGTCATGGTTATATCTTTAAAACTGCTTATTAAATGTGAATATAACTGGTGATACTTTTAAACATAAAGGGATAACTCCTAGATAAAAATTATTTCTAGGTTTTTTTTTTTTTTTCTCTTTTGAGAAATTAGAGTTGATATTCCTCTTATCTTACATGATACTGCACAGGTTAGAGCCCAGGTAACTTTAGGATTCAGTATTCCAAAAGATAAATTCCAGACTCAAAACTAACTGGAAAGTTGTTTGTGATTGTTTTCCTTAAGAAAATGCGAAGTTACTGAGACGTTTGATATCTGTACCTCTTATTCTCTTTTTTCCAGAGGCTTCTGTGTACAAGGTAGTGTGAGGGCAGGGTGACCCTTTGTAAATCTGACAATTGTCGTTGCTGGTTAAATCATGTAAGCCATAGTCTTTGAGTCTTTGTCCCTGAAGACCACTGTTTGTTTCAGTATGAGTGGTAGCTTAGGTTCAAGATACCATATTATTACAAAAGGATAATTTCATGAATCCTCATTTGAATCCATTATTTCAGGACAATTAATACTAAATCACTTTTTTTTTTTGTAGTTTTTTTGGCCGGAGCTGGGCTTGAACCTGCCACCTCTGGCATATAGGGCCAGCGCCCTACTCCTTTGAGCCACAGGCACTACCCAATACTAAATCACTCTTTAGCACATCTGCTGTTGTACCTCACAATAAAATGAATAAAATTTAATATTACTGTATCATATTAATAAATCTGATCTAGAAGCTCTGTATCTTTTGGTATAACTTAATGCTGCTTTCCTGATCTTTCTGCTGTCTACAGAGTCAGAGCCCAGAGGTGGAGCAGTTAGGGAGGGTTGTGGAACTGGACAGTGATATGGTAGATATTACCCAGGAGCCAGTTTTGGATACCATGTTAGAAGAGAGCATGCCTGAGGATCAGGAACCTGTGTCTGCCTCAACGCATATTGCATCTTCACTGGGAATTAATCCACATGTCTTACAGGTGACGTTCTAACCAACCTTTATTATAACAGAAAGCCAAACTAATTATTTTATTCCTCTCTCATAACATCAGGCCTCTTTCTTGATTATTCACTTAAGAAAAAAAACAGGAATGGGCCAGTGTTTGGGCCTCATATCCCCTGAAGGGAAGGAAGGATATGTTGAGAGTCAGCAGATAGGGCTTCTGATTTTAACTGCATTAGAATCAGAGGACCTATTTTTGATTCCACTTGGTAACTTTTTATCTGTCTGACTTGAGTCAAGTCACTTAATACCTGTGAGCACTGATTTTTCTCCAGAAAATATTACTTTGCCTATTTCACAAGGATTGTTTTGAGGATCTGGAAAGTGCTCTACAAAATTTAAAAATTTAAAAACATGGTAGACACATGTTTTATTAATCTCTGTCTAGTTCCCTTGCCAAAGCCTTTTTAGCAAACATAAGCAACTGCTATGTGCCATGATCTAGCATAACTTTTTAGATACAAGAGAGAGGTTTATTAATGTTGACTTTTGCCTTTCAGGCACATACAGTATAATATGGTTAGTCACACAGATGTTATACTGGCTCTAGGTAACAGCCTTGAGGAGGAATGATATTTTTGGTTGTTGTAAACTGCATTTTTCTTTTTTGACCTTTCCTGGGGAGCACATTCATTCTATAGATATTGCCTTTTTAGATCATGAAAGCATCATTGCTTGCTGATGAAGAAGATGTAGATATGGTGCTGGATCAACACGTCAGTCGCCTTCCTTCCAAAGCAGATAATTCTCAAGAAATCTGTTCTCCCAGGCTCCCCATTTCAGCATCCCACTCAACAAAATCTCGTTCACTAGGTACTGTATAAAATGTACTGTTACACAAAAAAAATCTATAGAGTTATTAAGTCTTGCTTTTCACATACCTTCAGTGCTGAGTGAAGTTCTCCAGCAGATACCCCCTGATAGTTGTGCCTATGATAAGGAAGCCAAGATAAATTGTACTCTTCTAAATACCAGTTTTTAAGAAACATAATTACCTCAATTGGTACAGATACAGAAGTTGTATGGAGAAAAAAAGTATTTATACTTTATTAGGGTCTATTTGTTTGTTTTTGAGACAGAGAGCCTCACTTGGTCACCCTTGGTAGAGTGCCATGGCTTCTTAGTTCATAGCAACCTCAGATTCTTGGGTTCAAGTGATCTTCTTGCCTCAGCCTTCCAAGTAGCTGGGATTACAAATGCCTGCCACAACACCTGGCTATTTTTTAGAGACGAAGTCTAATTCTGGCTCAATTTGGTCTCAGACCTTTGAGTTTAGGCAGTCCACCTGCCTTGGCCTCCCAAGTGCTGGGATTATAGGCATGAACCACCGCACTCAGCTTTTTTTTATTTCTTTTTTTGAGACAGAATCTCATTCTGTTGCTTAGGCTAGAGTGCCCTGGGATTAGCTTAGCTCACAGCAACCTCAAACTCCTTGATTCAAGCTAGCCTCCTGCCTCAGTCTCCCAAATAGCTGGGATTACAGGCACTTGCCACAATGCCTGGCCAATTTTTTCTATTTTTAGTAGAAATGGGGTCTCTTGTTCTGGTTGGCGTCAAACTCCTGAACTGAAGGCATTCTCCCTCCTCAACCTCCCAGGGTACTAGGATTACAGGTGCAAGTCACCATGCCCACCCTTGGGTCATGTTTTTATTTGCTTACGGATATGGATTAGATAACAACTCTGATTTCCTAATGTTTATATTAATTTCTTAGAGAATTCAGCAAGTTATTCTGCGCTGTACTCTTTCTTACAGTCCCAACACTGTCCTATTGTCTTTTAGGGACAAATGTTTTTTCTTACAATACCCATTAGAATTCTACTTTTTTGGGGCAGCGCCTGTGGCTCAAAGGAGTAGGGTGCCAGCTCCATATGCTGCAGGTGGCAGGTTCAGACCCAACTCTGGCCAAAAACGGCAAAAAAAAAAAAAAAAAAAATTTTTTTTTTACTTTTTCCTAAACATTTTTATATTCCTAGGCAGATGATTACATATTTTATTATAAAGCTTTTCTTTTTCTAGTGGTCTTACAGCTTTGGGATTAGAAATAGAGTATTGCTATCAGCAGAAGATAAAAGCAGACATAATTAATTTTAAAATATTTTGAAAACCAGAGGAACTACCAGGAAGGCATTTGTTTATATTGTTTAAAAACTTACATTTGGTTTCATACACTATAAACATTCTTTCTTTGGAGACAGAGTCTCAAGCTGATGCCTTGTATAGAGTGCTGTGGTGTCACAGCTCACAGCAACCTCCGACTCTTAGGCTTAAGTGATTCTCTTGCCTCAGCCTCCTGGGTAACTGGCACTATTGGCACCCACCACAATGCCTGGCTATTTTTTGTTGCAATTCTCATTGCTGTTTTAGCTGGCTGAGGCTGGGTTTAAACCTGCCACCCTTGGTGTATGGGGCTGGTGCCCTACCCACTGAGCCATAGGTGCCCCCCAAAGGATCCTTTCTGTTTTTTGTTGTTTACAAAAGAAACAATAGCCATTATTTTGTAATAGTCCTTTTTTTCTCCTTATTTCAGTTGGTGGGTTACTGCAATCAAAATTTACAAGTGGAGCTTTCCTTTCACCAAGTGCCTCTGTGCAAGAATGTCGCACTCCCAGAACATCATCTTTAGTGAATATTCCATCCACATCCTCTTGGTCTGTCCCTCCAACCCTGACTGCTGTGTTTACAGTGCCCAGTCCAGCTCCCGAGGTTCAGTTGAAAACAGTGGGTACACGAAGGCAACCAGGTCTAGTCCCTCTTGAAAAGTCTGTCACCTATGGCAAGGGGAAACTCTTGATGGACATGGCCCTATTTATGGGACGTTCATTTCGTGTTGGTTGGGGCCCTAACTGGACTCTTGCTAATAGTGGAGAACAGTTGAATGGCTCTCATGAACTGGAAAATCATCAGATTGCCGATTCTATGGAATATGGATTCCTGCCCAATTCAGTAGCTGTTAAATCGTGAGTTATACTTTATTTATTTATTTATTTATTTTTCTGAGACAGAGTCTTTGTTGCCCTGAGTAGAGTGCTATGGTGTCATTGTAGGTCACAGAAACCTCAAACTCTTGGGCTCAAGCAATCATCTTGCCTGAGACTCCTGAGTAGATGGGACTACAGGTGCCCGCCACACCACTTAACTATTTATAAAGACAGGATCGTGCTCTTGCTCAGGCTGGTCTTAAAGTTCTGAGCTCAAGCAGCACACCCGCCTCAGCCTCCCAGAGTGCTAGGATTACAGGTGTGAGTCACAGCGCCTGGCTTTGAGTTGCATTTCTTGATGCTTTTTGAGAAAGGGAGCATGATAGGTGCAAAACAATAAACTGTCCATTTTTTGGCGATCAAATGCTTTGTTAACTTTCTAGATGTTTCTTTCTAGATACATATTTTTTATTATTTCTGGATATATTTCAGAGATACATACATGTATATGATAGATACATGCCTTAGAGATTATATGTAAGTATTTCTTATAATTATCAGTGTATATACAGTTCCCTATACAAAATTACTATAGATTAGGCTCGGTGCCTATAGCTCAACCGGCTAAGGCACCAGCCACGTACACCTAAGGTGGCGGGTTCGAATCCCCAGCCCGGACCCGCCAAAACAACAATGATGGCTGCAACCAAAAAATAGCCGGGCGTTGTGGCGGGCGCCTGTGGTCCCAGCTACTTGGGAGGCGGAGGCAGGAGACTCGCTTGAGCCCAGGAGTTGGAGGTTGCTGTGAGCTGTGATGCCACGGCACTCTACCCAGGGGGACTGCTTGAGGCACTGTCTCAAAAAAAAAAAAAGCAAAATTACTATAGATTAAATGAAAGTTACCAACTATTATCCTTCATGTTTAACATTAACTTAAAATAGTATCTCTTGGGTGGCACCTGTGGCTCAGTGAGTAGGGTGCCAGCCCCATATACCGAGGGTGGTGGGTTCAAACCCAGCACCAGCCAAACTGCAACAAAAAAGTTTTGTTTGGTTTTTCTTTTGAGAACAGGTTTCCCACTATCACTTTTGAACCTTGGGTTTTACAGTATGCTACTCAGATACATGCTAAAGCCAGTTGCATATTATACTGATAGCCATGTTTGTTATAATCTGACCTAAGAAGCCTTTGGGTTCTAAATGTGTAGGTCATATAATTTATTTACTCAGTAAATAGCAAATGAGTTCAGTACAATTTAACATTAGTATACAAAATTTCTTTTTTTTTTTTTTTTTGAGACAGAGTCTCACTATGTTACCCTTGGTAGAGTGCTGTGCTGTCACAGCTCACAGCAACCTCAAACTCTTGGGCTTAAGCAATTCTCTTGTCTCGGCCTCCCAAGTAGTGGGGACTATAGGTGCCCACTACAATGCCTAGCTGTTTTTCTGTTGCAGTTGTCATTGTTACTTAGCTGGCCTGGGCTAGGTTCGAACCCGCCAGCCTTGGTATATATGGCAGATGCTGTAACCATTGTGCTATGGGCACCACAAAATTTCTTTAAAATCACAATGACATGTTTTGCATTCTGTTTGTAATCATAAAAAGAAAACAAGGTTTGGTTGAAGGGAAATCCTAGCTTCTATCTTATCTTCATTTTCTATCTTGTTCCTTATTTGCTATTGTAGCCTAACTGAGTCACCATTTAAAGTTCACTTGGAAAAACTCAGTTTGAGACAAAGGAAGCTGGATGAAGACCTGCAGTTATACCAGACACCTCTGGAGCTCAAGTTGAAACATAGCACCGTTCATGTGGATGAGTTGTGTCCTCTCGTTATCCCTAATCCAGGAGTTGCTGTCATTCATGACTATGCAGATTGGGTTAAGGAAGCATCAGGAGATTTAAGAGAAGCACAAAGTGAGTACACACACACTTCCGTGTCTTGCCTTTGATGTCTCAGGAATAGGAGTAGAAGGACAATTTCCTTACAACAGTCCAGTAGGTAGGCTCGGCGCCTGTGGCTCAAGTGGCTAAGGCGCCAGCCACATACACCTAAGGTGGTAGGTTCAAATCCAACCTGGGCCCGCCAAACAACAATGATAGCTGCAACCAAAAAATAGCCAGGTGTTGTGGCGTTGGAGGTTGCTGTGAGCTGGGATGCCACGGCACTCTACCCAGGGGGACAGCTTGATGCTCTGTCTCAAAAAAAAAAAAAATAGTCCAGTAGGTAGATTCCTGAGTTTGACCTTTTTTGTAGTCGTTTCAATAAGCAGAATCCCAAGAAGAAATTGTCAGTATGTTTTTATCATTGTGTTCTGTGCCCTTTAATGTACAAATCCTTCCTCGAAAGACTGTAGGCAATCAGATCATATGGAGTTAATTTTGCATTCCTTCTCTAACTTAGAGAACATAGGAGGAGTACTTTGCTAAAGCGTTTTTCTAATTTGGGAACTTAGTATTTAATATTTTAAACAGTAGAAAAATTGTTTACACGTTTAGCATATGAAAAACAGAGACTTTAAAAATAGAGACGTAGACATTTGGAATCAAATAGAAAACCAGGAAATGAAGCTAACATCTTCATTTAGCACATTGTTTAGCACATTGAAAAACAGAGACTTTAAAAATAGAGACGTAGACATTTGGAATAGAGACATAGACATTGTTTAGCACATTGAAAAACAGAGACTTTAAAAATAGAGACGTAGACATTTGGAATCAAATAGAAAACCAGGAAATGAAACTAACATCTTACAACCACCTGATCTTTGGTAAACCAAACAAGAACATATCTTGGGGGAAAGACTCCCTATTCAATAAATGGTGCTAGGAGAACTGGATATCCATATGTAAAAGACTGAAACTGGACCCACACCATTCTCCACTCACGAAAATTGATTTAAGATGGATAAAGGACTTAAATTTAAGGCATGAAACAATAAAAATCCTCAAAGAAAGCATAGGAAAAACACTGGAAGATATCAGCCTGGGGGAAAGACTTCATGAAGACTGCCGTGGCAATTGCAACAACAACAAAAATAAACAAATGGGAATTAATTAAACTGAAAAGCTTCTGTATAGCTAAGGTGACAACAACCAAAGCAAATAGACAACCTACACAATGGGAAAGGATATTTGCATATTTTGAATCAGATAGAAGCTCGATAACTAGGATCTGTATAGAACTCAAATTAATCCACATGAAAAAAGCCAACAATTCCATATATCAATGGGCAAGAGATATGAATAGAATCTTCTCTAAAGATAGCTGAATGGCTAACAAACATGAAAAAATGCTCATCAACCCTAATTAGTAGAGAAATGCAAATCAAAACCACCCTGAGATATTATCTAACCCCAGGGAGAATGGCTCACATCACAAAATCTCAAAACTACAGATGCTGGTGTGGATGTGTAGAGAAGGGAATATTTTTACACTGCTGGTGGGACTGTAAACTAATACACCCTTTTTGGAAGGAAGTATGGAGAACCTTCAAAGAACTCCAGCTAGACCTCCCATTTGATCCTGCAGTCCCATTACTGGGCATATACCCAGAAGGAAAAAAATCCTGTTATCATAAGGACACTTGCAGTAGACTGTTTATTGCAGCTCAATTTATAATCGCCAAAATGTAGAAACAGCCTAAATGCCCACCAACCAAGGAATGGATTAACAAGCTGTGGTATATGTACACCATGGCATACTATTCAGCCATTAAAAAAATGGAGACTTGGGTAGCACCTGTGGCTCAAAGGAGTAGGGCGCTGGCCCCATATGCTGGAGGTGGTGGGTTCAAACCCAGCCTGGGCCAAAAACTGCAAAAGAAAAATGGAGACTTAACATCCTTTGTATTAACCTGGATGGAAGTGGAACACATTATTCTTAGTAAAGCATCACAAGAATGGAGAAGCATGAATCCTGTGTACTCAATTTTGATATGAGGACAATTAATGACATGGTGGGGGTGGGGGAAGGGGAGAGCAGTGAGAGAAAGAAGGAGGGAGGAGGGATAGGGGAAAGGAAGGGCAGACAGAGGGAAGGAGGGGGAGGGGGTAGGGTCTTCGCGGGTGCCACACCTTTTGGGGGCAAGACACAATTGTAAGAGGGACTTTACCTAACAAATGCAATCAGTTTAACCTGGTTTCTTGGACCCTCAATGAATCTGCAACAACAACAAAAAAGAAAAACGGAGACTTTCAGAATGTCCAATATAACATTGAGACTTATGTTCCGTCCTTGTGTTTGCTTTGTTGTCGCATCTTCTTTTCAAATGTGTAAGATATTTTCATAATGCATATAAGTGTCTGAAAGTGATAAACAGTGCTTTCTTTTTCTTTTATTTCTTGAGGGGCAATATAGCAAAGTAGTTAAAAGAATGGAATTGGGCTGGGTGTACTCTGGGAGGCTGAGGTGGGAGGATTGCTAGAGGTCAGGAGTTTGAGACCATCCTGAGCAATGTGAGACCACATCTCTATGAAAAATAGAAAAATTAGCCAGGCATGGTAGCACTTACCTATAGTCCCAACTGCTTGGGAGGCTGAGGCAGGAGAATCGCTTGAGCCCAGAAGTTTGAGGTTGCTGTGAGCTAGGCTGAGGCCATGGCACTCTAGCCCAGGCAAGAACAAGATTCTGTCTCAAATAAGAAAACAAATGGAATTGAGCTTTGTTTACTTGCATTCAGATTCTGTCTCAAATAAGAAAACAAATGGAATTGAGCTTTGTTTACTTGCATTCAGATTCTGTCTCTGCTGCATAACTCTTTTACTTTGAGCAGTCTCAGGTAAACTCAATAAATGTTAAGCTGTGCCTGTATTAAAAGAGGATACTCGAGCGGCGCCTGCCCCATATACCAAGAGTGGTGGGTTTGAACTCGGCCCTGGCCAAACTGCAACAACAATAACAAAAAATAGCCGGGCATTGTGGTGGGCACCTATAGTCCCAGGTACTCTGGAGGCGGAGGCAAGAGAATCACCTAAGCCCAGGAGTTGGAGGTTGCTGTGAGCTGTGATGTCACTGCACTCTATCGAGAGTGATAAAGTGAGACACACTGTCTTAAGAAAGAAAAAAGAGAATACTCCTTGGCTCAGCACCTATAGCTAAGTGACTAAGGCGCCAGCCACCTACACTAGAGCTGGCGGGTTCAAATTCACCCTGGGCCTGCCAAATAATGACAACTACAACCAAAAAATAGCCGGGCCTTGTGGCAGGTGCCTTTAGTCCCAGGTACTTGGGAGGCTGAGGCAAGAGAGTTGCTTAAGCCCAGGAGTTGGAGGTTGCTATGAGCTGTGATGCCATGGCACACTACTTAGGGCGACAGTTTGAGGCTCTGTCTCAAAAAAGAAAAAAGAGAAAATACTCCAAGTTTTTAGAGCACTTGATGTTTCTTGAAGTATTTTGTAGACAGAATATGATCAAATTAGATGATCTCTCTATCTGACATATTAGCCATAATTAGGATAAGGGTACCTATTTAAGGGAGCATAGAATTATATCTGTTATGTTAGTACCACAGAAATATGGAATGAGCAAGCAGTTACATACCTCTAGAACTTGTAAAACTGAGTGAGGTAGAGATAGATTCAGTTTAATCAACTTGTGTGGTAGTTTGGAGTGTTTATTAATTTATATATTTTTACATTATAGTTAAAGTGATGCCGTCTGTGAGGTTAATTGTAAGACTTCATGTGATAGCATTGTTTTTCTGTCCCTCTCTTAGTTGTGAAGCACTGGAGCCTGACATGGACATTATGTGAAGCTCTGTGGGGCCATCTGAAAGAGCTTGACAGCCAGCTGGATGAGCCTAGTGAATACATTCAGATTCTAGAGCGGCGAAGAGCTTTCTCTCGCTGGCTATCCCTTACTGCCGCACCTCAGATTGAAGAGGAAGTCTCCTTAACCCGAAAGGACAACCCTGTCGAAGCTGTGTTCAGCTACCTCACAGGCAAGAGGATCAGTGAGGCCTGCTCTCTGGCCCAGCAGTCAGGTAGGGAATATAGTTTTTTCTGTATCCCTGTCCACTTCCTACTCACTGTCTAACTCCTAGTTGTGGATTTACTTTTATCTTCTAACCTATGAGTATTAAGTATAGACTTTCCTTGCAGAAAGATTCCTGGTTCCCCCAGGATAAGGACCATGTCTTTCAGTTCTCTTAGAACCTTAAAAACATTAAATTTACTTGATCAAAATTATTTCAATTTCTTATAACAAATGCATTTGTAATAAAACTAGAAAATGGAGAGATAGGCAAGCAATAAATCAAAACTATCTAAATTCTATGACTACTACTCACTGTAAACATTTTAATGTACAATTTGTATTTAGGAAGTCTCCTTTGTGATACATAAATTATATACAAATATATGAGCACAGTATGATATATGCACGTAAACTGTTTAAAAATGATATTTTGCCAATTGCTATAATAATTTCATTTTCATCTATCACGTTAAAAGTGTCTTATGTATAGGTAAAACTATAGATGCTTCTCAGCATTCTTTAGTGTATCAATGTACCATATTAACAAATTCTTTGATATTGAGACTCGTTTTCTTTATTTCTTTTTTTCTGTAAATTCAAGTCTTTTTCAAATAAATATGTATAGAAGTCTTTAAAAAACAAAAAAGCCAAAAAAGTCTTTAAAAACCCAAGGTTTCCAAATTTATTTGGCCTTTTTGTTTTTTAAAGACTTCCCATGCATATATTTAAATAATTTTTTTTTTTATTGAGACAGAGTCTCAGGTGGCGCCTGTGGCTCAGTGGGTAGGGCGCCAGCCCCATATACTGAGGGTGGTGGACTCGAATTTGGCCCCAGCCACACTGCATCAGAAAAAAATAGCTGGGCGTTAATGTTGGGTACCTGTTATCTTAAGAGGCTGAGGCAAGAGAATTGCCTAAGCCCAGAAGTTGGAGATTACTGAGACCTGTGACACCATGGCACTTCCGAGGGCAAAAAGTCAGACTCTGTCTCTAAAAAAAAGAAAGAAAGAAAATGCAGAGACAGAGTCTCACTTTCTTGTCCTCGGTATACCAAGTGCATGGCATCAAACTCACAGCAATCTCAAAACTCTTGGGCTCAAGCGATTATCTTGCCTTAGCCTCCCTAGTAGCTGGGACTACAGGCACCTGCCACAATTCCTGGCTTTGTTTGTTTGTTTTTGTTCAGCAGGCCTGGGCCGGGTTCGAGCCCACCAGCCTTGGAGCATGTGGCTGGCGCCCTAACCACTGAGTTACAGGTGCCCAGCCTATTTCAATATTTTTTTTTTATTAAGTCATTCATACGTTTATCATAGGTACATTTATGCCATAATAGGATTCAGTGTGTTGATTATTTGTACAAATTGGAATGCTTACATCCTATTTCAATATTTCTTAATTTTCCTTTCACTAATGAGGCCTTCAGCAAGTGCTTAATGACTGTCTAGACCTAGGGGTTCTCAAGCTTCCTAATGCCGCAACCCCTTAATACTGTGACCCACAACCATAAAATTATTTTTGCTGCTATTTCATAACTATAATTTTGCTACTGTTATGAATAGTAATGTAAATGTCTATATATGCAGGATGTATTTTTTGGGGGGGCTGGGGCTGGGTTTGAACCCACCACCTTCAGCATATGGGGCCGGCGCCCTACTCCTTTGAGCCATAGGTGCTGCCCGTGCAGGATGTATTTTCATTGTTACTAAGGGGTCCTGACCCACAGGTTAAGAACTGCTGCTCTGGCTCGGCGCCTATAGCTCAACCGGCTAAGGCGCCAGCCACGTACACCTAAGGTGGCGGGTTCGAATCCC
>NW_003852396.1:30522295-30523796 GCF_000181295.1 Otolemur garnettii | reverse complement strand
TGTTTTGGCGGGTCTGGGCTGGGGATTCGAACCCGCCACCTTAGGTGTACGTGGCTGGCGCCTTAGCCAGTTGAGCTATAGGCGCCGAGCCCAGAGTGCTAGGATTATAGGCATGAGCCACTGCGCCCAGCCTTTATCTTTTGTACATTTATACAGTGAAAATTTATCTTCAGGATTGACCATCTATAAAATTATAAGGATTATGAATCATTAAAAAGATAAAAGTCAGGTGTTGTAGCTGGCACCCATAGTCCCAGCTACTCGAGAGGCTGAGGCAAGAGGATTGTTTAAGCCCAAGAGTTTGAGGTTGCTGTGGGCTGTGATGCCATGGCATTCTACCTGGAGGATAAAGTGAGAGACTGTGTCTCAAGGAACAAAAAAAAAAAAAAGGATAGTATTATGCTCACCAGGACACCTACAGGAGAGGATTATCAGGAAGGCTGGAAGTTAAATATAGAAACATGGACACACACTGTCAACTAACTTTACCTGATACTTAATCCAGCAGTAAGAAAGACTTCAAATTAATAACCTAAGCTTCTTAAAGTGTTAAGAAGTTTCTTAACTTGTTTCTTAACGACAAGTTTTCTTAAAATGTTCAGAAACTAAAAATAAATAAATAAATAAAAAATAAGAATAGCAAACTAAACCTAAAGGTAACAGAAGGAAGGAAATAGTGACGATTGGAGCAAAAATCAATGAAAAGAAAAATATAAAAACAATAGAGTAAATCAGTAAAAGCCTTAAGTTTGTTGAAAAGCTCATCTCATCACTCAGAAAAGCCCAGTCCCGGATTTCTTCACTGGTGAATATGTTACATAATTAAACAAGAAATAATTTTCTCCAAACTCCAGGAAAGTAGAGATCAGAGCACTTTTCAGCTCATCCTATGATGCCATTATTACCCTAATTTCAAAGCATATCTAACAAAAAATCTGTAGCTGACATTATCCTTAATGATAAAAAACTGAATGGCTTTCCTCTAAGATTGGAACCACCATATTCCTATACAACATTGTAATGGATATTGTAAACAGTTCAGGTACTTAAGAAATAAATGGAGCTAGCTTCATCTTGCATGCCTTGGAGCTCATGCTACTGTGCTGTCTCACTTGGCCTAGCCGGTGGTGTTCCTGTGGGTGCGCTTTGCTTCAGCTCACCAGATGCACCATGCCTAGCATGCCCTAGATCTGTCCCGTCCTCAGCCGCCGCTGCTGCATGGCCTTGATTTGCCTGCAGTCTCGCTGCCACCTCATCCACTCGGAGCCCCCGCAGTGGCGGGCCTTGTAGGCCCGGAAATGGTGATTGGAATTGTGATTTTTACGACCTTCTTAACACAGGGTACATATGTATTAAGCAATCTGAGCCAGTTCAGAAGAGAATAAATGAAGATGCTGAGCAGTTGTTAATGCCCAAAAAGCTTTCAGAAGAAGCTGTTTTCATTAAGTGAACAAAAGTGCTGAATTGGGTTGATGATGTCACCATTGTGGTTATTTAGTTT
>NW_003852396.1:30520788-30521873 GCF_000181295.1 Otolemur garnettii | reverse complement strand
GGTTGAGCTATGGGCGCCGAGCCAAAACCAAAACTTTGTTGGGGAAATAAAGATCTTAAATAAGAGATATTCCAGGTTCTCAACCTCAAAATTGTTTGGCAAATGGTCTGATAATTCTTTATTGTGGGTATTGTCCTAGGCGTTGTAATATGCTTAGCATTATCTATGCTTTATGTGCTCTTGTTTTGACAAACAAGGATGTTTCTAAATATTTACTACCAAATTTCACTTGAAGGGCAGACCACCCTGGTTGAGAAACACTGATGTATAGAAAACACCAGTATTGTTCCTATGTCTTTCTCCCTCAATTAATGTATGTATTTAATGCCACATCTTCCACAATCTCCAGGCAGAAACTGAAAATCAATCTTTATTTAGAGACATAAAGAACCATATTTGGAAGTGTTGAGTCAGAATATTCAACATTTTCTTATTTTGAAACATAAATTTACAGCAGTCAAGACAGTAGAGATGGATAAGAATCAATGCAATAGAAAATGCGAATTCAATTATAAAACTGTTTGGCTTACAGACAATTGTTTTGTTTGTTTTACAATGTTGCTAGTACATTTTAAATGCGGAAAGAATAGTCTTTTTTTTTTTTTTTTTTTTTTTGAAACAGAGTCTCACTTTATCTCCATCAATAGAATGCTATGGGCTCAATAGCTCACAGCAACCTCCAACTCCTGGGCTTAAGCAATTCTCTTGCCTCAGCCTCCCCAGTAGCTGGGACTATAGGCGCCCGCCAAAACGCCCAGCTATTTTCTTTTTGTTGTTGTTGAAGTTTGGCTGGGCTGGGTTTGAACCCACCACTCTCAGGTATATGGGGCCGGCGCCCTACCCACTGAGCCATAGGCGCTTCCCCAAAAAGGATATCCTTTTATTTATTTTCTTTTTAATTAAATCATAGCATGTACATTAATGCAATTATGGGGTGCAGTATGCTGGTTTTATATACAGGGATAGTCTTTTCAACAAATAATTTGGCTCGGCGCCTATGGCTCAACCGGCTAGGGCGCCAGCCACGTACACCTAAGGTGGCGGGTTCGAATCCCCAGCCCGGATCCGCCAAACAACAATGACGG
>NW_003852396.1:30514054-30519642 GCF_000181295.1 Otolemur garnettii | reverse complement strand
TGAACCTGCCAGCTCAGGTATATGTGGCTGGTGCCTTGGCCACTTGAGCCATAGGCACCAAGCCAATCAGTCAGTTTTTTAATGATTAAAGCCAAGGGAGATAGTTGGGGTTTTATTGTTTGTTTAAACAGGGTCTCTCTCTCTCTCTTCTCTCTAGCTCGAGTGCAGTGGCATTGTCATAGATCACTGCAACCTCCAACTTCTGAACTCAAGTGATCCTCCTGCCTCAGCTTCCCCCATAGCTAGGGTTGCGGGCGCATGCCACCACACCTGGCTGATTTTTAATTTCTTGTAGAGATCGGATCTTGCTATGTTGGCTAGGCTGGTCTTAAACTTTTGACCTCAAGCTGTCACCCTTTGACCTCTCAAAGTGCTAGAATTATAGGTGTTAGCCATCACACCTGGTCTTATACAA
Organism: Otolemur garnettii; assembly: GCF_000181295.1. Lineage (NCBI taxonomy): Eukaryota > Metazoa > Chordata > Mammalia > Primates > Galagidae > Otolemur > Otolemur garnettii. The sequence continues at coordinate 30,519,227 of NW_003852396.1, read as the reverse complement.
CCTTTTGAATTGGATGGTGTTCTCCATTTATAACTAATGTATCTTGCTTCGGGTCACAGAACTAATATTGTCTGTTATTGATATCTATGTACTGGATAGTCAATATATAATTTAGGTTAAACTACCTTGTTAATTTTCTACCTAAGGAGAAAATGATGTTTTTGATTCACATTTTGGTACTACTGCAAAAAGCAGTCACTGTTGTTAAGTCCTCCCTCTTAAAGAAATAGGATTAATCCCACAAGTGTTTGACCAAGTCTGTAATTCCTTAGTAATCACCAGAGAACTTCTGCTTCTCTTACAGGTGATCATCGTCTTGCCCTTCTTTTATCTCAGTTTGTGGGTAGCCAGTCAGTCCGAGAGCTGCTCACCATGCAACTGGCGGATTGGCATCAGCTCCAGGCTGACTGCTTTATCCAGGATGAGAGACTGCGAATCTTTGCCCTATTGGCTGGAAAACCGGTATCTTCTTCTTTTTCCATAATCTCACTTCAGTTTTCTTATAAATTCAAGGTAGTTTAAGGTTGAAGCAAAGAGCTGTCCATCTTTATAAACTGCACACAGTTAGACATTACTGGGTAAATTAATTTTCAATGTAAATATTTTCAACTTCTAAATGCAAGCATGCACATTATAGAAAAATTTAGTTACGTATAAATCAAAACTTTAAATTTCACCATATCTTATGTTAGTGGTAAACAATATAAATTCTCTTTCTGGCTTGGCATCTATAGCTCAAGTGGCTGGGGCGCCAGCCACATACACCAGAGCTGGCAGGTTTGAATCCAACCCGGGCCTGCGAAACAACAATAACAACTACAATCAAAAAAATAGCCAGGCGTTGTGGCAGATGCCTGTAGTCCCAGTTACTTGGGAGGCTGAGGCAAGAGACTCGCTTAAGTTCAAGAGTTTGAGGTTGCTGTGAGCTGTGGTATTACAGCACTCTACTGAGGTTGACATAAATAAAAGGCTCAGCGCCTGTGGCTCAAGTGGCTAAGGCGCCAGCCACATACACCTAAGGTGGCAGGTTCAAATCCAGCCCGGGCTCGCCAAACAACAATGATGACTGCAACCAAAAAGTAGCCACGTGTTGCGGCGGGCACCTGTGGTCCCAGCTACTTGGGACCCGGAGACAAGAGACTCACTTGAGCCCAGGAGTTGAAGATTGCTGTGAGCTGGGAGGCCATGGCATTCTACCCAGGGGGACAGCTTGAGGCTCTGTCTCAAAAAAATAAATAAATAAATTCTCTCCCCATACATATTTTACATTTTCTTCAACATTTATGTGTTCATATTTACTTATTTGTATATAGAAGAAAAACCAATTAGACCCAATAGTTCTGCTACTTTTTTTAACCTACAGTATATGAACATTTTTCCATGTTATGAAACATCTTTTTTGTGGTTTTTGGCTGGTGCTGTGTTTGAACCCACCACCTCTGGCATATGGGGCCAGCGCCTCACTCCTTTGAGCTACAGGTGCCACCCAAAACACCATTTTTTTTTAAAAAGCCATTTTTATTCCGTTTCTCTATCATTGCCTATTTCTTTGATTACCTTCTTATACATGTAGTCAATTTTCAGAAACACTTGGTCAGAATTAATGCTCAACTTGACAAGTATGGCCAATGAGCAGACCTGTTCTCTTTTCAGTGGCTATCATCTCTTTTCATAGCACTGATTATTTGTTTAAATCCACTCTCTCACCGGCCAGCAAGGGACTGTATATTTCATCTGGATCATTAATAATGGTATTCTGGCTGGGCGTCCATAGCTCAGTGGTTAGAGCAGCAGCCCTGTGCACAAGGGGTGGTGGGTTGAATAAATTAATAACTTATAGACTTAGGCGGTTATAAGGTTAAATATTGCCATGGTGATGATTTTGTCTCCTGCAGGTGTGGCAGCTGTCAGAGCAGAAGCAAATCAACGTGTGCTCCCATTTGGATTGGAAACGCTGCCTGGCTATCCATCTTTGGTATTTGCTACCACCAACAGCCTCCATTTCTAGGGCACTCAGCATGTATGAAGAAGCATTTCAGGTATATATATGGCAAATAGAGTCAATCAAGAAAACTGGCAGGTGTTCTGTTTTTGCTACAGAAATCTTGCAGAGAAAAAAAAACAATTCACATTTTGTCATACTTCCTACTAACTGCCTATTTTGAAAATACTATAAAATTGAAGTGGACCTACAGAATTTTGTGAGAAACTTTATCCTTATTCCTAGACAGGGCTGCTTTTCCACATGTCTGCTTTTATTTTATTTAATTTGATGAGTTTCTAGAGCTGAGGTTACCACTGTAGTTTTTCCGCCTCTAATCCTGTCTTATTCCTTTGGGAATTTATTCATCTACAGCCTGATCTGAGGATTGATTTAACACCAAAGTTAATAGTTATAAAATTTCCCTCTAAATAACATATTTCATGTTTCTCATAATTTTTCATGTTGAAGTATTATTAATGCCATCATTATTGTACTCTCTTCTTATTGTCCCTACAATTGTCTTTGATAACATTTGTCAGAATTATTTGTCAGGAAAAAAGAACACTAAAGAAACTGAATATACATTAAGAAACTGGCTCAGTGCCTGTAATACACTGGTTACGGCGGCACCCACATATACACTAAAGGAGCCGTGTTTGAACCCAACCCAGGTCAGCTAAACGACAATGACAACTACAACAAAAAAATAGCCGGGTGTTGTGGTGGGTACCTGTAATCCTAGCTACCTGGGAGGCTGAGACAAGAGAATCACTTAGCCCAAGAGTTTGAGGTTGCTGTGAGCTATGTCACAGCACTCTACCAAGGGTGACATAGTGAGACTCTGTCTCAAAAAAAAAAAAAAGACAGAGAAAAACTTGTGGCAAGAAAAGTATAGGAGTTTAGTGAGAACTGCTTAAAATCTTTACCAGGCCATTGAAGACAAGTGAAATGGGTCATGAATTAAAAAAGTTTAAAGCCCTTGATGGATTCCTTTAGAGTGCCTATGTAATTAAGACATGATAGTATCTAGTAAAACTGACTAGTAGCTAATGTATTATTTTGTAAAATTCTTCCCTTCAGAATACCTCTGAGGGTGACAGATATGCCTGTTCCCCACTTCCTTCATACATCGAGGGCTTTGGCTGTGTGGTAGAAGAGGAACAAGACTCACAGAGACCACTTCGAGATGTCTGCTTTCACCTTCTAAAGCTTTACAGTGACAGGTAAATCAGAGCCAGGCATGCTAGTCACTTAAGTGCTCTATGAACCCCCAGGGAATCCTTTCCTGAGTTCTTTCCCCTTTCTTATGCCCCCAAATTGCCGTGAATCTGTATAAATTACTAAATAAACTTGATAGTAGTTCAATGGAAGACATATTGTAGATATGAAGATGAGAGATAAAAGTTTTTTTTTTTTTTTTTGTAGGAGAGGTCTTTTTTTTTCTTTGAGACAGAGCCTCAAGCTATCCCCCTGGGTAGAGTGCCATGGCATCACACTCACAGCAACCTCTAACTCCTGGGCTCAAGTGAGTCTCCTGCCTCAGCCTCCCAAGTAGCTGGGACTACAGGTGCCCGCCACAACGCCTGGCCATTTTTTTTTGGTTGCAGCCATCATTGTTGTTTTGGCGGGCCTGGTCTGGGGATTCGAACCTGCCGCCTTAGGTGTACGTGGCTGGCGCCTTAGCCACTTGAGCCACAGGTGCTGAGCCTGTAGGAAAGGTCTTTATTGGTATGGGAGGGAGGCTGCAGAGCAGCACCGAGGAGGAGAGAAGAGAGGGGAGATAAGGAGAGAATTGGGGAAAGAAGAGAGAGAGAGCAGAGAAGAGTGAGGGGGAAGACAGGAGAGAGAGAGAGAAGGAAGGCAGAAGGAGGTGAGAGAGAGAGAGCAAAAGTTATTTTAATCAACATTAATGAGATATACTTTACATATAATAAAATATGCAGTTCAGTAAGTTTTATAATTATCACATTGTAACTAGTATTACAACCAAAGTACTATTTGTTTTGTTTGTTTGTTTGTTTGTTTTGTTTTTTTGAGAGAGAGAGCCTCAAACTGTCCCCCTGGGTAGAGTGTCGTGGCATCACAGCTCACAGCAACCTCCAACTCCTGGGCTCAAGTGAACCTCCTGCCTCAGCCTCCCAGTAGCTGGGACCACAGGCGCCCACCACAATGCCTGGCTATTTTTTGGTTGCAGCCATCATTGTTGTTTTGCGGGCCTGGGCTGGATTCGAACCCGCCACCTTAGGTGTATGTGGCTGGTGCCTTAGCCAGTTGAGCCACAGCCGCCAAGCCCCAAGGTATTATTTGTATTACACCTGAAAAAATTCCTTCATGCCCCTGGGCAGTCTTTACTCTAGGCAACTACTGATTGGTGGTTTGTTACCATAAATTAATTAGTTTTGCTATTCTAGAATTTTATGTAATTGAGATCATGCTGCATATTCTCTTTTTTGCCTGGCTTTTTTTACTTGGCATTATGATGATTTTGAGATTTTCCATGTTAGTATATGTATCTAAAATTTGGGTTTTGAGGTGGGGTTTACATCTGAACATACATGATAAAGACACTATGAACATTTTTATCTGAAAGTAGTTGTATTGGCCAGGCAGAGTGGCTCACGCCTGGAATCCTAACACTCTTGGGAGGCCGAGGCAAGTGGATTGCTTGAGCTCACGAATTCTAGACCAGCCTCAGCAAAAGCAAGGCCCCGTCTCTACTAAAAATAGAAAACCTGAGGCAAGGTTTAGGGCCTTTAGCAGCTAGGGTGCCAGCCACATACACCGGAGCTGGCGAGTTGAAATCTGGCCCAGTCCTACCAATGACAACTACAACCAAAAAATAGACAGCCATTGTGGCAGGTGCCTATATAGTCCCAGCTACTCGGGAGGCTGAGGCAAGAGAATCGCTTAAAGCCCAGTAGTTTGAGGTTGCTGTGATCTATGACTCCACAGCACTCTACCCAGGATGATAGCTTGAGACTCTGTCTCAGAAAAAGAAAACCTGAGGCAAGAGGATTGTTTGAGCCTGAGTTGGAGGTTCCTGTGAGCTACGATGCCAGGGCACTCTACCCAGAGCAATAGCTTGAGACTCTGTCTCAAAAAAAGAAAAAGTTGGCTTGGTGCCTGTGGCTCAAGTGGCTAAGGTGCCAGCCACATACACCTAAGGTGGCGGGTTCGAATCCAGCCCAG
>NW_003852396.1:30512470-30513739 GCF_000181295.1 Otolemur garnettii | reverse complement strand
GGCTATTTTTTGGTTGCAGCCGTCATTGTTGTTTGGCGGGTCCGGGCTGGGGATTTGAACCCGCCACCTTAGGTGTACGTGGCTGGCACCCTAGCTGGTTGAGCTATAGGTGCCGAGCCAATATATAATTTCTTGTAAGTGCTCTGTTTCCTCTTTAAAATTTGGTATTGTCAGGGTTTGTGTTTGTTTTGAGATAAGGCCTTGCTCTCTTGCCTAGGCTAGAGTGCAGTGGCATGATCCTAGCTCACTGCACCATTGAATTCTTCGGCTTAAGTGATCTTCCTGCCTCAGCCTCCTGAGTAGCTAGGACTATGACTGTGCCACTAAGCTCAGCTAGTTTTTTAATTTTTTTCATAGAGATGGATTTTTTATATTGCTCAGGCTGGTCATAAACTCCCAGTCTCCAGTTATCCTCCTATCTCAGCCTCCTAAACTGCTAAGATTACAGGACGGGCATGTACTATATCCAGCCTATTTGTCAGCTTTTTATTTTTCTTTAACTTAGAAAATAATTTTATTTAATTTTTAAAAAAATTTTTTATTTATTCAATTATTTTTTTAGGCATTCTCACTCTGCTGCCCAGACTAGAATGCCATGGCATCAGCTTAGCTTACCACAACCGCAAACTCCTGGGTCCAAGCAATCCTCTTGCCTCAGTCTTGAAAGTAGCTGAACTACAGGCACCATCACTGGGCATGGTTGATTTTTTTTCTGTTTTTTAGTATGGACGGGTTCTTACTCTTGCTCTGGCTGACTAGTCCTCTCACCTTGGCCTTCCACAGTGTTAGGAAGGGTAAGCCACCAAGCCAGGCCAAATTGTATTTTTTTTTTTTTTTTTTGAGACAGAGTCTCACTATGTTGCCCTCAGTAGAGCTCACAGCAACCTCAAACTCTTTGGCTTAAGTGATTCACTTGCCTCAGCCTCGTGAGTACCTGGAACTATAGGGGCCCACCACAACATGTGGCTATTTTTTTGTTATTGCAGTTGTCATTGTTGTTTAGTTGGCCCAGTCTGGATTTGAACCCATCAGCCTGTGTATTTGGCCAGCGCCCTACCCACTGAGCATGGGCATTGCCCCAAATTGTACTTTTTTTTTTTTTATTTTTTTTCAAGAGTAGAAAGGCCCAGGGAATGTAAGCAAAATGGATCCTAGAATGAATCGAACCATCTTGTTCCAAACCCCCAGAAAAACTGTGTTACCCCAGGAGCTGGGATCTGAGCAAACGGACAAGGAGAGCTGTAAGGCCACCTGGGGCCTGGACCGGGC
>NW_003852396.1:30503186-30512278 GCF_000181295.1 Otolemur garnettii | reverse complement strand
AGAGTCTCAGGCTGTTGCCCTGGGTAGAGTGCTAGAGTACCATGGCATCATAGCTCACAACAACCTCCAACTCTTGGGCGCAAGAGATCCTCTTGCTTCAGTTTTTCTATTTTAATAGAGACAGGGTCTTACTTTGTTCAGTCTGATCTCAAAATTGGGAGCTCAAGCGATCCACCCACCTTGGCCTCCCAGAGTTGTAGGATTATAGGCGTGAGCCACCTCACCGGGTCTAGTTTTATTCATATTTTTAACAGAGCAAATGAAAAGTTTTACATTTTTATGAGGTCCAATTTATTATAATTTTTATACTGCACAATTTAATAGATATAGGCCTATTAAAGTTTTCTGTTCACAAGTCAGTTTTTGATAATTTAAAGAATTCTTTTCACCAAATTTATTAGGATAAAGTTATTCATAATGTTTCCATAATTTTCTTTTTCTTTTTTTTTTGAGACAGTCTTATTTGGTCACCCTTGGTAGAATGCCATGGCATCTTAGTTCACAGAGACCTCAAACTCTTGGGTTCACGTGATCCTCTTGCCTCTGCCTCCCAAGTATCTGGGACTACAGGTGCCTGCCATAGCACCTGGCTATTTTTAGAGACGGGGTCTCGCTGTGGCTTAGTCTGGTCTTGAATCTGTGAGCTCAGGGAATCTACCTGCCTCAGCCTCCCTAGTGCTGGGATTATAAGCGTGAGCCACCGCACCTGGGCCCTCTTTTTCTTTTTAAATATTTGTAGAATCTCTAACAGTGTCTCTTTACTTCCCCTATTGGTAATTTGGGTCTTTCTTTTCTAGTCTACCTAGAGTTTAGCAATTGTATTCACCCACTCAGAGAACCAGCTTTTGGTTTTAGTGGTTACCTCTGCAGTTACCAGCCCCAAATGGATCATAGACCTAAATGTCAAACTTGCCTATAAACTATCTAGAAGAAAACAAAGCAGAAAATTTTTGCAGCTGTGGCTTAGGCAAAGGTTTCTTAGCTAGACATCACATAATTCATGTAAGAAAATAATTGGTAAATTAAACATTAACAGAATTTAAAACTACGTCTCATTGAAAGGCTATCAAGAGAATAACAAGAGAAACTACAGGCTAGGTGATACCTGTGACTCATATCTGATAAAGGACTTGTATCCAAAATAATATAACTCTGAAAAATTAATAATAAGAAAGCAAACATTTCTATTTAAAAATTGGATAATATACAGATGCCTTGTCAGAGAAGACTCAGATATCAAATAAGCCCATAAAGAGATATTCAACATCAGTAGCCATCAGGGAAATACAAATTTAAACCATCATGGGATACTATTTCCCACCTGTTAGAATGGCTGAAAATTTAAAAGTCTTTCTCTTCCAAGTGTTAATCTGGATGTGGAGCAACTAGAATTCGTACACACTGGCTTGGTGCCTGTAGCTCAGTGGATACAGCACCTGCCATATATACCGGAGCTGGTGGATTCAAACCCGGCGTGGGCCTGCCAAAACAATGACAACAATAAAAAATAGCCTAGTGCTGTGGCAGGCACCTGTAGTCCCAGCTACTTGGGAGGTTGAGGTAAAAGAATTGCTTAAGCCCAAGAGTTTGAAGTTTCTGTGAAGGGTAATGCTACAGCACTCTACCGAGGGCGACATAGTGAGACTCTGTCTCAAAGAAAAAAAGAAAATAGGGGCAGCGTCTGTGGCTCAAAGGAGTAGGGCACTGGCCCCATATGCCATTGGGGGCGGGTTCAAACCCAGCCCTGGCCAAAAACTGCAAAAGAAAAAAAAAAGAACAGAAAATGGAATTCCTACACACTGCTAGTAAAAAAAAAAATATATATATATATACACACACACACACACACACACACACATATATATATATATAATAAATTAATGATGCAGCCACTTTGAAAGCCAGTTTGGCAACTTTTTATAAGTTAGGCATATACCTACCATAAGTTATGGCCATTCCATTCCTAGGTATGTAATTACCCAACAGGAAGGAAAACATATGTCTGTATATGAATGTTTATGGCAACTTTACTTACAAAGTTTACTTCCCAAAATGGGAAGAAACCAAATTTCTGTCAAGAGGTGAACAAGTTGTGGTCCATTATATTGTGGAATAAATGCTATTCAGCAATAAAGAGGAGTGGAACTGTTAGTGTATGCATTAGCATGGGGAATCACAAGATATTGAAAGACGATAAGGCTTAAAAGGATACCCTATCAAAGTATTTACTATATGATTTCAATTTATATAAAGTTCTATGAATTGATAGCAGATCAATTGCCTGGGAAAGGGTGGAGGGACATAAGGAAACTTTTGGAGATGATGGATATGTTTATTTTCTGAATCATGATTTTACAGATGTCTACATATGTCAAAACTTGTCAAAATTGTGTGTTATATGTCAGTTTTTATGTCTATAAAAGAAAGGCTATCTCAGAGTGCTGGAAATGGAGAGTGAGAACAAAGCCAGAATGAGATAGTAAACATAGCCTTGTTCTCATGAAAAATAGAGTTGCAATGACTAAAGTCCTTGGATAAAATTCACACCCTATCTCTTAAAAAATGGTCTAGAACTGTACTATCTAATAGAACAGCCACTATTTACATATGGATATCTTAATTTGAATTAAGTTAACATTTACTCATGCTAGCTACATTTCAAGTGTTTACTATCCATATGTGGCTAGTGTCTATTAAATTAGCTGAGGCAGATTCTAGAACTTTACTATCTCATGTTCTGTTCACTAGCACTGTTCTAGAAAAACTTGACTCATTACTGAGGGAGATGTTAAGAAATTGTAAAATGTCTGAGATCCTGAGGAAAAGTTATTGGTCTGTAAGATTTAGATCTTTAAAACTTGCAGGCACAGGGTCTTAGTTAATACTCATCTTACATCTGGGATTACAGGCTACCATTTTATCATATAAACTGGTTCAGGGCCATTGAAATCCCTGCGCCGCCAGCAGAAAAAAAGTAAAATATCTCTGCAGGGATACTTCCAAATCCAGGGGACCTGGATTCCTGTATAAAGAATAATACCGACTAATGACAAAATCAAAGATAAAAATTTGAAACCAGAAAAGGAAATAATCATCATGAAGACCACTTAATTGTTCAAACAAATAGGAGAATTAGCACACAACCACTTTAGGTTGATAAAACAATCTGAAAGATACTAAGGTAAATACGAAGGTTTTCTTTTTTTTTTTATTTGAGAGTCTCAGTATGTCACCCTCAGTAGAGTGCCCTGGCATCACAGCTCACAGCAACCTCTAACTCTTGAGGTTAAGCAGTTCTCTTGCCTCAGCCTCCCAAGTAGCTGTGACTATAGGCGCCTGCCACAATGCCCAGCTATATTTTGTTGCAGTTGTCCTTGTTTAGCTGGCCCGGGCCAGGTTTGAACTCGCCAGCTTCAATGTACATGGCTGGCACTGTAACCACTGTGCCACAGGCACCAAAGCCAGTGAGTATGTTTTTTAAATGGTTAAGAAAAGCAATGCACTGCTCAGTGCTTATAGTGCAGTGGTTACGGCACCAGCCACACACACAGAGGATGGTGGGTTCAAATTCAGCCTTGGCCAGCTAAACAACAATAACAACTGTAACAACAACAAAAAAATTATCCAGGCATTGTGACAGGCCTCCGTAGTCCCAGCTACTTGGGAGGCTGAGGCGAGAGAATCGCTTAAGCCCAAGAGTTCTAGGTTACTGTGAGCTGTGACACCACAGCACTGTACCAAGAATGACATAATGTGAGACTTTGTCTCAAAAAAAAAAAAAAGTAATAGACTATAATGAGAGGATGGATGGGTTAGGATTTTGAATGCTCTGTATATCAGGATGGTAAAATGTATATGCCGAACCAATACCTACCAACAAACCGATTAGTAAAAAAGGTGACATGTTTCTTCGTATTGTCTAAAATCTCAGTGGGAAAGAAGGCCTGTAATGATTTTGACCTCATGTTCTTTTATTGTCTTCTGAGACATAACCAGAATAGTTAACCTGTCGGTGTAGAAAGTCTGCTGGCTAGATACGGTAATTCTCAAAACATTCTTCTTTGCAGACATTATGATCTCAACCAGCTGTTAGAGCCTCGAAGCATAACCGCAGATCCTTTGGACTACCGCCTAAGCTGGCACTTGTGGGAAGTATTAAGGGCTCTTAACTATACCCATCTCTCAGAGCAGTGTGAGGGTGTGCTGCAGGCCAGTTACGCTGGCCAACTGGAAAGCGACGGGCTCTGGGAGTGGGCCATCTTTGTCTTCCTGCACATTGACAACTCAAGGTGAGTGAGAAGCCATTGAACCCATTGGGTGTACGTACTACTCTGGGTCAATGCCAAAGGAATTAATTTAGGATAAGTATTCTATCCAGGCACATAAACGTCAAGGCAGTTAAACCCTCAGCCCACACTATCTCTGTGTTCATGTGAAGCAGTTAAAAATGAGACTGTGTGTTATTAAATACCAAATTACAATATTTATCACAAGGCCTCTCAGCAGTCTGAGAAATGAAAAGAGATCTCTGTGAGTAGCAATGATCAGAGAAAGTTTAGAGATAAAGAGTCAAAAAAGGGCAGCGCCTGTGGCTCAATGGGTAGGGCACCAGCCACATATACTGAGGGTGGAGGGTTCAAACCCAGCCCTGGCCAAACTGCAACAAAAAAAAATAGCCAGGCATTATGGCAGGTGCCTGAAGTCCCAGCTACTCTGGAGGCTGAGGCAAGAGAATCACCTAAGCCTAGGAATTAGAGGTTGCTGTGAGCTGTGTGACACCACGGCACTCTACTGAGGGCGATAAAGTAAGAGTATCTCTACTAAAAAAAAAGAAAATGAGTCAAAAAACTGGGTGGTGGCTCGGCACCTGTGGCTCAAGTGGCTAAGGCACCAGCCACATGTACCTGAGCTGGCGGGTTCAAATCCAGCCCGGGCCTGCCAAACAACAATGATGGCTGCAATCAAAAATAGCCGGGCGTTGTGGTGGGTACCTGTAGTCCCAGCTGCTTGGGAGGTGGAGGCAGGAGAATCGCTTGAGCCCAGGAGTTGGAGGTTGCTGTGAGCTGTGATGCCACATCACTGTACCTAGGGTGACAGCTTGAGGCTCTGTCTCAAAAAAAAAAAAAAATCAGGTGGGGCCTGTGGCTTAAAGGAGTAGGGCGCCGGTCCTCATATGCCCAGGTGGGCGGGTCCAAACCCAGTCCTGGCCAAAAACTGCAAAAAAAAAAAAAAAAAAAAAAAGTCAAAGAATCTGTAAAATTAGAATAAGAAATAATGATGTGAAAATGGAAGTATATGCCCAAGTGAAGTGATAGTCTTAATAACTTAGGTATAGGTTCATATACATGTGGCATGTTTGAGAATTATACAGAAGTAGTGTTGGCTGAGCTGTCAGTGGATCTATGACACTGATTTTATGGATTGATAGAAAGTCCCTGCTTTTTCTAAATCTCCTGCCTAGCTCCTCTCGCCATCTATTGCCACCAACCTGCCCCTTAAGTAATGGCACGATGAGGTTTCCAACTCACTTCTAGAGTTTATGCTCTTAATCATTATGCTGCATGTAATGGTTTTTTTTTTTTTTTTTGAGACGGAGCCTCAAGCTATCCTCCTGGGTAGAGTGTCATGGCATCACAGCTCATAGCAACCTCCAACTCCTGGGCTCAAGCGAGTCTCCTGCCTCAGCCTCCCAAGTAGCTGGGACTACAGGCGCCCGCCACAACGCCTGGCCATTTTTTGGTTGCAGCCATCATTGTTGTTTGGCGGGCCCGGGCTGGGGATTCGAACCTGCCACCTTGTGTATGTGGCTGGCGCCTTAGCCACTTGAGCCACAGGTGCCGAGCCATGTAATGGTTTTTAATCTGTGAAATCATAACAAGTCCCTACAGAAAAGTGACTGTGGGATTAAAAGAGTAAACATACAAAACATCTAGTATAGGCTTCTCGTTAAACCAGTGGTTCTCAACCTTCCTAATGCTGCAACCCTTTAATAGGGTTCCTCATGTTGCAGTGACCTCCCCAACCATAAAATTATTTTTGTTGCTACTTCATAACTGTAATTTTGCTACTGTTATGAATCGTAATGTAAATATCTGATATGCAGGATGTATTTTCATTGTTACAATGGGGTCACGACCCACAGGTTGAGAACTGCTACATTAAGCACTCTCTCTTATGTCTTACTTCTTAACAGGAACTGAAATGACCCCAGACTATTCCTTTGAGTTTATTTAAATGTACTCATGAGAGATTTCACATGCTAAAGGCCAGCTGATAAGATGACTAGTGTTTTAGAGTTGGCTATGGGGAAGGAGATCCTGTTTCCTGAAAAAAGTATTAAAAAGGAGGCAGCTTTGCTGAGATTGGGAGTCTCTGAGTAGCCTAAAAGTTTATAAAAGAGTCCAAGATGAGGTGACTAGTTTTGGTTCAAAATTAAATGATTATAGGTAGAGCAAAGTTGAGACCAGCCTGAGTAAGAGCAAGACCCTATCTTGACTAAAACATGGAAAAATTAGCCAGGTGTTGAGGGGGGCCCTGTAGTCCCAGCTACTCAGGAGGCTAAAGCAAGAGGATTGCTTGAACCTAAGAGTTTGTGGTTGCTGTGAGCTATGATGACTCCATGGCACTCTACCCAAGGTGACAGAATAAGACTCTGTCTTTAAAAAAAAACAAAAAATTTTTCTGGCAAAGACAAAGACTAGTTTTCTGTCCTAGGCATAAAAGGACTCTCCTCAGGGTGCCTTAATCTACACATAGAGAGTAAATTAAGAAGGCTGATGGCCTGATAAAAGAAAGACCTAGAAAAGACATTAGCTTTAGAAACTACAATAGAACCTCTCTAAATTGACTGCCCGAGGACTGTAACAAACAGGTCAACATATAGAGGTGGTCAGCATAAGCAACTAGCCTTCTGTACTGATGTGTCCATGTGGTGCTTGTGTGGTCTATGAAAATTAGGTTAATTTAAGAAGGCAGTCAGTGTTGGGAGGTGGTCAGCTATGGAGATTCTTCTGTATTGTTTGCTCATACTGACCATGTAGTAGAAAGGGAAAAGGAGAAGATTAGAGAAATGAACTTAGCATGCCTTTTCACTGAATCAGAATTCTCCCTATCCTGATTCTTGGTATTATAGGTGGTGACAAGGAAATGTTACTAGATAGGAAATAAGAGATCTTAACTAGGGGAAGTCTTTTCTAGGCATTGGCATTCCCCTAGGGTATTAAACTTCCCAACTTTTTTTTTTTTTAAATTGTCGAGGATTCATTTGAGGGTACAGAGAACCAGGTTACACTGATTGCATTTGTTAGGTAAAGTCCCTCTTATAATTGTGTCCTGCCTCCAAGAGATGTGTCACACACAGTGACCCTCCACTCCCCACCATGTACTAGGGTCATCAGTTGTCCTCAACTTTCCAACTATCTTGACTTTGGAAATTTAATATGCTTAGAATTTCATTTTTTTCAAAAAAAAATTGCTGGTCTGATGGCATTTTGTTTGCTTTAGTCAAGTGAAGTGATTCACTAAGAATTTATATCTGCTGTTTGAGATTCTGCCTCAGGGGTTCATCTAAGCTTTCTGGGACAACCTTCTCCATGAATGAGGATGGGAGTTAATCTAGTTTATCTCTCTTCATACAGCATGCGTGAAAAGGCTGTTCGAGAGCTGCTTACCCGGCATTGCCAACTATTGGACACCCCTGAGTCTTGGGCTAAGGAGACTTTCCTTACCCAGAAGCTTTGTGTGCCTGCTGAGTGGATTTATGAGGCCAAAGCGGTACGGGCACACATGGAATCTGACAAACACTTGGAGGCCCTCTATTTATTTAAAGCTGGGCACTGGAACCGCTGCCACAAACTCATCATTCAGCACTTAGCTTCTGGTAAGTGCTAGCATCCACATCTGGAATCACCCCCAAATTCTGCCAACCTCTGCACTCCCATGATGGGTCAGGCCAAAGTGATACTCAGTACAGGACACGGCACTTAAATCAAAGTTCTCTGCAGAAGTGGCCTGGCCAGGATGAGAGGTTAGAGGGACAAGGAAGGTGGCAATAACATTTATTACCAGAAATATCCCTGACATGTACTAATTTTATTAAACTCTTTGTTTATGAAAATGTTATTCAACAATGCAAGGAATACCTACTTGAAGAATTAAAACCAGATATTCTTCAAATTTTACTTTGGATTAGTTCAGAATATAAGTATACCTTGTTTAATTGTGTTTTACAGATTTTTTTTGTTTTAACAAATTGAAGGTTTGTTAAAACACCAGGTGCTCGCTTCATTTCATGTCTCTGTAACATACTGGGGATTCCTAAAATATTTCTAACTTTTTTATTATTAATTTGTCTACTGTATTTATCTAATCTATGATATTTGATGTTACATTATAATTATATTGGGTCATCATGAACCATGCACTTAAAAGATGGGGAACGTAGTAAATGTGTGTGTTCTGACTGCTCCAATAACTAGCCATTACCCATCTCTCTCTTCCTCTCCTTGGGCCTACCTATTCCCTGAAAGATAACAATATTGAAATTAGGCCAATTAATAATACTACAAGTGGCCTCTCAGCTTTCAAGTGGAAAGGAAGAGTCACACTTTTCTCACTTTAAATCAGTTAGAAATGAGTAAGCTTAGTAAGAGAGTCATGTCGAAAGCCAGTATAGTCTGAAAGGTAGGCCTCTTGTACCAAATAGTAGCCAAGTAAAGGAAAAGTTCTTGGAGGAAGTAACAAGTGCTACTCTAGTGAGCACATAAATAATAAAAAAAAGTGAAATAGCCTTATTGTAAATATGGAGAAGATTATAGTGTTCTGGATAGCAGATCAAACCAGCCATGATGTTACCTTGAGACAAAACCTAATCCAGAGAAAGGCCCTAACTCTCAATTCTATGAAGGCTGAAACAAGTGAAAAAGCTTCAGAGAAACGTTTGAAGCTAGCAGAAGTTGGTTCATGGCTCGGCGCCTGTGGCTCAAGTGGCTAGGGCGCCAGCCATGTACACCCAAGGTGGCGGGTTCGAATCCAGCCCGGGCCTGCCAAACAACAATGACGGCTGCAACCAAAAAATAGCTGGGCACCTGTGG
>NW_003852396.1:30490809-30503087 GCF_000181295.1 Otolemur garnettii | reverse complement strand
AAAAAAAAAAAAAAAAAAGAAGTTGGTTCATGAAGTTTATGGAAAGAAACCATCTGAGTAACATAAGAGTGCAAGGTGAAGCAACAAGTACTGATGGAGAAGCTGCAGCAAGTTGTCAAAAAGATCTAGCTAGGATAATTAATGAAGATGAATACACTAAACAGATTCTCAATGTAGATTAAACGGCTTGCTTTTGGAAGAAGATGATGCCATCTAGAACTCTTTCTCTCTCTCTCTTTTTTTTTTTTTGAGATAGGGTCTTGCCATATTACCCAGGCTGGAGTGCAGCGGCATCATAGCTCACCACAGCCTCAAACTACTGGGCACAAATTATTCTCCTGCCTCAGCCTCCCAAACAGTTGACAGTGCACACAGTACCTCTGTGCCCAGTTAGTATTTGTAAAGACAGAGTCTTGCTGAACTCTTGGCCTCCAGAGATCCTATCTCAGCCTTTCAAAATAGGCATGAGACACCATGCACAATCTGTGCAGTAAATAGCTAGAGGAGAGAAGTCAATTCCTGAAAATCCTAGGGCCCTTAAGGATTATGCGCAATCTCCTTTGTCTTTGCTATGTAAATGGAATAACAAAGCCTAGATGACAACACATGTGCTTACAGCATGGTTTACTAGTATTGTAAGTCCCATATTCAGAACTATTACCAAGGAAAAAGAGATTCACCTAGATGCAATGGCTCATGCTTGATCTTAGCACTCTGAGAAGCTGAGGTGAAGAGATCAGTGGAGGTGGGGAGTTTAAGACTTGTCTGAGCAAGAGTGAGACCCCATCTCTACCCAAAAAAAAAATAAGCTAGGTGACAAGAATGAGAGCCAGTGAGAGTGCTGAGGAGTACAGGACTGGGGGGTGATGAGGACAAGAGCCCTCAAGGGCTGGGACCAGCATGTGATAGCTGCTAAGGAAGCCCATAGTCATCAGGCTATTACTTCCATTTTCCAGTGCAAGAAAATGAGTGGCTTCCCAGGGTTCCCTGCCCATGGCTGCACCTGTCATTTTTACCAGGATGCTGCCTGCATACATTAGGAGAGACATCAAGGGAAGAAGAGTCAGTGTGCTCTGGCACCTCCAGAGAAGAAAGAAGGCCAACCAATCTGGTCTGAAACTGAGACTAGTCTCAACTAAACTTGGACCAGACAGCTACATTTGACTGCCTGTATGTTGTTCTCCACCTTGTGGGCATTTGGCAGGGAGGGTGTTTTGCCACACTCACTCTGGTTTCTTATAAAATGAGGCTCAAATAGCCTAATTTGCAGTGCTTATCTTGTAAAAGTCCTGGGTAAATGTTTAAAAAATGAAAAAGAAAAGAAAAATTAGCTGGGCATAATGGCACATAGTCAGGAGGATCCTGGGCATAAAGTCAGGAGGATCACTTGAGTCCAGGAGTTAGAAGTTGCACTGAGCTATGATAATGCCACTGATATCTAGACAGAGCAAGACTCTGTCTCCAAAAATAACAAAGAAAAGATTTCTTTCAAAATATTATCGCTCACTGACAATGCACCTAGTCACCCAAAAGCTGTGATAGAGATGAGCAAGAAGACTGATAATGTTTGTACTTCCTAACATAACATCCATTCTGCAGCCATGGATCAAGGAGTAAGTCCACTTTCAAGCCTTATTATTTAAGAAATACATTTCATAAGAAAGGTATCATAAGGCTGTCCCTACTAGAGATATTAATTCTTCTGATGGATCTGGACAAAATAAATTGAAAAGCTTCTCCAAAGGATTCACCATCCTCGATGCCATTAAAAACATTTGTGAATCATGGGAGGAAGCTAAAGTAGCAAAATTAACAGCAGTTTAGAAGTTGATTCCAACCCTCATGGATGACTCTGAAAGGTTGTTGATTTTAGTGGAGGAAGTGAGTATAGATGCAGTGGAAATAGCAAGAGAACTAGAATTAGAAGTGGAGCTTGAAGATGTGAATGAATTATTGCAGTTTCATGCTAAAACTTGAATAGTTGACTCAGGGCCTGTAGCTCAGTGGCCAGGGCGCCAGCCACATACACCTGGGCTAGCAGGTTCAAACCCAGCCTGGGCCTGCCAAAGCAGCAATGACAACTACAACAAAAAATAAGCAGGCATTGTGGTAGGTGCCTGTAGGCCTAACTACTTGGGAGGTGGAGGCACGAGAATCTGCTTAAGCCCAAGAGTTTGAGGTTGGTGTGAGCTGTGACGCCATGGCACTCTACTGAGGGCAACGTAAATGAGACTCTGTCTCAAAAAACCAAAAATCTTCATCAGTTAAGGAATTGCTTCTACTCCTGGTAAAGGTGCTTCAATACTATTGAAATGATAGCAAAGGATTTAGAATATTAAAAGCAGTGGTTGAATTTGAGAGGACTGACTCCATTTTTGAAGGTAGTTCTGCTGTGTGTGTAATACTGTGAAATAGCGTGACAAATCTGTCACGAAAGGAATAGATGTAGCATACTTCATTTGTCTTATTTTAAGAAATTGACACAGCCACCCCAGCCTTCAGCAGCTACTACTCTACCAGCAGCTATCAAGATCAAGGCAAGACCTCTACCAGCAAAAATATTATAGTTCACTGAAGGCTCAGGTGGTTGTTAGCATTTTCAGCCATAGTATTTTTTAATTAAGGTATATGTATTTCTTTTAGACATAATACTCTTGTGCATTTAATAGGCTGTAGCTTGGTGTAAACATAACAGAAACCAGTGTTTATAAGCCACTGGGAAATTTTTCTGTGACTTGCTTTATTGAACTATTTGCTTTATTTCCATTGCCTGAAACTGAACTACAGTATCTCTGAGGTATGCTTATATCTACTTGTAATTCTGAAGTCTAACTCCGCACTATTTCTCCTTCCTTCCTGTCTTAGATTTCTGCCATGCCCTCTGCCCTTTTGAAAACCATGTACTTGTGCAAGTATTGTGCTCACTATTTCATTCCTTTAGATGCCATTATTAATGAGAACTACGACTACCTGAAGGGGTTCTTGGAAGATTTGGAACCTCCAGAACACAGCAGCCTAATTCAGGATTGGGAAACATCTGGGCTTGTTTACCTGGACTATATTCGGGTTATTGAAATGCTTCATAGTATACAGCAGGTACCTGAGTTCCTTTAACCACTACCTAGTTTTCCTTTTCTTGGGCTCTTAAACTTTCAGAGACTTCAGAGTATACATTAGAAAACTCATTAGTAGAAATAGCACTGTCAAAGCAAGTGGAACTTTGGAGGGGGGGTGACAGAGTCTCACTTTGTCACCCTGGGTAGAGTGCCGTGGTGTTATCGCTCACAGCATCCTCAAACTCTTGGGCTCAAGTGATTCTCTTGCCTGAGCCTCCCAAGTAGCTGAGACTACAGGCCCCCACCACAATGCCCAGCCATTTTTAGAGATGAGTTTTTGCTCTAGCTCAGGCTGGTCTCCAACCTATGAGCTCAGGCAATCCACCAGCCTCAGCCTCCCAGAGTCTAGGATTACAGACATGAGGCACTGTGCCTGGCCAGGTGGGACTTTTTGCTAAGGCTAATTTGATGTAGTTTTTTTGTTTTTTGTTTTTTGTTTTTTGTTTTTTTTTTGAGACAGAGCCTCAAGCTGTACCCCTGGGTAGAGTGCTATGGCTTCTCTGCTCACAGCAACCTCCAACTCCTGGGCTCAAGCGAGTCTCCTGCCTCCGCCTCCCAAGTAGCTGGGACCACAGGCGCCCGCCACAACGCCCGGCTATTTTTTGGTTGCAGCCATCATTGTTGTTTGGCGGGTCCGGGGTGGATTTGAACGTGGTATACGTAGGTGTACGTGGCTGGCGCCCTAGCCGCTTGAGTCACAGGCGCCGAGCCTGATGTAGTTATTTTGATGACCACATTAAAACTTTAAAACAGGCTTGGCTCCTGTAGCTCAGCGATTGGGGTGCCAGCTACATACACCAAAGCTGGCAGGTTCTAATCCAGCCCGGGCCTGCCAAACAACAATGACAACTACAGCCAAAAAATATGCCAAGCGTTGCGGCAGGCACCTGTGGTCCCAGCTACTTGGGAGGCTGAGGCAAGAGAATCACTTAAGCCCAAGAGTTTGAGGTTGCTATAAACTGTGACTCCATGGCAGTCTACTGAGGGTGACAAAGTGAGACTCTGTCTCAAAAAATAAAAATAAAACTTTAAAACCTGTTACTACCAGCTAATATGTGCAATAGACATTCTGAGGTTTGTCTATAGGCAGTCCTCTCCCTTTGTTCAGTCTTAGTTTGCGTAAGAAACTCAGAGATGGGAGACAGAGTAAGAGCAGAGATTTGGTGAAGAAAATTGTTTCAGTCATTGTTTGGTATGTTTGAAAACTTGCAAATATGGTTTTTATCAGTCCTCATTAAAATGTGTTGGGTCAGCCTTGACAATCATAAGCTAGATATCCATTCCTTTTTTATAGTATAAAAAACAAACTCATAAATACAGAATTTAAGTCCCTTTAAAGGCTTTTACCTTTTACTCCTGCCTTAATTCCTAACACTTAAATTCCATATCCCACCCTCACTAGCCTGCTTGACTCACACTGAGTTATCTGTGTAATATAAATCGTATTATATTCTGCTCTTTACCTAGCACACTTACACTCTATCCTCTAAGATCTACATTACTGTTAATCCTACTTCTCTACTTTTTCCCCAGAGAATTAAGTTTTACTTTCTTTATTATTACCAGAACACTTGGTACATTTTTCTACTAACATACTGCCTGTCAGACCATTTTGTAGTTACTTACTCACATTTTCAGATTGCCATAGCCCTACTTTTAGGGAAGTTTTTTTTTTTTCTTTGTTTGTTTGCAGTTTTTGGCCAAGGCTGGGTTTGAACCTTCTACCTTCAGTATATGGGGCCATTGCCCTACTCCTTTGAGCCATAGGCACCGCCCCAGGAAGTATTTTTTATTTTAAGGTTAAAGGCAATAGAGCATAGAAATTAAGAGCTTTGGGCAGTGCCTGTGGCTCAAGGAGTAGGGTGCCGGTCCCATATACCATAGGTGGTGTGGTCAAACCTGGACCTGGCCAAAAACTGCAAAAAAAAAAAGAAAGAAAGAAATTCAGAGCTTAAGTTCTAGTGGCTGATGCCTGTAATTCCAGCACTTTGAGAAAGCAAGAAGTTTGCTTGAGGCCCGGAGTTCAAGACTAGCCTAAGTAACACAGTGAAACTCCCCCCTCCCAGAAATTTTCTTTTTTCAATTAGCTGGTCACAGTGGCTCATACCTATAAATCCTAGCACTCTGTGAGGCTAAGATGGTCAGATCCCTTGAGCTCAGGAATTCAAGACCAGCCTAAGCAAGAGCAAGAACCTGTCTCTACTAAAAATAAAAAAGTTAGCCAGGCATTGTCCTGGTGCCTATAATCCCAACTACTCAAGAGGCTGAGGGAGGAGGATTGCATGAACACTCAGGAGTTTGAGGTTGCTGTGAGCTAGGCTGATGCCATGGCCCTCAAGCCTGGGCAACAGAGAGAGATCTTCAAAAAAAAAAAAAAAATCTCTGAAGAAATGCTTTTATAATGGAACACTGATTAATTCATTTATACAGGTAGTTATTGCTACACTATGTGCAAAGCACCATAGTGGATATAAAGGTAAACAGTATGTGTTCTGCCTTCAACAAAGTAATAATTTGGTGAGGAAGCTTTATACAAGTCAATGAGCAATAACGATAGCATGGTAAGTGTAGCGATTAAGCAAAGAGTGCTATTAATATAGCAGCAGGGTGTAAAAGGATACCTGTCCCAGGCTGAATCAGCAAAGTTTTTTAGAAGTTACATCTGAGCTCTTACAGAGGAAAAAGGGAGAAGAGTGCTCCAGCAGGGGAAGCAGCATGAGTAGAGATCCAGAGGTCAAAAAGATCATAGTGCTTCCAGGGAACTGCTAATGGATTCAGTGGTTTTGGAGTATGGAGTGGAAAGGAGTAAAGCCATATAGTTGTGGTAAAGTCATAAATACCTCTCATCTTAACTACTATAGTAACTTTGTACTTGGTCTTTCTGCTTCTATTCTTGTTCCTCTACATGTATTTCTACACATTAACCAGAGTGATCTTTTTAGTATACAAATCATATTCTCTTACTCTTGTATAAAACCTTCTTTTGGCTTTTCATCTTTCTGAGAATAAAGTACTTCTTAGCAAGGCTTATAAAACTCTGTGTCAGTAATTCTGACCTTTTATTATCCCATGGACTTCCTTAGCAGTCTGGTAAAGAAGAGTTTGAGAGAGGGCCTACTAAAAGTTATGTTCGAGACAAATAGGGTCAGATGCTAATAGAAAGTATTCAGACTATAATTAATAGATGAAAACATAGCTTTGGGGTGGCGCCTGTGGCTCATTGGGTAGGCCGCCAGCCCTGTGTACCAAGGGTGGCGGGTTCAGCCCCAGCCCCAGCCAAACTGCAACAAAAAAATAGCCAGGCATTCTGGCGGGCGCCTGTAGTCCCAGCTACTCGGGAGGCTGAAGCAAGAGAATCACCTAAGCCCGGGAGTTGGAGGTTGCTGTGAGCTGTGTGTTGCCACGGCACTCTACCAAGGGTGAGATAAAGTAAGACTCTTTCTCTACAAAAAAAACCCCCAAAAAACATAGCTTTGCTTTTTTGAAAAATCACTCTGGCTGTAGAGAGGATGACACTGAACGTAATATAATGAAGCTCTTAAGATTGGTCAATATTGGAGCCACAGGAGTAGATCACAACACATAGGGAGAGTATATTGGGTGAGAAGAGGGTCTGCAGTGTTGGTTTTTTTTGTTTGTTTGTTTTTACAGTCTACAAGATTTATTGGTGTGGCCAGGTGCAGTGGCTCATGCCTGTAATCCTAAATTCTGAGAGGCTAAGGCAAATGGATTGCTTGAGCTCAGGAGTTTGAGATCAGCCTGAGCAAGAACAAGACCCCCATCTCTAAAAATAGTTGGGTGTTGTGGCAGGCATCTGTAGTCCCAGCTACTTAGGAGGCAGAGGCAACAGGATTGCTTGAGCCCAAGAGTTTGAGGTTGCTGTGAGCTGTGATGCCATGGTACTCTACCCATGGCAACAAAATGAGACTGTCTCAAAAAAAGAGAAAAGGATTCAAAAAGATTTATTGGTGTTTCCTTAAATAGTCAAAGGTGTAAGAATCTGTGTTTTTAGGAGAAAGGTAAGTTATTGGCTGGCTTACACAAAAGATGTAACATCCCACCAAGGACACAGATGGTACACATGGAAGGAAAGAGTTGTTGAGAATCATTAGTTCTTTCCTACATCAATCTAGGAGTACCTGTCAACCTGTATCACAACTGCAAACAGTTTAAACAGTTGATTCTAATCCTTATTTTGAAAGGACTAAATGAGGGCAGTCAGTCCAACCTGTCCTATTTGTCCAGATCAAAGCCAGGTGGCTATGAACTGCCCCTACAGAATCTGTGAGTAAAGGCTATGGGATGAGAATGAGGAAGACATCAGGAGGTGTTATCAAATCTTTTGCATCGAAGGTATAGGAGTTGGAGCCAAACTCTGCTGCTTCCAGTAGACTTCCCAGTAAGGTTAAGGGGAGTGACGATTTAAATCAAGATCAGAGCCATCTAACAGGTTATAGCATACACAGCATTCAGAAAAACTATACTTTCAACGATTTGGAAGAGCTGTACCAGGGCATTTTTCTTCATAAGGAAGGTTCCAAGGGTGGTTCTGAAAATCCGCCAGGATCATCTCTTGGTCTGTGTTGAGATGCCATGGCGGTTGCTAAGTTCTATAGTTGAGGGAGCAAAACGTGTACCTGGGAGGGAGAGGGCGCCTCCTGTGGCCCTGTGGGCTAATGGGCAGGGCTAGGCACTCATGCATGCACTTGATAACCTTCAGGCACCCTGGCTGCCAACTTGTGCCCTGGAGTTAGGGGACCTAAATCCAATGCTGATTTGAGCTCCACTTTTTCTACTTTTTTGCACTTTTAAGTCATATCATCTCTCTAAATCCAGAGTTAATCTAGATTTTTGATGCTATGTTAATGTGTGTTTTTACATGGTTCATAAATCAGGATCTCAAGACTTGCCCCCAGTTCAAGGCTTTCTACAGCATTACCTTTCTTTTGTGAATTACTGCTGTGCGAATGCATTGTCCTCAGTGACTAGGCTAGATGGTAGCTTCATGGCATTGCACTAGCTTCTTGGGTTTTCTCCTTCCTCACTTCACTGTATGGGTAGGATTGGAGTGATGGAAACTTCTTGGATTAATTCTCTGCCTTTTTTGTAGGTGGACTGCTCAGGTTATGAGTTGGAGCAGTTACACACTAAAGTGACTTCATTGTGCAACCGGATAGAGCAGATCCAGTGTTACAATGCCAAGGATCGACTAGCTCAGTCAGGTATACATCTAGCCTCTTCCCGCCTTCCTGCCTGCTTGCTTCTTGTCTTTGTAATTATTATACCCTAACCCCCATCATTGGTGCTTACTATATTTTTTCTTTCTAGACATGGCCAAACGTGTAGCCAACCTGCTGCGGGTGGTACTGAGTCTGCAGCATGCTCCTGATACAGCCTCTGATTCAACACCAGACCCTCAGCGAGTCCCTTTGCGCCTGTTGGCTCCCCACATTGGCCGGCTCCCCATGCCTGAGGACTATGCCTTGGAGGAACTGCGCAGCCTCACACAGTCCTATCTGCGAGAACTGACTGTTGGGAGCCAGTGAGCCCTAGGCTCTGCACCACACTCACATGCCCATTCACACTCACCACACAGAGGTCCCCTGCATTGTTGTGATCAGTACTGTTTGCCCTTCTCTGAGTTGGCTACGGAATCCGCTCTCCCTTCCTGCTGCCACAAGCAGCACCTTCCAGTTGTTCAGGGCTTTTCATAATACTGAACATAGCATAAGGGCTTTTAGAACCCCCAAAATCAGACATCCTTTTACCATCCTCAAGACCAGTTTTTTTTCCTTTTTAAAAATGGTCAATAAAGCTCCTTTGGCAGAATCCAAAAAAACCCCAGGGAATCCTTTTCTATTCCCAGCCATTCTGGATCTTGTGACTCTCCATGCCAACCCGCTACTCTACTTGTACCCCAGACTTCTGTACTATAGATAAGTGAGACTGGTTATGGAACAAATGAACTATCCTTCCTTAGCAGGAAGAGGGGGAATCTTTCTGAAGTAGCCTGGTCAGTTAACACTGAGTTTTGGAGTCAGAAGAGGGTTGGCTTGAATTAGGAAATAGTAGATCTTCCTAACACCTCTAAGATAGAAGTGAATTGCTGCCATGGAACAATCTAGCTTTGAGGCTTGTTTTGTTCCTGACTTGAATGAATATTCCACGAACACCATACCTTTCCTACTACCATGTGCAGCAGTCCTAAGTCACATATCATGTGTCTGGTAAACTCCCAGAATTCAGTTTCATCCCTGGTTTTCAGCAATCTTCATGGAACTCTGGATTTACCCAAAGAGTTTGGATTAAAAGTGGCTGATGAGGTAGCCCTTCCTGTTCCTCCTGTATTAGTCCCCAAACATTTTTCACCCTCCAATTTCCCTCCCAGATGGTAAAATTATCACTGAGGCAGGCAAACAGCTGGGCTTTAGGTGTAGGCAGAGGACCTTTGCTACACTGCTGCCAGCTATGGGGGAGCCACAGGTAATGACCTGAGACAGCTGGTATTAGAGCTGTCACAGGCAGTATGGCTACCCTGGGGTCTTTATGCATGATGATTATGTAAAGGTTTTTATTAAAAATATATATATATTATATATATATATAAATAAATGATCTAGATTATTTTCCTCTTTTTGTGAAGCTACTTTCTTAAAAAAATAAAAAAATAATAAATGAAATGTTTATAGTATTATTGGTATTGGCTTTCCCTTTGTATTTTTGAACCTTCTTGCCCCAAGGATCTTTATGGATGGCATTGTTTGATTTGGCCTGTTTTTGAATTTACAATCTAAATGAAGATAGGCCATGGGTTAAAGAGAGACAATTTGTTGCTAAACAAAGATACAGACTAGCCAAAAAAACTAGATTTATAAGGGCATATTGGGGGAAAGGGAATTGATTATTGATTGATACCAAATGCTGTACATATATTTATACACATAAATTCCCAGTTGAGGTCTGAAATTGCACGGTAGAATTAGCATGCAACACCTACTTGCTCTTTTGTTTTTCAACTTTGGCTGACATTTGTCTTTGCTAAACTCAGATTCCTTTGCATAAAGGGGATAACAATCCCTAATACTGCTTCTTCACAGAGAGTTTTATTTTCGAGAGGTATCAAATGAGTGACATGAGTACTATTCAGATCTTATTTTGATTTGCCAAACTAAGGTTATGAGCAAATTCTAATTTGAATTAGGCCAAAGGCTTCTAGGACATCAAGGAACTGAGGTATGAGAAAGTGGAGTGGGTCTGTCTTTGTGGCTGGGCTGTCCGTTAAACTTGGTCTCCTGAGGACGTAGGTTACTCAGCTGGGAATCTCCCCTCCATTAATGACTTTTCTTGCCTTGTGAAACTGAATGAGTCATAGCAGTGTGTGTGTGTGGTGGGGAGGATTCCTGGCAAAGAATTCCTGATCCTTTCTCCCCAGAGGTGGTTTTCCAAAACTGGGTATGGGGTGGCACCCATAGGGTGTGCTAGAAATGGTTAGCTTTTAGCAGTGTCATAAGAATTGTGAATTTGTGTAATATTTTTTCTTAGAGCAAGTATTTTTTCCTTTATATTAAAAAAGGCTCTAAAAACAAAAAAAAATTTTTCTTTTTTCTTTTTTTTTTTTTTTTGAGACAGTTTCACAATGTCAACCTCAGTAGAATGTGGTGTGGTGGTGTCATAGCTCACAGCAACCTCCAACTCTTGGGCTTAAGCAATCCTCTTGCTTCAGCCTCCCAAGTAGCTGGGGCTACAGGCACCCGCCACAACGCCTGGCTATTTTTTGGTTGTAGTTGTCCTTTGGCAGGCGTGGGCTGGATTCAAATGCACCAGCCTTGGGTGTATGTGGCTGGTGCCCTACCTGCTGAGCTACAAATTTTTCAAAATTTAAGGCTCCAGATCAGGGGTGTCCAACCTGGTGCTGCTTGCTGATTTTGTAAGGAGTTTTTTTTTTTTTTTTTTTGCTCTTAAAAAAACCCTGAGGCCCCAATCTTTCCAGCCCTAAATAGCTACTAATCTACTTCTGGTCTCTAGGTTTACCAACTCTGGACATTACATATATATATAAGGGGAATCATACAATATGTGGTCTTGTTACTGGCTTGTTTCAGTTAATATTTCAAGGTTCTTTCAAGAGCCAGGGTCTTGGTATGTTGCCCAGGCTACCTTGCAATGACATTTCAGAGACATTATCATGAAAACACTACAGCCTTGAACTCTTGGGCTCAAGTGACACTCTTCTCTCAGCCTCCCAAATAGGTGACACTACAGGCACATACCTGTTGCCCATAATTTTTACATTCATTGAATGACATTCATATTGTTTCCATGCTTCTACTTTGTGACTACTATAAATAATGCTAGTATGGACATTCATGTATAAGTTTTTGTGTGGACGTATTTTCATTTCTTTGGGGTATATGCCTAGATGTGAAATTGCTGGGACATATGGAAACCCAGACTATGCAAAACCTTTCCAAAGTGGCTGCACTGATTTACATTCTCACTAGCAACATGTCAGTGTTCTGATTTTTCCAAATTTCACCAGATCATTTATCATTTTGATTACAGCCATCCCTTGTGGTTATAATTTGCATTTCCCTGGTGCTATGGTCTGAATGTTTGTGTCCTAACCCTCAAATTCATATATTGAAATCTAGTCTCAAATGTGGTGGTGTTAGGAGGTGTGTGACCTTTGGTAAGTGATTAGGTCATGAAGGAAGTGCTATCTGTGGAATCGGGAAACAAGCCCTCAACAGTTACTGGATCTGCTGGTATTTTGATCTTGGATTTACCAGTCTCCAACACTGTGAAAAACAAATTTCTTTTGTTTATAAGCTACCCAGTCTTTGATATTTTGTTATAGTAGCCCAGTAAGACACTTGGCTGATGATGAGGTTGAGCATCTTTTTTTTTTTTTTTTTGCAGTTTTTGGCCACAGCTGGGGCCACCTCCAGTATATGGGGCCAGCGCCCTACTCCTTTGAGCTTTGAGCCACAGGCACCACCTCTATATTGAGCATCTTTTTTTGTGCTCATTGGCCAACTGTATATTTTTTTTGAGAAGTGTGTATTTAAATTCTTTACCCAGGCACCTGTAGCTCAGCAGCTAGGATGGCAGCCACGTACACTAGAGCTGGCAGGTTTGAACCCAGCCTGGGCCTGCCAAACA
>NW_003852396.1:30488763-30490648 GCF_000181295.1 Otolemur garnettii | reverse complement strand
AAAAAAAAAAAAAAATCCAAAACTAAAAACTAACTTTTTTACCCATTTAAAAAAAGTTTTGTAGCATTTTAAAATATGAGATACACTTCACGTAACATAAAGTTGACCATTTTTAAGTGTACACAGTAATTTTTTTATTTTTTTGAGACAGAGCCTCAAGCTGTCACCCTGGGTAGAGTGCTGTGGCTTCACAGCTCACAGCAACCTCCAATTCCTGGGCTCAAGCGAGTCTCCTGCCTCCACCTCCCAAGTAGCTGGGACCACAGGCGCCCGCCACAATGCCCGGCTATTTTTTGGTTGCAGCCGTTATTGTTGTTTGGCGGGTCCGGGCTGGATTCGAACCCACCACCTTAGGTGTATGTGGCTGGCGCCTTAGCCACTTGAGCCACAGGCGCAGAGCCAATTTTTTAATTTTTTTAGAGTAATTTTTAGTACATTCACTATTGTGCAACCAACTCTACTTGTTCTAAAATATTTTTGTTCCTCCTAAGTAATCCCCATTTCTGTTAGTTATTCCCATTTCTCCTCCATCCCCATGCCCTGGGAACCAATAACTTACTTTGTCTCCATGGGTTTGCTGATTCTGGAAATTTCACATAAATGAAATCATACAATATGGGGACTTTGTGTCTGGTTTCTTAGCTAACATTTCCAAGATTTATCCATGTTTTAACATGTTAAAGTACTTCATTACTGGGCAGTGCCTGTGGGTCAAAGGAGTAGGGTGCCGGCCCCATATACTGGAGGTGGTGAATTCAAACCTGGCTCCGGCCAAAAACTGCAAAAAAAAAAAAAAAAAAAAAGTACCTCATTACTTTGATGGCTAAATAATATTCCAATTATGGCTCTTACATATTTTGTTAATCCATAATGCCATCTGTGTATCTTCTATGTGTGTCTTTTGTCCAATTTTGTAATTGGATTGTTTGTTTTATTAGGGTGTTAATGGTTAATATAGTAAAACCCATCGCTACAAAAAATTAAAAATTAGCTAGTTGTTAGTGGCACATACCAGTGGTCTCAGCTACTTGGGAGGCTAAGGCAGGAGGATCACTTGAACCCAGGAGTTGAAGGCTATAGGAAGCTATGATTGGGCTTCTTACACTCCAGCCTGGGCAATAAAGCAAGACCCTGTCTCAAAAGCAAATAGATAAAAATTAAAATACAAATTTGCCAAACCCAGGGTCACCATTTTCTCCTATGTCATCTTCTAAAGTTTTGCATTTTACATTTAGGTCTGTGATCCATTTTGCATTAATTTTTGTGAAAAATTTGTAAGATTTATGGTGATTCCATTTGGGTTTTTTTAAATCCAATTTTTGGGGTTTTGGATATTGTGCTTTCCCAACGCCATTTGTTGAAAAGACCATCCTTTCTCCATCAAATTGCCTTGGCTCCTTTTCAGCACTTCCAAATAGTAAACTTGGTTAACTGTCTAGTTGATACAAATTCATAATGAATAATCCCTCTGATATCAAAAAGGTTTAGAAACATCTTTTTTACTCTTGATTTGGACTGACAAAACGCTTTTGGTCATAGAGAATTTGCTGACTTCCACTGTGTACTTTGATGCTTTGTTTCAGGGTCCTATTGGTACATTCATGTTTCATCTCCAGCAGTAACATGGCCTAAAACATCACCATGACACTCCAAAAGGTCTTGGCAAACTTTGACTCTCCTTTGCTTTTGTTCATCAGTGAGTTTGTTTTGGGACCATTTTGCACACATGCCAAAATTTTCAGTTAAGATTTTCCTAACTGTTGGCTTGGTGCCTATAGCTCAACCAGCTAAGGTGCCAGCCACATACACCTAAGGTGGCGGGTTCGAATCCCCAGCCCGGACCTGCCAAACAACAATGACGGCTGCAACCAAAAAATAGCCGGGC
>NW_003852396.1:30479790-30488555 GCF_000181295.1 Otolemur garnettii | reverse complement strand
TATGCTTCTCACAGTCAATGATTTTGGCACACAATTCCATGAATTTTTGCAGTATTTTCATCAGTTTGTTCATTACTGGCTGCCCTGATCTCTCTTCATCAGTGATGCTTTCCCCTCAGAAAAAAATGTTTAATCCATTTTTACACTGCCATTTTCTTCATGGCATTATCCCCCTAAACTTAGACTAACAAGTGTGATTTCACCTCCACTCTTGCCAAGTAGAACAAGAAATGTAATGTTTAGAGGCCAGACACAGTGGCTCATACCTGTTATCCTAGCACTCTGGGAGGCCAAGGTGGATGGATTGCTTGAGCTCAGGAGTTCAAGACCAGCCTGAACAAGACTGAAACCCTATCTTTACTAAAAATAGAAAAACTATCTGAGAATTGTGAGAGGTGCCTATAGTCCCAGCTACACGGGAGGCTGAGCAAGAGAATCACTTGAGTCCAAGAGTTTGAGGTTGCATGAGCTATGATGATGCCATGGCACTTTACCCAGGTGAGAGTGAGACTGTCTAAAAAAAAAAAAAAAATTAGGGCAGCGCCTGTGGCTCAGTGAGTAGGGCGCAGGCTCCATATACCAAGGGTGGCAGGTTCAAGCCTGGCCCTGGCCAAACTGTAACAAAAAAATAGCCGGGCACTGTGGTGGGTACCTGTGCCCACCAGTGTAAGGCAAGAGAATTGCCTAAGCCCAAGAGCTGGAGGTTGCTGTGAGCTGTGACACCATAGCACTCTACCAAGGGCAACAAAGTGAAACTCTGTCTCTAAAAAAAAAAAAAAATTAATGTTTGTGTGTTGCTCTGATTCAAGCTCCAACATTATCACGATGGCACACAAAAACAACAATAATGAACGGCACTCAGCAAGACATCGCCACACATTGGCGTTAACACAGCTGTGAGACACTACTGATATACCGTGGTTATGAAACCTTAAGCTGTTTGTACAGTTTTACTGATGTAAGCACGCAGTGGTAAGTTTTCAAATTTCATGGTCAGACCTCATATAATGCTAGCTGTGAGCTTTTTTGGTAGTTATTCCTTAAGTTTAGGAAATTCCCCCTATTCCTTGATTGCTGAGAGTTATTGGCATGAGTGAGTGTTGTACTTTGTAAAATGTTTCATTTTGAAATGATGTGAAGTGCTTGTGCAGCATTCAGAAGGAGATGTTAGGAAGGTGGTTGGGGCATCTGGGGACTTGGCTGGAGAAAGAGAAGGGTATCCATAATAACCTGAAGTCATGGCTATGGATATGATTTACAGGGAAATATATGTAGTTGGCCAGTTACCTAAACTTAAGCAAAACCTCTGTGCATGATAAATACCTGTGAATCTAAATTTGTGTTCCCAGAGATATCCTGACTAACCCACTGGGACCACAGTGTAAATAGTGGTACAACCTACTGTACCTTGGGCACATGCTAGTGCCTTGCACTATCAGGTTATCTCATTTAATCCTACAACTTTTGAGATCAATACTGGTAATCCTATTATCCAAGTTGAGAAAACTGAAGCCCAGCTCTTACCCAGGTCAGATAGCTCTAAGACAAAGCTGAAAGTGACTGCAAAGCCTGTGCTTTTCCTTCTCCCCTACACTGTGGTCACGGCGGAAAACTGAGGCTCAGATTAGACACCTGCAAGGACTCTGGGGGAAGGATGAAGGCTGCATCTCCTGAGCTTCCTGAGGAGAGTTGCCCATCCACAAACCCCAGTCCCTCATACCCTTAAGCTCTGTTCCAACACAGATCCTGATGCCAACTTACCTGGACTTTCCAACTCCCCTTAGTTAGACCTGAGCTGAGTCCGGGTGCTACTTTACAGCGTTTGAATAATTCAGGTCCCGGAGGCCTGAGGTGTCAGTGTCAGTGGTGCCGTTGCCATGGGCACAGGTGTCCCAGCCCTGCCACTAAGCTAATAAGAAGAGCAAAGAGGGCAGGACTGCTGTCCAGTGCCTCAGACCCCTCAGGGTTGATAGAGTCCCTGTCCCTTGTTTTGCTGAGAGAGCAGCAGGCACACCTAGAATCCAGGTGTTCAGGGATGGAGGGAGGAAGAAAGGGAGGATG
The DNA here is from genome assembly GCF_000181295.1 of Otolemur garnettii. Classification (NCBI taxonomy): domain Eukaryota; kingdom Metazoa; phylum Chordata; class Mammalia; order Primates; family Galagidae; genus Otolemur; species Otolemur garnettii. The sequence goes on along the minus strand of NW_003852396.1, from coordinate 30,486,494 downwards.
AAACAGAAGTTGGAAAAAAGGAGAGCAAATGGAAAGAGGCAGACAGAGGAAGATCAGAGTCAGGGGGGTAGAAAGACCAAGAAAGAGTTATGGAGGGAAAAACAGAAGGAAACAGAGACAATAAAAGGTAAATGGGGGAGGGGCAAGGAGAGGCAAGGACCAGCATAGGAAGAAACAACAGATGCCAAGGACCAAGTATTAAAATCCAAGGGCAGGTACAAACAGGAGGGTCAGACAACTGGAAGGGCTGCAGTGCTCCCGGAGGGTGGGTAGGCCCTCCAGAGATCTCAGTCTTACTTCTGACTTCTAGGACTGGCTACATCATCCTTGCCAGCTGGGCCTGATTTGCCCTAGGTCTGGCCAGGAGGCCTCATACCCAGAGATCTGCCCCACCTCTTGCTGTGGCCGGGCCATGGGGCCGAGGAGCCACCACCTCAGCCTGAGTCTTCTGCTCCTGTTCCTACTCCCTCCAGGTATGAAGCTCAGTAAACCAGCCCTGGCCTCTCCTGGTCCTTGCTGCTAATTCCTTCCTTCCTCCTCAGATTTTTCTCCATATGGTCTCATTATCTTTCTTCTCAAAAAAGGTCTCTACCTGGGGAGTGAGGAATAAAGGGGTGCTGAAGTTGGGGAGAGGAGTTACCTCTGTCTGGGGTAGGGAGAAGCTTCCAGAGACAGAACTGGAAAGGTCAGAGGGGCTAGATCATGCAGGTCCTGAAAGCCAGGCCAGTGCTCATTAATGCAGCCAGTGGGGAGCCACTGAAAGGCTTCAGCCATGCACTGGCCTGGTCTGTGTTCCATGTTTAAAAGCTCCATCTATTGGAAGTATGGAAGAGGGTGGGAGGAAGTGAGCCTGGGGGCAGGGGACAGTGAGGAGCCTGGTACTGTTGTGGTCCAAGAGAGGATGGATTCAAGAGATGTTTAGCAAAATGTGGAGGATCTAAATGATCAGACAGGATTTGGAAGTTGGATGGATTGCAGAGGGAGGAGGAGAAAGAGGAGGAAAGGAAGGATAGGGCAGTGCCTGTGGCTCAAAGGAATAGGGCGCTGAACCCATATGCCAGAGGTGGTGGGTTCAAGCCCAGCCCTGGCCAAGAAAAAAAAAGAAAAAGAAAACCTGGGCAGCTCCTGTGGCTCAAAGGAGTAGAGTGCCAGCCTCGTATGCCAGAGGTGGTAGGTTCAAATCCAGCCCTGGCCAAAAACTGCAAAAAAAAAAAAGAAGGAAGGAAGGATAACTCCCAGGTCTCTGGCTGAGGTCACTGGGGAGCAGTTTGCTGAGATAGGGAACTCAGGATAAGAGCATGGGGGTAAGAAGTGAGATCATACTTTCAGACCTACAGAATTTAAATATCTTTAAGAAATTCAGGAGTGTACTGCAAAAACTCAGGAAAAAAATCTGAGCTGAAAGTAAAAGAAGGGAGCAACCAAGGATAGGATTCTGGAGAACAATATTTAAGTCAGAGACTGAAGAAAATGTCTGCCAGGAAAGCCTAGAGAAGAGTGTGTTTTCAAAGGAGGGAACGTCCAACTTCAGTGCAGATGAAGAAGTAGAAACAGGTTGGAGAGAATGCAGGGGGTGTGGCATGCCTGGGTGAAAGCTTGGACTCTTGTTGGGTCCATCTAGCATCTGTGGCAGGTCAGGCAGAATCCAGGTTCTGTGAAAGGAAAGGGGGGAATAAATTTGTCAGCCTTGCTCCAGAAGACAGTACCAATCCACCCTATGGCCTTCACCTTATCCGTCCCTGGAAGCAGGCCAGGGAGGAACTAGAGCTGCAGCTAGAGAAACAGAGGGCAGACACCAGAGGCTCATTCAGAAGGCTGTGAAATAGTAGAACAGATGACAGGGCCCCAGCCTTGGGAGTGGAAGGTGTGAGAGGTCCCCAGATGAGGGTCACAGATGGACAACCTTTCTTACTGATCCCCCAGAGTGCTTGGCAGCTGAGGGCAGGCTGGCTCACAAGCTGTTTCGTGACCTTTTTGCCAACTACACAAGTGCCCTGAGACCTGTGGCAGACACAGACCAGACTCTGAATGTGACCCTGGAAGTGACATTGTCCCAGATCATCGACATGGTACGTTATGGTGGTGGTACAGCTGTGGAGTGGTACCTGTAACAGAATCAAGGAACAAAAGTGAGAGAGACTAGGATTACCCTCCAAGCAATTCTTTTCTTTTCTTCTTTTTGTTTTTTTGGTTGTAGTTGTTTGGCAGGCCCGGGCTGGGTTTGAATCTGCGAGTTCCACTGTATGTGGCTGGCGCTCTAGCCGCTGAGCTACAGGTGCTGACCCTTTTTTTTTGTTTGTTTTTTTGGGTTTCTTTTGAGACAGAGTCTCACTGGGCAGCACCTGTGGCTCAATGGGTAGGGCGCAGGCCCCATATACGGAGAGTGGTGGGTTTGAACCCAGCCCCGGCCAAACTGCAACAAAAAATAGCCGGGCGTTGTGGCAGGTGCCTATGGTCCCAGCTACTCGTGAGGCTGAGGCAAGAGAATCAATTGAGCCCAAGAGTTTGAGGTTGCTGTGAGCTGCGATGTCACAGCACTCTACTGAGGACGATAAAGTGAGACTCTGTCTCAAAAAAAAAAAAAAAAAAGAGACGCCCGCCACAACACCCAGCTATTTTTTTGTTGTTGTTGTGGTTGTAGTTGTCATTGTTGCTTGGCAGGCCAGGTCCAGTTTTGAACCCGCCAGCCTTGGCATGTGTGGCTGGTGCTGCAACCACTGTGTCAAGGGTGCCGAGCCAAGCAATTCTTTTTCTATAATTTTTTTAGGGGCACTGCACCTTCCACCTGCTATCACCCTTTTTCTGTAAATGTTAATTATTAACAATGATAACAGTTACTATTGGATACTAATTCTTGATGCCTACCATGTGCCCAACACTTTGCACACTTGAATTTACTGAATCTCCACTAAGAAGGGATTATGCACTATAACTGCTGAGGAAGCTGAAGCCCAGAGGAGAAGGTCACATAGCAAGGTCAGGCCTGGGTGGGAACTGGACTATATGGGCAAGTCGGGTTTGTGGGTGCTGACTAGAGTCTTATACGTGTGTGTGTGTGCAAGCAAAGGAGGGTATGCAACTTAATGCATCTACAACTATGCCCACTCCTGCCTACTAGGATGAGAGGAACCAGGTACTGACCCTGTACTTGTGGATCAGGCAGGAGTGGACAGATGCCTACCTTCGATGGAATCCTGATGCCTATGGTGGCCTGGATGCCATCCGCATCCCTAGCAGTCTTGTGTGGAGGCCAGACATCGTGCTTTATAACAAGTATTGCCTGTCTTGAGCCCTACCCCTCCTACCCCTCTCCGGAGTTGCCCTAGCCCAGGGTATTTGCTGATTCTCCTTCATCATCATCTGACTTGATTGCTATGTTTCCCTGGAAGCTTTTCCCAGGACCCTTACTAAGATGTCAGGAGCTCATAGCATCTCCATGGTACCCTCCACTTTAGGCTCTACAAGGCCAATCCCAACTTAATGTCTCCCGGGAACCTACTGTGTCGTCCCGGGCCAGTTCTGTGTCTCTCAAAGAGAGATGTCTGGGACAGAAGTGCCTCTCTATGGCACACTCCACCTTTCCAGGCCAGCTCTGAGTCTTTCGGGGCTACACAAGTGCCTATTTAAGGATCTCTTTCATCCAAGGCCTCACACTTTGGAGCATTTTTTCTAAATGTCTCTTTGACCAGTTCTATATATCCCGGCCAACACATGACTCTGCACACTTTCCCTGGGTGCCCTCCACGAGTTTTGCAGATGACCTCCACTGTGCAGCCCAGAGCTATCTCTGGGTCCTGCCGGGACCTTCTGCCACTGCCCTTGGCTAGATCTATGTTCCTTCTGGGCTCCTTAGGTGCCACTCCTTCTAGGCAGGCCTCTAGAGGCAGAAGGCCCTCTCTGCTCTCTGGGCTCACTCCAAACTCCATGCTGGCCCTGGCGGTTTTGTGGTCTTGGGGAACAATCTAGTCAGAGCCCCTCAGACGTCTCTGGTTCCCAGGGTCCCAGGGCAACTCCTCAGCCCCTGAAGCCTCAGTAAGCCTGGCCGTGCCTCCCCACAGGGCGGACGCGCAGCCGCCAGCCTCTGCCAGCACTAACGTTGTTGTGCGGCACGATGGCGCAGTGCGCTGGGACGCGCCGGCCATTACGCGCAGCTCCTGTCGTGTAGACGTGTCTGCCTTCCCGTTTGACGCGCAGCGCTGCGGCCTGACGTTCGGTTCATGGACGCACGGCGGGCACCAGCTGGACGTGCGGCCGCGCGGCACTGCAGCCAGCCTGGCCGACTTCGTGGAGAACGTGGAGTGGCGCGTGCTGGGCATGCCTGCGCGGCGCCGCGTGCTCACCTACGGCTGCTGCTCGGAGCCCTACCCAGACGTGACCTTCACGCTGCTGCTGCGCCGCCGCGCCGCCGCCTACGTGTGCAACCTGCTGCTGCCCTGCGTGCTCATTTCGCTGCTGGCGCCGCTCGCCTTCCACCTGCCTGCAGACTCGGGCGAGAAGGTGTCGCTCGGTGTCACTGTGCTGCTGGCGCTCACCGTGTTCCAGCTGCTTCTGGCTGAGAGCATGCCACCGGCAGAGAGTGTACCGCTCATAGGTGAGCTGGCGGGGCATGGAGAGAGCCGGTGCCCTCCCTGTGTGTTGCTTATCGGTGACCATCAGGACAGGAGCAGGGAGTGGGGACAGGGCTAGAGTCAGCAGAATGGCCCCTGCCTCAGTGCGTGAGAGGAGGCACACCCTGGGAGCATGCCTTAATTTTGAGATTGAGTGGAAAGGAGAAGGCCCTTTCCAGGGAGACACCTCTCACTACTGGGGGCTGGAAGGAGGTTTTTTTCTCAAGACTTTGAGGGAGGAGCAGAGTGTATTGAGTACTGGCTGTATGCCAGGTGCTCAGCTAAGCATTTGATAATTTGATATGTACTAATTCAAGTAAGCATCTCCACAAACTCATGAGGTAGGTTTTCTCTTTATCCCAGCTGTACAGAGATAATGAGTATTAAAGCGTCAGATTATGCCCATGACTATTTGGGTGTGACTTTCATGGATTATGTGTAAGGGCAACCTTCAGCAGCCAGTAGAACAATCAGGTAGCAAATAGCTTCTGACAACCCATTTGTAGGAATGAAGGGGAGGGAGAACTTGGCCCTTACCTCCTTCCTGCATCCTCCATTGCACTTGGAGGATCCTGAGAGCCTCATGGTGGACTTGTCCCCATTTGTGCAGTGGTGGCTGGGAAGTCCAGGACACACAGGTTCTTATTTTGGGCGTTACTGGCTCTTTCTCTTGCAGGGAAGTACTACATGGCCACTATGACCATGGTCACATTCTCTACGGCACTCACCATCCTTATCATGAATCTACATTACTGTGGTCCCAGTGCCCGCCCAGTGCCAGCCTGGGCTCAGGCCCTCCTGCTGAGGTACCTGGCACGGGGCCTGTGTGTGCGGGAAAGAGGAGAGCCCTGTGGACAGCTCAAGCCACCTGAGTCAGTCCCCAGCCCCCAGCCTCCTGAGGGAGGGGCTGATCCCCAAGCAGGCCCTTGCCATGAGCCACAGTGTCTGTGCCGCCAGGAAGCGTTACTGCACCATGTTGCCACTATTGCCAGCACCTTCCGCAGCCACCGGGCTGCCCAGCGCCGACATGAGGACTGGAAGCGCCTGGCCCGTGTGATGGACCGTTTCTTCCTGGGCATCTTCTTCACCATGGCCCTGGTCATGAGCCTCCTGGTGCTGGTACAGGCCCTGTAAGAGTGGGGCTAGGCCCCAGTGATCTTCTGCAGCCACAGCACCAGAAGGAAGGCCAAGTGATTGTGGGTCCTTTGATAGACCAACTCCCCATTCCTTCTGAGAGCCTGGGACACCCTTTTTTCAGGACCAGCGGTACTGACTTCACTATCCATGTAGAAGCACTCATTGTCTGCATACCCTAAAATTGAGAGTATTCTAGAGCCCAATACTCCCCTAATTCCAAAAGAGAAGGAACTCTAAGAAGGTCAACATCAAAGTACAGTCTTGGGCCAGGGGCAATGTCTCATGCCTATAAACTCTCGGAGGCTGAGTAGGGAGGATTGCTTGAGCTCAGGAGTTCAAGACCAGCCTGAGCAAGAGCCAGACCTCATCTCTACAAAAATAGAAAAATTAGCTGGGTTTTGTGCTGGGTCCCTGTAGTCCCAGCTACTCAGGAGGCTGAGCAGGAGGATCATTTGAACCCAGAAGCTTGAGGTCATTGTGAGCTAGGCTGACACCATGGCACTCTAGCCTGGGCAACAGAGTAAGACTGTCACAAAAACAAAATAAACCAAAAAAAAAAAGTACAGTCTTGGAAACATGGATTGAAATGTCCATCCTGGTTGTTAAGAGCTCTTAGTGAGGAGAGTGTTGATAATTATATAAGAAACAGAACTGTCATATTTCCTGTCCCCCTGTTGTAGGGACCTGGTCTTGCCTATCTCTGCCTAGGGACTCAGGAAGGGGGATTCTTAGTCTGTTTTTCAGAGCAAGTGGCTATGTAGACATTTGGCCAAAAAGCCCCAACTCATAATAAAGTAAGTGTGTGGCTAGCAGCCCCTAGTGTACTGTCTTGCCCTTGGGGCACCCAGTGGTAGAAGTTGGAGATCCAGGTCAATCTTTCTAGAGATAAGAACTTTAGGACTCATGGATTAGAACTGAAATTACATCTTTTCTGACAGAAATTACATCTTTTTTTTTTTT
>NW_003852396.1:30472422-30479164 GCF_000181295.1 Otolemur garnettii | reverse complement strand
CCTTAGCCACTTGAGCCACAGGCGCCAAGCCAGGAATTCAGAACTTGATGGCATCCAAAGTAGGGGCAATGCAGGGAAGAAGCATTCCCAGGTATTTGTTCATTTCTGACTTTCACACATTTCTTGGCGCTACTACTGTGCCTCAGACATTAGTCCCTGCCCCCAGGAAGCCCACAGTATGACACGGCAGACAGACATAGACATGTGCAGATCTAGGACCTGCGGAGCACAGAGGCAAGGCCCCTAACTCAGCCCCATGGAGGAGGTCCAGAAGGCTTCCTGGAGGAGTGAATAGGAGCTTTCCAAGTGGACATGAGAGGCATTTGAGTAAAACCAGCAAGTAGCAAATACCATGGCCAAATGCTTTCTTCCTTCCATTACCCCTCAAATGAGCTGAAGTCTCTTCTACCTCCAAGCAAATTGTTGCCTGTCCTGGAGTCCCCTCAACTTCTATTCAGAGGGTAAGGTTTAGTCCCAAAATTCTTCTCTTTCTCCACAGCAGCTCCAGCTTCCAGGAAAGGTCCCAGAGTTCCCTGCAGGTACATTTAACTGGGAAATTTGCTACACTTAAAGCACACGCATGGCCAGTATCCTAAGGGCAAGGAGCAGCAGGCAGGGCTGTTCAGCGTCAGATGGGTCAGAGGAGGCCTGGATCCTCTGGAGAGGCCCTTACCACGAGGAACCAGAGTAGCAGTGGCAGGGACCAGGCTACAGAGAAGGGGCTCTGGCCCATTGCTGTAAGGAAGAGAGAGAGAAAGAGAGATTGATTTAGAAGCTATATGAGGGCATAAAGATACAAGGTGTAAATATTGGCAGAGTGAACTGGAAAGACTGATACACAAACTAACAGTTGACAGATGGAGATCAAGAATTTAGGGAGGAGGCTGGGCAGACTGGCTCATGCTTGTAATACCCAGCATTCTAGGAGGCTGAAGCAAGTAGATTGCTTGAGCTCAGGTGTTTGAGACCAGCCTGAGCAAGAGCAAGACCCTGTCTCTAAAAGAATAGCTGGCGTTGTGGTAGGTACCTGTGTAGTCCCAGCTACTCAGGAGGCTGAGGCAAAAGCTTAAGATTGCTGTTAGCTATGATGATGTCATGGCACTCTACTGAGGACAACAAAGTAAGACTGTGTCTCAAAATAATAATAATTTAGGGAGGGAGTGCCCCATGGTAGTGGGTTATCAGAACTTACTAACATTAGTGCCACTACAGTTCATACAGTTCACTGCTAAACTTTGGCTTTAAAACATAATTTAGGAAAGCAGGTAGACAGAGTTGAGGAGACTAATGAGAGTCTCACTTCCCCTTCGGGAGGTCACTGGGTCTGACTCCTGCATTCTATTGACTCAAGTGAGGCATTGCAGGGTGGGATGGGGCATGGGGCAGAGACCTGAGTGGGATCTGGTCATGCTGAACTTGGCTCCTTGACCTGAAACCTGGGTGGAATTCTAAACTTCTCCAGTGCCTGAAACTGCATCGTCAGAACTCAAAGATGTCTGAGGTTAGAGACCTGGCTTCTGGTCCTGGTTGTGCCACTAACTCATTTTGTCCCCTTAGGGAAGTCACTTGTGTCTCTAGGTCTCACTTTACCACAGAATGAGGTATGGTATGGACACTTTACTATAAAGTATGGTAAAGATGAAATTAGATGCTTTCTGGGGAGTGCTGGGTACCACCCTGGTGTGGTGTTTTGGAGTGAGGCTGTAAAGCCAGGCTGTCTGGACTCCACCCCTTTCTAGCAGCATAGCGTAGGGCTGCTTGTGTCTCCTCTTTGTGCCTAGTTCTGTCATCTATAGAATAGGCTGATGACAGTATTTCCACCACTGGAGTGAGGCAAGGATTAATGTCATGGCGTGCTTGGAATGCCAAGTGTTAATATGTCAGGGAGAATGGTGTGAAGAAAGTGGAGACTGGGGATGCTTCCCCTCAGCATCCACAGAGCCCTGGAGGAGAGAGGAGAGGGAAGAGACCAAGTCTTGGGAAAGAGTTCCTGTTTCTTCTCTGGAAATGGCCCATTCCTGCTGTGAGAAGTAGTGGCCCAGGTAGGTCTTGGCACAGCAGGTGTTCAAGGGAAGAGAAGAGTCACAGATGAGAGGAAACTGGGGATCATCTGGTTCAATTTTCTTATTATATGTAATGGGGAAACTGAGGCCCAGAGTAAGGATGAGTTGGTCATAAAGAAGGTTAGTGCAGAGCTTAGACTAGAGCCCGGGCCTCCAGCGTCCAAGGCCTGGTCTCAACCTTTGAAGGTGGGTCCAAGGGAGTCCTGAAGGCAGCAACAGAGACAGTGGGCTCTGCAGCTGAAGGGGAGCAGTCTGAATCTCTCGGCCTGATCAGTGGCTTTTTATGAGGGAGGGAGAGACTCAGACTGGAGAGCAGGAGTCTCTGTTCCTCTAACCACTACCCCTACCACATGTACATGTCCGGGCAAGATTGGGAACCCCCATAGGTGCCTGATTTAGAGAGTCCTCTCTGCTGCAGCAATCCATGTGTCCAAGGCATGAACCAAGCATGGGCACAGACCAGAAGCCAAGCTGGGATAAGCAAGGGGTTGCTTTGCCCCTGGCTGATATGAGATGGGCACCACCAACCAGATGTCACTCTGCCCAGGTCAAGGATAAAGAGTTGTTTGATTAAGGAGGTTCTTTTTCTTAAAAGGGGGAAATCCAGGTGAGGGGCCCAACCCCAGGGCAACCTGTTCATCCCTGAGGTGAGTCCCACAACTGCCTGTGGTCCTTACCTGAATTTTCCAGATGACAGGGCCCAGACTTGCACTTCTTGTCTATAGAAAAGAACAGTAAAGAATTCTCAAGCTTCAAGAGTTCTCCAGACAGGAAGGGACATCAGAGTTCTGGTGGCTCAGCCCTAACTTGTTAGCAAAAACTGGTGCATTTTCCCCTAATCCTGCTCCCTTATGGTGGGACCTCCCTTGACTAGGTTTGACTTGACCCATGAGCAACAGGGCCAAAAGGGAGCCAGCCATCAAAATCAGGGTCCATTCTGGGGCACTCCTGTTCCTTTGGCCTGTGACTTTGCCTCCCTGCCACACCCACTTCTCCTCTTCCATCTTCCATGCCTTGTCCCATCCAAAGAGGGGCTGTTTTGTGTTCTTTGTATGCCTCCCTGCCTTCCCCTCCACTCCCGCACACTCCTGATACTGTCCCAGGTGGGAACTGAAGCCACATGAGACCTTCTCCCATTTTACCACTGGTCAAAGGTAGCCCAAACTACCTGCCTCTAGCTGTGAAAATCCGGCCTCCCAAAGCTGGGAACAGTGAAGCCCACATGAGCCCCTCAGAGATTAAAAATGGGGCCTGGGCAGCGCCTGTGGCTCAAAGGAGTAGGGCGCCGGCCCCATATGCTGGAGGTGGTGGGTTCAAACCCAGCCCCAGCCAAAAACTGCAAAAAACCCCCAAACCTGGGCCCATCCTCACTGGGGGATAGACAGGAGGAGAACCCAACACCTGCTGCAGCCTGAGCATGGCCTCAGGAGCACATTCCTCAGCTGCTGTCGCACTACCCTTGCCACCCCTGCCCAGTACACACCACAGCATGTAATTTCTAGTCCATCTAATGCACTTTTCTCAGAAACTGAGGTTGGGGCTTCGTGCTTAGTCCTGGCAACAGCAGTTTAGGTGTCAATTCTGGCTGGATAACAATTCCTGTCCAGCTTCCAGCCAGGAGAAATGTCTAACTAGGGCTGCTTGGCCCCTCAGCTGGCCAAAGACCCTTGCTATGGTCAGGAAAGCCTCATCAGCCTCCTACCAGACAAGTGGCCAGATACCTTCAGAAGGTTATATCTCCCCTTGGATGGAAAGTGGGGGCTGCATGACTGGGTCCTCCTTGCCTGCTAGTGTTTATATATGTCTCCTGGAGCTTAGAAGATGCGGATTGGGTTTGCCAGAGGCCTTCCAGGATGGAGAAGCCCAACTTCTGACCCATTCACACCCTCCTCACCTTTGATATACTCGCAGTTGTATGTGCTGCGCTTGCCCAGGGCCCGGAGGTAGATGCGGGCAGGGCCCTGGGCGGGTCTGCTGGCATTGATCACCTGGAAAGTCTCGAAGGGGGGGATCAGCACCTCTTCCTCTCCAGGGAAGAAGGAGTATCCTTTGATAGGGACCCCAAGGCAGGTCCAGATGCCAAAGAAGGTGTCCTCACCAAAATGCTGGGCTGCAACATTCTGTAGTGATGCGGAAGCAAAGCCCCCCAGCCTTACAGTGGCTCCAGGCCCTACTGGCCGGAAGCGTACGCCACGTACCCCCCGGAACACTTGGCGGCACCGGGGCAGATGCTGGCTTCTGCCCAGCAGCTGCAGGGCCTCAGTTAGCAGGAAATGGAGTGTCTTGAAGGAGAAGTTATGGAGGTAGTGGGCCCGCGAGCGGCCTGCTTCACGCACAGCTGCGTTAAACTCTTTGTGCAGGATGTTGGCTGTGTAGGCCAGGAGGGCCACTCCATGCTCATCACGGAAGCCCGGGGGTGGCGGGGGCAGAGGTGTAGAGCTGAGGCTCCACTTTGTTCCCCAGGCCCGGCGCTCCTGCCAGTGGCTGCTTGCCAGTGCCCAGCCATCTGCATACACTCTGTTGGCCTGGAACTCTGTGTGGTTGAGATCTGGTAGAGCAGCTGTCATGGCTGCAGCACAACCAGCATACTGGTCATCAAAGGAGGCCAGGGCCATATCCAGGGGCATTTCTTGAGAGAAGAGTTCTCTTCGTATGATGGAGTAGCTCTGGGCCTGAGGGGACTAGAGCAGCAAGGACTGAGAGGATGGACCCTAAGAGAATGGAACCCCTAGCACCCAGCTCTCCCCTCCACTGAGGAGGGGATTAGGAAAAACTGGCTGCAAATTCCCCAATACCAGCATCTGGGGCTTTGCCCCGGGACTGAATGATCCCCAAGAGAAAGATCATGCATTATTTCCTCCCTCTATTACTCTTTACAGAGTTCAGAAGAAGCCAACAGCTCAGCTCCCTGCCTGGGCAGTGGATAATGACCATACCTGAAGTGCTTCCATAAGGCCCACGGACACAAGGAGCAAAGACATCATGGCAGGAATCTGCATATTGGAGGTGACCCTGGGAAAGTTGCTGTCTCTCTTTGGGTTTTAGTTTCCTCGTCTGAAAAATTGCAATGTTAATCTGAATAATTTAATAAAAATTAATTGATACTTAGTCTGTGCCATTCCCAGTACTTGGCAGAGTCACACAATAGGTATGGAGGCTCAGGAGAGAGAGAAAACTCTCCTTGCTGAAAAGAACATGGGAGACTTACTGGAGGAGTAATACGTGTACAGGGTCTCTCAGGACGAAAGGGAAATAAAATGTCAGCAAGTGGAGACTGGGACAGAAGAGAGTGGGGTTTGGAGTGGGAACGGAGTTAGGAGCAGCAGGAATGGTAAAAGCAAAGGTATTGGAGGTAGGAACTCTGCTCTGAGTACATAAAGAGGGAAAGATGTGTCCTGTGGCCTTGCAGAGCTTGCAAGTAGGAATGTTGGAGATGGGGGCCTATAGGCGGAAAGCCTATATACTTGTGCCTTTTTGCCTCTGAGAGTGAGCAGGAACAAAAGTCATGTTTTTCTACAATCTAGGAGACTCTGAAGTAGAACTCCTGTTGTGGCCTTTGTTTTAGCCGGAGGGACATGACATTCTTCTGTGCTGAGCAGGGCCAAGGGAGACTGGTGCACCTAGGCTAGGTCATTGGTATACTTTGGGAACCTCCGGGTTGTGGTTTTGCAAGACTTTAAGTTACTGCCTCCAGATGGCTTAGGGCTTGTAGAGTGGGTGATTAATCAGCCCTTTCCTCCTGAAGGAGTGTCCCTACCTATCAAGAATCAGACCAGAAAGTCAACATTGCTGATTGCTATTTTTAGTATAATGGATGATGTGAAAGAATGAGTATTGTTGTGATCAGTAGACTAGCAGGCACTAAGTAAAGGTTAATTTGTTTTTTACTATATGTCACTAAAGTAATGGAAGGGTTGTTGATTGACAGTGTGTACGTGCAGAGCTGATTATTTAAACCAGCCAGGGCCTGAAGTGGCTCAATCCAAGCATTGGATCAGGATTCCAGCAGTTTCTAAGTCAGTGCTGCCGCTACTGCCGCCACGTTTTTTCTGTTTATTTTATTTGTGGTAACGTAAGTAATGCTTGCTTGTTGTGGAGACGGAAAAGCATATGGATCACAAAGTCCAAGTCCACTTTCTTCTTTCTCTCTCCACATCTTCCTCCTCCTCCCCACTCTTATGTTTGCCTGCCAGTGGAGGGTGCTGACCTATGATAGCAGTGTCCTTTGGGACCTTTTTCTAAGAATATATAAATAATATGCAGCACTTAAACGTACACACATTATTTCAGGTATGCAGCCTGTTTTGTTTTTATTGTCATTTTTTCAAAAAGAAAAAGGAAACATGCTTACACATACACATTCCCCAAGAAACAGTATATCATGGACTTCCTTCCATGTCAGTTCAAGATATCTACCTTATTCACTATAATGGCAGCGTGGTGTATTTCATGATATCATTAAACTATCATTTATTTAACCATTTCATAGCTGATACACACTTAGGCTTTTCCCTAATTTTTAAATACTATGCAGAAGGTGCCAAATAAATGTATACACATTTTTTTTTTTTTGAGACAGAGCCTCAGGCTGTCCCCCTGGGTAGAGTGCCGTGGCATTACAGCTCACAGCAACCTCCAACTCCTGGGCTCAAGCGAGTCTCCTGCCTCCGCCTCCCAAG
>NW_003852396.1:30471001-30472402 GCF_000181295.1 Otolemur garnettii | reverse complement strand
CGCCCACCACAACGCCCGGCTATTTTTTGGTTGCAGCCGTCATTGTTGTTTGGCGGGTCCGGGCTGGGGATTCAAACCCGCCACCTTAGGTATATGTGGCTGGCGCCTTAGCTGGTTGAGCTATAGGCGCCGAGCCTACACATTTTAAAACTGTATTAAATTGGCAATACTCAGTACATACCCATAACAAAATATAAATACAAGTCATGGTGAGCACCTCTTGTAATTGCAGATGTTAAAGGTGACTTGAGTGTTACAAATTTCGTATGTTTTTTTCCTTTATAAAAAATGTGTACACTGGGTGGCACCTGTGGCTCAGTGGATAGGGCGCCGGCCCCATATACTGAGGGTGGCAGGTCGAACCCAGCCCCAGCCAAACTGCAACAATAACAACAAAAAAGTAGTTGGGTGTTGTGGTGGGCACCTGTAGTCCCAGGTACTCGGGAGGCTGAGGCAAGAAAATCGCCTAAGCTCAATAGCTGAAGGTTGCCACCTAAGCTCACGAGCCGAAGGTTGCCATGAACTGTGATACCACAGCACTCTATCAAGGATGACAAAGTGAGACTCTGTCTCAAAAAAAAAAAAAATGTTTATAGTGGCTCTGTGCCTGTAGCTCAGTGAGTAGGGTGCCAGCCACATACACCAAGGCTGGCGGGTTTGAGCCCAGCCTGGGCCTGCTAGACAACAATAACAACTGCAACCAAAAAATAGCTGGGCATTGCAGTAGGCACCTGTAGTCCCAGCTACTTGGGAGGCTGAGGCAAGAGAATTGCTCAAGTCCAAGAGTTTGAGGTTTGCCGTGAGCTGTGACACCATGGCACTCTACCAAGGGTGACATAGTGAGACTCTATCTCAAAAAAAAAATTAAAATAAATAAATAAATAAAAATGTGTATACCTTTTTGGGCACCTTCTGTATATAATATCACAGTGAATATTCATATATAAAAATTCTATTGTGTGCATATTTCTATAGGAAAGATTTCAAAAAGTAAAATAAGATCTAAAGGATATGAATATTTTTCATTTTGATAGGTACTACCAAAATGTCATCCTAGCAGATATCAGTTTTCCCTTTCACCAATACTGAATGAATGCTCTTCACTTTACAGCTTTGCTAATGCTGAATATTACTAATCTCTTTTGAATTTTCATTTAACTGGTGGGCGCAAATGATATCTATTATATCTCTGTTTACAAATAGGATCAATCACAACTTTTAAATTTTAGTTTTTTTAAAGTTTTAAGATTTAACTTTCTAAAAGGCAATACATTTTCATTTATTCAAAATTTAAATGGTCTTAGCAGGGCATTGTGGCAGGCACCTGTAGTCCCAGCTACTTGGGAGGCTGAGGCAAGAGAATTGCTTAAGCCCAGGAGTTTGAGGTTGCTGTGAGCTATG
>NW_003852396.1:30468404-30470199 GCF_000181295.1 Otolemur garnettii | reverse complement strand
ACTACAACCAAAAAATAGCCAGGCATTGTGGCAGGCACCTGTAGTCCCAGCTACTTGGGAGGCTGAGGCAAGAGAATCGCTTAAGCCCAGGAGCTGGAGGTTGCTGTGAGCTGTGATGCCACAGCACTCTAGCCAGGGTGACAGCTTGAGGCTCTGTCTCAAAAAATAAAAGCCCAGCTAGTTTTTCTATTTTTACTAGAGACAGGGTCTCACTCTTGCTCAGGCTGGTCTTGAACTCCTAAGCTCAAGCACAATCTTTTGAAGTGGAGGTGGACTTGGAGTGTGTAATTTCAAGTCGTATGTGATGCATGTTACAAAAGGAACCAAAAGAGCCTAACTCAAGCAGATTTGTAGCAGGAGTGGTGTTTAAGAGAAGAGCTAACCCTTGGAGCGGCACCTGTGGCTCAAGGGAGTAGGATGCCGGCCCCATATGCCAGAGGTTCAAACCCAGCCCCGGCCAAAAACTGCAAAAAAAAATAAAATAAAATATTGAGAAAAATGAAAAAAAGAAAAAAAAAGGAGAAGAGCTAACCCGATGAAGCACATGGTATGTAGAAATGAAAACGACACTGCAATGGAATGTAAAGCAGGAGACACTCTTACCCCTTCCAGGACAGAACGCCCTATAGCAGCAAAACATGACTTGGATTTTTCTCTATAATCTCTTGAAATCTACCAAAGAAGCCTGACATGCTATAATAAGATCCTTGCTTTCTCGTGGAGAATTCTGTCATGGGTTTAGGTGGAGCATTCTCCATTCTCTGCCTGCCGGGGGTAAGCACATGACCCAAGCAAGGGCAATCAGAGTCTTCCCTGATATTGGGTATATGGATGTAGATAAAAGCCTGACACCATTGACTCCTCATTCCATATCCCCTGAGCCCACCTGAGTCCACATGCTGTGGATGGTTCTCATGCAGGCTGACGGCTTCTACTGCTTCACACATCTGAGGCTTTCTTCATTACAGAGGGCAGCCCAAAAGTGCAGGGTATTTCATGTTCCCAAGGACAACCCTCAACCCAGGACAGATGGAAGTCAGATTCTCTGTCTCACAGAGGGTTCCCAATAGAACTAAGCCCCAGTTGACGGCAATGATTACATGTACATTAACACTTTTTTTTTTTTTTTTGAGGTTGCTGTGAGCTGTGATGCCACAGCACTCTACCCAGGGAGATAGTTTGAGGCTCTGTCTCAAAAAAAAAAAAAAGACACTGGGATTCTGTGTGTTTATACTTTTATCAATCTGCAAATGTAAGATCCTATAATTGCCAATCTACAACCTAATTTTGAGGTATGGGCTTCTCTGGGTGATGGGGTTAGCAGTGATTTTTGCCAAATTCAATATGTCCAAAACTAAACTCATTATATTCTCTCCTTCAAAACCTGCTTACTTGTTCATTCAGACATTTATTTTTGAGCATCTATAGTTTGTCAGTTGCAGAAGATAAAATTATGAACAATAACAACAAAATCCACATCCCTAGTTCTTTAAGATCCTTTAAGATCTTTTTAAATTTTTTTTTTGAGAGTCTCATTCTGTGGCCCTGGGTAGAGTGCTGTGACGTCACAGCTCAGAGCAACTTCAAAGGGGCTCAAGAGATCTTCTTGCCTCAGCTTTCAGGGTAGCTGGGACTACAAGCTCCCACCACAAAGCCCAGCTAGGCTTGGCACCTGTGGCTCAAGTGGCTAAGGCACCGGCCACATACACCTGAGCTGGTGGGTTCAAATCCACCTCGGGCCTGCCAAACAACAGTGACAACTACAACCAAAAAATAGCCAGGCATTGTGGCAGGC
>NW_003852396.1:30467023-30468070 GCF_000181295.1 Otolemur garnettii | reverse complement strand
CCTTAGCCACTTGAGCCACAGGCGCCGAGCCGGGAATAAGTATTTGTATACCACTGAGATTTTGTGGCACACAGTGAAAGCTCTCAGGGCTGTGTCCTTTACTGCCTTATTTCTATTCTCACATTCCCTGCATTAAAAGAAACAAATCAGAGGCCTGGGGTAGGGAGGGAGAACTGTGAAGTCAGAGCAGGACCAGCGAGTCATGGGTGCTGACTAGAGGGAGGATGGTGAGGATGGACCCAGGGTTAGTAGGTAGAATTTACTAGACTTGGTGGCTTATGGGACAGAGAGAAGATAAGAGAGGAAGTATCAAAGGTGACAGCCCAGGTCTCCATCTTTAAGATGGAAACACAGAGAAGAAGTAGAGTTTTTTTTAAGTTGACGCTCCTCTTTTATTTCCCACCTTTCACCATTCTTATCCTACATATTACTCTACAGTATTTATTCCTCTCCCAACAGAGCCCTGCACAGATTGTCTTTCTTTTTTTTTCAGCTTCATCAGAGTATAATGAATACAAGAAACTGCGCATAATATACACAATTTGAGGAGTTTGGAAATGTGTAATGTGTATACACTCATGTTCACATCACCACAGTCAAGATAATAATAAACACATCTGTCAACTCCAAAAGTTTCCTTGTGCCCCTTTGTTTTTATTTTTGTTTCTTTTTCAATTTGTTTCAAGATAAGAGTATCCCTCTGTCACCTGGGCTAGAGTGCAGTGGCATCATCATAGCTCTCTAACTCCAAATTCCTGGGATCAAGTGATCCTCCTGCCTCAACCTCCTGAGTAGCTGGAACTACAGGTGCACCACTACACCTGGCTAATTTTTTGGCTTTTTTAGAGACAGGGTCTTGCTCTTGCTCAGGAGAGTCTCAAACTCTCTGCCTGAAGCAATCCTCCCTCTTCAGCCTAGTACGGTTATGGGTGTGAGCCACTGTGCTCAGCCCTATCACTTTCTTTTTCTTTTTCTTTCTTTCTTTTTTTTGGGGGGGGGAGGTGCCAAAACCCGCGACTGAACCATCAGCCTCATCACTTTTTTTTT
>NW_003852396.1:30465281-30466746 GCF_000181295.1 Otolemur garnettii | reverse complement strand
TCCCCCTGGGTAGAGTACTATGGCATCACAGCTCACAGCAACCACCAACTCCGGGGCTCAAGCAAGTCTCCTGCCTCTGCCTCCCAAGCAGCTGGGAATGTAGGCACCTGCCACAATGCCCGGTTGTTTTTTTGGTTGCAGCTGTCATTGTTGTTTGGCAGGCCCAGGCTGGATTCAAACCTGCCAGCTCAGGTGTATGTGGCTGGAGCTTTAGCTGCTTAAGCCACAGGCACTGAACCCCCATCACTTTTAAATGTATTTTTCCAGAGCTATTTTGTACATATATATATTAAGGTGACCAGACCAGATGTCCTGCTTTTGGTGGGATAGTCCCGATTTTTAAGAATTTGTCCCACATCCCGCGGCATTTTAAAAAAGTCCCAATTTTTGGAAAGAATGCACGACAAGCTAGGGAATGGTGGGAGAACAGGAAGGGAACATACGGTTTTCGGCTGCCATGTGGCTATTTTGCCAGGATATGAGTTTTATATTATTTTTGTTAATTTTATAATGTTAAACTTTAATAATAACAAATAATTGTTGAGAACTGATTATGGAGAACTGCTTATCAAAGTTTGCATTGTTGTCAGGCCCTGCCCCCCCAGGCCCCGTCCCCAGTGGTGTCCCGCTTTACTAATGTTAAAATCTGGTCACCTTAATATATATACATGTGTGTGTATGAGTTTATATGTGTTATTGTAGTCCCAGCATAATACAGGTGCTCAAAAAGTGTATTGAGTGGGGTGGCGCCTGTGGTTCAGTGAGTAGGGCGCTGGCCCCATATACTGAGTGTGGTGGGTTCAAACGCAGCCTCGGCCAAACTGCAACAACAACAACAAAAATAGCCTGGCATTGTGGTGTAGTCCCAGCTACTTGGGAGGGTAAGGCATTGTGGTGTAGTCCCAGCTACTCGGGAGGGTAAGGCAGGAGAATCACCTAAGCCCAGGAGTTGGAGGTTGCTGTGAGCTGTGACTTGACAGCACTCTACTGAGGGTTAATAAGTGAAATTCTGTCTCAAAAAAAAAAGTATATTGAGTGAACGATCAGGTTTGGAGGGGAAATGATGAGTTCAGTTTGGAAAATGTGACCTCTATAGGGACAGATGTCTAAGAAGGTGGCAGAATGGATAATTAGAAGAGACATTTGCAAACTATGGGTATACTGAAGTCAGGGAAGGAATGAGGTCCCTAGGGAGAGAAGAAAGAGGGTTGGGGGCAGCACCCATAATTCAGTGGGTAGGGCGCTGGCCACATACACTGAGGCTGGCAGGTTCGAACCCAGCCTGACCCAGCTAAACCAACAATAACAGCTGCAACAACAACAACAACAAAAACTAGCCAGTGTTATGGCGGACTCCTGTAGTTCCAGCTACTTGGGAGGCTGAGGCAAGAGAATCGCTTAAGCCCAAGAGTTTGAGGTTGCTGTGAGCTATGAGGCCAGAGCACTCTACCGAGGGCAACATAGT
>NW_003852396.1:30462303-30464945 GCF_000181295.1 Otolemur garnettii | reverse complement strand
TTGGCAGGTCCGGGCTGGGGATTCGAACCCACCACCTTAGGTGTACGTGGCTGGCGCCTTAGCCGGTTGAGCTATAGGCGCCGAGCCTTGTTTTTGTTTTTTGCCCAGCATAAATTCCTCTTTAGGCTTAATCTCACTCAGGATGGTTCCTGTTTTCTGTGGGAGAGATTCTTTATTTTGTTTTTGTTTGGAGATAGAGTCACACTCTAGCCTGACTTCCAGGCTAGAGTGCTATGGAATCAGCCTAGCTCAGGGCAACCTCAGATTCCTTGGTTCAAGCAATCCTCCTGCCTCAGCCACCTGAGTAAGTGGGGTCACAGGTGCCCGCAATGACACCCAGCTAATTTTCTTTTCTTTTCTTTTTTTCTCTTTTCGCAGTTTTTGACCAGGACCAGGTTTGAACCCGCCACCTCCGGTATATGGGGCTGGCACTCTACTCCTTTGAGCCACAGGTACCACCCCCAGCTAATTTTCTTATTTTTAGTAAAGACGGGGTCTTGCTCTTTCTCAGGCTAGTCTTGAACTCCTGACTACCTGCCAGGCTCAGCCTCCCAGAGTGCTAGGATTATAGGCATGAGCAAGTGAACCCAGCCAGGATGGTTCCTGTTAACGTACCATTTCAAGAGTTTCATGTGATATGTTATCTTGATTATTTATTCAGTCATCACCTATGATGGTCACCTAGGTATTCATTCATTTAACTACTTGCACATTCACACATTTGCCAACTAATGCTAACATGGGTCCCAAGATTCTCCTTCCCTTTTCCCAACCTCAAGTCCCTGCCCTGGCTCAGGTGTGCACCTGTCTCCTTGCCAATCTCCCCGCCTCCACTGTCATCACCCCTGCTCAGAGCAGGGAGAAGTGTTTCTGTTATGTTCCTTACCTGTTTATAAGTCCTCTGTGCCAAAATTGACTGGAAAAATATCTCAAACCAAAAAAAAAAAAACCCTCACAAGATAAAAATAAACAAAAGAAGGGATGAGAACACATCTGGGGGTAAAATGCAAAAAAACAAACACAAAACATCTCTCCATATCCCTCAAGACAGAGTCCAATGTCCTTACTCTGGCCTTCAAGGCCCTTTGTGACCTGACCTTTCATGAGCCTTCAGCCATGTGACCACCACCTCTGCCTGGCTTCTGGTCCTAGTGGGGCTCCATTGCTTTCCTTCCCCGGGCTCTGCCCACCTCTTCCCTGTACTTGGGATGCCCTTGTCCTGGCCACCCATTCTTTCAGCCTTAGCTTAGGAGTCACCTCTTCCAGGGAGCCCTCTGAGTCCTCTGGGCTCCCACATCACCCTTTGCTGTCCTCTGTCACTGTCCTTGTGACACTGTGCTGCCCTATGTGTGCCTGTCTCCCCTCCTGGCTTATGAGTTCTTTGAAGGCAGGGACCAAGTATGACCCATTCTACGTCCCCAGGGCTTAGCCTTAAGCCAGGCACAGGTGAGGCTCCCAGAATGTTTGCTGAGAGTCTGAGCACAGCTAACATGTAGACTGCTGCAAAGCAGTTATATTTCTGACTGGAGTGAGCAGTATTGGGGGGAGGTGAAAGTGAGAGAGAGTGATGGGCCGGGTGTGAGGGTGAGGAAGTGGAGATGCGGCCAGTCCCCTCCCACAGTGCAAAGGAGCTGCCCTTCTTTCCTTCCTCTTATCCTGTTCAGGCAGTTCTCTTGTCAGTTTCCCTGCATCCAGGCTTTCTAGAATTCTCTCCTGGGGAAGATTGACCCCACCTCTCTCCCCAGGAAGCCAAAACCCTAGGTATCCCAAACTTCTCTATTAAAGTTTCCCTGAAACTTTTTCTCATGACTCCTAAAACTCCATTAGTTCCCCCAATTTAACCTCAAAAAACTCTGTTCCTACCTGGTTTCCAGAAGAAGATGAAGAGACAGCAGAGACTCTATTTTGTAAGTGGGCCCTACACTGAGCCCCAGACCCAAGACAGAGAAAAACCACAAGCAGAACCACCCAGGGAGGGGACAGCCAACCTGAGCAGAGCCCCCCTTGTCAGAAACAGACAGGAGACCCTTCCTAGAAAATGTGGAGCCACAGCTCTTCTGTGGAAAGGAGCCTCAGTCCCAACCAATCCTGTCTGGGATTGAGTTCCAACCAATCCATGATAGGATTGACTTAATAACCAATCCCCAACCAGATCCGAAATGAACCAATCACCCAGTCTCTGTAACCCCTAGAATGTATAAAAACGGCCTTCACTTCTGTAACAGGGTCACTTCTGTAACAAGGTCGCCTCTGCACAGTCATGCTGTTCAGAGGTGTGACCCGAGCATATGCTTGAAAATAAAGATGCTCCTTTGCTTTTATGTGTGTCCCTGGTGGTCTCTCAGTGGCGTCTTTGGTCTTAACATGCTGGGGGGGGGGTCTTCCTGTAGAGACCAGAAGGCCTGCTAAGTAAATTCTAAAAGAGCTGTAAGTTCTAAAAGAGCTGTAAATTCTGCTCCGTGCCTGTGGCTCAAGTGGCTAAGGCGTCAGCCACATACACCTAAGGTGGCAGGTTCGAGCCTGGCCTGCCAAATAACAAAAACAGCTGCAACCAAAAAATAGCCGGGCGCTGTGGCAGGCGCCTGTGGTCCCAGCTACTTGGGAGGCTGAGGCAGGAGACTCGCTTAAGCCCAGGAGTTGGA
>NW_003852396.1:30460734-30462172 GCF_000181295.1 Otolemur garnettii | reverse complement strand
GATGTGCTCCTTACCTAGGCCTTGTTGAAGGTGGGGAAGCTGGTGTGGATCTCCACAATGGTCACCAGGAGTGGCAGGACAGATTTCTCTTTCATACTGTCAATCCTCAATCCCCACCCCAAGTACCTCCCCTGCACAGCTGCTCAGAAATGTGATACTGCCCCTTCTATTTCCAGACATCTTCTCAAGGCTCAGGAACATTGGCCTCTGCCGAGTCAGACATGGGCCAGTCCTCTTTCCATAACAAACAGAATCCCTAAAGCCAGAGAATGTGGGCTGATGCATCAAAGATCCAGGCTGGGGCAACTGCCTCCTGGCTGGATTTGTTCCTGCTCTCTCATCAGCTGAGGGGGGAGAAAGAGAAGAGGTGTCAGTGCTCCTGGTCTCAGGGAGCATCTCCTTACATTTTATTCCTTTCATGTGAACATCAAGAATCACCTAAGGTGCAAGGAGAGATTCCATTAAGGAGACTGGGTTCTAGGTCCCCAGCTCTAGCCCTGACTTGCAAAATTATCTTGAGGGACAATCTGCCATGCTTAGACTCCTGTCCAAAGACTGGGTTTCACTTCATCTCTTAGAGCATTTTGGGGGAGTCCCAGGTGCTAGGATGGAAGAAGCAATTCCCCAAAGTTTGTGTGAAGAGAAACAGTGATCCCAGATTTGGTCCAGCAGGCCAAGCTGTCTCAGATAGTATTTTCTGTTCAATCAACTGTGAACACTCAGTCCCTCCAAGGAGAGGGCTAGGCAATACTGTAGGCAAATGCTGTTTTTCACAGTAACAGTGACCAGTAGAGTGACTGCTGCTTTTCTTTTCTTTCTTTCTTTTTATAATTGAGATAGAATCTCACTTTGTCACCCTTGGTGGAATGCTGTGGTATCATAGCTCACAACAACCTCAAACTCTTAGGCTAAAGTGATTATCTTGCCTCAGCCTCCCTAGTAACTGGGACTACAGGGCCCAGGTTTTTTGTTTTTTTTTGTTTTTTTAGAGACAGAGTCTCACTTTGTCGCCCTGGGTACAGTGCCGTGGCATCACAGCAACTTCTAGCTCTTGGGCTTAGCCAATTCTTTTGCCTCAGCCTCCCGAGTAGCTGGGACTATAGGTGCCTGCTGCAATGCCCAGCTATTTTTTTGTTGCAGTTTGGTCAGGGGCCAGGTGTGAACCTGCCACCCTCGGTATATGGGGCCTGTGCCCTACTCACTGAGCCACAGGCACGGCCCCCCCCCCTTTTGTTGTTGTTGTTGTTTGTTTAGCAGGCCCGGGCTGGGATCCAAAGCACCAGCCCTGGAGCATGTGGCCAGCACCCTAAATACTGAGGTACGGGTGCACCCAGTGCCTGCTGCTTTTCTAGCATAGCAGGGCTTTGGGGCAGCCAGCCTCATTGGAAGAGGCAAAAGAACTTGTCTCAAAGCTCTTTTCTTTTCTTTTTTTTTTTTT
>NW_003852396.1:30453769-30460352 GCF_000181295.1 Otolemur garnettii | reverse complement strand
CTCCCAAGTAGCTGGGACCACAGGCGCCCGCCACAACGCCCGGCTATTTTTTGGTTGCAGCCGTCATTGTTGTTTGGCGGGTCCGGGCTGGGGACTCGAACCCGCCACCTTAGGTGTACGTGGCTGGCGCCTTAGCCGGTTGAGCTATAGGCACTGAGCCCAAAGCTCTTTTCTTAACAAGCATTCTCCTTTGGGAGGATACAATTCCTTCCCCCTCCTTTCTCACTTTCCTCCAAGCCTGGATTTTGCCTTCCTGTTTCGTCTACAGGAAGGATTTTTTGGGAAAAAAAGAGTTCTAGATGGAGGAAACTATTTGGCTGACAGTCTGAGGGGATGAGGGGACAGGGCTGGAGTAAATGAGCCATAGCAGGATGGAGTCCTGTGGGTTAGTCTACCTCTTATATCTACCCCAGTCCCAGCAGGCAGCATCTCTTAATTCCTGACCTTCAGGACCCCAGAGTCCTCTATCAGCTCTGGGCAGGAGTGATACCCTCGCCCCGCCGGGCTCAGGCTGTAAGAAAGCTCCCCCTCCCTGTTTACTAATTGCTCCGTTGGCCTCTTCTCTAAAATAAAGCCAAGTTATTTATAGACAAGCCCAGAAGAGGTGGAGGGGGAGGCTAATGTTTATAAACATGGGGTCACCTGAGTGTGGGAGATCCAGAGAGAGGTTCTGGGAGAGGGGCGGGGCTGGGCTCTGAGGATGACAGAAGGCTTTGCCTCTGGTCCAACCCCACTTAACCGGAAGGGGGAGAGGGTAAAGACGAGGGACAGGCTGCTGCTCAGATGCTGGAGCCCGTGACCCTATAAGAGGGGCGTATGCAAATTGTATGTAAATCAGCGAGTGCTCAAGCGTTGACCTCTTAGCTGCCAGGACCCCCGCGGGGCTCCCTGTCCCAGCGGTCTGGGGGCAGGAGCCGGCCGGGTCAGTGACACCTGAGGAAGAAGCGAAGTCTCACAAGTTTCCTTCCCGATCCTGGCCTTGCTCAGAGCCAAAGGGGATCCTAAAGAAAGAACCCGCTGTCCTTGTGAACGAGTTACCTCCCCTAGCCCCTTCCCAGCCACTGCCCCCGCCCACTCCCGTGTCTGTTGTTGGGGAGGAGAGGTGTCAGGTTACCGTCGCGGGGGCTATAGTTAGCCGCGGGGATTTTGTTTATTAGCTGGACTCTGGGGACAGCTCAGCCTGCCCCGACTGTCAAAGCTCCTTCCTGATCTCGGCCTCCGCAGCCTCCAGGTGGGTCCTCGTCCCTCACTCCTCTCGGGCGGAGCCAAATTACGGCCCCACTTGTACTGTTACGAAAAGGACGTGAGACAGGAGGTGCTGAGCGAGGGCGTCTAAGGAGTCTGGGGAGCAGACTGGGTGCTGCGCAGAGGTGTGCAAGGGACAATCAAATCCAAGGCCCCGCCCACCCTTAGGTCCGCCCTTTGCCCCGCCCACGCCCCTCCTGGGTCCCAGTTCTGGACCAGGGACCCCACGTGCAGCTGGAGAAAGGATCCGGGTCTGCGTCTGAGCCCACGGAAGCTGGACCTGACCGCCGCAGGTGTCACTTTCATCTGGACCTGGCCCTGCTACATCTCCCCCAGGGATGGTGCTGGCTACTCTGCTGATCGCCCTCAGCTGCCTTGGCTTCCACATCCTCCAGGTAACTCCAGGAATCACATCTTACCAAAAGGGGGAGGTTGTGGAGCAGGCTCTGAAGAAGTGTGGGGGTGGGCTGACTCCTCACAACTCTCTCCTAGGATTCTTCCCTAGAATGCTACTCCTCTAAATTTCTTACTCTCTGGAACCTTCATCCCTTCAGGGAGCCCCACATTCCCATTCCCCCTCCCAGAACCCCCACTTCCACGCACCGCTCCACTTCATGTTACCCCTCTCTAGGGATACCTCCAGCCTTCTACTCACTTCTCATCTCCCATCATAGGCACAGCCTAGGCAAACCCTTCTGGGTCACCTGTGTGCTCTGGGCTTGGCAGCCCCTCTCAGACCAAGGCTTGATCTCCCACCCCACCTCTCAAGTTTAGAGATAAAGGTTTCCAAAGCAGGAGAGGACTCAGGAATTGCAGAGCTGATAATGATTTGGTGTGGTGGCCAGACACCTGCAAGGGCCTCCAGAAGGATGACAGGGAAAAAGTATCTGAGGAGAATGGGGTCGGGGTCAGATAATTGGACATTGGCTACGTATTTGCATATCACCTGGATATTGAATCTTAGAGTAAGAAAACTGCTTGGAGGTCATCTAGCCTCATCTGCCACCAAGTGCAGAAACCTTTCTTAGGATAAGATGACCCCTTTTAGGTTGTATAGAAATGAAGTTCTTTTTTTTTTTTCTTGAGACAGAGTCTCAAGCTGTTGCCCTGGGTAGAGTGCTGTGACGCCAAACTCCTGGCCCCAAGCAATTCTCTTGCCTCAGCTTCCCAAGTAGCTAGGACTATAGGCGCCCGCCACAACGCCCAGCTATTTTTTGGTCCTGGTTGGATTTGAACCTGCCAGCTCTGCCAGCTCTGCCAACTGTGGCTGGCACCCTAGTTGCCTGAGCTACAAGTGCCAAGCCAGAAATGAAGTTCTTTATGCTATCCTTATAATAGCTCTATGAGATTGAAAGTAACTTCAATTCATAGATGGAGACATGGAAGCTCAGAAAAGTTAAGAGACTTACCCCAGATCCCATAGCTTGTGGGTGAGGAAATCAAGATTTGAACCCATGTCTATCTGACTCTAGTGCCTATGTTAGTTAAGCCTCTTCTTGAACTCTTGCCAAATCAGATATACCAGATATTTGGACATAGAAATGAGATTCTGTGTTTCTAAGTTATCTGCCCCAAGACCTCCTCTGTTCAGTGCTCTAAACTGACACCCTTTCCTACGTGGCTCCTCCTCCCTTCCTCCACAGGCTCAGGCTGTTCCCATCCTGCCCCTGGGGCTGGCTCCAGATACTTTTGACGATGCCTATGAGGGCTGTTCAGAGGAGATGGAGGAGAAGGCAGCCTCCCTGCTAAAGGAGGAGATGACCCACCATGCCCTGCTGCGGGAATCCTGGGAGGCAGCCCAGGAAGCCTGGGAGTACAGGCGACGAGGGCTCACTCTGCCCTCTGGCTTCAAAGCCCAGCATGGAATAGCCATTATGGTCTATACCAACTCATCTAACACCTTGTACAGGGAGCTGAACCACGCCGTGAGGATGGGTGGTAGCTCTCGGGAGCACTACATGAGGCATTTCCCCTTCAAGGCCCTACATTTCTACCTGACCCGGGCCCTGCAGCTCTTGCGGGGCAGCGAAGGCTGCAGCAGGAGACCTGGGGAGATAGTGTTTCGAGGTGTGGGCAGCCTTCACTTTGAACCCAAAAGACTGGGGGACTCTGTCCGCTTGGGCCAGTTTGCTTCCAGCACCCTGGATGAGGCGATAGCCCGCAGATTTGGTAATGCCACCCTCTTCTCTCTAAGGACTTGCTTTGGGGTCCCTATCCAGGCCCTGTCTGTCTTTCCTGAGGAGCGTGAAGTGCTGATTCCCCCCCATGAAGTCTTCTTGGTAACCAGGTTCTTCCAGGATAAAGCTCAGAGCCTAGTGACTCTCTGGAGTTATAATCAGACCTGCAGCCACTTTAACTGCGCCTACTTGGGTGGTGAGTTATGCATGGGGGAAGCAGAACTGGTGGGAGGGGCATAAGTCAGATAAACGTCACTACACAATCCCTGGACCTTCAGGTGACCCACTTGGTTAATCAGAGTTGAGGGCTAGATGTCAGCTGTAGTTATTCTGTACATCTGTAATTCTGTCAGGTCCTAAAAGTGTTTTCCAGATCTGTGAATATTCTCAGATGATTCTACATGTTTTCAAGAGTCCATTTGCTATACAGTCTAATAGACCAAAAAGACCTGGTTAAGGATATTGGAAAGTAGAAGAAAGACCTGGGAAGCTTGTTGGTGGTGACAGGGCACACGCATGCCATTCTCAAGTGCTGAGGTGGGAGAGAGTGACTGGGGCTTGGGTGGGAACGGGAATGGAAAGACAATTTGGAAAGATTCCCTGGGGAAGGAAGAAGAAGGTAAATCAGAAGTTTGCCTTTAGGTGAAGGGAAAGAAGGACCGAGATGGGGAATGTCCCTGCCAGGGTCTGGTGGGAAGGGAAATTTGGGATGTGAGAGCCATACAAAGGCCTCACCTTGCTGCCTATTGCAGGGGAGAAGAGGCGGGGCTGTGTGTATGCACCAGGTAAGTCTCCCTCCTGCCCCTCCCTCAAGTGCTGTGACTTCTCCTGGCCCTGCTTCATCTTCTCTTCTCTTTCCAGCAGGAGGGCAGCCAGAGTCACCCTCTGAGGGGACCTCCTCTCTGCTCTCCTGGAAGACCCTGCTCTTGGCCTCTGGGGGGTTCCAGCTGTCAGGAGCTGGACCCTGAAAGTCTAACACCTGCCACTTAGGAGTCCTGGGAACTAGTGACCTTCTTATGAAGAAAGGGGGCTTCAAACAGCCCTAAGAAGCAAGAACATGGTTTTGGACCCAGCCCTAGCAGCCATCTCCCCAACCAAGATATGGGAAGACTTGAGGCCACGGCAGGGTTAAGGGAGCCCCCCTATGCAGTGGGGACTTCCTGGGATAAGCAAGGGAAGTACTGTGATGGTTACTCGATTAAACAGTGTTGCATTGTGGAGATACGGAATTTTATGACTGGTTTATTCCATGACACTGAATCATCTGCCCTGCTTGGGCCCTACCAAGCTAAGGAACTGGGGGACTAAAAAGAGTAACTTCTTGAACACTCCTAGACATGGTCCCCTGCACAGACCTGTCACACACATAATTTGCAAATCCAGAGGCTTGAATAGCCAAAGGGTCCTTAGAACAACCAGGGACGCAGGAAGGCAATGGATGGATTCTTCAGCCATATTTGTCAGATGAGAAATGTAAAGCAACTGCTCAAGGTCAGAGAGTCAGTATTGGACCGAGGCCTCATACCTCCCAAGCCTCCTGCCTCCTGGCCCAGCACTCTTTCCATTGAAGATTTGGGGAAGCCCAAAGTAGGATCCTAAGCCCAAGATACTTGGGACCCCAGAGCAAGCCATTTTTCTCTGCCCTGCTCCCATAGGATCTATTTTAGGAGAACAAAGGGGAAGAACTCAAAACATCAAGACCCAGAGATTCTCACACACTCTGGAGGCATCTGATATCCAGAACAGAAACTTTATTGAGGCAAGAAAGCAGCAAAGGCTCCTACTAAGTGACCTTCAGCCTCACCCATCTAGGTTGCTATCCTTAGCAACAGAAAAAGGGTAACTTCTACTGAATTAGGACCCACCCTTGGTCCCCATATTCTCTTCCTGGGGCAGGTTCCCATCCCCCTCTGCTTCCAGTTCCCTGTGCACTAGCACTTGTGCTGGGGAAGAGGGGCCAGACTGTCTAGAAGCTGGAGTTCTGGCACCTTCAGTGTCCTGGAGCCCAGTTTCTGAAGATACTTGGGTCTCCACAATCCCTGGCACTGTCAGCTCTGGAGTCTCAGGGATGGGGGTGCTCAGGTTCTGGAAGCTGTTGCGTACTTGGGTGATGTAGCGACTGAGGATGCTGGCACCATCAGGAGGCCGGAGTGTCCCTCCCTCTGCCAGAGTCCGCCGGACCCCGGCTATCTCACTTTGCAGTCGAGATACAGTCTTGGTGAGCTCTGTCAGCCTGTTGCCCAGGTCTGGAGGAAGTGGAGTATAGAGGGGATCTTTCAGAAGATGAGCTTGCCCTGTACTTCTACCCTGAACAGAGGACACCCCAGAGGGCACCAGAGGACACCCTGTCTGGAGTTCTTGAGTAACAGGAGCTTAAAGAAATGAGGGACTGGCTGATGGGCTCATGGTCAGGGAGGTGGACAGAATCTGGGGCAGACGAATCTAAGTAGGGAGAGGGGAAGTTTAGGAGACATAAAGAAGAAAAGTGTTGAGGGCCAGAAAAGGGATCAGGAATCATAGGGACAGTTTTTAAGTAATTAGAGTTGTACATCTGCCCCGTCAACCCTCTCCCCAGTCTACATCAGTCAGCAAATACCCATCCTTCAGGCCCAGTTCAAATTCCTCTTCCTCTGGCTTCTTCTATCTATTCTTCTACCTTTCCATGATCCTTTCAAAATGCTAGGTGCTTTTTCTCCTTTGGGCTCCCACTGCAATTTGTGTCTCTCTTAGCTAAGCATTTTCATTTTTCATTTTTTTAATTTTTATTTTTAGAGACAGAGTCTTGGGCTGAGTGCAGTGGCTCATGCTTATAATCCTAGCGCTCTGGGAGGCTGGGGCAGGTGGATCACCTGAGTTCAGGAGTTCAAGACCAGCCTGAGCAAAGCGAGACCCCCATCCCTATAAATAGAGGAAAAAACTAGCCAGGTGTTGTGGCAGGCATATGTAGTCCCATCTACTCAGGAGGCTGAGACAAGATGATCACTTGAGCCCAAGAGTTTGAGGTTACTGTGAGCTATGACACTAGGGCACTCTACCCCAGGGCAATTTAATGAGACACTGTCTCAAAAAAAAAAAAAAAGAGACAGAGTCTCACTCTATTGCCCAGGCTGGAGTATAGTGGCATGACCAAAGCTGTAGCTTTTTTTTTTTTTTTTTTTTTT
>NW_003852396.1:30452433-30453571 GCF_000181295.1 Otolemur garnettii | reverse complement strand
AGGCTGGGGATTCGAACCCGCCACCTTAGGTGTATGTGGCTGGCGCCTTAGCCGGTTGAGCCACAGGCGCCGAGCCCAAAGCTGTAGCTTTGAACTCCTGGATTCAAGTGATCCTCCCAACTCAGCCTTCCAAAGTGCTGGGATTACAGACACTAGCCACTGCTCCCAGACAAATATTTTCTGCCTATTACATATGATAGTTTTTCTTCCTCCACAAACTGAATCTTCCTATGTGTCCCTGCTCTATTCAATTCCCGCTTCTTCTAAGACAGGGCCTGGAACAAAGGAGGCCATAGCAATGAATGTCAACGAAATAAGTGAATACATAGGTGAACAAGTGAATGAATGAATAATGAATTAAGTGAGTGAGTGAAAAGTAAGGAGAGAATGAGAGAATAAATGAACACAAAAATGAAGGCAGGAATGAGTGATTGATTAAATGAAATGAGTGGAATGAATGCCTATATGGGTCACAGGGTGACTAAGTACAAGGAGCCATATTGGGCAGTTTGCCCTTCGAAGAGCAGAGTGGGATAGGGCCACATATTCAATAAATGCAAGCTGAATGAGGGCGTGAGTCTGTGGTTGAACATTTATCTCAGTTGACCAAGGAACAGGAATCAGGAGGACTTAACAGGTGGACAACTGACCTTTCCTACGGGTCTCTTCGAACTCACGCCGGGCAGTCTCTATGTAGCGCTGTACCAGAGCCTTGATGACACGTCGGCGGTAGGATCCATGCTCTCCCTCCCCAGGCCCTGCCCCTGCCCCTGCCCCCGGATTGCCCTGGAATGGAAAGACAGGAGGGTGGCCAGGGATTCTCCACTCCCAGTCTTCTCTTAATCACTGCCCCCATCTCCTACTTTATCTACTAGGCAATAAAGGCCCAGAGCAAAGTCTGTGACAACTATTCTGGCCTGAGGGCCACAGGGCTAGACTCTGGTCTGTCCCAATCTCCCAGTGCAGTCCAGAAGGCAGAAGGTCAGCTGGGGAAGGGTCAACTGTGAGAGTACCAAGGTGGGGGTTGGGTGATGGCTGGGAGGAGAAGCCCCCACAAATCTGGCAGTAACCAGGTCTGAATTAGGAGGCGCCTGTCCAGGTGGATTGCTTGAGGTCAGAAGTTCTTTTTTTTTTTTTT
>NW_003852396.1:30444455-30452041 GCF_000181295.1 Otolemur garnettii | reverse complement strand
AAGGCAAGAGGATCTCTTGAGCCCAAAAGTTTAAGTTGCTGTGAGCTAAGACACCAGCACTCTACCCAGGGTGAAAGAGTGAGACTCTGTCTCAGAAAAAAAAAAAAGAAAGAAAGAAAAAAAGGAGAAGCCTCTCGTGCCAAGCCAGACTGGGTCAGGGAGCAGATGCTGAGGGATAAGTGAGTTCCTGGGTGCCTGGCTTCCTCTCTCAGGAACACTGTCAACCTCCTATTTTCCCAGTTTGTGGGACTTCACCTTTGTCTTCTTAACAGGTTTCTTTCCAAAAAACATTCAACTATGTCTTGGCCCACTTTGGGGCAAATAGTTTGGTCTGGAGTTTAAAGAGCATTTGCCACTTGAGAGAAGTGTGACAAGGACTTCTGTTTAAGCTGTGGGATACAGGGTTGGAAATTTAGGAAATGGCCAGAGCCAGAAAGAGGGAAAGAGAAGCCATATGAGAGAGTGGTAATTGGGAACAGGTTCTCTGGGGATTACACGTGGAAGGACAGAAAAGCAGGGGCATGCAGACAAACACAGGGTAGAGAGCGCTGCGTGAGGGAGACCTACAACAAGCAGGTGAAGTACTCACAAAGATGGGGATGGGGGGATAGTCTGGCTTCTTTGTTTTACAGCAGGAGCAGCAACAGCAAATTAACCTGAAAATTCTCCTGAGAGATTTCGATAAAGGAGATGAGTTAGAGGACTGGGCCTAAGGAAATGCGGGGAGGAGCTGGGTGGTGTGCTCTGGGGGGTTGGAAGTAGGAGCTCTGAGGTCATCACCTGAGAAGGTAGAAGACAGCCTTGGGAGAGGGCAGGATGTTGAAGGGCACAGGAAGGGTCAGGCCCTCTCGGAAGTAGGACAAGTAGAGCTTGGAGCGAGCGAACTTCCATTCCACATCAGCGTCATCCTGGGGCCAGGAGACAGGGGCTGTATAAGAACTGTTTGGCTCCTGGACCTCCTGCCCACTCAGCTCCCTTCTCCAGTCCTCATATCTCTTGTTTTCCAGCAGGCCAGCCCCTTTCCTCTCCCCCTGCTTATCTCCATCCTTGTCTATCACCCACGTCTCCCCACCTGTCTCCTTAACTCCTCTCTTCCCCTCGTTACCTTTCATCCTTCTGATATCCAATTCCTGCCCAGTCCGCTCTCCACCCTAACCCGTCCACTGCCCTTCTTTTCTCTCTCCTCCACCCACCCACTTTTCTACAGTGCACTCCTCCCCCTCTCCCTAAAGTGAACAGAACACTAGACTTGGTGTCTGGAGATACTAATAGCACCACTAAGACCCCCATTTTGCAGGAGAGAACTTGTCCAAAGCCATAAAATAAGACAATAGTAGAGGCAGAGCAGGAACCCAAGTGTCTTGGCTCCTTGCACCCTCTTCCTCTCCATCCCTTTCTCCCTTCTTCTCCCTGTGCTAAGCTGGCCTCTATTCATGTACCTCAATCTTCTGGAAGGAGTTGGTGATCATGGCAATGAGCATGTTGAGCAGCACAATGACCATCACGATGGTGAAGATGCCATAGAGGGCCCGGCCCACGAATTCAGGCACCAGAAACTGAGGCATGTCTACCACGCTGTGCTCCTCCATGCCAAACATGGTCCAGAACAGAAATTGGAATGTCTCGTTGAAACTGGCATGCCGGGCCGAGTAAAGACAGGAAATGAGGGATGGGAGAAGAGCCTGAGCTCTGCCCAGATGTTCCCCCTCACCTGCTAGGACCCAGTCAAAGGCAATTTGGGGGATCCTGGTCCATTAGGAAGTACCACTTCCTAAGAAGTGGTCCAAGAAGTACCACTTGGTACTTCTGAGCTTCGAGTTTTATTCTTTCTGTCAACCAATATTTACTGAGTGCATAGTGGTGTCAAAGGTGCTAAGGGGGCTTGGCATCTCTAGCTCAGTGGCTAGGGCACTAGCCACATACACCAGAGCTCAAGGGTTCAAAACCAGCTCAGGCCTGCCAAACAACAATAACAACTACAACCAAAAAATAGCTGGGCGTTGTGACGGGCACCCGTCATCCCAGCTACTTGGGAGGCTGAGGCAAGAGAATTGCTTAAACCCAAGAGTTGGAGGTTGCTGTCAGTTGTGATACCATGGCACTTTACCCTCTACCAAGGGTGACATAGTGAGACTTTGTCTCAAAAAAAAAAAAAAAAAGATGCCAAGGGTATGTTAGTATCAAGATGAATCCCTGTCTTGAA
Source organism: Otolemur garnettii (assembly GCF_000181295.1). Classification (NCBI taxonomy): domain Eukaryota; kingdom Metazoa; phylum Chordata; class Mammalia; order Primates; family Galagidae; genus Otolemur; species Otolemur garnettii. The sequence continues at coordinate 30,449,838 of NW_003852396.1, read as the reverse complement.
GGGCCTTATGTTCTGGGGATGAGATGGACACTGTAATACCAACACTTGAACATTGTGGACACTGCTATACCAACATTTGAACACTTTCTATGCAGAGCATCACAGGATATTATGACCTGGTCTGGGGTTGGGGAAAGCCTCTTTGAGAAGCATTCAAGCTGAGCTCTGAAGGATGATGGAAATCAACATGCGAAAGGCAGGAGATGTGGAAATGAGTGTTCCCCAAGGCTGGAGAGTGTGGTGGCATTTTAGAAACTGAGACAAGGCTAGTGTGGCTGGTCAGAGGGGAGAGGACAGAGAGCCTTATGAGAGTACAGACTAGACAGGACTACCTTCAGTCCAGATGTCTACCATACAACCCAAAATTTGTAACAAAAATATCTTTTTTTTTTTTTTTGAGACAGAGCCTCAAGCTGTCCCCCTGGGTAGAGTGCTGTGGCATCACAGCTTACAGCAACCTCCAGCTCCTGGGCTGAAGCGATTCTCTTGCCTCAGCCTCCCAAGTAGCTGGGACTACAGGTGCCCACCACAATGCTTGGCTATTTTTTGGTTGTAGTTGTCACTGTTGTGTGGCAGGCCTGGGGTGGATTTGAACCTGCCAGCTCTGGTGTATGTGGCTGGCGCCTTAGCCACTTGAGCTATAGGCGCCAAGCCAGCAAAAAATACTTTTGATTTAATAAGCTGTCACCACTGAATGGACAGCCTGGGAGAGCTCAGTCTTCTCTTGCCATTGTGGAGTGATACCAACAGCACCCCGGAAGCAGGCTGGAAGGAGCAGTTACTGTCTCTGGTACTAAGACTCACAGTCAGCCTACACAGTTCTTTTAAGCTAACCGCCTAAAGCCAGTCTGTGAACAAGAATTCCTTTTAAGAACCATGAGAAAGGGTGGTGCCCATAGCTCAGTGGATAGGGCGCCAGCCACATACACTGAGGCTGGCGGGTTTGAACCTAGGCTAGGCCAGCTAAACAACAATGACAACTGCAACATCAAAAAAAAAAAAATAGCTGGGCATTGTGGCAGGCACCTGTAGTCCCAGCTACTTGGGAGGCTAAGGCAAGAGAATTGCTTAAGCCCAAGAGTTTGAGTTTGCTGTGAGCTGTGATGCCACAGTACTCTACTGAGGGTGACATAGTGAGACTCTGTCTCAAAAAAAAAAAAAAAAAGAACCATGAGAAAGCCGAGACCAACATCCACAGGCTCCAGTATGGATCCTTTAGTGTCATCAGTAAACCTGTCACACAGTTGCACTCATGAAGAATTTTTCTTTTTTTTCAGTTTTCTTTTGACCGGGGCTGGGTTTGAACCCGCAACCGCCACCTCCACCTTTGATATATGGAGCTGGCGCCCTACTCCTTGAGCCACAGGCATCGCCCCTCATGAAGAATTTTTCATTGGGAAACTGCTTGGGGGGCCACCTAGAGCACCCTGGCCCGCTAGAGAAAACCAAGCTTCTCAGCAAGACCCTCATGAGTTCCATGACCTGGTCCCCGCTACCCTGTTTCACCAACTCTCATAAAATTCTCTCCATGTCACAACCACAGAAAACATCTAGCTATTCTCCAAACATACCTCCCTGCTTTGGTACATGTCCCTATTCTGCCCAGAATGCCCTGTGTCTTCTGTGAAGTCCATACCCTTCCAGGTGGAGTCCAGATTCTCCTTTCCCTGAGAAGCTTTCCCTGACCATCCAAGACAGAGGAAGGGGCTTCCTCTTTTAGTAACCCTCAACATAAACCTTCCTTTGTCTCAAATTGAGCTTTTTTATGCACATGGCTATCTTCTCCATGAGGATGCGTCTGGTTCATTTCTCCTGTTTGTGCTCTCAGTGCCAGGGACAGGACCTACTAAAACAAGATGTCAGTAAATTAGTGTGAAAGTGACAACAAAAAACCTACAATGACTGGCTCGGTGCCTGTAGCTCAGCAGCTAGGGAACCAGCCACGTACAGCAGAGCTGGCAGGTTCAAACCCAGCCTGGGCCTGCCAAGCAATAATGACAACTGCAACCAAAAAATAGCCAGGCATTGTGGCAGGTGCCTGTAGTCCCAGCTACTTGGGAGGCTGAGGCAAGAGAATCACTTAAGAGAATTGCTTAAGCCCAAGAGTTTGCATTTGCTGGGAGCTGTGATGCTATAGCACTCTACCCAGGGTGACATATGAGACTCTGTTTCAAAAAAAAAAAAAAAAAAGCCTACAATGACTGAATGACTAACAAGGTGAATGAATTTTATTTTTATTTATCTATTTATTTATTTTGTAGCTACAGAGTCTCACTTTCTTGCCCTCAGTAGAGTGCTATGGCATCACAGCTCACAGCAACCTCCAACTCCTGGGCTTAGGCGATTCTCTTGCTTCAGCCTCCTGAGTAGCTGGGATTACAGGTGCCTGCCACAATGCCTGGCTATTTTTTGGTTGCAGTTTGGCGGGGGCTGGGTTTGAACCCACTACCCTCGGTATATGGGGCTGGCGCCCTGCCCACTGAGCCACAGGAGCTGCCCCCAGGTATTTGTTGTTGTTGCAGTTTGGCCAGGGCCAGGTTTGAACCCACCACCCTTGGTATGTGGGGCCTGTGCCCCATTCACTGAGCCACAGGCGCCGCCTGTGAATGAATTTTAAAAGTGAGTGAATGCGCCAAGCCCACACCTGTAATCCTAGCACTCTGAGAGGCTGAGATTGGAGGACTGCCTGAGCTTAGGAGTTCCAGACCAGCCTGAGCAAGACTGAGACCCCCTGTCTTCTAAAAATAGAAAAACTAGCTGGTTGTCATGGTGGGCCCCTGTAGTTTCAGCCACTGAGGAAGCTGAGGCAAGAGGATCATTTGAGCCTAGGAGTTTATGGTTGCTGTGAGCTATGATGCCAGGGTGCTCTACCCAGGATAGCAGATTAAGACTCTTTCCTCCTCCACCAGAAAATAAATAAATAAATAAATAATAAATATAAGTAAATGAATAAGTGAATAAACAAATACAAAAATCAATTATTGGCCATATTTAGGAAGAACTGAACACTAAATAGAATAATGACTTTAATGGATTAATATATTTTAAAAGATCTTTTTGAGTCCATACTAATAGTCAGAAAAGAAGAAGGTAGGTGAAAGCACTTCTGTATAAAAGAATGCCCGCTGATAAGTGTAGAAAAAGTACAGAAGTAGAAGATCGCCATCTTGAACCCACCACAGTTATACCTGATTCAAGTCAAAGTAATCTATGGATGCTAAAGCCACTTGGTAAAAGTTGTGAAGGAACAGTTAATCACACAGTCTCAACCCATCTCCCTGTTACTACATGGACTTTTCAGGCTGGGTGCCGTGGCTCACGCCTGAAATCACAGTACTTGAGAGGCCAAGGTGGGTGGATTGCCTGAGCTCACATGTTTGAGACCAGCCAGAGCAAGAGCAAGACCCTGTCCCTAAAAAATAGCTGGGCATTGGGGTGGGTGCCTGTAGTACCAGCTACCTGTGAGGCTGTGAGGGAAGAGGATCTCTTGAACCCATGAGTTTGAGGTTGCGTGATCTAAGATGCTACAGCACTCTATTGAGGGTGACCAAGTGAGACTGTCTCCAAATAAATAAATAAATAGGCTTTTCAATAGAGAAGTCTGCTAGTCCGGTTGGCCTCACCAATGAGCCAAACTAACTTTATGGCCCTCCCAATGTGATACAATGGGAAGTACACATAGCCAACTAGGTTGTCTTCTTGCCAAAATTGTTTCACTTGAATCTAATTATGAGGCAAATAAAAGTTCATTTGTCAAGCAAACAAAGAAAAAATAGGGGAAAGATTAAAGAAAAAAAAGACTGGGGCGGCGCCTGTGGCTCAAGGAGTAGGGCACTGGCCCCATATACTGCAGGTGGTGGGTTCAAACCCAGCTCCGGCAAAAAACTGCAAAAAAAGACTGAAAGATAGACAATAAAATGTAATGCATAATCCTAGGTTGGATACTAGATTTTAAAAACTTGACTTTTAGGCCGGGTATGGTGGCTCACCTGTAATCCCAGCACTCTGGGAGGCCAGATGGGTGGATTGCTTGAGCTCAGGAGTTTGAGAACAACCTGAGCAAGAGCAAGACCCCCATCTTAAAAATAGCTGGGCATTGTGGCGGGTGCCTGTAGTCCCAGCTACTCGGGAGGCTGAGACCAGAGAATTACTTGAGCCCAGGAGTTTGAGGTTATTGTGAGCTATGATGCTATGGCACTCTACCAACGGCAACGTAGTGAGACTCTGTCTCAAAATAAATTAATAAATAAAATAAATAAAAACTTGGGTAGTGTCTGTGGCTCAAAGGAGTAGGGTGTCGGTCCCATATACTGGAGGTGGTGGGTTCAAACCTAGCCCCGCCCCCCCTAAAAAAAACCTGCAAAAAAAATAAAATAAACAAAATAAATAAATAAAAACTTGACTTTTTCTTTCTGGAAATACAGGAAATTTAAGGATTGCATAGTAAAATATTATAGTATCAATATTAAATTTTTGATTATAATAATGCTTCTGCGGTTATGTTTTTAGGAGACAACATGAACTATTTAGGGGTGAAATGTTATATTATTTGCAGCTTTCTCTTTTTTTTTGGCCTCCAAGGATAAGCATTAAAGCAACTTATTTAATTAAATTTATTTATTTATTTATTTATTTATTTATTTATTTATTTTTGAGATAGTTCACTTTCTCACCCTTGGTAGAATGCCATGGTGTCATAGCTCACAGCACCCTTAAACTCCTGGGTTCAAGTGATCCTCTTACCTCAGCCTCCCAAGTAGTTGGGACTACAGGTGCCCACCATGACACCCAGCTATTTTTTTGGAGAAGGGGTCTTGCTCTTGCTCAGGCTGGTCTTGAGCTCAGGTGATCCACTGTTTTAGCCTCCCAAAGTGCTAGGAGTATAGGTATGAGCCACTGTGCCCAGCCTTAAAGCAACTTATTAAATGTTTGAGGGGGAAAAAGAGAGAGCAATAGATCAAGCAAATGTGGCAAAATGTTAACAATTGGTGAAGCTAGGTGAAGGGTATTTGGGTGTCCACTGTACCTTTTTTTTTTTAAGCAGTTTTTTTGCTAGGGCTGGGTTTGAACCCACCACTTCCAGCATATGGGGCTGGCGCTCTACTCCTTTGAGCCACAGGTGCCACCCATGTCCACTGTACTTTTAACTTTTTTATAGGATTGACATTTTTCAGAATAAAAAGTTTGGGGAGAAAATAAGTGAATAAATAAATGCATAAATGAACAGATAAGTGAATGACAGTATGGATCAATGAAGTTATGAGCAAACAAGAAAATCAATTGATGGCTCGGCGCCTATAGTTCAACCGGCTAAGGCGCCAGCCACGTACACCTAAGGTGGCGGGTTTGAATCCCCAGCCCAGACCCGCCAAAACAACAATGA
>NW_003852396.1:30440025-30444309 GCF_000181295.1 Otolemur garnettii | reverse complement strand
AAAAAAAAAAAAAAAAAAAAAGAAAATCAATTGAATGAATAAATGATGGAGGGAGGAAGAAAGGAAGAGGAGACCATTGTGACCCCAAGATGCAAGTCCCAGACTCTCCACCTGCCCATTCTGTCTCTGCCCCAGCATACTTGCCCAGCCGCTCTGTCTCCTGGTAGGGCACGTAGATGTTGTTGAGGCCACAGAGGAAGGCAGTCAGGATGATCATGAGGATGAACATGAACCTGGAGAGAGTGGGATGTGGAAGGGTCAGTGTAGGTCACTACACTGGGAGAGGTCAGGCTTTGGGAAGAGGGATCAGGGTGATGGGCTTTCCTAGTTCTCTACTTGACAAGTATTCAATTTGGTTATAATTAAGAATAGGGGGCCGGGCACGGTGGCTCACGCCTGTAATCCTAGCACTCAGGGAGGCCAAGGTGGGTGGATTGCCTGTGCTCATGATTTCAAGACCAGCCTGAGCCAGAATGAGACCTCATCCCTAAAAATAGGAGGGCATTGTGGCAGGTACCTCCCACAGCAACTTGGGAGGCTGAGGCAAGAGAATTGCTTAAGCCCAAGAATTTGCTGTGAACTATGTCGACATGGCACTCAACCAAGGACGACAAAATGAGATTGTGACTCAAAAAAAAAAAAAAAAGGAAAATTGGGGAGTGGGAAATGAGAAGGGATTTAAAGTAGCAACAAGCAGATACTCTCCTTTAGGAATAATGGGTCAAAGCTGGGGATGGACCAGTCTACAGGGAGGGACTGAGATGCTGAGACATGTGGGAATGGCACAAGGATGGCTGGAGTCAAAGAATCCTATGGGACTGGAGTTATCACTGGAAGAGTTAAAGCCGAATGTGAGAAAGAATTACCCTGCGGCAGAGAGGGCTAGAAGAATGCCAGGGTGGGGTGGGAGGGTCTTTCTCAAGCTTAACTGGGCTGAAATTGTTAAAAAACATAACTAGGGCTTTTCCCACCAAGGGCATCCACTCTGATTCTACTTCAGGCAGGGGATTCTTAGGGAAGGGCCAGGTTTGGCTGAACATGGTTAGGTGATAAGTACTCAGAAGACCAGATAATGTTGTAGAGCAGTTGCAGAGCGGGAAGGAACCAAAGGAACCCCAGATTCCAGTGCCTTGGCTTTCCTCAAAGGTGGGAAAAATGAGGCCCAGAGAGATATCATGGAGATAGTGACAGAACTGGGACCAGAACACTCAACCAAAGGCTCTTTCTGCTATGAGTGTGGTTCGTCATTTTTTCTGGGGTCGTGGGCTTCTTTCATCTCGTTAGGTGAAAGTTGTAGACCTTCTCTGCAGGGAAATAAATGTATATTTACACTCCAACTTTTGCCTATAGTTTCAGGGGTTCAGAGGTCTCTGAGCCTATGGCTCTGGAAGAGTGCAGGTTAAGAACCCCTAGTTATAGCAGTGCTGGGAGTTTCAGAAGGAGGCTGAGTGGAGTCTATCAGAAGGAGTGTGCTCTGAATGGGACAGTACACACCGGATCATGTCGTCGATCATCTTGCCAATGGAAATCTGCAGCGTGCCCAGTGACTCGTGGGCTGGCAGAATGTAGGCCAGGCGGGTGAAGCTGAGCATGCTGGTGACAGCAAAGAGCACCTCTGCCAAGAACTGGGGATCCTCCGTGCGCCACTCGCTTCTCTCTGAGCAGGGTGGAATGGGGGCTGCAGCTGAGAGCCGAAAGGCAAGAATAAAGAGAAACTGGGGAGTTCAAGACCAAGTCAGGGGGACACTCACCAGCTGTGGTGAAATAATGGCAGGCAGCTCCATCAGGCATATCCTGGCAGTGCATGTGAGCAAGCCCAGCCAGGAGGAGGCGCAATGCAAAAGCTGCCAGGTACAGGGACAGGATGACCACATCTAGGAAGTTCCACCAGTCCAGGAGGTAACTGCGCAGGCCCTCGATCCACACTTCCTTGCACTCAAACCATAGGAAGCCTGAAGTAAGGTTGCAGGGGGACAGGAGAGGATAGGGTGGAACTGTCCTCCTCCTACATCAGAGTTAAATTATGGTGGGGGAATGGGGAGGGATCCTATGAAGGAGCTAAGACATTACAGGGTGAAGTCAGTGAAATGTAAACATTTAATCTACTCAGGTCAAAGAGATCTCATATAAGAATAAACAAGCCTCTTTACTGAAGCAGGCTTATTGCTGGTGTGATCTGCACTGATGGTTAGTCAGCAGACATTCAGCAACTGAGCAACATTGGGAGAGGCTGTTTATTGGAGGGGATGATTTAAATCGGTTTCTCCTCGCCCTCCACAAAATAAATATTGGGCAAGTATTTAAAGAGTATTGATCTGAAGGGGTTCCAAATTATCAGCCTGCTCAGGGTGCCCATGTCTCAGTGAGGTCCAGTAGCAGACCTGCTGGTAGGGGGTCTTGGGAGCTGGACCCCCCTTGTGGCTGGATCCTGCCACATTGAACCTATTTCCTTTCCCTGGATAAAATTATATGCTTTTTTACTCATAGTCCCCTCCACCTAGAGTGCTCTTCCTCAACCTTTGGAAGTCCAGCTTACCTTTGTGGCCCAAGTCACATATTGCCTCCTTCACGAAGCCTTCCTTAACCAGGTGGAGTGAGTTGCTCCCTGTTCTGTGTTCTCACAGCTCTCTGTTCCTATCTCTGCAATGCCATCATTGTGAGTGCTGCAGGCTTTCTCCATGGGCCTGTCTCTACCCTAATCATCCCCCCAATCTGAAGCTCCTCTAGGGCAAGGACCATATCTAATTTGTCTCTTTGTCCCTGGTGCCCAGAACAAATTAAACAAATATTTGTTAAGCTCCTACCCTATGCCAGTAGGATCCTGTGGTAAGACATAGTCCCTGTCCTCCCAGGGTTTATGATCTAGTGACGGACACAGGCGAGTAAGTAAGTAGGTACAATACAATGTGGTAAATGCTAAGACTGGGCAGGGGAACAGAGGGACTGTTACGAGAGTATTTAGGAAAGGATCCTCACTCAGATTTGGGCCCTAGGAAGGCATCTCAAAGAAAGCATGCCTAAGCTGGGACCTGAAGGAGGAGTGGGGGCCCAGGGCAAGCGGCAATGTGAGAAGGGGAAAGTGCTTTAGGAAAAGTAAATGAGTAGCCTGGGGTGTGGCGGTCCATGCCTATAGTTTTAGCTATTCAAGAGGCCAAGGTGGGAGGACCTTTTGAGCCCAGGTCAAGACCAGCTTGGGCAACATAGTATGATTCCATCTCAAAACATAAATAAATAAAAGTGCAAATGTGCAGAGGCCTGGAGACAAGCATGAATTTGTATGTATGGTAGGAGAGTACCTTGTGAGGGTAGGGCACATGTTAGTAAATGTGTGTTGAATGGATGGCTGGAACCATATTTAACTTATCCTTATATTCTCAGGGCTTCACTCACAACAGAGCATCAGCAAAAATTTATTGCATGAATAAATGAGTTTTGCTTCATGTGTTTATAAGACTTTTCTTCCTCCATAGGCAGGAATAACATTGGTTTCATCTCCACACAGCACTGGTCAATAAGTATTTAGTAAATAATAGGATAAGAAACTTTTTCTCTTGGGCTGCTCTTGTTTTCTTTCCCTGAAGTTTCTGGGCCCAGTTTCCTTTCTGAATCATTGATGAGCTTGGTACAGGGTAGAGTAGTAGACTTAGTATACTGGTGGCTTGGGAGTTTGCTAACTAAGCCAGAGCTAAATGAGGGGAGGACAGCTGAAGAAAGAGCCACCAGTCTAGCCTACTGAGCTGACTAGAGAGGCTGGGGATTCTTGTAAAATGTATTTGCTAAATTGTTTGAGAATACTTGACTCTGCTGTAGAAGAAAAGAAAACCAGTGGAATGGATGAAACTTATACATTATGTGTAAATAAGCTGGTTGCCTGCATGATGTGTTGAACAAATGAAGTAAGTAGAGCATACATGGAAAGGGATGGACAGACACTAAATGTTCATGATACACTAAATAAGCATGAGGCATATGAGGGCCCTAGTACTCATCAGATCTTAAATCTGCTAATTACTGGTGACATTCACTCTGGCTCCACATGTCCTCTGCCCAAAAAATACAAATGAAATTCATCGTTGCTCATCATGATAATTGACAAGCTACCGCTGTGGCCAGACATTCTTGTCACTGTGTTTCGTTTATAGATCAAGTCTTGGGGCTCGGCGCCTATAGCTCAACCAGCTAAGGCGTCAGCCACGTACACCTAAGGTGGCGGGTTCGAATCCCCAGCCCGGACCCGCCAAACAACAATGACGGCTGCAACCAAAAAATAGCCGGGCGTTGTGG
>NW_003852396.1:30437162-30439881 GCF_000181295.1 Otolemur garnettii | reverse complement strand
AAAAAAAAAAAAAAAAAAAAAAGTCTTGGGCCCAGGCCCAGGCGTCTTCTGTCTGTTGTATCCCCTACTTGAACCTCAACTGTAGTCCTCATAACTGTCCTCATACCCCTACCACTTACGGACTTAATCATAATTTTATTTGTTTGTTTTTTCCAGTTTTTGGCCGGGGCTGGGTTTGAACCCACCATCTCCGGTATATGGGGCCTGTCCCCTACTCCTTTGAGCCATAGGCACCGCCCTCTTTGTGTTTTTTTGGTTCTTTTGAGATAGAGTCTTACTATGTCACCCTCGGTGGAGTTCAGTAGCATCACAGCTCACAGCAACCTCAAACTCTTGGGCTTAAACAATTCTCTTGCCTCAGCCTCCCAAGTAGCTGGAACTAGGGGCACCTGCCACAATGCTTGGCTATTTTTTTTTTTTTTTTTTTGTAGAAACAGAGTCTCACTCTATCGCCCTTATAGAGTACCGTGGCATCACACAGCTCACAGCAACCTCCATCTCCTGGGCTTAGGTGATTCTCTTGCCTCAGCCTCCCGAGCAGTCGGGACCACAGGGGCCTGCCACAACACTCAACTATTTTTTTGTTGCAGTTTGGCTGAGGCTGGGCCCCAACCCGCCACCCTTGGTATATAGGGCCGGTGCCCCACCCACTGAGCCACAGGCACCGCCCTGCTTGGCTATTTTTTAGAGATGGGGTTTCTTGCTCAGGTTGGTCTCAAACTCTTGAGCTCAGGCAAATACCCGCCTCAGCCTCCCAGAGTGGTAGGATTACAGGTATGAGCCATTGCACCCAGCCAATCCAGTGTCTTTTATGTGATGGAGGAAACTCCAGAGTGAGCAGCAACTAATGGCAAGGAGGGAGAAGAATGAGGTCCTTGCTCGGTGAGTCTACCAGAGGGCAAGGTCCCAGATGAGGGTAATGCGGAAGTCTGGTTGTATGTTCGGGGGGTACCTACAGAAGCAGAGGCCCTCCCATTGAGGTGATTGTTGTGAAGAACAGTGAGAAGGGCCTCTAAGAGAGACTGTCAGATATAAAGGGTTCTATACATGTACCTGTGACCCAAACCATGTGTAGTGAAGTCTCCCAGACACTCTGGCTGCGGCCACGAAAGGTGCTCAGCTGTGTCTCCATGACCAGGGACTCTCCCAGTAGGAAGATGAGGAACCACAAGTAGGAGGCAGAGTGCAGCAGGAACTTCAGCACGGGAATCTTGAGCAGGCGGCCCAGCTTTGGGGAAGGTAGGGAGAGCATGGCTCTCAGTTCTGTACAGTCCCTTCTTCCAGAGAGCCCTTTTGGACTGCTAAGCCTGCAGGTGACACCCTTTTCTCAGACTGACTCACTCACTATTCTGAGAATGTAGTATATATGAGACTATATATCATCTCCTTTTTTTTGGAGACAGAGTTTCACTTTGTCGCCCTCGGTAGAGTGCTGTGACTTCACAGCTCACAGCAACCTCAAACTCTTGGGCTCAAGTGATTCTCTTGCCTCAGCCTTTCAAATAGCTGGGACTGGGCGGTGCCTGTGGCTCAAAGGAGTAGGGTGCCAGACCATATGCCAGAGGTGGCGGGTTCAAACCCAGCCCCAGCCAAAAACTGCAAAAAAAAAAAAAAAAGAAAAAACAAATAGCTGGGACTAAAGGCACCTGCCACAACACCTGGCTATTTTTAGAGATGGGGTCTTGTTCTGGCTCAGGCTGGCTTCAAACCTGTGAGCTCAGGCAATCCACCTGCCTCGGCCTCCGAGAGTGCTGGGATTACAGGTGCGAGCCACCGTGCCTGGCCCTATCTATTGTCTCCTTCACCACCATATGAAGTAGGCATTATTATTTCCATTTCTGTTAGGAACTGAGGATCACAGAGGTAAAGTTACTTTCTCTTTTTTTGAGACAGAGCCTCAAGCTGTCACCCTGGGTAGAGTGCCATGGCATCACAGCTCACAGCAACCCCCAATTCCTGGGCTCAAGTGATTCTCCTGCCTCCACGTGGCTCCAAGTAGATGGGAATACAGGTGCCCATCACAATGCTTGGCTATTTTTGGGTTGCAGCCATCATTGTTGTTTGGTGGACCAGGCTGGATTTGAACCTGCCAGCTCAGTGTACGTGGCTGGCGCCTTAGCCACTTGAGCCACAGGCGCAGAGCCAAGTTACTTTCTCTTAAAGGTCCCACAGCCTCTTCAAACTCAGTCATATTAAAAAATGAACCCATCATCTTCTATCCCATCTTGCTCCTTCTTCTCCTATGTGCCCACCTCATAAAATGACCTAGTAATCCAGTCCAGAGGCTACTCCTGCCCCCACCTGTTAATCCATCTTTCACACCCCCAGTCAAAGCAGCTTTCCAAAACACAAAACTGTTGGCGGCACTCAACTCATTAAGCCTACCATTGCTTCCATCTTCACATGGCTTCTAAGGCTCTGTGAGATCTGGCCTCTGCTCACTCCCATACCAACCATTATTTAATTCCTTTCAGATTCTCTAGTGCTTTATATTCTCTCTCCCTAGAACTTTGCACATGCCATTCCTGCTTCCTGGAACACTCCTCTCCTTATTCTTTGCCTGGTTGACAGAGACAAGACTTGTTCTTCATTTTGTCCCCAGTACCAGGCACAATGCCTGGCTCATGTAGGGTGTTGGTTTTGTTTTTAAACATTATTATTATTTTTTTACAAAATGCCAATTTTATTTTATTTTTGGCCAGGGCTGGGTTTGAACCCG
>NW_003852396.1:30421703-30435812 GCF_000181295.1 Otolemur garnettii | reverse complement strand
GCACTCTACCCAGGGGGACAGCTTGAGGCTCCTGTCTCAAAAAAAAAAAAAAAAAAACTTGACACTAGGATTTATCATGTAGTCTTGACAAAAAGGAGCTGTGACTATTTCTATTCCCTGTGACTCAGATCCCTCCTCTATAAAATAGATGTGTATTGTCTACCTTCCAGGGCCATCTCAAGTTACTCAAGGGGAACATTCACAAAATTATATACCCAAAGTGTCCTGCCCAGGGCCTAGCATAAAACAAGTACTCAATAAGTGACAGTTATCATGAATCTTATTCTTAGTACCCGGGACTTGGGTGCCAGCCAGTAGCCAAGGCAGAGGAAGGGCATGGTGAGGAAGATGAGGAAGGCAACGAAGAGCTTCCAGATGGTGGTACTTCCACGCCAGCCAGCCAGGTTCCCACACCAGATGGAGGACAGAACTTGCTGGCAGATGGGGTGTGCTACAAACTAAGCAGAGAGGCACGTGAGCAGAGGCGGTGTCGCCAGGCAGCAAGGGGAAGGGAACACTGGGGGCACAACCCTCACTTCTCTGTCACTGAGACCCACCTACCCCTTTTTCCTCCCCGCATCAAGTTCCCCAAGAGAAAGGCAGCTTGCATTTCCCGTGACCATGGGCAGACCCCACCACTCTAGGCCTTGTTTCTATGAACAAGGAAGCTGAACTCCAAGATTTTCCTGGACCTTTTGAATCTCACATTTTTTATTCTAAGTCAGGAAGTGGTGGTTAGAACTGAGTACACAAGACCCAGAATTCTCAGGTTCCCTGACTTTTTAGAGATGTGGGGCACCAGCCTGGATGGTGTTAAGGAAGGGAAAAGAGGGAAAGTGGGGTTTACTGTTTTGGGGGTAGAGATGTGGGACCATTATGAAGGAAAGCTTTTGGTTAAGTTCCTGGTGGGCTAGGGTATCTGAGGGAGGATGAAAGTGAGGGACAAGGGGCTGAAAGAGGCTAGAAGGAAGCCTGTCTTTGGCCTAGGTAGGAGGGTGTCCGAATGAACTACTTGGTATTTAAGCCCTGATAGATCTAGTCTAATCTTGCTTTATAGAGTGAGGCACTAAAGTCTAGCAACAGAAAAGACTGGACCAAAGTAACTTAATAGGCTACTGGCAAAGCTGAGTCTAAGACCCAAATGTCCTGGTCTGAAGGTGGGTTCCTGGTGGGTAATGGGTCTTCTGAGGGCAGGAGAGAGGCTTGGCGCTTAGATAGAAGGTAAAAAGGGAGGGTTTGGGACCCACAGGGTCAAGGGCCTAGAATGAAGGGTGCTCTGAATCAGGGTTCAGAGGGTCCTGAAGGCAGGAAAAGGAGTTGCTTACGATTAGAGTGGGAGACACCTAGAGGTGTCAGGGCAATAGATCAGGGCAGGGCCCAGCTCACCCGCTTCTGGTTGTAGTTAACAGCCAGTCGCAGTCGAGCCAGATTGGGGATGCCTTCTTCAAAGGCCTGCTCCTGGCCTTCAGCTTCAGTCTCGCTGTCCTCGCCCAGGTCATTGAGCACTGCAGTGACCTCGCTCTGGTTCCGGCACATGCCCAGCAGCTCAAAGCCATAGTCCTGGCTCAGCGACTCCAGGGCAATGTATTCAGGCTATAGGAAAGCAGGTGCACATGTACCTACCACCCTGTGAAGCCAGGCCTGCTCAATCAGGCCACACCTCCCCAACAGCGGGCCCAGGCCACCTCTGTCCTGCCATCGCACCATCACTTCCTACAGCTGGCGTCACTGGGTCATTGCTTTTTTTTCTCTGCCACCTCGCTTATCCTTCATGCTATAAGGCACCTCTTGTGTCACTTTGCTTATCTGGTGCTATCTCTACCTCATCACTAAGTCACTTCAACCCAAACCCCTCTGTCCTCCTTTCCCATCCCTGCACTTCCCTTTTCTAGTCCTCATTTTCTGTCCCACTTTTACTCCTTATGCCTTTCATGTGCTCATTTAATTAACCCTTTTGAGCACCTACCCTATATGAGAACCTGTGCCGACAATTTTGGGAGGTGCAGGAATTGATAAGGAACTCTTGGCTCCACTTTATCAATCCTATGCTCAGTTCTATTGAGAATCCAGGCTAGGCTATCAGGAAGCTAGGTCTGAGTCCCAGTACTGTCCCTCAGGTGCTCATTCACAGTGGGCAAGGTTCTTCCCCTTTCCAGGCCTCAGCTTCTTTGCTATAATGTGGGGATTATAATTTTGCTATGTCTCCCTTTTGAGCGGCAGTGAGAATGGAGGGAAAGTCCTTCGGAAAGGAGCTCCCTTTCCTGCTGGCTGCACAGCAGGTGCTTTTTACTCTCCTAGACTTCCATGCCTCTGGGTGGGGCAGCATTCTCTTCCCCCAGCTTGCATGGCACAAACCATCCTTTCCTAAGTCTCTGTTTTAATATCACAGTTGGTTCCCCCACCTAATGGTAATCTTGAGGATGGGGACCAAGTCTGGCTTGATGCACAGGAGATGTCTGCAGATAAGTGATGGATGAACTGGAGTGGTGGTATCCAAGTCTGCAGGCTTCATGCATTCTCTGTCTTTCCTGCACAGGGTCTCTGTGTATACTTCTGCTCCCCAAGAACCTTTGCTGGACTGTAGCCACACCTCACCTTTCTGCTCCTCACTTGTTTTAAACCACCTACTTCTTCTTTTTTTTTTTTTTTTTTTGAGACAGAGCCTCAAGCTGTCCCCCTGGGCAGAGTGCCATGGCATTACAGCTCACAGCAACCTCCAACTCCTGGGCTCAAGCGAGTCTCCTGCCTCCGCCTCCCAAGTAGCTGGGACCACAGGCGCCCGCCACAACGCCCGGCTATTTTTTGGTTGCAGCCATCATTGTTGTTTGGCGGGTCCGGGTTGGGGATTCGAACCCGCCACCTTAGGTGTACGTGGCTGGCGCCTTAGCCGGTTGAGCTATAGGCACCGAGCCAAACCACCTACTTCTTTAGTTAAACTTAATGCTGCTGCTTCTAAGGGGTCTTCCCTGAACACAACGGCTGTACTATCCTGACCTGTTTTCTGGACTTTGAAAATCCTGTTAGTACCATCCATAGAGGCAATGAATGAAGCTGAGTGTGCTGGAAGTGTCTGTGCTGCAGAGGGGAACATATAGCAGGTACTCAGCAGAGATATTACTGAACATCACCTCCAAGTCCATCAGGCTGCTTTTCTTTTCTTTTACTTTTCCCCCTCCCTCCCTGCCTTCTTTTCTCCCTCTCTCCCTTTCTCATTCACTTTTTCTTTCCTTTTTTGGGGGGGGCCGGGGCTGGGGGGCTACAGGTGCCCACAATGCCCAGCTATTTTTTGGTTGGAGTTGTCATTATTGTTCAGCAGGCCCAGGCCGGGTTGGAACCCACTAGCCTGGGTATATGTGGCCTACCCAGTGGGTGCCCTACCCACTGAGCTATAGGCACTGCCTATTTTCTTTCTTTTTTTAAAAAAAGAGACATGGTCTTCCTCTGACACCCAGGTTGGGGTGTAGTGGTGCTACTATAGCTCACGTGATCCTCTTGCTTTAGCTTCCCAAGTAGCTGGGACTGCAGGGATACAACACTGTGCCTGGCTAATATTTAAAATTATTTGTAGAGACAGAGTCTTGCTATGTTGCCCAGGCTAGTCTTGGACTCCTGGCCTTACGTAAAACTACCACCTTGGGACCTCCCAAAGTACTGAGACTGTAAATGTGAGCTGCTGCACCTTCTGTTTATCTACGTTCTCTCTCCTCCTCTCTCTACCCTAAGACAGACTTAGGATTCCCCTAGCATGTCTCTTGACTGCTCTGTGCCATCAGAATGGAATCCCCCTCAGAATGGGGTTCTGGGATTTCCCGAGAAGAGAGACTAGGCCTCCTCCTCTTTCTCTTGTTTCCCATTTCCCAGAACACCCATCACATGCCCAATCACGCTCCAGTGGAGTAAAAGATAAGAGGAACCGAAGGTGAGGGGGAAGAATGAAACTGACCTTAAACTCAGGCTCCTTGCGTGCAAGGCGCCTGAGCTCGCGGCTGAGCTGGAAGGCAGCCAGCATTGCATCCTCACTGGCCAGTGACAGGTGAGCCCTGCTGGCAATGCCACGGTAGGTGTTGATGCGAGACAGGGAGAACTTCAGCAGGTCATAGCGGCGTGCATTGCTGCACTCAAGGCAGGCACAGGACACTGGGTGGGGCCGGGCAATGGTGTGGCCCTGGTCCATAAGTAGCTGTGCAATTTCATACAGGTCCTTCTGGCAGGCCAGGGTGAGTGGAGTGACACCGGGTGCAAAGCGGGAGCCATCAATTGATGAGTCAAAGAAAGCCAATGAGAAAGATCTAGTGTCTACTTTGCGACCCTTCTCCCTTTCCAACCGGGCCAGTAGGCGACGCACCGCTGCTGGCTGGTTTGTGTCCACAGCCACCAGCAAGGCTTCGTGGATCTGCCGGAAGTCAAACTTGACATTGGTCAACAGCACATCAGTGATGGCCTCATGACCCAGGCGGACGGCCAGGTTGAGAGCTTCCCTCCAGGAGCGGTCTTCTGCTTCCTCCACATTCCGCAAGGGCCCACCTGGCGCACTGCTCATGGCTTCAACCTCAGACTCCAGCAGCTGCTGCACGAGACCCAGACGGCCTTCCTGGATGGCACTCAGGAGTGGTGGTGGGAACTTGAGCTTTTTGTTCACGATTTCAGTCCAGTTAGGCTGTGGCTGGATGTAGGAGTGGAGAGGTGGGTCCTTGAGTTTCCAGCTTCCTTATTTTGGGGCCTTCCTCACCCTTCTACTCCCAGAGCCTAACTCTTTATACCCAGCCATTATTATAATCTTCCTTATCCCAAACACAAACCCGGAAGAAATTATCTTATTCACTATTTTATTGTGTAAATTCTCAGGTTAGGCAAGTGGCAGGACTGGTTGTAACTGGGAACTCCTTCCTCAGCTTGACTTCTACCCTCATAGGAACCATCCTACAGTGTGGCCACATGTGGGTATCTTGAGAAAAGGTAGGTGAGAGCAGGTGACAAGGCTACACAGGGAGCCTAACTCCACATACAGGCACAGAGGATGCCTGGGACCAGCTCCCATCTTGTTGACTTCATTTCCCAGCCACCCGTCCCTCTGAAAGTCCCAGAGGCTCTGCAAAGGGCAAGTCCAGACATGTCCACATAGGAGGGTCTTTGAAATGGCTTTCCCCAACCCCCTCAGCTCTGAGCAGGACTCCAGCAGGATCCCAACATGCTCCTCCCCCAACCCCACCAACCCCCCAGTTTTGCCCTCTGCTGCTGTGGAAGGCACTTCTCCCCTTCCATGCCACCTTGTCCCTCATCTGCCAGGCTCAGCTCCATTTTCACTGCTCTTCTCTTCTGTGACCAGGCTCAGGATTCCAGGGGTTCTTCTCCCACCCACAGAGGTCTCTTGCACCTGTCTCGCAAGAACCAGAATGCCCCTGCCACCCCTCCGGACCAATCTGTTTTATTCGCAATTAGAAATGGGACCAGGATGGGGCAGGATAAGGAAGTAGAAGGCCTCTTACCGTGAGGGGGTCCATGGCTGTGCTCACCTCTGTTGGCAGGGACCAACAGACTGAGTTCTTGCTGTCTGCTCCCCTGACTGTGCCCAGCATTCTCCTACCCATTCAAAACCCCGCCTTGGGCCCTCCCTTTGCAGGACCAGATGCTACCCCTCTGCCCTACACCCTGGGGACCAGGAGAACTGGTATCAGTGCCACACTGTGAAATCTTCTGGGAAAGGGGAGAAGGCATATTTATTCAAAGAAGATGGGAATAGAATTTGGAATGTCAGAGCTTGAGGGGACCTTTGAGAGCCTCTGGTCCAACTACCTCATTATGCAGATGGGAAACAGGAATCTGTCCAAGGTTAGACAGTCAAGCCTAGGACCACTAGGTTCCCTATAGTAGCTCCGTGAATGGGAGGCGCTTGCTCTCTCAGTTATTGGAGGTTAATTCTGGGCCCCAAGATAAATAACTAACTTGTTTAAAGGCACACAGCAGCACCATTACCTGATTATACCTGGGAAAGGAGCACACAAAGGATACTGAGAATTAAGGTCATGGGATATGGGATATCAGTCTCATGTGCAAAACCCACCCTCACTTTCCTAGTACACCACAGGATCATATCTGTCAGGCAGTATTTTTCTTTTCACTGAGCCTCCATTTTCCTTTCAGAAAAATGGGCATGAGGATGTGCATCACTCATGGACAGGAAGACGTTCTGAGTAGTGTCCCAAGGCCCAGAAGTTCCACAGGGGAAAAAATAACAGAGTTGTCCTTAGGAGAATTGGGTGCCATGGTCACAGAACCCTTGACAACTGGGCATGGGAAACCAGGCTGGGCACACAAGTGCCCTCAGGCAGAGTCCTGAGGGAATGAGTAGAGGAAAAGAGGGAGGTAAGCTTGGCTTCATCAGCCCTTCTAGTCAAGAGATACACCCTCCAGTCTTAGTCTTAGAGGATAGGCCCAGACCACAGGATCTCATGGCTCATGCTTCATGGACGTCCCCACACGTGCTGGCATGTTCTTCTACTTCTGTAGCTGAGAAGTGCAATTGGCAGATAGGGCACTGGACCCAGAAAACAGGAGGTGGACTCTCTGGAGAAGACGGGGGTGAATATGGTGATGAGGAGGGAGAAGCTGGGCAAGGCAAGGAAGTCTCTCCACAGGCAGCAGCATGCAGGGGAAGAATCTTAGTGCTGAAGGAGCCTATGGGGAGAGAAGGAAGTGAACAAAACTGAGCCTGCTCCCAGACAGGATACCACCCCAAGAACTCTGAAGGAATTTCTCCTGCCAAAATGCAGCTGTTTTTTGCACGATATTTATTACGGTTGAATATTTCATCTGAGAGACACTATAATGTATCCATCAAACATTTATTAACTGTTTATTATGTTCCTAACAGTATGCTAGGAGCTGAGGGATATAAACCAGGCTAGTCCTTATGGAATGTGGAGTTTTGTGGTAAAGATACATTCATAATGTAAATAACATTGATAAAAGCAGATGGTGAGATGAGTTAAGCCCAAGGGAATCAGAGAATGCTGTAGAAGTTAAGTGAGATTATATGGGCAGATGAGAGAAGACTTGGCAAAGAAGTATCATTCGAACAGAGACTTAAAGTAGAATTTGGACATGGAGGAAAAAGTTATGAAGGGAAATCTCAGCCCTTTCTGATAGTGTTTTATGTAGTTTGGTTTCATGCTTTTTTTTTTTTGAGACAGAGCCTCAAGCTGTCACCCTGGGTAGAGTGCCATGGCATCAAAGCTCATAGCAACCTCCAACTCCTAGGCTCAAGCGAGTCTCCTGCCTCAGCCTCCCAAGTAGCTGGGACCACAGGTACCCGCCACAACGCCCGGCTATTTTTTGGTTGCAGCCATCATTGTTGTTTGGCGGGCCTGGGCTGGATTTGAACCCGCCACCTTAGGTGTATGTGGCTAGCACCTTAGCCGCTTGAGCCACAGGCGCCGGGCCGGTTTCATGCTTATTCTTGGGACAGGCCCAATGTACCTTCCTTAGCTTGGCCAACACAATGTGAGCAGGTGCTCAACATATACTTGTTTTGAATTTGAATTATACTTGACTAAAAGTATGGTTACATATCTGGGAACTGCAGAGATCACAAAGACTAGGAGTCCAAACCAAAATATATATTTTTTTTCTGTAAAGACAGAATCTCACTCCATCACCTTCAGTAGAGTGCTGTGGCATCAGACAGCTCATAGCAACCTCCAACTCCTGGGGCTAGGCAATTCTCCTGCCTCAGCCTCCCAAGTGGCTGGGACTACAGTTGCCCGCCATAATACCCAGCTATTTTTTTGTTGCAGTTTGGCTGGGGCCATGTTTGAACCCACCACCTGAGGTACATGGGGCCGGCGCCCTACCTATTGAGCCACAGGCACTGCCCCAAACCAAAATATTTTTGGCAGTACCCCTTGGTCTCAGATTCAAGGAATGCCTAGTTGTTACATAACAACTGCCTGTCCCCAAGCATCTTACCTGCACAGATGGGGCACTGTCCACTATCCTGGCTACCACCATTTTGGGCTTGGGTTCGGTGTTTTCTTTGCTGTGCTCTTGCTGTCCCCCTCTTGTTTGACCGAGACTTAGAGTTGAACGGAGGCCTGTGAGAAAGAGCAGTTAAAGACCAACTATGAGTAAGAGGCCATTAGGGTTGAAGGAGCCTAGAATCAGGGCAAAAATAAGTAGAATAGTTGATGTGCACCTAGAAACCCTGGGTTGGAGTCCTGGTTTTCCCATTTGACACATAAAACTTGAAGGAAGGGCTCAGCGCCTGTGGCTCAAGTAGCTAAAGTGCCAGCCACATACACCTAAGGTGGCTGGTTCGTATCCAGCCCAGGCCCGCCAAATAGTAGTGATGGCTGCAACCAAAAAAAATAGCTGGGCATTGTGGCAGGCGCCTGTAGTCCCAGCTACTTGGGAGGCGGAGGCAGGAGAATCGCTTGAGCCCAAGAGGTAGAGGTTGCTGTGAGCTGTGATGTCATAGCATTCTACCCAGGGTGACAACTTGAGGCTCTGTCTCCAAAAAAACAAAAAACAAAAAATAAAAACTTGAGGGAAGATGTTTAATCCTTGAATATCTGAGAACAGAGCTTCTATTACTGCGTTCAGTTTTTTTATTGAAATACCCTGTATGATGCACATACCATATTTACCCTTTTTAAAGTATACATTCAGCTGGGTGTGGTGGCTCACACTTGCAATCCTAGCACTCTGGGAGGGCAAGGCAGGTGGATTGCTTGAGCTCAGGACTTTGAGACCAGCCTGACCAAGAGGGAGACCCCATTTCAAAAATAGCCTGGTGGTGTGGTAGGCGCCTATAGTCCCAGCTACTGGGGAGGCTGAGGTAAGAGGATTGCTTAAGCCCAAGAGTTTGAGGCTGCTGTGAACTATGATAGCACAGCACTCTTCTGAAGGGAACAAAGTGAGACTGTCTCAAAAAAAAAAAAGTGTACATTCAATGGTTTCAGTATATTCACAAGGTGTATAATCACAACTATCTAATCTAGAACATTTGTATAACCCCTGAAAGAAACCCTGACCCCTTTAGCAGTCACTCCTCATTCCTCTGACCTATCTACATTGACAATCTCTTATCTACTTTCTGTTTCTATGAATTTTCCTATTTTGGACATTCCATATAAATAAAATCAATATATGGTCTTTTGTGACTGACTTCTCATACGTAGCATAATGTTTTTAAGGTTCATCTATGCTGTAGCAGTACTATATTTCTTTTATATGGCTGAATAATATTCCATGCTTTATCAGTTGATAAACACTTAAGTTGTTTACACTTTTTGGCTATTATGAATGATGCTGCTATGAACACTTGCTTTTAGGATTTTAGGATTTTTTGTGAATACTGTTATAAATTCTTTGGGGTAATTATCTATGAGTAGAATTGCTGGGTGACATGATTACTCTGCATTTAGGTTCTTGGGAAACTGCCAAACTGTTTTCTAAAGCAGCTGCCATTTTTTTTTTTTTAGAGACAGAGTCTCACTTTATTGCCCTTGGTAGAGCGCCGTGGCGTCACAGCTCACAGCAACCGCCAGCTCTTGGACTTAGGCGATTCTCTTGCCTCAGCCTCCCAAGTAGCTGGGACTACAGAGGCCCATCACAATGCCCAGCTACTTTTTTGTTGCAGTTTGGCGGGGGCTGGGTTTGAACCTGCCACCCTTGGTATATGGGGCCAGCACCCTACTCTCTGAGCCACAGGTACCACCCAGCAGCTGCACTATTTAACATTCCCATTGGCAACATATGAGCATTCCAGTTTCTCTATATCTTTTTTTTTTTCTAGACACAGAGTCTCACTTTATCACCCTCAGTAGAGTGCTGTGGCATCACAGCTCACAGCAACCTCCAACTCCTGGACTTAAGCGATTCTCTTGCCTCAGCCTCCCAAGTAGCTGGGACTACAGGCACCTGCCATAACACCTGGCTATTTTTTTTGTTGCAGTTGGCTGGGGTTGGGTTTGAACCCTCCACCCTTGCTATATGGGACTGGTGCCCTAACCATTGAGCACAGGCACCACCTCAATGTCTGTGTATCTTTGCCAACACTTGTTATTGTCTGTCTTTTTGATTATAGCCCACTAATGAGTGTGAAGTGATCACTGTGATTTTGATTTGCATTTTCCCTAATGACTAACCATGTTGAGCACCTTTTTTTTTTCTTCTTTCTGAGATAGGGCCTCACTTTCTTACCTGGCTAGACTGTAGTGGTATCTGGATAGCTTCCAGTAACCCCTAAGTCCTGGGCTCATGTAATCCTGTTGTCTCAGCTTCCAGAGTAGCTGGGACTATAGGTGTGTATCACCACACCCAGCAAATTTTTTCTTTCATTTTTTGTAGAGATGGGGTCTTGCTATTGCCGAGGCTTGTTCTGAACTCCTGACCTCAAGTGATCCTTCTGCCTTGGCCTCCCAAAGTGCTGGGATTACAGGCATGAGCTTCTGTGTCCAGCTTGAGCATCTTTTTTTTTTTTTTTTTTTGGAGATAGAGTCTTACTTTGTCACCCTGGATAGAGTGACATGGTGTCATAGCTCACAGCAACCTCAAATTCTTGGGTTCAAGTGATTCTTTTGCCTCAGCTTCCCAAGTAGCTGGGACTACAGGTGCCCACCACAATACCGGCTATTTTTAGAGACTAGGTCTCATACTGGCTCAGGCTAGTCTCAAACCTGTGAGCTCAGGCAATCTACCTACCTTGGCCTCCCAGAGGGCTAGGATTACAGGTGTGAGCCACTGGGCCTGGCCAGCTTGAGCATCTTTTTATGTGCTTACTAACCATTTGTATGTCTTCTTTGCAGATAAGTCTATTCAGATCCTTTGTCCATTTTAAAAATTAGGTTATCTTCTTATTGTTGACTTATAAAGGTTCTTTATGTGGCCCACATACAAGAATCTTACTGAATATATGATATGTAAATATTTCCTCCCATATTCTTTTAACTTTCTTGGAAATATCCTTTGAAGCAGAAAATATTTAAATTTTGATGAAGTCCCTAGAATGCAGTATACTCACATTCAGACCTAGATCCAAACCTGACAACATGTGGACAAGGACATCTTTTCTCTATTACCCTTAGATGCAGACACTAAGAGATCAAGAATTAGACGCAAAGATAATCTCTGACCTAACTGAAGCCAAGAGCAGGGAGACAAATGTAGTGGTTTGTGCCTGTAGTTTTAGCTACTTGGGAGACTGAGATAGGATGATCACTTGAGATCAGGAGTTTGAGACCAGCCTAGGAGATACAGTGAGACCCTAACTCTTTAAAAAAAAAAAGAGCTGGCCCCCTCATATTCGTACTATGGGAGGCCAAGGTGGGTGGATTGCTTGAGCTCAGGAGTTTGAGAGCAGCCTGAGCAAGATAGCAAGGCACTTTTTCTACTGAAAATAGAAAAATTAGCTGGGCATTGTGGGTGCCTGTAGTCCCAGCTGCTTAGGCGTTAAGAGGATTGCTTGATTCCAAGAATTTGGTGGTGTTGTGAGCTATGATGCTATGATATTCTATCCAGAGTGACAGAGTCTCAAAAAAAAAATAGAGGTTATGCACAGTGGCTCATGCCTATAATCCCAATGTTTTGCGAGGCTGAGATTGAAGGGCCATTTGAGGCCAAGAGCTCAAGACCAGTCTGGGAAACACAGTGAGACCCTTATCTCTTCCAAAATTAGAAAAATGAGCCAGAGGTTTTTGCCAGTTTTTTGGGAGGCTGAGGTGAGAAGATCACTTGAGCCTGGGAGTTTGAGGCTGCAGTGAGCTGTGATGACCCCACTGCACTCTAGCTCAGGTGACAGAAGAAGACTCTGTCTCAAAAAAAAAAAAAAAAAAAGAGTAGGAGGAGGAAGGACAGCTACATAAGGGCAGTAAAGTTTGGGGTGGTAATTTTAAGTGTTTCACGTTGACCTACTTACCTCTGGTCTTGTACTTTCTGTCTTTTCATCCTGCCCACATCATCATTCTTGGAGTTTTGCTCCTCTGTTCTGGGCTCTGTGTTAAAAATGCTCATTAAAACTAGCTCATTAGCAAAAGAGTCTTCACACGTTTCATTCTTTTAAGACTATTCTTTCTGCCCTCTTTGCTTACTAATTCTTCCTTAATTTTCATGTCTTTGATGAAATGATAATTCCTTTATGTTTTTCCTGGAAAGTACTTATCACAGTTTTAAGTTTTAAATTTATTTGTGTGACATGGACATGTATTGTTCCATTAGGGTAGGAACATTGCTATTTTATTTACCGTGGTATCCCTAGCAGTGCGACACCTAGCACAGTGATCAGCACATAAGAGATGTTCAGAAAATACCTGTCAAATGAACATTAGTAAAAAAACACTATCTGCCCAGTTATCCAGAATTTATTAAATTTTTTGTACAGCATTTAATATATTTCAATGTGTTTTCATAGCGCCAGTGCCCAGCCTATAGTAGGTGCCCCAAAATGATTAGTTCCCTTCTGTTCTCCTCTTAAAATAATAAGAGACAGCCTTCCTTACATGGTAGACAGCTTTGGAAATGCTTGTTGCCTCCTGGTATTCATGCCTCCCCTTGAGCATGAGCTGGACTTGGTAACTTGCTTCTAATGAATAGAATATGGTATGCCGTAAAAGCAATGAGATGGCATTTCTGTGACTAGGTTACAAAAGACTGTGATTTCTCTCTCTCTCTGGGGATAATTCTTGGTCTCTCATTTGCTCATTCTGATGAAACAAGCTGCCATCCTGTGAGATGCTCCATGGAGAGGCTCTCACGGCAAAGGAACTAAGGGAAGCCTAAGTCCAACAGTCCCTGAGGAACTGCATATCACCAACAGCTAGGTGAGTGAGTTAGGGAGCAGATCTTTTCCAGTTGAGTCTTGAGATGACTGCAGCCTGTGACAAACCCAGAGCCGGAGGACCCAACTAAGCCATGCCCACATTTTTAACTATAACAAACTGTGAGATGGTACATGTTTTAAGCTATTAAGTTTTGGGCTAATTTCTTATTCAACAAGAGATAACCAATATGCCCTATTTTTGCAATGAAATTATACACCCATTATTTTACTATTTTGTTTAGTCCTTTGAAATGCAGATAAACCTTTTTCCTTTTAAGAATTTTCACACTAAAACAATAAACCATTCTGTTCTGTTAACTTTTCAAAGTTTCCTCTCTCTTCCTGTCTAGAATAGTAAAAAGAATCAGAGCTTTAGGATTCAAATCCTGGCTCTACTAATTAACTAGCTGTGTGACTCAGAAATATCTCCTGAAATCTCAAATTCTTTTGTAAAATGAGGATAACAACGTGTATTTTCTAAGTTTGTTGTTGAACATTAAGTAAAGTAAGTAAAAATACCCAGCAATGTCTAATACAAAGCAGAATTCTAAACTTTCTTATTCCTTTCTTCCTTTGTGGTAAAACTACACTATTCCCCAACCTTATTTCTGTAATAAACTACATATACCACTACCCTGATTTAATTATCTTTCTGAGATAATCACAGAACAAAAGGAGTAGATACTTTTTGGTTTAATTCCTTCACTTCGAAGATGAGGGCACTGAGGCCCAAAGAATAAAGATTCCTGTTTCCTAGATTCCTAGGCCAGTGCTCTGTCAATTACTATACAACATTTGATTTCTCTCCAGTAATAAGACACTGAAAAGTGTCTTTTCTAGTGTATGAAGTCCTACTTGTGAGTCATTCCTATATAGCAATGGTACATTCAGACAGAAAGGTCATTGCTAGGGACTGTAAAGAACAGGTCAGGGGCCTCACCTGTACTATCTGGATGACTAGTCCCTGGTTCTGTGTGGTTGTTCTCTGGGCTTGCCATCCTGGCTGGAGGTGTCCGGAGGGCAGCTGAAAGCACCATGCGGGCTGAACGCCCCAGAGCCCCCGGCTGCAGCTGTGTTAGTATGTTCCTAAGCTCTGAAATTTTCTTGGTGTTTCTGCAGGGAAACAGAGTATGTGGTTTCATTCGAGACAAAGACTCCATTCTGCTCCCCCAAGCCAATGGCATCTAACCAAAAAAGCTGGTCTGATATATAGATAGGGTTAGGCTTAGGTATGTGATGAATTCAGCAAATCCAGGTTGGGTTTGTGCCTAGGTAGACTTTTTTTTTTTTTTTTT
>NW_003852396.1:30416841-30418098 GCF_000181295.1 Otolemur garnettii | reverse complement strand
AGCTTGAGGCTCTGTCTCAAAAAAAAAAAAGAATGTCTTTCTTGCAAAGCATGGCTTTGGCTTCATTTTCATTCACTGTTTAATATTTTCCAATTTTGCCATTACAATCCCTTTTTGTGCCTACCATTAATTTTGAAATATTTTTAATTTTCCAGGGTTTTCGGTTTTTCTTTACCTTTCTTATGAATGTTAGAGTGAATACTACTAAAAGGGGTATGGGTATGTAGAGATAGTTAATTTAACCTTAACTCTGAATGAGATTAATCATTCGGAATTGGGTGGCGCCTGTGGCTCAAGGAGTAGGGTGCTGGCCCCATATACCAGAGGTGGTGGGTTCAAACCCGGCTCTAGCCAAAAACTGCAAAAAAAAGAGAGAAAAACAAACAATCTTTAGGAATTCAGCTTCTGAGCACAGGGTAGTTGGTGTCTTGGCCTAGGTTCAAATCTACTCTAAGACTTATTTGGCAGTGTGACCTGGGATACCTTACTAGATTTCTGTATTTTTGTTTTGTACTAGAAAATTGGTGATCATGATATTTTAGAAGGTTAAAAGCCCTTATGTTCTGCTTTTATTATAAAATACCAATTGGAATGATACATTAAGAAAAAAGCCTATGAAAATTTTAGACAAATTATAAAATTGAGTGCCATCAATTTGTTTCCATCTGTCTCCTGTAGAAATGTTTCAGGACCTCCCTTTACCACTGCACTGTTCCATATCGTATTCGCATATATGTTTCACCCTGCTGTTGATGTTCAATGCCTTTCTGACATGGTTCTGGAGTTGCTGACTCCTTTTTTCTTTTTCTTTTTTGGAGACAGAGCCTCAAGCTATTCCCCTGGGTAGAGTGCTGTGGCATCACAGCTCACAGCACCCTCCAACTCCTGGGCTCAAGCGAGTTTCCTGCCTCAGCCTCCCAAGTAGCTGGGACTACAGGCGCCCGCCACAATGCCTGGCTATTTTTTGGTTGCAGCCATCATTGTTGTTTGGTGGGCCGGGCTGGATTTGAACCCGCCACCCTAGGTGTATGTGGCTGACGCCTTAGCCACTCAAGCCACAGGTGCTGAGCCGCTGACTCCTTTTTTCCTCTGCTCCACTATGGTCCTAGAGGTGCAGAGAAATTTAGATGGCCAAAATGGAAAAGACTCTGGGAAACCTTATTTATCCTGAAATTAGTGTGACCATATGTCCTGGTTTGGCTGGGACAGTTCGGCTTTATGTCTGTTGTCTCATTATAATTTTTTTTTTTTTTTTTT
>NW_003852396.1:30411495-30416636 GCF_000181295.1 Otolemur garnettii | reverse complement strand
TTGTTGTTTGGCGGGCCCGGGCTGGGGATTTGAACCCGCCACCTTAGGTGTATATGGCTGGCGCCTTAGCCGCTTGAGCCACAGGTGCCGAGCCTGTCTCATTGTAATTATTAATGGCACTCTCTTTTGACCTTAAAGTATCTTGGTTTCAATGATAAATTTTATGCTGACTCACTCTATCTACAACTCGCCTTTGAAAGTTTACTTATATAAAAAAAAATCAAATAAACAAAAAAGAAAGGTCACTTACATAATGAACATTTACACTAAAAGCTTACTTTGCTTTAGGCATTGTTCTCATTGTTCTAGGTACCAGAAATACCTTACAGAACAAGACAGACAGCTCCCCAATCTCACAGTTTTCATTTTATTGAATTTCCAGGTTAACAGAGATCTAGATCCATTCATGTCAGCTCTCAGCACTGCAATACTGAAACCTGGGAGTGCATACCAAACTAAACTGCCTCCCTCCTTTGGTCCTTTTATTTTCTTTCTTTCTTTTTTTTTTTTTTTTAGCCCTTTCTATAATGGAAGAACAAATCTCAGGCCAAGCTTGACTATTTCAGCTCTCTGGGTCTCTCCTAAGGCTATACTATAAAAGCATTTACTTTTTTTCCTTTCCTGATGCTATCTTTTCTTTTTCTCAGTCATTTCAACAGTAGTAACTCCTGTGAGGTTCACACCTATGAATTGGAATTCCTTTGGATATCAAGTATTGTGCATAGAAAGCAGAAAGGTAAAATGACAGAAGACTTGATTTCTAATCTGAACTCTGTTCTGACTCATTGTATAACTTTGGATATATAAGTATCCCTTTCTGAGATATAAAATGAGGTGGTTAGGGCATGATGATCTTTAGTTTTTTTTTTTTTCATCTCTAAAATTATGACTTGGGCTTTGTGTGATTAAATATTCATATTTGTGGCTGGGAACAGTGGCTCACGCCTGTAATCCTAGCATTATGGGAGACTGAGGCTGGTTGATCGCATGAGCTCAGGAGTTCCAGACCAGCCTGAGCAAAGCAAGACCCCATGTCTACTGAAAATAAAAAAAGTGGCCAGGCTTTGTGATGGGCACCTGGAGTCCTAGCTACTTGGGAGGCTGAGGCATGAGGATTGCTGGAACCTAGGAGTTCTGAGGTTGCTGTGATCTATGACGCGATGACACTCTACTCAGGCCAACAGAGTGAGATTCTGCCTCAATAAATAAATTAACAAACAAATAAAATAAAAACATTCTTTTTTTTGAGACAGAGTCTCACTATGTCATCCTCAGTAGGGTGCCGTGGCATCACAACAACCTCCAATTCTTGGGCTTAAGCAATTCTCTTGCCTCAGCCTCCCAAGTAGCTGGGACTACAAGCGCCTGCCACAAGGCCCGGCTATTTTTTGTTGCAGTTGACATTGTTTAGCTGGCCCGGCCTGGTTCAAACCTGCCATACCCTCAGCCTATGTGGCTGGTGCTGTAACCACTGTGCTACGGGCACTGAGCCAAACATTCACATTTTTAAGTGAAATATGCTGGAGGGAACTGGTGGGAAAGATAAAAGGAGACAAGAAAGTAGGAGGAGAAGACTCAGATAGGCTTAAGAAGAAAGAGTAATTAGAAAACTGGCTGAGGCCAGTAGATGAAACAGCCTTCCACTGGAAGAATATGCCATCTAAAACTTTCGTACTGAGATCCTGTCTCTAATAAAAATAGAAAAATGAGGCTGGGTGCCTGTAGCACAGTGTTTATGGTGCCAGCCACATACACCAAGGGTGGTGGGTTCAAACCTGGCCTGGGCCAGCTAAACAACTGCAACAAAAAAATAGCATATGCATGAATGTATTCATGATTTATGTGTATTTGACTTAATAAAATTAAAAAAAAATAGCCAAGCATTATCTCACACATCAATGGGGAAGAGAGATGAATAGAACCTTCTCTAAAGAAGATAGATGAATGGCTCGGCACCTGTGGCTCAAGCGGCTAAGGCACCAGCCACATACATCTAAGGTGGTGGGTTCAAGTCCAGCCTGGGCCCGCCAAACAACGATGGCTGCAGCTGCAACAACAACAACAACAAAACAGCCAGGCGTTGTGGCGGGCGCCTACGGTCCCAGCTACTCGGGAGGCTGAGGCAGGAGACTCGCTTGAGCCCAAGAGTTGGAGATTGCTGTTAGTTGTGATGCCACAGCACTCTACCCAGGGCGACATCTTGAGGCTCTGTCTCAAAAAAAAAAAAAAAAAAAAAAGAAGATAGATGAATGGCTGTTAAATACATGAAAAGATGCTCATCATCCCTAATTATTAAAGAAATGCAAATTAAAACCACCCTGAGATATCATCTAACCCCAGCGAGAATGGCCTATATCACAAAAATCTCAAACTGCAGATGCTGGTGCAGATGTGGGGAGAAAGGAACACTCTTACACTGCTGGTGGGACTGCGAACTAATACAACCTTTTTGGAAGAAAGTGTGGAGAAACCTCCAAGAACTTAACCTAGACCTCCCATTTTTTTTTTTTTTTTTTTTGAGACAGAGCCTCAAGCTATCCCCCTGGGTAAAGTGCCATGGCATCACAGCTCACAGCAACCTCCAACTCCTGGGCTCATGCAAGTCTCCTGCCTCAGCCTCCCAAGTAGCTGGGACTACAGGCGCCCGCCACAATGCCCGGCCATTTTTTGGTTGCAGCCATCATTGTTGTTTGGTGGGCCTGGGCTGGGGATTCGAACCCGCCACCTTAGGTGTATGTGGCTGGCGCCTTAGCTGCTTGAGCCACAGGCGCCGAGCCTAGACCTCCCATTTGATCCTGTAATCCCATTACTAGGCATCCATCTAGAAGGAAAAAAACTCTTTTATTATAAAGACACTTGTACTAGGCTGTTTATTACAGCCCAATTTACAATTGCTAAAATGTGGAAACAGCCTAAATGCCCTTCAACCCAGGAATGAATTGGCAAGCTGTGGTATATGTATACCACGGAATACTATTCAGCTATTAAAAAAAATGGAGATTTCGCAGCATTTGTATTAACCTGGATGGAGGTGGAACACATTATCCTTAGTAAAGCATCACAGGAATGGAGAAGTATGAATCCTATGTATTCAATTTTGATATGAGGACAATTAATGATAATTAATGACATGGTAGGGCATGGGGAAGGGGTGAGGGCAAGGACAAGAAAAAAAGAAAATAGTGACTAATTCAAGGTGGCACCTGTGGCTAAGTGAGTAAGGCGCCAGACCCATATACCGAGGGTGGAGGGTTCAAACCTAGCCCCGCCAAACTGCAAAGAAAAAAAAGAAAATAGTGACTAATTCTCACATAAATTGGATTTGATTTTGTCTAAAGTACATCACTTAAATATTAATTTTTACTTGTTAATATGTTGTTTAGGATACAGGATACAGGATACTGCATCCTCATTTAAAAGTCAATTATGTTTATAATTTCCCCTTTATAATATTATATATGCATTTTTATAATATTATATTTTTTCCAATATTTTTTCCAATTTTAATATCAGGTGTATCCAGATTAAACAGAATGATTTTGAAGTATTTCTTCTTTTTCTATTGTCTATAAGACTTGGCGTGATCCGTTTTTTAAATTATCTTTTATTTTTATTTATAATTTAATTTTATTTATAATTATTAGTTGTCTATTTTTTGAGACTTTGGAAAAAAATAAGAAGTTAATTGGTGATTCTATACTGAACCTCAAGAGTCAAAGCATTCTATTATAGTCATACTCTTATTTGACAATGTGAATGTTACTTTCTTTGCATTACTATTATTATTATTATTATTAACACTTCATTGCAGCAATTGTCTGATTTCTTTTCTGAATGTATTTATCTTCATTCATTCTTTACAAGGTTTTCGTTTCTAGTCCTTATCTTTAACATTGTTATTGTTGGTAAATTTTAAGCCTTTTTAATTCTGTGAAGGCAAAAAGTGGAAACCTAATAATCACATGTATATGTAAAAATAAAAAAATAATAATAATAAAAAAGAATAGCCAGGCATTGTGGCAGGCACCTGTGGTCTCAGCTACTTGGGATGCCTAGGCAAAAAAATGGCTTAAGTCCAAGAGTTGAGGTTGCTGTGTGAGCTGTAACTCCATGGCACTCTATCCAGGGTGACATGGTGAGACTGTATCTCAAAAAAAAAAAAGAAAGAAAGAAAGAAAGAAAGAAAGAAAGAAAAAGAAAAATGAGCCTGGCATTGTAGCTTACATCTGTAGTCCCAGCTACTCAGGAGGCTGAGGCAGAAGGATTGCTTGAAACCAGGAATTTGAGGTGAGCTAGGCTGATGCGATAGTACTCTAGCCTGGGGCAGCAGAGTAAGACTTTCTCTCTCAAGAAAAAAAAAAGTGCTACTCTTGTGAGCACAGAAATGATAATAAAGTTAAACAGCCTTATTGCTTACGTGGAAAAGGTTGTAGTGGTCTGGATAGAAGATCAAACCAACCACGACATTACCTTAAGCCGAAGCGTAATCCAGAACAAGACTCTTACCTCTCTTAAATTGTAATATGGCTGAAAGAGGTGAGGAAGCTGCAGAAGAAAAGAAGGAAGCTAGCAGAGATTAGTTCATGAGGTTTAATAAATGAAACAATCTCCATAACATAAAAGTACAAGGTGAAGCAGCAAGTGCTAATGGAGAGAGAAGCTGCAGCATGTTATCCAGAAGATCTACCTAACATCATTGAGGAAGGTGGCTATACTCAAAAGATTTTCAATGTAGATGAAACAACCTTCCACTGAAAGAAGAAGATACTATCTAAAACCTTTATAGCTAAAGAAAAATCAACTCCTGACTTCACAGCCACAAAGAACAGGCTGACTCTCCTGTTAGGGGCTAATATAACTAGTAACTAGGTTAAAGCTAGTGCTCTATTTACTATTCTCAAAATCCTAGAGCCCCTAAGAATTATGCTCAATTTACTTGACCTATTATACATGGTATAACAAAGCCTGGATGATGGCATTATCTGTTCATAGCATGGTTTACTGAAATATTTTAAGTGCATTGTTGAGACCTACTACTCATGGAAAAAAGACTCTTCAAAATATTACTGCTTGGCTTGGTGCCTGTGGCTCAAGCGGCTAAGGCACCAGCCACATACACCTAAGGTGGCGGGTTCGAATCC
>NW_003852396.1:30408864-30410564 GCF_000181295.1 Otolemur garnettii | reverse complement strand
AAAAAAAAAAAAATAAACCTTCTGGAAAGGATTCACCATTTTATTTTAGAGACAGAACTGTCGTCCTGGGTAGAGTGCTATGGTGTCACAGCTCACAGCAACCTCCAACTCCTGGGCTTAAGTGATTCTCTTGCCTCAGCCTTCCATGTAGCTGGGACTACAGGCACCCACCACAACGCCCGGCTATTTTTTGGTTGTAGTTGTCATTGTTTCGCAGGCCCAGGCTGGATTTGAACCCGCCAGCTCTGGTGCATGTGGCTGGAGCTCTAGCCACTTGAGCTACAGGAGCCAAGCCGGATTCACCATTCTAGATGCAATTAGGAACATTTGTGATTCATGGGAGGTGGTTAAAATATCAAAATTAAATGGAGTTTGGAAGAAGGTGATTCTAACTCTCACAGATGACTTTTGGGGAATTTCAGTGGAGGAAGTAACTGAAGATGGGGTGGATATGAAAGAAAACTAGAATTAGAAGTAGAGCCTAAAGATGTGACCTAACTGCTGCAATCTCATCGTAAAACTTGAACAGATGAGGATTTACTTCTATGGATGAGAAACAAAGTGGGTTCTTGAGATGTACTCAACTCCTGGTGAAGATGATGTAAACACTGTTGAATAGACAACAAAGGATTTAAAATATTTAGTTGATAAAGCAGCAGGGTTTAAGAGAATTGACTCCAGTTATGAAAGAAATCCTACTGTGGGCTCGGTGCCTGTGGCTCAAGTGGCTAAGGCGCCAGCCACGTACACCCAAGGTGGTGGGTTTGAATCCAGCCCAGGCCTACCAAACAACAACTACAGCTGCAACTGAAAAATTGCCGGGCGTTGTGGCGGGTGCCTGTGGTCCCAGCTACTTGGGAGGCTGAGGCAGGAGATTCGCTTGACCCCAGGAGTGGGAGGTTGCTGTGAGCTGTGATGCTATGGCACTCTACCTAGGGGGATAGCTTGAGGCTCCTGTCTCAAAACAACAACAAAAAAGAAATCCTACTGTGTTTAAAATGCTATTGAACCAGTGGTTCTCAAACTGTGGGTCGTGACCCCTTTATAACAATGAAAATACCTCCTGCATATCAGATATTTACATTATGATTCATAACAGTAGCAAAATTACAGTTATGAAGTAGCAACAAAAATAATTTTATGGTTTTCTCACAACATGAGAAACTGTATTAAAGGGTCGCAGCATTAGGAGGCATTAGGAAGGTTGAGAACCACTGTATTAAATAATATCATGCGCTATGGAGAAATCTTTTGTGAAAGAGTTGATTGATGCAGCACACTTCATTATTGTTTTATGTTAAGGAATTACCATAGCCATCCCAACCTTCAGCCATTACCAGTCAGTAGCCATAAACATAGAGACAACACTCTCTACCAGCCAAAACATTATTATGCACTGCCAGCTGAGATGATTGTTGGCATTTTTAAGTAATTTCGCCCTCGGTAGAGTGTCCTGGCATCACAACTCACAGCAACCTCAAATTCTTGGACTTAAGCAATTCTCTTGTCTCAAACTTCCAACTAGCTGGGACTACAGGCACCTGCCACAATGCCTGGTTAATTTTTTTTGTTGCAGTTGTCATTGTTGTTTAGCTGGCCCAGACAGACCAGGTTCAAACCTGCCAGCCTGGGTGTATGTGACTGGCACCATAACCACTGCGCTAAGGGTGCCAAGCCTTAAGTAATTTTTTTTTTTTTTT
>NW_003852396.1:30404424-30408590 GCF_000181295.1 Otolemur garnettii | reverse complement strand
GCCGAGCCAGTAATTTTTTTTTTATCAAGATACATACATGTGTTTTTTAGTTATAATGCTGTTGCACAGTTAACAGACTACAGTCCAGTGTAAACATAATTTATTTATTTATTTTTTAGACACAGTCTAACTGTGTCACCCTTGGTAGAGTGCCATGGCATCACAGCTCACCGCAACCTCAAACTCTTGGGCTTAAGCAATTCTCTTGCCTCGGACTCCCAAGTAGCTGGGACTACAGGTACCTGTCACAATGCCTGGCTATTTTTTGGTTGCAATTGTCATTGTTGTTTAGCAGGCCTGGGCTGGGCTTGAACCCACTAGTGCCTATGGCCAGCGCCCTACTTGCTGACCTATGGGTGCTGAGTCATAAACATAATTTTTATATGCACTAGGAAACAAAAAAATTTGTGTGATTTACTTTATCGCAGTCATCTAGCACTAAACCTGGAACATCTATGAGGTATGCATATATATATGTTTTATACAGGGAGAAAAGCAGGGGGACAAAGGAAATTGCAGAGTGCATGTCTAAGACTATAACTTTGCATGGCCGGTTGATGAGGGAACAACAATGACAGAGGGACTACAAGAGAATCTTGGGACTTTCTAGGTATGAGGTTATAAAGTATGAGAAATAGAAATAAAGCATGAGGTTAAGTTTGGACTCAAAAAGAATTTCATTATGGCTAAAGAACAAATAATCAAATAGCTGTGTACACTATTTGCAAGGCTCACTCACTTGCATCTTCCATGTGTGAGAGAGGGAAGAAGAGGAACTCTCTCTCAACTGTAAGAAAGGGTATCAAGCCCACTGATGCCTGTGTGTGTGTGTGTGCACACAGACACGCATGTCCCTCAATCAAGCCTCAATCAAGCACTGGCTTCTTATTCAGAAACCTGAAAAGGGAGGGAAAATTAAATCATTGCTTCACCATCATACATACCTGACTCAGGCCAAAGCTCACAGAGGGTGAGGAATCCATCACAGGGTCATCTAAGGAGTCCAGAGAGGAACGCACCTGCAGAAAGGATAGGCCAAAGGACTGGTAACGTGTGAAGGGCTGGGAGCAGGTCAGGCGAAGTCGATCCCATGACTCTTTTGAGGCTGGAGCCAGGAAATCATCTCAAAGAAAAAAAGAGAAAAAAGTGAAGACTAAAGGAATTGCATAAAAGGGAGGGGGAGCAGAAGACAATGTCAAACTCAGGAAGGAAAAGACAGGGACTATATCAACAAAAGGAAGGACAGATGTAATCAGTAAATGTCCCTCAGGCTTTGGTGCTCAAGTATTGCCAGGTAGGCCAGTTGGAGACTCTCAAATCTCATCCCTTGCCATTCCAGCATCACTCCTTTGTCATGATTCCACACTATTTCCAGCATCAGTATCTCTTCATTCTATACCTCTCCAGTGGCCTCATAAATATCTCATTTGAATGGGAGGTACTTGTAGAGCTGGGGCCTGGGGAGACCATTTGCCTAGAAGATTAGCTGAGATATATCGACCCTTTCTAGTCCACAAGATCTTAACCACCACGTGCCTTACACACTGACATTCCAATATCATAAATCCTTTACCTCAATTCCTAACACTATCCAGTCAGTACTTCAACCCTTCCACCTTATATGCCCCTCCAATATCACTCTTCCTTTATAACATTACAACACCTCCAATTTATTTTTTGTTTTATCTTTTTTTGAGATAGTCTTACTATGTCACCCTCAGTAGAGAGCCAAGGCGTCATAGCTCATAGCAACCTCTAACTCTTGGGCTCAAGCAAATCTTCTTGCCTCAGCCTCCTGAGTAGCTAGGAATACAGGTGCCTGCCACAATACCCATCTATTTTTAGACAGGGTCTCACTCTTGCTCAGGCTGGTCTCAATTCATGAGCTCAAGCAATCCATCTACCTTGGCCTCCTAGAGTGCTAGGGTTACAGGCATGAGCCACTGTTCCTGGCCCTAACACCACCAATTTAAACACAGACAAATCCTTACAAGATTGTAAGTCCCTAGAGGTCAAGCATCAGATCTGATGTTTCTTCTGCAATGCCTAGTGAACACAGAAATTTGCATAAACACTACATAACTTATAACCATCATATAGCCTGCCAACACTTATATAAACATTTATTCTATACCCACACCTATACATATTTATATGAACAAAGACAGAACAATCAATAAGTATGTGTAAATATAAATCCTAGTTCATAAACCTCCCCAGCTATATCATGCATTCTCATCATGCAGACCTCACACAAGAACATGCCCCTTATTAACTACCCCATCCCCTCAAGAGATACAACTAAACCCCTGGACAGGCTCCCTTCCCGAGTCTGCATCAAACAGCACTCCAGTCCTCTATAGTACTGCATCTCTCCTTTTCATAAAGACTACACCCCACCTTCCTGTTACCCTTTGCCTTCTTTACCAGCTTTAAACATGCGGACCCCCGAGCGGTTTTTCCCCTGCTTTGAGTCAGTTAGGGACATCAGCATGGTTGCAGGGAGCAGGGTGATGAAAGGTTTGTCCAGGGACCAGGAAGAACGGCCCACATCAATTTGTAGGAAAGCACAGCCACAGTTACCTGGGGACAAAAGGTTGAGAGAAGCATAAGAATGATGGGATGACTGCAAAAGAGAGAATAGGGTTGAAGAGGAAACTTGTCTACTCTAGAGTTAGCTGGAAGCCAGAAAGGTCTAGCAACATGTGTGGTCCCTCAAGGAGCCAGTAACTGAAATGGGATGCGATGCCAGGCCACTAAATGACGATGTCATGTGTTTACTGTGTTCTTCCTAGCTGGAGACCTTCTCCTAACTGAAGGGACCTGAGCTTCTCTGACCTCTGGCCCAGGTAGGCAGTGCTAAATTCTGTCTTTTAAATCCTTGCAAGGAAGCCCAACATCTCTGTACTGACAAAGCTGAAACTAGTGGTCTTTAACAGTTCTCTATTCCAGAGAATTCGAAGGACAACCTTCTCAATTCATGAACTCCTATGCAGCTTTCCCAAA
Organism: Otolemur garnettii; assembly: GCF_000181295.1. Taxonomy (NCBI): domain Eukaryota; kingdom Metazoa; phylum Chordata; class Mammalia; order Primates; family Galagidae; genus Otolemur; species Otolemur garnettii. The sequence continues at coordinate 30,405,584 of NW_003852396.1, read as the reverse complement.
TTATCCTTGCACAGTTCATCCCTCCAGCATTCTCCTGACACTAATATTTAAAGGTATACACAGATTCTATTTGTTGGCAACTATTATTACGTCAATATCCTAAGGCTTTACCCAGATCACTCAGATCAAAGCAGGGCAGGTATGTTGCATAATTTAAGGAGCACCATTCACATTATATTCCATGTGAATGGAGCCCTTGGAGTTCTCCACACAAGGACAAGGGCCACATTTCCCATCACACTCAGGTAGGACTTGTCTTACGAAGACTGCTCAACCAGAATGAAGAGAGACATCAGGGGAGTGGTGAGAGGGTGTGTCTTCCCCCAGAGGTTCCTAGGCCCCAAAGAACTCACCCACATCAATGTAGCCAATGGGCACTGCCCTCTCCAGCTGTAACTCCACTTTCAGTTGCCCACTCTTATCCTGGGGGGAGCTGAGCCAAGGTCTCCTCTGACTGTTTGTGTTCAGCAAATTCTCTACAGGATACTTGGGATCCTAAGTCAGAGTAGAAGAAAATCAGGACTCTCACTGAGTCCAAGGGAAAAAGGATGCCAAACAATGAGGGATCCCTACAGTTCCAAACCTTTCCAGGTATCCTAACATGATAGGAAATGAACTAACTTGGAGTCCATAGGAATATGGCTATCATGGGCTAAGTGGTTAATAGATACTATTTTCCTCTACCTCATTTACCAGACTACTTCACTTAATTCTCCTAACAACTCTTAAGTGGTTTCTAGTATTATTTCTTAGTTAACAAATCAATAAATTAACACTTAGAGAAGTTCAGAAACTTATCAAAGGCCACAGGCCCAAAAACCAACTGAAGCAGAGTTCCTAGGTTTCTAAAGCCAGAATTCTTAACCACTACACTGTACTATTTCTTTTATTTACATGATGTTTTCAAAGACATTTATTTATCTCCATAGTTATCCTGTGAGATAAGGCAAAGATGTGTTTTTATGAACCTGTCATTGTGAACATAGCAGTTTTTATTTTAAGTTTACAAGTGATGTGTAGACATAAAGTGATTATTAAAAGTTAACAATAGTGGCTCGGCGCCGGTGGCTCAAGCGGCTAAGGCGCCAGCCACATACACCTAAGGTGGCGGGTTCGAATCCCCAGCCCGGGCCCGCCAAACAACAATGACGGCTGCAACC
>NW_003852396.1:30401982-30404382 GCF_000181295.1 Otolemur garnettii | reverse complement strand
GAGGCAGGAGACTCGCTTGAGCCCAGGAATTAGAGGTTGCTGTGAGCGTGATGCCATGGCACTCTACCCAGGGGGACAGCTTGAGGCTCCAGCTCAAACAAACAAACAAACAAACAAGTTAACAATAGTGATACTGAGACATAAATTATAAATTCTGAGTTCTAACTCAAAGTCAGATATGCTTTGGTTGAAAGGCCTTGAGCAAACTACTTTATTTCTCTGGATCTAAATTTATTCATCCATAAGGAAAGGGGAGAGACTACACCCATGGTTTTCAACCTTGTTTTTTGTTTTAGCAATAAAACATGTATTTTTTGGGTGGTGCCTGTGGCTCAGTGAGTAGGGCACCGGCCCCATATACCAAGGGTGGCAGGTTCAAACCTGGCGCCGGCCAAACTGCAACAAAAAAATAGCTGGGCATTGTGGTGAGCACCTGCAGTCCCAACTACTTGGGAGGCTGAGGCAAGAGAATTACCTAAGCCCAGGAGTTGGTGATAAGAGCCCACAGACTCTTATCCTTACAAAACACTAGAGAACAATAGCTATCTACTAGCATTACGGTTTTCAAAGTGTACTCTGTGGAGATTCACTTACAGAAGTAGAAGGGAAGGAGACAAGTATGTCTCCAGGACTCCAACCTGTGTTTAGCTAGACCTGTGCTTTTATGTGTTAAAAAACTATTCACATACTCACACATCCATGTGAGTTTTCTGTTAAAAGATTGTTTTATCCTGAACAACTACCTTGAATATTAAAAAAAAAAGAAAAAAGAATTTAAAAAATGTATATATATATATATATATATATTTTAAGAGACAGAGTCTCACTTTATCGCCCTCTGTAGAGTGCTGTAGCAGCGTCACACAGCTCACAGTAACCTGTGACCTGTGACGCCACGGCACTCTACCAAGGGTGACATAGTAAGAATCTGTCTAAAAAAAAAAAAAGAAAGAAAACTATTTAGGATGAACATGCAGGTAAGGGGGATAAATGTAATTTTAATTTTATTTCATTTAGAAAAGGGGTTAATATACTAGTTCCTAAAGATCCCCTAAGGGTCTGAAATGTGCAAGGATGTTTTTGATTGTCATAATGACTCGAAAGCAATATTATCATTAGGGCTTGGGGCCAGGGGTGCTTAATATCCCACCATATAAATGATATTGCTATAAAATGCAGACTTAGCTCCCCAAATGTCAATGGCACCGTCTAACAAAGATCAGGGTAAGAGAGGGAGAATAGATAGGAGAAGGAGTCCACAGATAGAGCAATGACAACAGAAGAAAGAGTGAGAAGTCCCTAAGAACAGCCACATTGGATCAAGTCTGGGCTCAGGGCCTAGGATCCAGCCCTAACTGGGATATTATAGAGCTTTTAGAGAAGAGGATGAGATCACACTTGGTGGTGGTGATGATATCCTTGCTCAGGGATTATCTCAAGTGTACTGGGCTACTCTCAATGACAGAGTAACCAAACTGCCCTCCTGAGCACCCTGGTGTAGATTCTGCGCCTACAACCTTGATAGCTTCCTTCAAACACTTCAAACTATGTGTGGAATCCTGAGGGTGCTTCCTTCTTTACTTTCAATTTCTAGAAACACCTCTTTTATGCTTCCTGCATTTCTCTGGGAATAATCTGAGGGCAAGGGCTATTTCTTCTCTTAGACTCTGAAGTCCCAGAGATGGCACAATGTCTCTTTTATTAGATTGAATGTTTCCTGAAAATGGAGCCACACCTCTATTTTTCCTCACTCTTTTCAGTCATTAAGAAAAAGTCATGCTTGCTAATTGATATACCTGAGAGGAAAATGACACCACGTGGCTTATCTTCACAGGAGCCATAGTGGGCTCAGGAGCTGTCCAAAGTACAAAGCAAAAATGCTTTCTCCCAAGATTTCTTCTGTCACTACTTATGCACTGCCTATGTTTTTGTTCTGTCAGCTTCCAGAAGAGAAAGAATCCTCACATAACTCCTGAAGAAGAGAACAAAAGAAAAATAAACTAGCCATGGCTGTGATAACTGCAGATATTTGCAGCAGTTACCCCATTTCTGATGACCAACATGGACTTAGTGGGCAGGGAATAAATCTGGACCAGCCAATGAGACTCTGAAAATGTAAAACAACTGGGATGCAACCACAAGGCAACAGAACAGCAAGTACAAAACGATATATTAATATGTTAATGTTAGATTTACATGTAAGTGAGCTGCAAAGGGCATGAATTGTGCCATAAGTCACTCATCTTTATATCTCTAGAACCTAGAACATGGTAAGGATGGGCAACAAATGTTCAACTAAATATATGATACAACTTTCTTTTGTTTTCTTTCTTCCCATAAAACGAATCTTCCTTTTTTTTTTGAGACAGAGCCTCAAGCTGTCGCCCTGGTAGAGTGCTG
>NW_003852396.1:30399268-30401779 GCF_000181295.1 Otolemur garnettii | reverse complement strand
GAGTCTCCTGCCTCCGCCTCCCAAGTAGCTGGGACCATAGGTGCCCGCCACAACGCCTGGCTATTTTTGGGTTGCAGTCATCATTGTTGTTTTTTGGTGGGCCCGGGATAGATTTGAACCCACGTTAGGTGTATGTGGCTGGTGCCTTAGCCACTTGAGCCACGGACGCTGAGCCTGGCTATTTTTTGGTTGCAGCTGTCATTGTTGTTTTTGGTGGGCCCGGGCTGGATTTGAACCCGCCACCTTAGGTGTATGTGGCTGGCGCCTTGGCTGCTTGAGCCACAGGCGCCGTGCCAGAATTTTTTTTTTTTTTTGAGACAGTTTCATTGTGTCATCCTTGGTAGAGTGCCCTGGTGTCACAGCTCACAGCAACCTCAAACTCTTGGGCTTAAGTGATTCTCTTGCCTTAGCCTCCCGAGTAGCTGGGAGTACAGGTGCCCGCCACAACACCCGGCTAGTTTTTAGAGACAAGGTCTTGCTCTGGCTTAGGCTGATCTTAAACATGTGAGCTCAGGCAATCTACCTGCCTCGGCTTCCCAGAGTGCTAGGATTACAGATGTGAGTCACCACGCCTGCCCATAATGGTTTTTTGCTTAGTCCATCAAAAATAATTTATTTTTCCTACCTCCAAGATTTTTATTATGCTATTGCCTCTGTTTGGAATGCTCTGTCAAATCTAATGGATTGCTGGTGCTCAAATGTCACTTCCCTGCTGCTTAGGGTGACAGCTCCATCCTGTCAATTCTCATTTAGTATTTAACACAGAGTGTCTAATATTAAATTATCTCTGTATATATCTTATGTCCCTTGACAGTCTGTAAACTCTTGGAGGACAGGCTTCATGTCTGACTTATTTCTATATAATCAATGTAAGGAGAAGGATATAGTTTCTGATTTGTAAATGTCTCCTGAATGAATGTCCAAGAAAACTGAGCTCTAGGCAGGGTGTGGTGTCTTATACCTGTAATCCCAGCACTTTGGGAGGCTAAGACAGGAGGTTTGTTTGAGACCATGTGGGAAAGATAGCAAGACCTCATCTCTACAGAGAAATAGAAAAATTAGCTGGGCATGGTGTTGCACACCTGAGTAGTCTCTGCTATTTGAGGCTGAGGCAGGAGGATCACTTGAGCCCAGGAGTTTGAGGTTGCACTCTAGCTAGGATAACAGAGTGAGACCCTGTCTCAAAAACAAAACAACAAAAAATCCTTACTATTGGGCAGCACCTGTGGCTCAGTGGGTAGGGTGCTGGCCCCATCTACTGAGGGTGGTGGATTCAAACCTGGCCCCGGCTAAACCACAACAACAACAACAAAAAATAGCCTGGTGCCTATAGTCCCAGCTACTCGGTAGGCTGAGGCAAGAGAATTGCCCAAGGCTAGGAGTTGGAGGTTGCTTCCAGCTGTGTGACTCCAGGGCATTCTACCAAGAGCGATAAAGTGAGACTCTGTCTCTCCAAAAACAAAACAAAACAAAACAAAAAACAAAAACAACCCCCCCCACTATCTATAGAAACATGAGTAGATTTCAGAAACAGATTCATAGAAATAAGAACTTAAAACCAGTTAGGTTGGTTACAAGATAGTGTAGCATCATGATTCAGTTAGAAAAAGATGAATAAATTTCAGAAAACTGGTTGACAATATGAAGAAAAATAAAAGTAGATCTCTACCTCACAACATATCTAAAATATTACACCCAAATGGATCAAACACAGAAACATGGAAAACAATAAGATAACATAAACCAGATTAAAATACAAATGACCAACTGAAAGAAGATATTTGTAACAATGTAAACTTATAAAGTATTCAGAAAATTTTTTTCTTAAAAACTACAAATCATTAAGTAAAGCAATCAGATAGAAAACTGAGGCTGGGTATAGAAGCTCATACCTGTAATCCTAGCATTTTGGGAGGCCAAGGTGGATAGATTGCTTTAGCTCAAGAGTTTGAGACCAGTCTGAGCAAGAGTGAGACCCTGTCTCTACTAAAAATAGAAAAATAAGCCGAGTTTTGTGCAGGCAACCGTAGTTCGAGCTACTGGGGTGGCTGAGGCAAGAGGATTGCTCAAGCCCAGGAGTTTGAGGTTGCTGCGAGCAATAATGCCATGGCACTCTACCAAGAGTGACAGAGTGAGACTCTACTGAGGAGAAGATATAAACATACAATTCACAGAGGATAAAATCTGAATGACCAAAAACCATTAAAAAAAAATCCTCAGCCTCCTGGTCATAAGGAAATTGCAAATAGCACTTCTTACTTCTAGGAGTACTAAAAACTTAAGTCTGATAATACATGCAAAGGATCAACAATATTGTGGGGAAATGGGATTCCCTCATAAATACTTACAGCATATATCAATTCTGACTAGCGGCATTTCAAGAATACAATAGCTGGCTCAGCGCCTATAGCTCAACCAGCTAAGGCGCCAGCCACGTACGCCTAAGGTGGCAGGTTCGAATCCCCAGCCCGGACCCGCCAAACAACAATGATGGCTGCAACCAAAAAATAG
>NW_003852396.1:30394779-30399104 GCF_000181295.1 Otolemur garnettii | reverse complement strand
AAAAAAAAAAAAAAAAAGGAATACAATAGCCACATGTGGTTAGTATCTAATTTATTTGAATAGCCCAGCTCCAGAGAGATAGATGTGCACAAAAAGACAAATACCATGTTTCTAACTGCAAAAACCATAAAACTCTATTGTCTATCAGTTGAGGAATGGATAAATGAAATGTCATATTTCATAACATGGAGTACTATATAAGTTAAAAGGAATCAATCAGGTGTAAATGTACATAAACATAGGCCTCCAAAATAATACTATGTGAAAAAATTAAGTTACAGAATGATACATAGAAAATAGCACTTGTTAGTGACAAAATAAAATACTTTATCTTGTTTGTGGAATCACTTTTTTTTTTTTTAGTCAAGTGAAGCAGTGGGAGAGAAGGAACAAAGGAATCTGTAATTGGTTGTGATCAATTAGTTGTAAATACCACTGCACTCAGACCAGCCTGGAATCACATATTTTTTAATAGATTGGGAGTTCTCAGTTAATTTATAATAATGGTTGCTTCTGGGGAGGATGAGAGACTGTTGCCCTGGGTACAGTGCTGTGGTGTCACAGCTCACAACAACCTCAAACTCTTGGGCCTGAGCAATCCTCTCGTCTCAGCCTCCTGAGGAATTGAGACTACAGAGACAGGGTCTGACTCTTGCTCACTCCTGAGCTCAAGCAATCCATCCACCCTGGCCTCCTAGAGTGCTAGGATTACAGGCATCAGCCACCATGCCAAGTGTATACATTCAAATTTCATTGCATTATTCTACCTTTTAAAAAAATGAGGACATAAATAGATCATTATGTCAACAGTCAATTTAAGGTGATGGGCATATAGTTTTTATAAAACTCACCATATTCATGTGAGAATAATTATTTTTATTTTAAGTAAATGAACCCAAAAGAAAAGAAAACAGTATATCAAAAAGACACCTGTGGCTGGGTCCAGTGGCTCACACCTGTAATCCTAGCCTGGGAGGCCAAGGCAAGAAGATCCTTTGAGCTCAGGAGTTTGAGACTAGCCTGAGCAAGAGCGAAACCTCATCTCTACTATGTTGTGGCGGGCGTCTGTAGTCCCACTTACTGTGTAAGCCCAGACAGGAGAATGGCTTGAGCCCAGGAGTTTGAGATTGCTGTGAGCTAGGCTGAGGCCCTGACACTCTAGCCCAGGCAATAGAGTGAGACTCTACCTTAAAACAACAACAACAACAAAACAAAGAAAAATCTCACTAGCCTTTGACAATGGCTGGTGAAGGGGGTCACCTGGGGGTAAAAAAGCATAAAACAAACAAAAAACCAAAACCAAACAAACAAAAAAACACTTGTATGTTTATCACAGTATAATTCACAATCATAAAGACATGGATTCAACCTAAGTGTCCCATCATCTGATAGGTGGATTAAGGAAATGAGTATGTGTATCCACACACACACCAGGGAGTACTATTCAGAGATAAAGAAGAATTAAGTAATGGCTTCTGCAGCAACTTAGATGGAACCAGAGACCATTATCCTAAGTAACTCAGGAACAGAAAAGTAAATGCCACATATTCTCACTTATAAGTGGGAGCTTAGGCTCGGCGCCTATAGCTCAACCGGCTAAGGCGCCAGCCACGTACACCTAAGGTGGCGGGTTCGAATCCCCAGCCCGGACCTGCCAAAACAACAATGACGGCTGCAACCAAAAATAGCCAGGCGTTGTGGCGGGCGCCTGTGGTCCCAGCTACTTGGGAGGCGGAGGCAGGAGACTCGCTTGAGCCCAGGAGTTGGAGGTTGCTGTGAGCTGTAATGCCACGGCACTCTACCCAGGGGGACAGCTTGAGGCTCTGTCTCAAAAAAAAAAAAAAAAAAAAAAGTGGGAGCTTAACTATGGTCACCCAAGGACATTGGTGACTCACAAGGGGAGGAAGGTGGGAGGGGGTGAGAGATGACAAATTATCTATGAGAGTACAATATACATTACTTGGGTGATGAATACACCAAAAGCCCAGATTCCATCGCTATACGATCACACATGTAACAAGAATTCAACCTGTACCTCCTTAATCTATTTTTAAAAAATGTTTTTTAAAAGTGAACAAGATGCCTGTAGATGAGGTAAATATTACCCTGTAATTTTCTGTTGGTCTCAATGTAAAGTTGACTGGTGTTCTAGGGATTCTATAAGTCCAATGGTCATCATCCTAGTCCTATTCACCCAAGAGATGCAGCCAGACGCCCAAAGGGAAGTGAGCTGGGACAACAGGATTCCAAGTTATCCAGCTGAAATGCACAAAGAACAGGGTGTTGAAAAATCAGTCACGATGGTATAAGTGGGGGTGGGCATGGTGAACAGGTGTATAAAAAGGAGGGTAGGGCAGCGCCTGTGACTCAGTGAGTAGAGCGCTGGCCCCATATGCCGAGGGTAGAGGGTTCGAACCTGGCCCCGGCCAAACTGCAACAAAAAAATAGCCGGGCGTTGTGGCAGGCACCTGTACTACCAGCTACTTGGGAGGCTGAGACAAGAGAATCACTTAAGCCCAAGAGCTGGAGGTTGCTGTCAGCTATGATGCCACGGCGCTCTACCGAGGACAACAAAGTGAGCCTCTGTCTCTTTAAAAAAAGAAAGAAAGAAAGAAAGAAGGAAAGAAAATACCAAGATGCATGAGGTGGCGCGAGAGCGTAAATAAGAAGCAGAATTTAGGGGCCGTGCATGTCCAGTAGGCTCTTCAGCTCTCAGCTTTGGCAAGAATCCTCACGGCTACTTCCACAACACCTTCAAAATGAATCGTTTTGGCCGTTTATTGATGGCCATCCTCCTCCCTTTCAGCCACTCCCCTCCCCACCAACAAACTCCGGCGCGCCTCACCCGGGACCATGGAAAGCCGCAGCCGCCTCAGAGCATGGACCACAAACCCATTCTCCCGCCAAATCAGCCCTCTGACCTCCGCTTTTTGACCCCAAGCGCCACACTTCACTTTCCAAAGCTCAGGAATGCGTTCTGGAAGCTCAAGAGGCCGCAGTTTCCGAAAATGACTCCTATCAAGGCAAGTCAGGTGGTGACAGATCAGAAAAATACATTTGACCATGTTTTAATGTATATTTTTACTTACTACAACTCTTCCGTAGAATTTAAGCTTCCGGGTCACATTCAATGCATCCTGGGAAAGGTAGTCCCCCCCTCATTCCTGGGAACCCAGAGTGAGGGAGAGTCGTGAAAGTTGCTTATTTACAGACTTTCCCCTTTAGGTCACCAAAGGGGAGAATTGGCTAAATGTTTGCACTGAAAAGAATAAGAGTCCAGTCTTTGTTTTGCCAAGAACATTCTCCAGTTACAGCTTGAGTCATCTCTCCTAGATCCTGAAACTAGCAGCAGGTAGGTGATAGTCTCTCGGTCCCTGACAGGTCTCCACTTGTCTTGATGCCCCGCCCCCTCCGCAGGAGCCCGCACGGCCGATTGGCTAGGAGCACTTGGGCGGCGGAAGCAGCTGGCTCCCGCGGGGACTGCGGGGAGGGGGCGAGCCGTGAAGATGGCGGCAGTGGTGGAGGTAGAGGTTGGAGGAGGTGCTGCTGGGGAACGGGAGCTGGATGAGGTAAGTGGAGTTGAGAGACCAGGAGAAGAGGCACTTATACTGAAACAGAAGTGAGGGGCAGTGAGGTGTCGTGGGAGAGGGTCTTAGGAGCGACATGAAGGATCCCTAGAGGGAAGGAGGTGATTGGGGGGCGGTGCGTGGAGAGAGAAAATCAGAGGGACTCCTGACTTAGGATCCCCGAAGCGGTAATGAGCGTGGAAGACTTGCGGTAGTCTCCAGTGTGAAGATAGAGGACAGAGATAAGAGGCCGCAGAGGGTAGGGGCGTTAAGATTTTGAGATTATTAGCTGATGGTCCTAGGTTGGTACTGAATGACTGAGAGGTAGTTTAAGAGTTGGAGGGATGTGAATTTCTGCAGGGAAAGGCCGGATTTCCACTGTGGGAGAGGACTGTCTAAGCTTGGGGTGGGGGTTGGGGACACGGACCAGGAAGAGTGCTAATCTAGTAGTATAGTAGCCTTGAGTTATTTTTATTTTATTTTTTGGAGACAGAGTCTCGTTTTGTCGCCCGCGGTTGAGTGCTGTAGCGTCACAGCTCACAGCAACCTCCAGCTCTACAGCTCACAGCAACCTCCAGCTCTTGGCCTCAAGCAACACTCTTGCCTCAGCCTCCGAAGTAGCTGGGACTATAGGTGCCTGCCACAATGCTGGCTATTTTTAGAGACAAGGTCTTGCTGGTCTCAAACCTGTGAGCTCAGGCAATCCACCGGACTCAGCTTCCCAGAGTGCTAGGATTAGAAGTGTGAGCCACTATGCCT
>NW_003852396.1:30392734-30394759 GCF_000181295.1 Otolemur garnettii | reverse complement strand
AGCCTCCGAGTAACTGGGACTACAGGCGCCCGCCACAACGCCCGGCTATTTTTTTGTTGCAGTTTGGCCAGGGCCGGGTTCAAAGCTGTCACCCTCGATACTGAACCACAGGCACCGCCCAGCCTTGAGTTATTTTAAAGTAGAAACTATATTATTTGCCCTTACCTTCTGGGACTTTGTACATAATGTGTACTCAGTAAAGTTTTGGTTAATGAATGAAAGAACTAATGGATGAATGAATGATTGCGTACCATTCACTCATTTAATAAACATTAAGTAGCATCTTCGCACTGCATTCGGGTCTAGGTCCTAGGAACACTCAAGGGGGCCCTTCTCTTCGGGAGCACTGAGCCTAGTGGTGGGAAACAGACAAGGCTAGTTTTGTATCAGAGGTATAATGGTGGCACTGAGAAGAGAGCACCATTTCAGTTTGGGCTAGGGAAGCCTTCCCAGAGTTGCTAAGTTTTAAAGTACAAATAATTCTCTTTCTCTCTCCTTCTAGACTTAAAACTTCCTCAAAGGTGAACTCCTTGAGAGTGTATGTCTTCTTTACCTATCAAATAGGCATTTAAAGACTGGTGTATTGAGTAACCAGTGGTTTCTGAAGGAATTGCTAGGAGGAAGAAGTCGAGTTTTAAAGGAATGAATGGGCTGGGAAACAGAGAGAGGTGAGAAGGAAAGGGAAAAGATTCTGAGGTCAAGGGAACATTAATAGCTATAGGCCCTTATGGGTCTTGAACCTGACAGCATTTGGACAGAGACAGCACAGAGGAATAGGAGGAAGGAGATTGTTCATCAGAGATTGAATCAGTAGAATCCTGAAGGGTCAGAATCTTAGAGACCTGTTGCTATGTGTTGGGTGTGGAGAGAATGGGGAGCATGGGGGATGAACTTCAGGGAAAGGGACTTGGGAAGCAAAGACTGTTGCTTGGTGGTGGGATGAATTGGAGGAGTTAGTATACCTGTTTAGGATTATTAAGGTGAGGGGAAGAGCTCAAGGCACAGGGAAATTTTAAAAGCAGCATTGGAGTTTCCTACCTTCCAGTCACTAAAGACTACTGATGTTTGGATACCAGTAGGTTGGTTAGATGTGGTGGCTGTGAAATTGCTTCTGAGGCCCCCCCTTTTAGCTCTTAAGTTTCTATGATTACAGTTGGCTCAGTGAGATATATTGGAAAGCACTTTGGAAAAAGGTAAGTAATATACTGAAGTTATTTATAGTTTTAGTCATGGGCTCTCCTTTGAGACATATACCTATATCTCTCAAAGAAAGATTTAATTATACATATATCGCTGTTCATTGAGATAAAGAGCAAAAGTTTTGGCAGAGGAGGAAAAAACTTAAATTTCTGATGTGAGACATTTTTTATTTTTGTTTCTTAGGTTTAAGGACTTAAGAGCTTTGAATAGTATAGTGTTCTTTCCAGAGTATCATGCCTAGGAGTTAATTTTATATGAAAGCATTAGCATTCATCCCAGAAACTTTCTTACTTGTTTTATTTCCCGAGAATGAATTGTCTGGAAATTCTGTGCAGACTGATATGTTTTTTGGCATGTTTAAGAAAGAAGGAACAGTCATTCTTTTAAGCTCCAAAAAGAACAGAGATCTGGTCTGACAGAGCTTAGTGTGTATTCAAGTTTCTACTAATGTCTTCCCAACTGTTTCTTTGTAGCCTTAACTTGTGAAAGAGAAAGTGAAATCCATCATTTAATATGGAGTCTACTGTGTGTCATGCACTGAGAATTCAGAAATGAGTAAGACAGGATATTGACCAGTTTACACTCTAGCGAAGAGACATGCAAATACTACATAACTGATATAATGGAAATATGTAACAGAGGCAGTGGGACGCAAGAGATAAGTGATTGAGTTGGCTAGAGGGAGTTAGTGAATTCTTTATGAGAGAGATAGGTTCAAGCTGAAAAATTGAAGTTTAGGCTCGGCGCCTATAGCTCAACCGGCTAAGGCGCCAGCCACGTACACCTAAGGTGGCGGGTTCGAATCCCCAGCCCGGACCCGCCAAA
>NW_003852396.1:30389570-30392639 GCF_000181295.1 Otolemur garnettii | reverse complement strand
AGCCCAGGAGTTGGAGGTTGCTGTGAGCTGTAATGCCACGGCACTCTATCCAGGGGGACAGCTTGAGGCTCTGTCTCAAAAAAAAAAAAAAAAATTGAGGTTTAAATTTATAGAATACTGTGATTTTCATGTGGCATCAAAGTTGCCCCTCCTGTAGTGCTTTCTGCTTGGTTTATAGACTCCTTTGGAGCTCATATTATAAAAGGGTAATGGGTAGCCTGGCTAAGATGGAGTTGGTGTACATTCCTACCTCTTTGGAAAGAATGTGGTTTATTCTTCAGGATATTATACCTATGTTTTCTAATATCAGATGCCACTAAGGTGATACATAGTTTGGAATAGAAGTTCATTCTTGTTACTTTCCTCTTTTTTTTTTGACTGGTTTTGTTAAACTTTCTCTAAAAGTTGAAAGGCAATTTAAGCTGTGCTAATGGTTTTCCTACTTTAGAGAGGTAAATAGAATAAAGGGCTAGGAAAAGAGCTACCGGTAGAAAAAAGGCTACTGTTTATTGAGCCCTGGTTTCATTACAATCATAAGCCAGCCTCTGTTTAGAGCCCTTTCTTTCTTTTTTTTTTTGTGACAGAGTCTTACTCTTAGCCTGGGTAGAGTGCTGTGGTGTCATAGCTCAAAGCAACCTCAAATTCCTAGGCTTAAGTGATCCTCTTGCTTCAGGCTCCTGAGTTGCTGGGACTATAGGCAACCACCACCATACCTGGCTAGTTTTTCTAGTTTTAGTCCCACTTAAGCCTCCCAAAGTGCCTAGGATTACAGGTATGAGCCACTGTATCCAGCCTGTTTAAAGCCCTTTCCTCGCATTATCTCACTTGTTTCTAACTGCACATCTGTGAGTTAGATGGTGTTCACTACATTTTAAAATGAGACTGAGGCTAGAGAAGTTAAGAAACTTTTCCCAGGATTCCACAGTTTGTAAGTGGGGAAGTGCAGGTTCTGATTCAGGTCTGCCTATGCTAGATTGAGCTTAGCCCATGCTATATTGAGCACCTGCGTGCCATTTCTTAGTTCACTATTTGTGCTCTAGGGGGTAGGCAACTTAAAATTGTACAGTCCCAATCACTTCATATGTAAACATCGATATAGTAATATTTGATAAGTGGCTATGATCTGAAAGAGCATTTTGAGTCTCATGTTTGTGAGGCAGGTTTTATTAGTATTTTCTGTTTATGATTGAGGAAGCTGAGGTTCAGAGGATTTGAAATATGCTAAGGGTTGTGCGACTACTTAGTGGTGTCACTAAGATATGATAAACCCACGTTTCCAGATTCCAGAGTGTTTCTTCTCAGTTTAAAAAACCCAAACTGCTGACTTGCTTTAACATCTTATTGCCCCTTCTTTATACATGAAAGTTCCATTATTATTATTTTTATTGTTGTTATTGAGATAGAGTCTCACTCTGTCACCCATGGGTAGAGTGCCATGGTGTCATAGTTCATAGCAACCTCAAACTCTTGGGCTCACGTGATCCTCTTGTCTCGGCCTTCTGAGTAGCTGGGACTACAGGCACCTACCACAATGTCCGGCTAGTAAAAGTTCCATTTTCAAAACATAAAGCATCATTTTATCTCTGAGAGGATCAAAATGGAGGTTAAGCAAAAGAATATTGGTTTTTCTGTATAAGATCTTTTAATTTACTGATAACTTGACTTTGCTGAACCCCTGGAAGCCCATTGGTAGTTAAGGAGATGAGAGATGGGTCTAGGCAGCTCAGGTCAGGTCAGGTATGAAACAGGCTATGATGACTGGCTAAGCTCAGTTCTGCCTCTCATGATGCCAAACCATAGTGTCCCTATGGCTCTTAGGATAATGGTGGGTACCAGCTAGGAGGTCCAGAATCTGATCTGCTCCTGGAGCCAGTGATTTCCTCCTCAGAGGGATGTCTTACCAACCTCTTAGAGGAGTTAGAGGCATCCTTTTGGCACTGAGAGCTTGCTTGGGAACTAAGGTAGAAAAGCATATCAATACCCAATTAGGACCAGCCAGTCTGCCTGGCTAGTGCCTGTGAATTTTGGATGTGTCCATTTCCAATGCCTGTTCTTCCACTAAAATAATGTGATATCATATAGATCAGTGAGTAGTTTCTTTTTGCAGTTTTTGGCCAGAGCTGGGTTTGAACATGCCACCTCCGGTATATGGGGCTGGCTCCCTACTCACTAAGCATTGAGTAGTTTTAAACCAGAGTTCAAAGTAGGTATTCTAGCCTGCAGCTAACTTGAAGTTATTACTGCCTCAAGTGAAAAATTCACCTCTCCTTAGAAGAGAAGATTAGATTAGTTTGGTGGTTTTTAAACCTTTATTTAGTAATGAAATGCTATGTTCTAACAAAATCTCACTCAGAAATCTTGTGGTGTTTAAAGGGACTCAGCAGAATCCCTAGGGTATTTGAAGCTGCAACTTTGACACTTTGAAAAACAAGGAAGCTTATAGCCCACTGATTGGGTGACCCTGCTTTATGTTCCTTCAGCCCACCTGTACTTTCCCTAGCCCAGCCCTACCAAGGATTATTATTATATAATTGGCTGTCTATCTTCTCCACTTAACTGTAAGTTTCATGAGAGAGCAGAGTCCAGGTCTGCCTTGCTCGACATTGTATTTCCTTTACTCAGCATGGTTCCTGGCATTCAGTAGGCACCCAAGAAGTATTTGATAATTATAATTATTATATTATCTTTTTTTTTTTTTTTTTTTGAGACAGAGTCTCACTGTGTCATCCAGCCTAGAGAGCTGTGGTGTCAACCTACCTCACAGCAAACTCAAAATCCTGGGTTTAAGCAATCCTCCTACCTTAGTCTCTCAAGTAGTTGGGACTATAAGTACCTGCTACCATGCCGGGCTAATTTTTCTATTTTCTTTTTTTAATAGAGACAGGATCTCCCACTAGCTCAGGCTGGGCTTGAGCTCCTGACCTCAAGCAGTCTCCTGCCTTGGCCTCCCAGAGTGCTAGGATTACAGGCATGAGCCACCATGCCCAGCCCATAATTATTATTATTATTATTATTTTTTTTTTTTTGAGACAGAGCCTCAAGCTGTCCCCCTGGGTAGAGTGCCGTGGC
>NW_003852396.1:30378042-30389289 GCF_000181295.1 Otolemur garnettii | reverse complement strand
CTATTTTTTGGTTGCAGCCATCATTGTTGTTTGGCGGGTCCAGGCTGGGGATTCGAACCCGCCACCTTAGGTGTACGTGGCTGGCGCCTTAGCCGCTTGAGCCACAGGCGCCGAGCCCATAATTATTATTTTTGAGTAGAGAGGTTATAATAGCTACCATGTAGTGAATGTGATGTGCCAGCTCCTGTGCTTTGTAGTATATGCTTTTCATTAAATGTTTACAACATCCCTATGAGAATTGAATTATTGGGCTAAATCATGTCTCAAGCTATTTCTGGCTCTAACATACTGTGTACTATGCTTCTGATTATTGCCAGGTTTTGTTGGTGCTGCCTTGTCTGCCTAAAATACCTTTCTTTTCCCTCTGTGCCTTTCCAAATGTTACCTGTCATTTCAGGTTCTAGCCTAAGGCTTACTTCTTTTGATCTAACTGGTATCTTTTTTCACTGCTTTTTATGGTTTTCTCTATGTAGTTTTGTTCCTTTATTTATAAACACTTACTAATCAAACTTCTGAAGCACCTCTGTGTACCAGACAATGTGCTATGCGTGTTAATACCAAGATAGACAAAGGGTGATAATTGCCCTCAAGGAGTTCACAGACTAGTATGAGTAAAGACTGATAAATTGAGTGCAAAAACATGTCACAGGCACTGTGATAGTGGAGTATGTGCAGTGGGTACATCAAGGAGGATGAGGCAATCAGTGTCACATCTCTTCCCACCTAGGTCGGTAAATCCCTAAGAGGCAGGCTGTGGAAGTTACCATCCTTTGCCTTTTCAAAGCAGTAATCACTGTTCTGTTTGTGTTTGTTTGCTTTTCCTCCTGTGGTTCTCTCCCTATAGACAAGTGTTTCGTGTTCTAGGGATTTTTTTTCTCTAGGGATTCTTGGTCTAAACCAAGATTTTTTGAGGGATTGGGGCATGTGTGACTGAAGTTTATTTAATCTTGGCCATCTGGCTATCTTTGGATTCTTTTATGCACATTAAAGAGTGGTAGCATAATGTAGTCGGGGGGAGGGAGATCCTATTAGAGTAAAAAACAGTAGATCCAGATTCTAGGCTACGGATTTAAGCAGATTTTATCTCAGAGACAGACAACTGGTAATAGGTGCTCAGAAGGCTGTTTTAAGGACCCTGAGGCCAGGCCTCACCAGAAAAGAGTGCTGCGCCAGGTCCTGTACCAACTGTTTTAGATGTATTGTCTAATTTAATACCACAACCTTACAAGATAGGTACCATTACTGAGGCATAGAGAATTTAAGTAACTTGCCCAACATTTTATAGGAGGTGAGGGATAAAACTGGGGTTCAAATCCAAGATTATTCCAGTGCCTGTGCTCTTAACCATTCTGGGCAATATGAATGCTATATACTTTCCATCCTATTCTACACTAGATATTTCCACTTTGTAAAGGTAGGACTTCATATTCACAGCTAATTTGGCTGGGGTCATGGCATTTGTCTTTCTTTCCCACCACACTGTGTTCTCCTTGAAAGCTATATTTATTCTTATATCCCTGGTGCCTGGCGTAAAGTATGAGTCGATACATGTATGAATATATGAATTCAGGAGAGATTCCAATCACCTCATTTTTTTTTTTTCTTAGAGACAGTTTCATTTTGTTGCCCTCGGGTGAGTGCTATGGTGTCACAGCTCACAGCAACCTCCAGCTCTTGGGCTTGGGCAATTCTCTTGCCTCAGCCTCCTGAGTAGCTGGGACTACGGGTGCCTGCCGCAACGCCTGGCTATTTTTTTGTTGCAGTTTGGCTGGGGTCGGGTTTGAACCTGCCACCCTCGGTATATGGGGCTGGCACCCTACTCACTGAGCCACAGGCACCGCCCCAATCACCTCAGTTTTTATCTGAGAAATGACAGCTTTGGATTAGATAACCTTGCAGCTTCGAAAGTCCTGGATCCTAGTGTTTTATTTGCCTTGTGTTTCTTGTAACTCCTATGAGGTATTACACTCACTAGTAAATACTAGTAAGGTATTACACTCACTAGTGAGTAAGTGAGTAAGTACTAGTGAATAACTGAATGTAAGAGGGTTATTATACATTAAGAATTATTCTCAGGGCGGCACCTAGTACTAGTGATTAAGTACTAGTGAATAACTGAATAAAAAAGGGTTATTATTCATCAAGAATTATTCTCGGGGCGGTGCCTGTGGCTCAGTGGGTAGGGTGCTGGCCCCATATACTAAGGGTGGCAGGTTCAAACCCAGTCCCAGCCGAACTGCAACAAAAAATAGCTGGGTGTTGTGGCAGGCATCTGTAGTCCCAGCTACTCAGGAGGCTGAGGCAAGAGAATTGCCTAGGCCCAGGATTTGGAGGGTGCTGTGAGCAGTGTGACGCAGTGGCACTGGATGGCGCCTATGGCACAAAGGAGTATGGTGCTGGCCCCATATGCCAGAGGTGGTAGGTTCAAACCCAGCCCCGCCCCCCCGCCCCCCCAAATATTAATAATCTCTGCTAGGCTTGGCGGCTGTGGCTCAAGTGGCTAAGGCACCAGGCACATACACCTAAGGTGGTGGGTTCGAATCCAGCCCGGGCCCGCCAAACAACAATGACGGCTGCAACCAAAAAATAGCCAGGCATTGTGGCGGGCACCTGTGGTCCCAGCTACTTGGGAGGCTGAGGCAGGAGACCCGCTTGAGCTCTGGAGTTGGAGGTTGCTGTGAGCTGTGATGCCATAGTGCTCTACCCAGGGGGACAGCTTGAGGCTCTGTCTCAAAAAAAGAAAAAATAATAATCTCTGCTAATAATATTGGGATAACAGAAGAAAAACTGGTGATGGGCATAGAATAGACAGGCTTATGTATAACCTCCAATTCTATCACCTTTGCCCTGGGAATGCAGTCAGGGTACCCTTGCAGATTCCCACTTGGTTTCCAGTTACAGTAATCACTGTAATGGAGACATCCCTAGCTCACCCTTGCTTTTTGCAAGTTACTTTTTGACTAAGTTTATGGCTTAATAACTCATTTACTTCCAGAAGGAATTTAAGATGTCATCTGGTCAGTAAAGCAGGGTAGGAGAGAGAAGGCAAGGAAAGATGAAGAGGAATATTTTAACACATTGAGTGTAGGGACTATCTTTCTCATTGTACATTCCACAGTACTTGACAAATAGCAGATAGTATGATCATTGAATAAATGAGAATGCTTATAGGTGTGGATTTTGTTCAGGATAAAGGAAATGTTGAATAAATTACAAAGGTTGACCGACATGCTTACTGTCTGTTCTGGAAATAACTCCTGCTAATATTTACTTACAAACTGTTTAAAAAATATTTTCATTTTTGATTAATGCCATATCACTTCTTACCAATGGTTCATAAACATAGACTCTGAAGACTGCTTTCTGTTCTCATAGCACCTTGTACAGATTTCCGTCAGCACTTACCATGTTGTATTGTTTTTTCCCTCATTAGGCAGTGAACTCTAGGAGGGGAAAGAACTGTATCATTTTCATCTCTGTGTACTCAGCACTTAATCTTGCATAGTGTCTAGCATAGGATATATATTTATTTATTATTATTTTTTGATACAGTCTCAAGCTGTCACCCTGGGTAGAGTGCTGTAGCTTCACAGCTCACAGCAACCTCAAACTCTTGGGCTTAAGTGATTCTTTTGCCTCAGCCTCCCAAGTAGCTGGGAATACAGGTACCCACCACAACACCCAGCTGTTTTTTGGTTGTAGTTGTCGTTGTTTGGCAGGCCTGGGTTGGGTTTGAATCTACCAGCTCTGATGTATGCGGTTGGCACCCTAGCCACGGAGCTACAGGCACCCAGCCTAGGGTAGGTATTTAAATGGTTCTTGAACTTGAATCTTAGTCCATCTACCCATGTTGAGCATCCCCAAAGTGGTAACCCAGTCTGTATTTAAACCTCTCTAATGGTGGGCAGCTTATTATTCTATGGCTAGCCTGTTCCCTCTTTGAGTACTTTTGTCGCAATATTCTTCAGATTGAGCTAGTATTCTTATTTCTGTATTTCTTCAATACAGAAGACTACTGTAGACTTTTTGTAGTCTTCAGTGTACCTTTTCTCAAATTCTGTTTCTTTGCATATCTGACTAGCACTGCTAGAGAATGCCTCTGGGGAATGTAGACCTCGTGCACCTGGGGCTATTTGGCTTAAAAGCTTACTCCATGAAAGCCAGCCCAAGGTAATCCACTTAGTATTATTTCTCAAGTCTACTTTATTTTTTTGTGTTTTCCCTTCTTGAAGTCACTTGTTATCTCTTTATTCCTCAGAGAAAAATCTGTAGGTAAACATAAACTCATTAGTTCCCTCTGAAGTGCAGCTTTCCCAAGAGGATGCTGGGTCATGGCCATGGGGCTTTTGGCCTTCTGAGTAGCTGGGACTACAAGTGATGGCCATGACACCTGCATAATTTTTTTCTATTTTTAGTGGAGATGAGTTTTCATTCTTGCTCAGGCTGGTCTTGAACTCCTGACCTCAAGCAGTCCTTCACCTTGGTGTCCCAGAGTGCTAGGATTACAAGTGTGAGCCACCAGGCCCAGCCTTAGATTCATGTTTTCAAAACTTACCATATATTTATTGTGCATTGAATTATGCCAGGTGCTTTATTTGGTCTGTGAAATTCTTAACCAGATAAAGAGACTATCTCTGCTCCAAAAGAGTTTATGATCAAGTGAGGAGAAAAACCCATCAAGTGATAATGATAATACAGTGTGATAAGTGGAGTTATAAGTTATATACAGGATACCACAGGTATACAGAAGGAATACTTAAGCATATTTGGGAGCATTAGGGATGGCTTCCAAGAATATGTGACATTTAGGCTGATTTTTTTTTTTTTGAGTCATATTCTGTTGCCCCAGTCTAGAGTGCTGTGGCATCAGCCTAGTTTACAGCAACCTCAAATTTCTGGGCTCAAGTGATCCTCCTGCCTCAGCCTCCCAAGTACCTGGGACTACAGGCACTTTGCCACCATGACCCGTTTAATTTTTTTCTATTTTTTTTACAGACAGGGTCTTGCTCAGGCTGGTCTCAAACTCCTGAGCTCAAGGAATCCTCCTGTCTCACCTCCCAGCATGTTAGGATTATGGACATGAGTCACCATGCCTGCCCTTAGGCTGATTCTTAAAAATTTACCATATGAGACCAGGCATGGTAGCCTGTTATCCCAACATTCTGGGAGGCCAAGGCGAGTGGATTGCTTGAGCTCAAGAGTTCAATACCAGCCTGAGCAGGAGTGAGACCCCATGTCTAAAAATCACTGGGTATTGTGGTAGGCACCTACAGTCCTAGCTTCTTGGGAGGCTGAGGCAAGAAAATTGCTTTAGCCCAAGAATTTGAGGTTGGTGTGAGCTATGATGCCACGGTACTCTATTTAGAGCAATAAAGTGAGACTATGTCTCAAAAAAAAAAAATTAAAAGTTTATGGATAGGAGGCTAGTTTAGACCAAAGTAAAGGCACATATATGAAGGAATTAAGGCATAACATCTCTAATCCTTAAGCATACTATTCTCTACTAATAAAACATTTATTGATAACTTCTTGCTTTGTGCAAGTCACTGTGTCAGGGATCTGGATTGAGAGATAACTCAAACTCTTCATCCTCAAAGGATTAAGTCATTAAAATCATGTTTTTTACCTTCAAGCAACTTAAATTCAGTTAGAAAGATAAGACATTTGGCTCGGTGCCTATAGCACAGTGGTTATGGTGCCAGCCACATACACCGAAGTTGATGGGTTCAAACCCAGCCCAGGCCAGCTAAAATAATAACAACTGCAACAAAAAATGGCTGGGTGTTGTGGCAGGTGCCTGTAGTCCCAGCTACTTGGGAGGCTAAGGCAAGAGAATCTTTTAAGCCCAGGAATTTAAGGTTGCTGTGAGCTGTGACACTATGGCACTCTACCGAGGGCAACATAGTGGGACTCTGTCTCAAAAAAAAAGAAAAATAGGACATGTCATCCAATTGGAACATTAGTGGCCATAATTATAATACAAGAAGTACTAAGTATTTTTTTCAGTAGAAAAAATAGTGCAGTAGAGGAAGTAATCCTTTCTCAGTGGTATGGTCAGGGAAGACTTTAGGGAGAATGAGGCATTTGAGCTGGGCCTTCATGGGTGATTTTGATTTCATTGGAGAGGGAGCATCAGGAATGAAATCACCAAGTAAATGTTGAGAAAGAGGATGTATTTGGGAAGTAGTTTAAGATTACCAAGAAAAGAGTAAGAGCTATATCTAAAGAAATAGGTTGAGGCCAACATGAGGTTGACTTTGAATGCCAGTCTGAAGAGTTTAGTTATGTTTATTCATTCCCTCAGTCATCAACTACTGAGTGCCAGATACTGCTGGAGGCACACAGATAAAGACATGGTTCCTGGTGGGGGTGGGGGAGACTAATAGTCTTGTGAGGTAAAACAGAGGTAGGAATGAATAGTTGTTGCATAATGTAAAAGTGTATGTTAAGTACTAGGTTACACAAAACAGGGAGTGATTAACTCTGGGGAATCCTCAAAGACAACTGTGAAGATTGTCAGAGTCTGTGAGGTAGGAAAGAGTGGTCCAGCAAAATGAAAAGATATGCAAAGGTTTGGAGACATTAAACAGCATGGAGTATTCTGGGAACTGGAAGAAATTCTGTATATTGGAGTTTAGGTTAAATGTAAGGGGATAGCAGTGATTGATGAGTCTGGAGAGGCCTCTGTAACAAACAAGATAACTCCAGATGGTGATAAGTGTTTTGAGAAAAGTAGAACACCATGATAGAGATAATTAGAGAAGGGCTGCTTAGATAGGGTGATCATGGAAAAACTCTGAAGAGGTGATGTCTGAATTAAGACATGAGTAATGAAGAACTAGCAATTCTAAGATTTGGAAACAAATGTGTTTCCAATGGAGGGAGAAGCAAGCAATTATTAGTGGGAATGGGCCAGGCAGGTCCTGGGAACAAAAAGAAGGCCAATGTGACTGGATCATAGTTATCAAAGGGAAAATAGTGCTGTATGAGGTCAGTGAATGTGGCAGGGTCAGATCTGTAGATGCTATATGTGTTGAATTTTACTGAGAACAATGAGAAGATTTTGATTGATTTTAAAAATGGGAGTGAGGTAAGCTGATTAACATTTTTCAAAAGATCTTTCTAGCTGCTTTGAGAAGAATGGATTCTAGGGGTTCACTAAAGGAAAGGGTGAAGAGACTATTATAGTAGTCCAGATGAAAGGTGATAGTGTTATGGAGTTGGGGATGTCTTAGTCCTAGGCTGCTATAACAACATTACTTAGACTGCCCAATTTATAGACAATAGAAGTTTCCCACAGTTCTAGAGGTTGGGAAGTCTAAGATCAGGGTGTCAGCAGATTTCGGTATCTAGTGAGGACTCTTCAAAGAGGTTGCCTTGTTGTGTCCTCACATAGTGGAAGGGACATTTAGGCTCTCTCAAGCCTATTTATTCCTATTCATGAGGGCTCTGCCTTCATGATCTAATCACTTCCTAAAGGCTCTATCTCTTTTATTGTTGTATTAGAGATTAGGCTTCAACATATGAATTTTGAGGGGACACAAACATTCAGACCACAGCAGAGAGTAGCAGAGACAATGGAGAAAAGAAGATGAGTTTAGATTATGTTTGACCCTATGGGAGCCATATGTGACCACTCCAAAGGGGTTCTGGTCTGCTCACAGCCTCCACTTCAGGCTTGGCCAAGTGGCTGCTTCACCCTCTCTCTCTCTTTCCCTCCCTGACCCATATTCAGGCACGCCAGTTCTGAATGCCTGAAATGCTTATCTTGATCTTTGTAGTACTACTCATATTATTACTGTCTGGGTAGTTTATTTAGTTAGGATCTGGATGACTAGGCTGATAATTCTGTCGTTACCACTAACTAGCATTAAAAACTTCCATGAGCCTCTCTTCCTCTCTAAGGCAACATTCTAAACTCTACAAAATAAGAAATTCAGACCAGATACAAGCCTATATTCTCCACATAAATTTTATGTATAATGTGGATAAGTTTGAAGACCCTCTGGACTTGCCCCACCATTTTCTCAATCCCAGCCCCTTTCCGTCTCTCATGGTTATCAGTTGGGTATGTATTCTTCCAGAATACTTTCCTTATGCTTACATAAGCTCCCTACCAGATTTAATATTTTACATATAAAAAACTAAGCAGCCTTTGTATAAAGAAATGAGTTTATTTTGTGTTCAAATTTATGATTTTCCAGATGGGAACATTTCATTTTTGGCCCTAATACATGTTTTAAAAGCAATGTTAAGTCTAAAATCAAAATACTTTTAAAATGCAAAACTCACAATATCTGCTACAAAGAAGTCACAAAATGTGAATGTTAATAAAAATGAGAAATGTAAAAAAAAATATATAGAATGTGCTTGAGAACTTCCTGGTGCATGAATGTGTAATGTAGGGGAAAGAAAATAATCAAGCTTCACACTTCACTTTTAGAATTTTTTGCTGTGACTTGAGTAAATGGCATCACCAGACATCATGTTAATTAGGCAGTTGAAAATGCAAGCTTATGATGGCTCATGCCTGTAATCGTTGCATTTTAAAAGAGGCCAAGGCAGGAAGATAGCTTGGGGGCAGGTATTTGAGACTGCCTGAGCAAAAATGAGACCCCATCTCTACCAAGATTAGAAAGATTAGCTGGGTATGGTGGCTCCTGCCTCAAGAGGCTGAGGCAAGAATTTGAGGTTGCTGTGAACTAGGCTGAGGCCATGGCACTCTAGCCCATCCAACAGAGCGAGACTCTGCCTCAAAACAAAACGAAAAAGGAAAAGGAAGATAGGAGCTTAGAGCTCAGGGGAGAGGTCTCGACATTGAGCTGATATTTGGAATATTTGGCTTTTTATTTTAGCTCTACCATACAGCTATTCTCTGTGACAATCAGTAAGGCAATGCTGTCAACTTTAAAATAATAATAAAGTTTTCATTAAACAAATACTACATGTTTACCAAAGTACTGTATTAAATGTGATAGATAATAAAGACATAGGCTCTGCCCTTCAGCTTCTCATAGTATTGTGAAGAAGTCAGTCAAGTAAACAGATGTGATTACTGCTTTAATATGAAGACACACAGATTTCTGAGCGCACAGAAAATGTCAGGCAAGGGATCAGGAGAGGCTCCCTAGAAGAAGTAATGCCTAAGCTGAGTGCGAAAGATGACTAGAAATTAACCAGCTAAAGAAAGAAGGGAAGGGCCCTCTTGACAGGAGGAGCAACATGTGCAAGGTGGGAGGTGAGAGAAAGAATGGCACTTTCAGGGAAATGCGTGCAATATTACTGGAGCATTGGTGTAGAAGGTGGGGAGTGAAGAGAAGCTGATATGATGTCATATGAGGCCTTATATGCTGTGCTAAGGAGTTTGGATTTTTATCTGTAGTTGATGGTTAACTATGGAGGTGAATGGCATGGATCAGGTTTGCTTTTTAGAAAAATCACTCTGAGGGCAGAAATGGGGAATAGATTAAAGAGGCAGAGAAAAATTGCCTTAATCCAGGCAAGTAGGGCTTCTAAATTTATTTAATTATAAAGTACACGTATTGTATATGTGTATATTCTGGTTATTATATATGCTGCAGGGAAGCATATGTAAGTACCAAAGGAGTGATGAGCAGAGGAAGGTAAAACTGGAAAGACAGACTGGGATCGATCATAGCTTTTTGTGGTCCCAAGAGCTCATTCCCGAAGCATTAATGGAGGGCATTGTGTAGCCTACTGAGTTCTTCCTTTCTCTTATAGGCGGTATTGGGACACCAAAAGATTTTGAATTTAGGTGACACGATGACTTGAGAATGTCCTGAAGTTGAAGGGCCTGGATTAAATTTGTGGCTTGAGTAATTAGAACGAAAAGAAAGGATAGTAGAGATTTTTTTCTGCACTACTGACCTAGGCTAGGCCTTCTGATATCACCAGCTATAAACTTCAGTTTTTCCTTCTCCCCAAAGCTTCTTTCATTTCTAGTTATTTGCTGTGTTCAATTTGGAAATTATTTACTTTTGGCTATTAAAATGATCAAGTAGGGTTTCATGTTAGTATTTCTCTTATAAGGAAGAGTCACTTTTAACTTAGCAACCACTAGAATGGAAAACCATTGTCAGCACATCTCAGATGTGGTCCAGATGCCAACCTGTTTCCTCTCTCCTGGATCAAGTGAGCTTTTTAAGGAATAGAAAGCATTTGTAGGAGAACCAAAGTATTTTTTTTTTAAAGTCAGTTTTACTATGTTGCCCTTGGTAGAGTGCTGTGGCATCATAGCTCACAGCAACCTCCAACTCCTGGGCTTAAGTGATTCTTTTGCCTCAGCCTCCCGAGTAGCTGGGACTATAGGCGCCCACCACAACACCCAACTATTTTTTGGTTGCAATTGTCATTAGTGTTTAGCAGGCCCGGGCTGAGCTTGAACCTACTACCTTTGGTGTATGTGGCTGGTGCCCTACTCACTGAGATACAGGCCCCAAGCCAGAACCAAAGTATTACTCACTGCTGTGGTTGAACATAGCTTGTGATTCTGCCATGTGCTTGATACCTCCCACTGGCAAAAGGAATGGAAGGAGGGGGCTAGTTTTCCTTATTTATTTTTCTATTGATACAATGATGGAGCATTTTGATAGCTCCTCATAGTGTAGGCCTCTGTAGGGATGGTTTATACAGAAGTTGCTGCTTCCCCATAGAGAGCAGCAGCTGTCTCAGTGGTGAATGGTAATAGTAATGTATAAACAGGCAAATTCTGTTGGTTTCAGACAGCTTTTCTAGTTTTGCTGGATTTTTCTGCATCATTATCCCCAGTATGCAAGAGAAAATTACTCAGTGTCTGAGTGTTTCCTAAGCATTTGCTTTGTTCCTAATACTAGGTTTGAGGGGGATGCGAAATAAATGATTATCCTTATTGTCAAAGTAGCTAATATTATTTAACATCCATCTAACATTTATTGAACACTTAACAATGTGTCAGATTATGTGCTAGTTCTCTGAAATACAAAGACAAATAAGATTCAAATGATCCTTGGTCTATTTTCACCTTCTAGGATGGCTAAGAGGGAGAAAATACTTGAAATTTATATATTGTTAAAGAATTTGTATACAGAATATATGAGGAACTCTTAACAACTCAACAGTAAAAAGACAAATAACTTAATAAAAATGGGCAAAATATCTGAATAGACTTTTGTTCAAAAAAGATATAGAAGTATGTTTGTTTTGTTATTTTTATATTTAAGTATTGAAAATATTTATATATTTAAGTAT
>NW_003852396.1:30368093-30376622 GCF_000181295.1 Otolemur garnettii | reverse complement strand
AAAAAAAAAAAGACATCTAAATTATGAAAGGGCCAGAAAAGGCAAATCTACGGAAATATAAAGTAGATTATTGGTTGCTAGGGTCTGAGGGTAGTGATGAGGAGTCAGCAAATGAGCATGAGGGTTTTTTTTTTTTTTTTGAGTGCTGGGAATGATTTAAAATAAGATGGCTGCATTTTATTTTAAATACGTTGACAGTTGAGGCAGACAGTGATGGTGAGGAGAGAATTCTAGGGTGAGAAGACACTAGATCACTGAGGGATAGATAAAAGAGAAGGGCAGGTTAGTTTAGATTGGTAGATGGTTCAATGTGGCTATAGTCTAAAGCATTTGGTAGGGAGTGGTAAGATAAAGGAGTTGGTTGGACCAGAGTATGAAGTCCCTTGTGTCCTGCTAAGGAGTTTGAACTTTAACCCAAAGGTAATAGAAAGTCATGAAAGTTTATCAAAGTAGGGGGATGATGTTGTTAGCTATATGTCTGATAGAGATAATTTTGGCTACTTATATAATGTGAATATCTGCTGACAAGATGTGAGTTAGGGATATCACATGGGAGGCCACTATGACTGTTCAAGAAACAGCAAGAGATAAGGTCTGACCTAAGGCAGTATGGCAATGAAAAATTCAAGGGAGATGTCATATGTGGGTAGATAGGAATAGCACATGAACATTCCAGGCTGTAAAGGCCTTAGGAGTTTGTAGAGGAGAGTTCTATTCTGGAAGAATTTCTGGAGCAGATGACATCTAGTTGGGTCTTTAAGGATGGATAGGAAAGTTTAGAGTGTATGGGAAGCTGGAGTGTTCATAGAAAAGAGTGAGAGAGCTGGGACAGGTGAGGAGGAAGCCAGACTGAGAAATATTAATTTGGTGGGATAGGAATTGAAGAAACAAAGAAGCAAACTTTAGGTGCCTCCACATTTGAAAAGTTTGGTTAAAAATCTTCTTAACTCAGCTGGCCTGAAGGATATACTTTCTGCTGTTGGTAGGAGGGGTGAGGGTGAAGGGCAGGTGGCATTCACAGCAGTTAGTATACCCTGCATCTACTTTCACTTCACTGCCTACCCAAAATGCACTGCCCATGTCAAGCCTTAAAATTTGGCTTAGTATTAAAAAATATATATTTGCATGATCCCCTTAGCGTCTGAAAGGTGAGGTGGTTCTACTTTGACTTATTAGCCTTGACTTCTTGGCAGAGTTATGAAGTTGAGGAAGAGAATGAATGAGAAGGAGAATGAGGAGCTACATATGTGGGTAGCTTGTGAGCCTTTGGGTTTCACTTACTATCCTAATTACCCACCAAACCACAGTATCTGTACTCCACCGGATAGAGGCAACCAGCTTTGTTGTTGTGCTATATTCTTTCCAGGTTTGCGAGCTAGCTAATCTTTCCTTTCTGTGGGGCTTACACAGCATTTTAAAAAAAATATATCAGTGGTTATCCTTATCATATTATGTTTAATAGTGCATTTGCCCCCACTTCCTGGACTCTGAATACATCAAAGGCAAAGGTTGAGCTTATTTATCTCTAATGTTTTGTGAAAGAATGAAGTCCCTAGCTACATGGTTGGTCAGTCTTTACTATGGAAGGATCAACTTAGATGTCTGAAATGCTGAATTGCTTAGCCAGAGGTAGGAGATAGGGTTTCAGAACTTAGGATCCTTTTTAGTTAGCAGGTATTTGAAGTCAGGGTGGGAAGCCATCCTCTAATGGCTATACAGAGTGATGGATATTCCTGGTTTATGCGTATGGTAGTCACTTGGTAAATTTTTATTGATTTAATTTGGTAGCATCCAGTTATATCATAGTTTACTACATTAAAGCCGTTTTACTTGTATGATAACTAAGAAAATGATGGCAGTTTTGAAGGTTAAAAGTATTATAGCCTACTCTAAAGCTTTAGAGTTAGACAGATTTGTTAGGAGTTACTATAGCATTTTCACTTAAGGGACTTGAAAGTCAGTTATCTAAGCCAACCCTTTCATTTTATAGATGTGGAAACTTAGGGATAGAAAAAAGTGCCCTGTTTGTTGGCATATAGCAAGTAAAGAGCTGTGCCAGGTTAGGACTTAATGATTGTTTTTCTCATTACTGAAAAGGGTATTTCTTTCTTTCTTTTTTTTTTTTGTTGAGACAGAGTCAAACTATGTCACCCTAGGTAGAGTACTGTGGTGTCCCAGCTCAGAGCAACCTCAAGAGATTCTCTTGCTTCAACCTCCCAAGTAGCTGGGACTACAGGCACTTTTCACAACACCCGGCTCTTTTTTGGTTGTAGTTGTCATTGTTGTTTGGCAGGCCCAGGCTGGATTCAAACCTGCCAGCTCTGGTGTATGTGGCTGGCGCCCTTGCAGCTGAGCTACAGGAGCTGAGCCTGAAAAGGGTATTTCTTGCTCTGAAGTCATTTCTTGGAGTAAAAAGTGGAAGTGAGATAAAACCCAAGGAAATATCACATGGAATATCACTGTCCATCCCACCCAGCATGTTCTTCTGGTGCTAGAAACATTTTGGGGAAGCCAGAGTGTCTACATGTAGCAAGAAAATAGCCCCCCTTTTCATTCTTTTTTCCTCTATTCTGCTTTATTTTTCATAGTACTGCTACAAGTAATTATTTCATATATGAATGTATTTACATGTTTATTGTTTGTTTTCTGTGTTAGAAGATAAGTTTTATAAGGGAAGAGACTTTGTTATGCCTGTCTTCTGATTGAATAAATGAATGAACAAATTAACAGTTATTTATTGCCTACCTTCAAGATGCTGGGCACATGCTTTCTATGATTTTGACATTTGTAGGTCAGTGACATGTCTGTTTTGTTGGTTGGGTTTAGTCATTTATGAATGCATCTAAACCCTTGAAACAATACATACTGTGTCAAATCACTCTATAGTGCTTACATTACTGTAGTTAGGTTACTTTTTTTTTTTTTTTAATGGATTTCGGCAATGTGAGTTTTAGATACATCTAAGCTTATTCTGCTTGATCAGATAGACCTGGTAGAGAAAGAGTCTCAGAAGCAGCAGAGCAATGTGACTTGGCAGCTGAGGAAAGAACAATTAATCTGTAGCTGTGAGGTAATAGCAAGATCCAGGGCTGACTTATCCATTAGTGATAGTAGGCACAGTGCCTAGGGGCCCATAAAAATATTTTCATTTCTTGGAAAATCAGGAAAAAAAGGTGGATATAATACCAATGCAGTCATAAGATGTATTCTTTGTGTATATGTCTGTGTGTGTGTGTGTGTATGTATGCAGAGGATGCCAAAAAATGTATATACATTTTAAGGAAAAACTTGCATTAACTGTATACACACACACACACACACACACACACATATATATATATAATTTTTTATTTTTTAATAGAAGAAGGGGTCTACAAAGGCAAAAGTGTCTAGGTTCCATGGAAATCATAATGTGGCTCTGGCAGGACCTTCTGACAACTAGTTTAAAGCCTTGAGCCCTGATGCCGGTTTCTCTCTTAAGTTCTGTGGCTCTCTCCTCACCATTCCTCCTCCAGCTTCCAATCACCATAATCTTTGATGAGTCATTTCTGTGCTTTATATCTCATCTGTGGCTGCTGTAAAATGGAATTGATTGTGCTTCCTGGGCTGAGTAAATTCCTGCTTTTATATGAACTTAATTATTTTCTGTCTTCTCAAGGGCAGGGGAACAGTCCTGTTCATCTCTGTATCTCCATGTCTAACCTAAGACCTTAATGTTTAGGAGTAAGTAAAATGGGAATTGAACAAATGTGTCAGGCTTCACGGATAACTTCAGAGGTACTTGGTGTGTGTGTGTGTGTTTGTGTGTGTGTGATAGTGTTATAAAAAGTTTTCTAGATACCTTTTGGTTTTTAGAGTCTGTCAGCAAAATTTATAGAGCTAGCTGGATGCAGTGGCTCACATCTGTAATCCTAGCCCTCACGGAGGCTGAGGCAGTTGGATTCCTTGAACTCAGGAGTTTGAGACCAGCCTGATCAAGAGTGAGACCTTGTCTCTACTAAAAATAGAAAAGCCCTACCCAGGATGACAAAGTGAGACTCTATCCCCCAAAAATAAAATTTATAGAGCTGTGGGTATCCTTAAGAAGATGTGGAAAACAAGGGTGATGTACTGTGTTGGAGGATAAAGTGCCAATGTGAAGAATCAGGTGCAAATGGTTAAAGAATAATGTTTTTTCCCCCAAGGTTTTTTTTTGTTTTGAGACAGTCTCTCACTATGTTGCCTTTGGTAGAGTGCCGTGGCATCACAGCACACAGCAACCTCAAACTCTTGGGCTTAAGTGATTCTCCTGCCTCAGCCTCCCAAGTAGCCGACGACAGCCACAATGCCTGGCTATTTTTTTTTTTTTTGCAGTTCGGCCAGGGCTGGGTTTGAACCTGCCACCCTTGGTATATGGGGCAGACACCCTACA
The DNA here is from genome assembly GCF_000181295.1 of Otolemur garnettii. Lineage (NCBI taxonomy): Eukaryota > Metazoa > Chordata > Mammalia > Primates > Galagidae > Otolemur > Otolemur garnettii. The sequence goes on along the minus strand of NW_003852396.1, from coordinate 30,372,211 downwards.
CACTGAGCCACAGGTGCCGCCCAAGAATAATGTTTTTAATAAATGATGCTGGGCAACTGGATAACCACATGCAAAAGAATGAAGTTGGATCTCTATCTCATGTATAAAAAAAAATAGTTCAGAAAGGACCAATGAGTTAAATATAGAATAAAAACTATAAAACTCTTAGCATAAAACACAGGTATAAATCTTCATGGCCTGATTCGGCAGCGGTTTCTTTTTTTTTGTTTTTTAAGAGACAGAGTCTTACCTTGTTGCTCTCAGTAGAGTGCTGATGTGTCACAGCTCACAGCATCCTCCAGCTCTTGGGCTTAGGCGATTCTCCTGCCTCAGCCTCCCGAGTAGCCAGGACCACAGGTGCTCACCACAATGCCCAGCTATTTTTTTGTTGCAGTTTGGCCAGGGCTGAGTTTGAACTTGCCACCCTTGGTATATGGGGCTGGCGCCTTACTCACTGAGCCACAGGTGCCGCTTTCGGCAATGGTTTCTTAGATATGACACTCAAAGCACAAGTGCTAAAAAATATATATATATATTATATAAAATTATATATATAAAATACATAAATATATTTATTAATATATAAAAATATATATAGAGAATATATATAAATTGAATATATATTGAATATATAATTGAATATATATATTGAATATATATATATATATATATATATAATTGAATTTCAAAGTCCCAAAGTTGCAGATGCTGGTGTGGATGTGGAGAGAAGGGAACACTTTTAGACTGTAAACTAATACAGCTCTTTGGAAAGAAGTATAGAGAATCCTCAACTCAAATAAGACCTCCCATATGACCCCACAATCCCACTACTAGGCATTTACCCATAAGAAAAAAAATCATTTTATCATAAAGATATTGCTCTAGATCATTTATTGCAGCTTAATTTACAATTGCCAAGATGTAGAAATAACCTAAATGCCCATCAACTTGGATTAACAAATTGTGATATATATGCAATGTAATACTATTCAGCCATAAAGATGATGACTTTACATCTTTCGTACTAACCTGGATGGTGTTGAACACATTCTTTTTAGTAAGTATCACAAGAATGGAAAAGCAAGTATCCAGTGTACTCAATACTAATGTGAAGCCAGTAGACAAGCTCATTCACGCCCATGTAGGAGAAAAACTCAATTCAGTTCAAGCTGGGAGGAGGGGAGAGAGGGAGTTAGGATACTGCCACTTACTGGACACAATGTGGGGGTATATGGCCCACCTTTTGGGTGTGGGACACAACTATAAGAGGAACTCTACCTAACAAATTCAAATATTGTGACCTGGTTATTTGTACCCTCACATTAATCTGAAATTTAAAAAAAATAGGATTTCATAAAAACTAAAAACTTCTGTGCTACAAAAGACACCATCAAGAAAGTAAAAAGCCCACAGAATGAGAGAAAATAGTTGCAAGTCTTATATTGGCAAAGGGACTTTGCATCCAGAATATATAAAGAATTTTTACAATTCAACCATAAAAAGAAAATAACCCTGGCTTGGCACCCATAGCTCAGTGGTTAGGGCGCTGGCCACATATACCAGAGCTGGCACATTCAAACCTGGCCTGGACCTGCTAAACAACAATGACAACAACAACAACAACAACAAAAATAGCCAGGCGTTGTGGTGGGTGCCTGTAGTCCCAGCTACTTGGGAGGCTGAGGCAAGAGAATTGCTTAAGCCCAGGAGTTGGAGGTTGCTGTGAGCTCTGATGCCATGGCACTGTATGGAGGGCAACATAGTGAGACTTTGTCTTAAGAAAAAAAAGAAAGAAAGAAAGAAAGAAAGAAAAATAAAAGATAACCCAATAAAGAGAGGAATAGTGTGTACCTATAGTCTCAGTTACTTAGGAGGCTGAGGCAGGGGGATTGTTGAGGTTAGGAATTCAGGGCTATAGTGTGCAGTGATTGTAGCCATCAATAACCATTGTACTCCAGCCTGTGTAACACATTGAGACCCTGTTGGACAAAAAATGGACAGAGGATATGAATAGAATTTTTCCCAAAGAAAATATACTGATGGCTAAAGAGCACATGAAAAGATACTCAGCATCTTTAGCCATCAGGGAAATGGAAAATTGAAACCACACCAAGATAGCATTTCATACTTGGGTACTTTAATAAAAAAGACAGAAATTATAAGTCTTGTCAAAGATAAAGAGAAATTGGAATCCTCACATTCTGCTGGAAAACAGTTTGGCAGTTTCTTAAAAATTAAACATAGAGGGAGGTGCCTGTGGCTCAGTGGGTAGGGCACCGGCCCCATGTACCGAGGGTAGCAGGTTTGAACCCGGCCAAACTGCAACAAAACATAGCTGGGCATTGTGGAAGGTGACTGAGTCCTAGCTACTCAGGAGGCTGAGGCAAGAGAATCGCTTATGCCCAGGAGTTGGAGGTTGCTGTGAGCTGTGATGGCACAGCACTCTACCAAGACCGATAAGTGAGCCTGTCTCAAAACAAAAAACAAAAACAAAAAAAGGTTAAGCATAGAGTTACCACATGACCCAGCTATTCTGCTCCGAAGTATATACTCAAGAAAAATGAAAACATATGTTCACACAAAAATTTATAGGTGGATTTTCATAGCAATATCTGTAATAGCCAAAAAGTAAAAACAGTCCCAATGAGCATCAAATGTTGAATGGATAAATAAAATGTAACATATTTATACAGGGAATATTGTTTGGCAATACAAAGAAATGAATTACAATTAATTCAGAAAATAGATGAACCTTGAAGAAAATTATACCAAGTTCAAGAAGCCAACCACAAAAGACCACATATTATATGATCTCATTTATATGAACAATCTAGAATTGGCAAATCTATAGAAACAAAGTAAATCAGAGGTTTTCTTGGGCTCAGGGGAGAATGAGGAATGACTGCTGATTGGCATGTAGTTTCTTTTTGGAGTGATGAAAATGCTGTAAACTTAGTGGTTGGTGATAGTGACACAACTCTGTGAATATACTAAAAGACCTCTGAATAGTCTTTTTACTAGTAAATGAACTCACTTTTTAAAACTGTGAATTGATCACTTATAATTGTATACATTTATGAGATACAAAGTGATGTTATGATTTATGAATACAGTGTAGAATAATTAAATCAATCTAGTAACATATCCACCTCAAATTCTTAACATTTTTTGTGGTGAGAACATTTGAAATTTACTCTCTTAGGAATTTTGAAATGTATAATACTCTGGTATTAAGGCAGTACAATATTCTTCATACTGTGCAATAAAATTAATTCAAAGCAAAAAACAGGCTAAGCATGGTGGCTAACATCTATAATCCCAGTACTTTGTGAGGTTGAGGTGGGAGGACCCCTTGAGACCAGGTGTTTGAGACCAGCCTGGGGAACATAGTGAGACCCCTTCTCTACAAAAAAGTTTTAAAAATTAGCAAGATGTGGTGGCATGTGCCTGTAGTCCTAGCTACTCAGGAGGCTGAGGCAGGAAGATTGCTTGAGCCTGGGAGTTGGAGGTTACAGTGAACTGTGATCGTGCCACTGCACTATAGACTAGGTAACAGCATGAGACTCTGTCTTTAAAAAAGAAAAAAAGAAAGAGACGGCGCCTGTGGCTCAAAGGAGTAGGGCACCGGCCCCATATGCCAAGGGTGGTGAGTTCAAACCCAGCCCTGGCCAAAAACTGCAAAAAAAAAAAAAGAAAAAAAATTCTTCCTGTTTAACTGAGATTTTGTACAGAATAGTTTGCAGTAAATGGGTGAATTTTATGGTTTGTGAGTTAGGTCAGTAAAGTTATAAAAAAAGAATCTGAAGTACATGTGCATATGGCTATAGATGCACTTAGTGAATGTGAGTGCTTGGACTGTAGCAACAGTACTTATCAAATTTTACATATAAGTTACTTCAGTAATTACTTCAGTGTCCTATTAAACATGTGGGTTCTGGCTCGGCACCTGTGGCTCAAGTGGCTAAGGCGCCAGTCACATACACCTAAGGTGGCGGGTTCGAATCCAGCCCGAACCCGCCAAACAACAATGACGGCTGCAACCAAAAAATAGCCGGGCGTTGTGGCGGGCGTCTGTGGTCCCAGCTACTTGGAAGGCTGAGGCAGGAGACTTGAGCCCA
>NW_003852396.1:30355461-30368035 GCF_000181295.1 Otolemur garnettii | reverse complement strand
AAAAAAAAAAAAAAGTGGGTTCTGATTCAGGAAGTCTGGGATGGAGTCTGAGATTATTTATTTATTTATTTTTTAAATTGTTATATATTTTTATTTTTCATTAAATCGTAGCTGTGTGATTCTCTATTTCTTAACACTCTCTTAGGTTACTGTTGTTGGTGGGCCATGGATCACACTTAGCAAAGCAGTAGGAGATGGTTATGTTTCAGTGAAGGATCTCTTTGAAGATTTTTCCAGAATGAGGAGGATTTGGCCAGAGTTTTACAGAAAGGCGAAATGTGATTTGGTGGAAAAGGGCGGCTTAAGAGATGAAATAACTGGCCATTGTAAAGATGCAGAGATCATGGAGTATGCATTATTTATTGGGGACAGGAGGCCTGTTTATGGGGTATAGTAGTGGGTCACCAAGTCTTTTTTGCACCTGAAAAAATATAACAGCCAACTTCTGATTATTTTTCACTTTGGTTAAAATTTTCTTTTGCCTTCTGCCTGGCAATTTTGATTTAACTTCTTTCAAGTCTGGCATTATGTAGCGTGGCATGACTAAGGGACTTTGTGAAATCCTGGGAGGGGAGTGATTGGCTAGCATAAAACATTCTGTGTTATAGTCTTAGGAGTCAGATATGGGACCATCAATCAGTGCTCTTACCCTGAGAGCCTACCTAATTAGCTACCTAAGCTTTGGACAAGGTGGCTTCAGACCTAGGTTAGTGCTTGGCCCCACATGAATAAACTCCTTAATAAGGGAGCAAATATTCCTAAAGATGTCTTTCCAGATGGTACTGGTTAATTATAGCAGTAGTTTACAGCTTTCCTTGTTTTTCCACTTGAGCCAGAAGATTGGTTTGGAAGTAGTTTAGAAAACATTTTTGTTCAGGAGGCAAAATATTAAAGCCAGATCATGTCTTAGTCTTAATATTTGCACTACCCCATGAAATGCTAATGATACTGTAAGCCCCAAGTCTAGTGTCAGCCTTAGTTCTTGTCCTTCTAAGCTGCTTTCCTGGAGCAGGCTCGGAAATCATTTTTGTCCTGAGCTTCACCAGCATTCAGTTTCCCAGCCTCTTCTAGTGGTTTATAAAGTATGTCTACTCTCCCGGGAGAAAAGGCAGTGAAATAATTTCATGACTTTGAATGTCTTTTCTTCACAGCCCTATGATAAAGTCAGAAGTCTTATTCCTTTGTTTTCCAGGTAGAGAAACTAAGGCATAAACAGTGGCAAGCTTGGTCCACTATCTCAAAGAGAGGCGCCTCATGCCTGGCACAGTTCTCTAGATTTTCCCTTCAATAGACTTGTCTTGTTTTTGAAGGAGCTCAGGAAATTTCACCCCAAAATATGGCTTCTTGGTATAAACTGTATTTTGAATTAAAGGCCATTCAAGATCAAAAAACATTGCAGGACGCTTTCCTTCTGTCTGTATAAACTGGACTGACCAGATCATAAGATCAATTGACTTCCTTTCCTTTCCTTATCCCCAGATTTGTCCCAAATTATTTAAATATAATACAGTAATCTCCCTGGTATCCGGTACCCATAGATTGGTAGATTCCAGATAAATGTAGTTTTTGGTGGTTTGAGAGTTACTCTTAAAAATAGGCCTAATTCTTTTTTTTTTTTTTTTTTTTTGAGACAGAGTCTTAAGATTGCCTTGGGTAGAGTGCTATGGTGTCATAGCTCACAGCAACCTCCAACTCGAGCTCAAGCAATCCTCTTGCCTCAGTTTTTCTATTTTTAGTAGAGATGGGGTCTCACTTTTGCTCAGCCTGGTCTTGAACTCATGAGCTCAAGCAATCTACCCATCTTGGCCTCCCAAAGTGCTAGGATTATAGGCATGAGCCACCATGCCTGGCTGAAATAGGCCTAATTCTATACCCTGAACTATACCATGCCATATCATAAACTCTGTATTGACTTGATATTAATATTGAAATATCTAATTAAAAGCAAATTAAGACAAAAACAAACCTCACATATGTAACACAGTTTTATTGTATTTTAAAACATGTTTGTGCATGCAGTGTACAATTTTAATTAAATGGCAGTCAGTACACTTTTCAACTTCACTAATATATATATATATTTGCAGACAGATTCTCAAGCTATTGCCCTGGGTAGAGTACCGTGGTGTCACAGTTCACAGCAACCTCAAACTCTTGGGCTTAAGTGATTCTCTTGCCTCAGCCTCCCAGGTAGTTGGGACTACAGGCACCTGCCATAATGCCCAGCTATTTTTTTTTTTTTTTTTTTGGTTGTAGTTGTTGTGTTTGGCAGACCTGGGCTGGATTTGAACCCACCAGCTCCAGTGCATGTGGCCGGCGCCCTAGCTGCTGAGCTACAGGCACTGAGCCACTACTATATTTTTTTTAACTTCGAGTAACACACATTAACTTAAAACTTACAGAGAACACATGGGAGTCGAGGGAGTGATGCACAAAGTACAAAGCGTGGGCATGGAGCACCAAGTTTAAACTCTTGTTTTTGCCGAGTCAAATGCTGATTGCTTGAGAGTGCTGGTTGCTTGATTTCCGGATACCAGGAAGTCTATTGTAACTGTCTCTCAGGTTAATTTAATTTGCAGAAAGAATCATTTATAAGTCAATCTGTTTCCCCCTGTCCATTCCAGCACCATTTGTTCTCCCTAAACAGAATTACTTGTACTCCTATCTCCTCCCCTCCAAAACAGCAGGTATAAAAAGATCTGAACTTCATTGAGATATTGAGTAATCACTCTGTGATTCTCCCCATGTGCATAGTCAATAAACCATTCTTCTATTAACCTGCCTTAATTATGAGTTGATCTTCCAGCAAACTTTCAGGAGGATGGATGAAGTTTTCCTCACGCCTACACTTCCTTGAACATGTATTTGTTTTGTTATGTACTTTAACATGATTTCCCTGGTGTCAAATGAATACTCCTTTCCCAGATGCTTATTAGTAATTTTTCAAGTGTTTGTTTACTCTCCTATTGAAACATCTCCAGGGAAGGTGGTGGTTTGTCGGCATACTTGCTTACTTTCTTGGAGAGAATTCTCTTCAATTCCACAGATACTCATTGGGTGCTTAAGATATGGTCATTGCTGTGCTCCTTGGAAAACACAAAAGCAGTGTATCAGAACCAAGTATGTCTTGGTTCTGTGGGAACTTCCAAATTTATGGGATGGGAGCAAGATGGATATAAAAAGGGCCACGACTAGGGTGAGGCAGACAAGGCACCACAGTACAAACATAAAAGAAGCATTCACTCCCAGGGTCATGCAGATGCAGGGTAGGTACCTGAGTGCCTCCTTAAATTTTGAGAACCGCCTTGCTTGTCTTATCCTGGTCCTGACTGGAGACTTAAGAAGCAGTTAGATCACTTGGAAAGCATGTCTAAGATAACACCAGACAAAGAACGTGTGGTACGGAACAGTTCTTCTAAAATTTAATGTACATGCCAATCACCTGGAGATCTTACTAAAAAGCAGATTCTGATTCAGTAGGTCTGGAATGGTGCCTGAGATTCTGTATGTCTGTCAGGCACTCAGATGATACTCATGGTAGTCCTTCACACTTTGAGTAAAAAGGAGAAAAATTCATGCTAGAGAAAAGCAGAGGACTAAATTAGTTAAGTTAGGGGATCAAGGAATGCTTCTCCAGTGAAGGTATTAGAGCTGAGTTCTCTAAGGGTAACGTGGATTTGGAAAGAAAAAAAATAAAAAGAGAGTGAAGGGCTTTGCAAACAGAAGAAAGACTGTGCAAGGGCCCAGAGACAGGAATGAGTCCCATGTATTTTGGAACAGTGGATAGATGGGCGTAGCAAGGTGCAGGTTCAAGTTGGAAAGGAAGAAGAAAAGGGTTTTGATACATAGCATGAAACCTGTGCTTTGTTCCTTTAGAAATGTAATCTTTTTTTTTTTTTTTGAGACAGAGTCTCACTATGTCACACTCTGTAGAATGCCATGGTGTCAACTCACAGCAACCTCAAATTCTTGGGCTTAAGTGATTCTCTTGCCTCAGCCTCCCAAGTAGCTAGTACTACAGGTGTATGCCATAACACCCAGCTATATTTTTGTTCCAGTTAATCGTTGTTTTAGCAGGCCTGGGTCGGGTTTAAACCCACCTGGCTCAGTGTATGTGGCCAGCACCTTAATCACTGAGCTATGGGTGCCAACCCAGAAATGTGATCCTTCATTGTCTTCTTAGGTACTTTCCAGCTGGGCCTTTTCATTTTTTTTCCATCCACTTGTCCCTTCTAAGAATATCTGACCTCTGTCCTGGGGTGATGAAAGCCTGAGTCTCAGGGCATCTTAATAAATTCTGTGAGGCAATGTGTGGGGTAGGAAAAGGAAGGAGGGTGGTGACTTTATTACCTAGATTGGTTGGGTAAAGCCTAGGGAAGTTTTTTTTTTTTTAACTTAGCTGGAAGGTACAGAAACCAGAAAGCCCTCCTTGTTATGGGCATTTCCAGTACACTTACATAAAGGATGCCTAGGCTTGGCACCTGTAGCTCAAGTGGCAAAGGTGCCAGCCACATACACCGGAGGTGGTGGGTTTGAATCTAGCCCGGGCCTACCAAACAACAATGACAATTACAACCAAAAAATAGCCGGGCGTTGTGGCGGGGGCCTGTAATCCCAGCTACTTGGAGGCTGAGGCAAGAGAATCGCTTAAGCCCAAGAGTTGGAGGTTGCTGTGAGCTGTGACATCACAGCGCTCTACCCAGGGTGACAGCTTGAGACTCTGCCTCAAAAAAAAAAAAAAGGATGCCTAGTAAATACATGCTGATTTGACTTGTTAGTAGAGTGGAGGAATATTCCTTGAGCCCAGTTCTGTCTGTTTCATTTCAAACGTTCTATTTCCAGTATTTTTCTGAAGTTACTGCAACAGTGGGAGACTGGACCTTGAACATCTTAAGTACTAAGGGAATATTTGTTAATTGATTCATGTGAGGGTTTCTAGGATCTTGTCTATGTTTTCCAGACAGTACAACATTTTCAGCTCAATTCAGTAAAAGAACGCATTGGGTGACTTATATACTGAGACTTGGATATGCTTCTGTGTAGCCACAAGGAAATAGAAGACTTGAATCCTGAATTCAAAGAATTTAGTATTATTTTAGAGCAATAGTTTTTAGCTGGGGACAAGTTTTGTCTCTCAAGAGACATTTGACATTAGACATTCTTGGTTATTTCATCTGGGAGTATAAGACATCTCCCCTCAACAAAGAATTAACTACCCCAACATACCAGTGGTGCCAAGGTTGAGAAACTCTGCTCTAAAAAGACAAACTACCAAATTGAGGCTGGGCATGGTAGCTCTTGCCTGTAATCCAGCAATTTGGGAGGCCAAGGCAGGAGGATTGCTTGAGGCCAGGAGCTTTAGACCAGCATGGGCAATATAGCAAGACCTTATCTCTATAATAAAAATTAGCTGGGCATGGTGCCATGTACCTATAGTCCTACCTACTTGGGAGGCTGGGGCAGGAGTATTCCTTGAGCCCAGGAGTTCAAGGTTACCATGAACTGTGATCGAGTCACTGCACTCCAGTTTGGATGACAGAGCGAGATCCTGTCTCTTAAAAACAAAAACCAATAAAAAAAAAAACTACCAAATAGAACTAGAACTTTTAGGGTGGAAGATCTTACTCTTAGTTAATAGTAGGGCAAGAACTAAAGCTCATTTTGCCCATGTCCAGTGTTCTGCCTGCTACCAGAGGGCCATTTAGAGTGAGATGGCATTATATGACAGGTTAATCCTAATTCATAGTTTTTACTCCAGCCATAATCAATTATTTGTATACTATGCAGTTTTTTTTTTTTTTGAGACAGAGTCTCAAGCTGTCACCCTGGGTAGAGTAGCATCATAGCTCATAGCAATCTCTAACTTGGGCTCAAGCGATCCTCTTACCTCAGTTTTTCTATTTTTAGTAGAGATGGGGTCTTGCTTTTGCCTGAGCTCAGCCAATTCATCCCTCAGCCTCCCAGAGTGCCAGGATTACAGGCATGAGCCACCAGGCCCAGCCTATACTATGCAAATTTATTCTTTTCTGTCCATGTTAGTCCTTTTCCCTAGAACATAGTTCTCTCATTTTTTCATCTGGGTAATATTTCACATCCCCAAGAATGCTTCTCTAATCTGTAACACCTCAGATTGGTTTAAAACCTACTTATTTATTCTTCCATAGCAAATCTTTATCATATAAAAAATAAATTTTCTGTTTATGTGTCTGTTTTCCTCACTAAGCTTTAAGTATCTTGGAAGTTAGGACTCTTTCACTGTTCAGTTCTGATTGCTTAGGAATACACATTCAATCATAGAGATGGACCAAACTAAGTAGACAGAGAGAGATGAGTATGAAATAGAGTGTTGGGGAAGGCTTCATTGAGTTTTTAAGACTTGATGATATTGATGAATACATGAACACCTTATACTGGGCAGGAAAAATTCTAAGACAGTAATGGATTTTTTTGGTGGTGTCTTTCTACAGGTTGATATGTCAGACCTCTCCCCAGAGGAGCAATGGAGGTAAGTATGGCAGTACGGGCCCCACAGACTGGGAACCTCAGGTTAACTCAGCAAATAGAGTTGTATATCTACCCTCTTTGCTTCTCTGTCTGTGAGAGGCAGTGGCTTATGACTGGCGGGACAGGTCTGTTGGAATCTTTCCAAGTACCTGGGTCACTCCTGGGTTGCTCTTTCAGGTCTAGGGAGTAAGTAGTAAATCACATCAAACCATCTGTTTGAGTTTGAATACCAGTTCTGCCATTTACTGGCTATGCGATCTGAGGCAAGTTATTAACTTCTCACTACCTAAGTTTGCCCCATTTGTAAACTGAGGACCATAATAGTACTAATAAAGTCGTGAGGATTAATGTATATAGAATTCTTAGAACAGTGCTTGGCATGTTGTAAACTTCCAGTTAAGTGTTATTGGCTTTGAAGATGATTATTATTAAGATTATCATCATTACCTGTGATACAGGATAGAGAGCACTGGTTGAGAAAATGGGAGGGGTGTCTTCTGATCTCACCTCTGCTACTGACTTGCTGTGTAACCAGAATGAGTCAACAAATGTCTTATTGTTGTCATTTCTTGTTAGTAAAGAGGTTTCAGAGTGCCGTTCCACAAGCAGGCTAACCAATGAGCTGATAGCACTTAAGAGTGAGGAAAAAAACCCTTCATTTAGATTAAAACTATCGATTTCAAAAACAGAATAGTGAAGATACCAATTCATATGACAAACCCAGCCTGATTTTAGGTGACTTTAAGCTCAGTATACACCAGTTATGTACTTTAGCTACCAAAATATTCTGATATAATTTAGGTGATAGTCATAGAAATATGCTATCTGCCAGAGGGAAGGTAACAGTGCCATTGTGCTCTGCTTTGCTGAGGTCACAAGTACTTTGTTCTAAGCACTGCATATGAAGATCTTTTTTTTTTTTTGAGACAGAGCCTCAAGCTGTCCCCCTGGGCAGAGTGCCGTGGCATTACAGCTCACAGCAACCTCCAACTCCTGGGCTCAAGCGAGTCTCCTGCCTCCGCCTCCCAAGTAGCTGGGACCACAGGCGCCCGCCACAACGCCCGGCTATTTTTTGGTTGCAGCTGTCATTGTTGTTTGGCGGGTCCGGGCTGGGGATTCGAACCCGCCACCTTAGGTGTACGTGGCTGGCGCCTTAGCCGGTTGAGCTATAGGCGCCGAGCCGCATATGAAGATCTTTAACTGGATCATGTCTAGAGGAAGGGAACCAGAATTACAATAGTCTTTACATCATGTTATATGGACAGTGGTAAAAAGATCTGGAACTCTTAGCCTAAGAGGGCACAGGATAGTTTTGTTTTGTTTTAATAATATCATAATGAATTTTCGAAGGAATGGTGTTGGGAAAGAGGAGTAGATATGTCCTTTGCCGTTACAGGGTGCAAAGGACATGATGGATTGAAGGTATAGGAAAGTAGATTTTTATCTCCTTATCAGAAATGTCTTTTTGTTGTTGTTTTGAGACAGAGTCTTACTTTGTTGCTCGTGGTAGAGTGTTGTGGTGTCACACAGCAACCTCAAACACTTGGGCACAAGTGATCCTCTTGCCTTAGCCCCCCACGTAGCTGGGACTATAGGCACTCACCACAATGCCCAGATATTTTTATTTTTTATTTTTTTGAGACAGAGTCTCACTATGTCGCCCTCAGTAGAATGCTGTGGACTCACAGCTCACAGTAACCTCAAACTCTTGGGCTTAAGAAATTCTCTTGCCTCAGCCTCCCAAGTAGCTGGGACTACAGGCGCCTGCCACAATGCCCGGCTATTTCTTGGTTGTAGTTGTCATGTCATTGTTGTTTGGCAGGCTCGAGCTGGATTTGAATCCGCCAGCTCTGGTGTATGTGGCTGGTGCCCTAGCCGCTGAGCTACAGGTGCCAAGCCTGCCCAGCTATTTTTAGAGATAGGGTCTCGCTCTAGCTCAGGCTGGTCTTGAACTCCTGAGCTCAGGCAACCCACTCACCTCCGCCTTGCAGAGTGCTAAGATTATAGGCATGAGCCACCATTCCTGGCCAGAAATATCTTTAATAGTTAAGATGTATTAAAGTAGTGAATGTTCTGTCCGTAAAGCTTCAGGATTTAATTTATAAGCAAATATGGGTACCTACAATGTGCTAAGACACTGCTAGTTCTAGAATAGACTACCTTAAGAGGTATGTGTTTTTCACCAATGGAGTATTTAAGCAAAGGCTGGAAACATAATTTTTACATTGGGTGGGAACTTGAACAGAATGATTTCTCTGTTCTTTTCTAGATTCTTTTATTTTTCTTTAAATACTCTAAACTGCTGGCTCAGCACCTATGGGTCAAGTAGCTAGATGCCAGCCACATACACCTGAGCTGGCAGGTTCGAATCCAGCCTGGCCCCTCCAAACAACAATGACGGCTGCAGCCCCCAAATAGCTGGGCCTTGTGGCATTGGCAGGTGCCTTTAGTCCCAGCTACTTGGGAGGCGGAGGCAGGAGAATTGCTTGAGCCCAAGAGTAGAGGTTGCTGTGAGCTGTAATGCCATGGCACTCTACCCAGGGTGACAGCTTGAGGTTCTGTCTCAAAAAAAATAAATAAATAAACTGCTTCAGAATAGATCTTTTCTTTGATTTCATGTTGTGCACATCCATTAGTATATATTGTCTGAGAAAAAGAAACTTATCTCTTGCTATCATTTTAGCTCTCCTTAGCCCTTAGTCATCAAGTGTTCTCTACCCTCAGCTTAGCTCATCCTTATAACAGTCCTATGAAGCAGGCAGAAAATATAAGGACTCCTTTTGACAGATGAAGAAATTGTGATGTAGAGATGTGAGGTTTCTTGGCCAAGACCATATAGGTAGAGCTGAACCTAAGTTTCTGACTTTCTATCCTATTCTCTTTCTGTCATATTCTTCCAGCTAGAATACAGTTTTATGTGAGATGAACCCTTCGGTGCTAAGGCTGGCTGACTGGCATTTGGCTTCCCACTTTGCCCACCAAGCCTACCCCCTTTACATTTTATTATCAAAAACTTTAAACATGTAGAAAAGCTGGAAAAATTGTACAGTGATGAATACACTTATACCTACCACCTAGATTCTACCATTATATTTTTGCTTTATTTGTTTTATTATTTATCCATAACTCATCCCTCTGGGTTCTTTTTAATTTTAGTATTTCATTGCTTTTGGGAATTCCATGAAGACACCATTTATGGTGTCCTTTCCCTTCCTCCCAAATACCCTGGTGTAATGGGAATTTGTATAAAAGTTTCTGACTGTGAGCTACATTTATATTCAGTTTTCCCTCTAACTTATTTCTCATACCTCTCCCTTGGCTGACTGTGACCCAGAGTGGTAGGAATAACTGTTCTTAGAAGAAGTTTTTTGCCAGTCGTAGCCCAAGGAATCACTTGCTGCCAATTCTTGAGAATAGAAAAAATGAAGAGCCAGGTGCGGTGGCTCATGCTGTTAATCCCAACATTCTGAGAGGCCAAGGAGGGTGGATTGCTTGAGCTCTGGAGTGGAGACCAATCTGAGCAACAGCAAGACCCCCATCTCTACAACTAGCCAGGTGTTGTGGCAGGTGCACATAGTCCCAGCTGCTTGGGTGGCTGAGAAAAGAGGATCACTTGGATCAACCCAAGAGTTTCAGGTTGCTGTAAACTATGATGCCACAGCACTCCACCGAGGGCAATAAAGTGAAACACTCTGTCTCAAAAACCAAACAAACAGGTAAGACCAGAGAATGCCAGCCTTAGATTACTAAAAAGTTTCCAGCTGTACTCTTGAATTACTGAACTTCATTGAGCCTTTGAGGAGGCTATATACCTGTGGATACTGATACTTTTGGATTATTAGTATAAAGTTGAAGCAATCCAGGTTTTTCAGGCTATCTCTGGCATTGGCAGAGAAGGTAGGATGAATAAAGCAAAACTTTAATACTGGAATCCATACACATTTGCAATGTTACTCCTTTATTGGTGTCATAAATATCATTGACTGTGAGTATGAGGCTTTCTGGCTATAACCTCTTTAGTTTACTTTCTCCTTCTAGTGTCAGGTTGAAGTCAGTGTGAAATGGGCAGTGATACAAGCTTCTCCTGGAACTAACTTCCTGCACTGGAACCATGTCAACTATTTTTTTTATTTTTCCATGAGGGGGCAGGTAGCAGACCACCCACCTCTAATCCCAATATCTGACCTTGGTTGCTGGAGTGTATATAGCTTCTAGTCTGCCCCTAAATGGCCTGTTCTGTAGAGTATATGTTTTTCTAGCCCCTAATTTGCATGGTACCCTGCAGCTGCAAAGCACGGAAATGAGTTCTGATCTTTGGACTGGCAGGATATTCCTGGAAAGCACTGCTCCTTTATCCTCACACCATCCTTGATTTGGCTCACCCCATGTGTTTGGCTTTCAGGGTCGAGCACGCACGCATGCATGCCAAGCACCGTGGCCACGAAGCCATGCATGCTGAAATGGTCCTCATCCTCATCGCTACTTTGGTGGTGGCCCAGCTGCTCCTGGTGCAGTGGAAGCAGAGGCATCCCCGCTCCTACAATGTAAGCCACTTTGCCTCTCACTTCTTTGCTTGTTAGTCATCAAGAGAATTCCTAAATACTTCAGGGTATAACCTACCCTGGTGCATATAGACAGAGAAAGACAATGTAATGAACTTTATGTATGAGTGGTTAATAGTATATGGAGCAGTGTGTATCTAAGGGTAAAGTAATTCAGAGGATAAAAACCAGGTTAGAATGTGAAACTACTTCCATGTCCAGAAAATGTAGGTCTTTTTCTTTTATTTCTATTTGTATTTTTTCTTTTTAAAAATATAAATAAAAAGTTTATTTGGGCCAAATTTGAGGACTACAACCCAAGAGCATAGATTCAAGTTGCCCTAATTTATGCTTTAGGTCCTTTCTTTTTTTTTTTTTTGAGACAGAGTCTCACTATGTTGCGTAGAATGCTGTGGTGTCACAACTCACAGCAACCTCAAACTCTTGGACTTAAGCAATTCTCTTGCCTCAGCCTCCCAAGTAGCTGGGAGTACAGGTGCCTGCTACAAAGCCTGGCTATTTTTTTGTTGTAGTTGTTGTTGTTTGGCAGGCCCCGGCCAGGTTTGAACCTGCGTGCCCCAGTGTATGTGGCCAGCGCCCTAGCTGCTGAGCTACAGGCACCAAGCCTCCTTTCTTTTCTTTCTTTCTTTTTTTTCTGAGACAGAGTCTTATTTTGTCACCCTTGGTACAGTGCCACGGTGTCAGCTCACAGCAACGTCAAACACTTGGGCTCCAGTGATTCTCTTGCCTCTTGCCTCCCAAGTAGGTGGGACTACAGGTGTATGCCACAACGCTTGGCTATTTTTAGAGATGGCGTCTTGCTCTAGCCCAATCTGATCTTGAACTTGTGAGATCAGGTAATCGGCCCGCCTCTGCCTCCCAGAGTACTGGGATTATAGGCATGAACTACCACACCTGGCTGCTTGGGTCCTTATAAATGTTGTAGGAAAGATTCATGAAGGATATTCACTAAGAATTATGAGGTCCAGGCTGGATGTGGTGGCTCACACCTGTAATCCTAGCACTCTGGGAAGCTGAGTGGATTGCTTGAGCTCAGGAGTTTGAAACCAGCCTGGGCAAGAGTGAGACCCTGTCTCCAAAAATAGCCAGGCCTTGTGGCAGGTGCCCGTAGTCCCAGCTACTCAGGAAGCTGAAGCAAGAAAAATTGCTTGAGCCCAGGAATCTGAGGTTGCTGTTAGCTATGATGATGCCGCAGCATTCTTCCAAGGTCAACAAAGTAAGACTCTGTCTCAAAAAAAAAACTATAAATAAATAATGAATTATGAAGTCCAGCCAGGTGTAGTGGCTCATGCCTGTACTCCTAGCATTCTGGGAGGCTTAGGCAGGATTGCCTGAGCTAAGGAGTTTGAGACCAGCTTGAGCAAGAGCAAGACCCCATCTCTAATAAAAATAGAAAAATTGGCTCGGCACCTGTGGCTCAAGCGGCTAAGGCGCCAGCCACATACACCTAAGGTGGCGGGTTCGAATCCTCAGCCCGGGCCGCCAAACAACAATGACGGCTGCAACCA
>NW_003852396.1:30352252-30354613 GCF_000181295.1 Otolemur garnettii | reverse complement strand
TTGTAATTTCAGGTCACAGTATTTGGAACCAGTAGGTAATAGGTACTGCCCAGCAGGCTAAGCTTCTAGGGTAGGGCTTCATGTGTGTGTGTACCTGTTTGTACTTTACCCTGTCATCTGAGATGAACCGCTTGTTATAGTGTGATTTTATGTTTATTCTATAAAATGGGAATTATAAAATGGTTTAATTTGGCCTGGACAAATAAGAAAACTCTTAAACAAGTGAGGAGTGAAAGTGTGTATGTAGAAAGTTTCTTTCTTTTTTTTTGAGGTAGGGTCTCTGCTGCTTAGGCTGGAGGGCAGTGGCTCAATCTCAGCTCACTGCAACCTCAAACTCAAGTGATCCTCCTGTCTCAGCCTTTCAAGTGGCTAGAACTATAAGCGCACACCACCATACCCAGCTATTTTTTTTATGTTTTATAAAGACAAGATCTCAAACTCCTGGACTCGCCTATCTTGGCCTTCCAAAGTGCTAGGATTACAGCGTCAGCCACTGTGCACAGCCTATAGTTTTAATTTGTTTTTCCTTAATTAATGATGTTGAACATTTTCTCATGTACTTATGTGGTCATTTGCATGTTTTCCCTAGAAACATGATGTCTATTCAAGTCCTTTGCCCGTTTTTTTTGAAACAAGGTCTTACTTTGGCACCCAGGCTAGAGTGCTTTGGTGCAGTGGCATCATTGAAGCTCAGTGCAACCTTAAACTCCTGAGTGAAAGCGATCCTACTGCCTCAGCCTCCTGAGTAGCTGGGAGTACAGGTGCTTGTCACCATGCCCCACTGATTTTTCTAATTTTTGTAGAGATGGAGTCTCACTCTTGCTTAGGCTTATCTTGAACTCCAGAGCTCAAGCAATCCTCCTGCCTTGGCCAGCCACTGTGCCTGGCCTACTCATTTTTAAATTGAGTTTTTTGTGTTTTTGTGTTTTTTGAGTTGTGTTTTATACTCTGTACTGGACCATTCTCCAGTGTATGGTTTGGAAATATTTCTTCCCATTTTATGGGTTATCTTTTTATTTCCTTGATAGTGTCCTTTGGTGCATAAACATTTTTAATTTTGATGAAATGCAGTACATATATTTTTTCTTTTGTTTCTTGTGCATTTTGTGTCATATCTAAGAATCCATTACCAAATTCAGAGTCAAGATTTACCCCTATATTTTCTTTGAACAGTTGTAGTTTTTGCTCTTTATACTTAGGTCTTTGGTCTATTTTGAGTTTTTGTAAATGGTGTGAGGTAAGAATCTGACTTCATTCTTTTGCATGTGGTTATCTACTTGTCCCAGCATCATTGATTGAAGAGAGTTCTTTCTTCAATGAATGGTCTTGCAGTCTTAGCAAAAATCAGTTAACCAGATATTTATTTTTGTGCTCTCAGTTCTATTCCATTGATCTATATGTTCTTATGCAAATACTACACTGTTATGAAATATTGTATTTGAAGTATGTTCATCAACTTTGTTTTTCTTTTTTGAGATAGAGTCTCATTATGTCACTCTTGGTAGAGTACCATAGTGTCACAGCTCACAACAACCTCAGACACTTAGGCTTCAGTGATTCTCTTGCCTCAGCCTTCCAAGTAGATGGGACTATTGGTGCCTGTCACAATGCCCTGCTAATTTTTTTGTTGTTGTTTTAGTTGTCTTTGTTTAGTAGGCCCAGGTCAGGTTCAAACCCGCCATCCCTGTTGTATGTGGCCGGTGCCCTAACCACTGAGCTACGGATGCCGAGCCTCTTTTTTTTTTTTTTTTTAAGATTGTTTCGGGGCTCAGCGCCTGTGGCTCAAGTGGCTAAGGCCCCAGCCACATACACCTAAGGTGGTGGGTTCGAATCCAGCCCAGGCCTGCCAAACAACAATGATGGCTGCAACCAAAAAAAATAGCCAGGTGTTGTGATGGGCACCTGTGGTCCCAGCTACTTGGGAGGCTGAGCCCAGGAGTTGGAGGTTGCTGTGAGCTGTGATGCTACAGCATTCTACCCAGGGGAACAGTTTGAGGCTCTGTCTTAAAAAAAAAAAAAAAAAAAGATTGTTTCGGGTGGCGCCCATAGCTCAGTGGGTAGAGGCCTGGCCACATACACCAAGGTTGGTGGGTTTGAACCTAGCCTGGGCCAGCTAAAATCAACAATGACAACTGCAACAAAAAAATAGCCTGGTATTAGGGTGGGCATGTGCCTATAGTCCCAGCTACTTGAGAGGGTAAGGCAAGAGAATCCCTTAAGCCCAAGAGTTTGAGGTTGCTGTGAGCTGTGACGTTATGGCACTCTACCAAGGGTGACATAGTAAGAGTCTGTCTCAAAAAAAAAAAAAAAAAGATTGTTTCATCTATTCTCAGTTCTTT
This sequence comes from Otolemur garnettii, assembly GCF_000181295.1. Taxonomy (NCBI): domain Eukaryota; kingdom Metazoa; phylum Chordata; class Mammalia; order Primates; family Galagidae; genus Otolemur; species Otolemur garnettii. The sequence goes on along the minus strand of NW_003852396.1, from coordinate 30,352,274 downwards.
GCAATTCTTCTTTTTTTTTTTT
>NW_003852396.1:30348715-30350553 GCF_000181295.1 Otolemur garnettii | reverse complement strand
ATTGTTGTTTGGCGGGTCCGGGCTGGGGATTCAAACCCACCACCTTAGGTGTACGTGGCTGGCGCCTTAGCCAGTTGAGCTATAGGCGCTGAGCCAGGATTTTCTATATACAATGTAAGAACAATGGTCCCTAGACTTTTTGGCACCAGGGACTGGTTTCTTCTTTATTTTTTGGAGACAGAGTCTCACTTTGTCACCCTCAGGGGCGTCAAAGCTCACAGCAACCTCAAACTCTTAGGCTTAAGTGATTCTCTTGCCTCAGCCTTCCAAGTAGCTGTGATTACAGGCGCCCACCACAACACCCAGCTATTTTTAGAGACGAGGTCTTGCTCTGGCTCAGGCTGGTCTCAAACCTGTGAGCTCAGGCAGTCCACCTCTGCCTTCCTAGTGCTGGGATTACAGGCTTGAGCCACCATGCCTGGCTGTGGCACTGGTTTCATAGAAGACAATTTTTCCACAGACTGGGTGGGGGGGGATGATTTCAGGATGATTCAAGTGCATTATATTTCCACCTCAGATCATCAGGCATTAGATTCTCGTAAAGAGTGTGCCACCTAGATCCCTCACATGCATGTGCAGTTTACAGTAGAGTTTTCATTCCTCTGAGAAACTAATGGAAGGTGACAAGATTTTAACAGCGGGACACCATTGGGGGGGGAAGGCTATTGACTGAACTGTTTATGGTTAGGGACCCTCTGGGGGGTGGGCTACTTGTTTGTTCCAGACAGTTTGGCTCCTTCTGAGCTAATTGTCTTTGCCTAGAAGCAAGGGAGGGAGCCAGTATCCTTCAGGTACCATTGCACCTGGGCGACCTTTCCCAGGAGGGCAGTAGGTAGTCTACATTAGCATTTTCATTTCAAAATGAAGTTACGTTAACCTCTTCATTCCCAAATGGAGTTACATTAACCTTTTCAGCAGCCTGAAACGGTATATTCCCTTCCCATTCTCCCGCCCTTCCCTAGCTTGTCGTGCATTCTTTCCAAAAATTGTGACTTTTTAAAAACGCTGCTTGACGCAGGACAAATTGTTAAAAATCGGGACTGTCCCCCCAAAAGCAGGACGTTTGGCCACCTTAAACTAATGTCACTAATCTGAGAAGAGGTGGAGCTCAGGCGGTGATGGAAGTGATGGGGAGCAGCTGTAAATACAGATAAAGCTTTGCTGGTCTACTCCTTACCTCCTGCTGTGTGGCCTGGTTTCTAATGAGTTCTTAGAAATGGAATTACCTTATCAAAAGATATACACGTTTTAATTATTAATGGAACTGGCCAGGTTGCCCTTACAAACATAATAGCTGTTGTAGTTTATAGTCCATCAACAGAGGTTTGAACTGTCCTGTTGTCCATTGTTAAAGAGGATACAGGGAATCATCAGTATTTTTAATCTTTGTAAGTCTAATTAGATAAAAATATCAGATCTATTAAGTACTTTTTTAATTTTTAGTGAGGCTGAGCATGTTTTCATACTTTGGTTTCTTCTGTTACTTGTTTGTTCGTATCATTGACTTTTTTTTTTGTAGTTGTCTTTGCTGTTTAGCAGGCCCTGGCCACATTTGAACCCGCTAGCCCCAATGTATGTGGTTGGTGCCCTAACTGCTAAGCTATGGGAGCCAAGCCCATTGACTAGTTTTTATATTTGACATTTCAGTTTTTATTACCGTTTTAAAAGTTAAATAGTTCTGCAAGGCTTAAAAAGCCAAACATATCACTGATTCTTCTGTGGCAATCAGTTTTAACTTTTTTAGTTCTCTGGTTCTGATGCCTGGTAGTTTTTTATTTTCTCCTAGAAGTATTTGTCCTGTGGAAAAGACCTTTGTATTTTTTTTTTTTTTTTTTTTT
>NW_003852396.1:30342737-30347311 GCF_000181295.1 Otolemur garnettii | reverse complement strand
GGAGGCTGAGGCAAGAGAATCGCTTAAGCCCAGGAGTTGGAGGTTGCTGTGAGCTGTGATGCCACGGCACTCTACCCAGGGCAATAGCTTAAGACTGTCTCAAAATTAAAAAAAAAAAATAAATACTTATTGTTTATTATTTATTTATTTATCATGAGAAAAAAAATACAGAGGTCTTTTCCACAGCCCGGTTATTTTTGGGTTGCAGCTGTCATTGTTGTTTGGTGGGCCTGGGCTGGATTCGAACCCGCCAGCTGTGGTGTATGTGACTGGCGCCTTAGCTGCTTGAGCCACAAGCACCGAGCCCATTGTTTATATCTTTATGACGTATACATATTATTCACAGCTGGAGCCATGTGTTGTATTTGAGTGGACTAGATTTATGAACTATTCTATGGGTTGAGGACTTTATTATTTGCTGTTCTGTTTGGATAGCCCATCTTGGTATTTCTCATTTTCTGTTCTGGTTCATCTAAAATTCTTTTCCTGCTTAGGTAGTATTTAGTAGTAGCCATAGCTGCCAGTTTTACAATTCTTGAGGACCCCTCACTTTCAAATCTTCTCTAGATTATAGGTGGGTTCTCGAAAGGAGAAGCAGAGCAGAAACATAGTTGGATATCACCTACTATGAAATTACATAAATATACCAACTAGCGTTTATTGAATATAGTGTGCCAGGTATTTTGCATTGAAGTAGGTAGTATTAATTTTGTTATTGTATGGACCAAGAAACTGAGGGTTGAAGAGATTAACTGAGCCCTACTCAGCCAATGATTAGCAGAGGCAGCATTCACACCCCTTGCATCTGACTCCTGACTCCCTACTTCTCCGTGATGTCTACTTACTTATGCAGTCAGCAGGATCAAATATTTTTTGATTCTTTATAGCTCCATGTATGTTGTCTCCTTTACAGAAAACTACTTCGAAAAACAGTTTAGCACTGTCTTTAAAGTTTAGTATTCAAATTCCTTATGATCTAGGAGTTTAATTCCTAGATGTATAACAAGAGAAAATTTGTGTACATACTCTTAGGATTTTTTCATAACAGCACTATTTGTAGTAGCAAACATTTAGAAGTGACTTCATACCCACATATAGGTGAATGGATAAGTTAATTGTCATATATTCCCAAATTGGAATATTATGTAACATAGAATAATACTTATATAAAACTTGTAAAATTAATTGAAATATAATTACAGGTACAAATAGTGGTAAGGTTGAATCTTAGCTGACCTTTTAAACAGAATTAAAAACAATGGGAACTGAACGATATTTTTAAAAATATGTATATATATGATAAAACCCTGGCCCAGGCCTGCTAAACAAACAAACAAACAAAATAGAATAGATGATAAAAGCATATTTTAAAAAGCAAGGGAATATGGTCAAGATTCAAGATAATGCTAACTTTGTATGGAAGGGAAATTGGAGGATAGGATAAGGAAGAGCAGATTGCTAGATGTAAATAATTTTAGGTGTTTTACATCTTATATTCGTTTGTGGGTTTAGTATTTATCATATTATTAAAAATCACTAACTTAAAAAGGGAAGAAGTCCTGTCACATGGCACAATGTAGGTAAACCTTAGAGACAGTATGATAAGTGAAATAAGCCAGTCATGGGATAGATACTATATGATTCCTCTCATATGAGGTATCTAAACTCGTCAAGTTCATAGAAGCAGAAAGTAAATGGTGGTTATATGGAGGAGGGAATCAGATTTGTTTTGTTGTTGTTGTTGTTGTTTTGCGACAGAGTCTCACTATGTTGTCCTCAGTAGAGTGCTGTGGCGTCATAGCTCACAGCAACTTCAAACTCCTGGGCTCAAGTGATTCTCTGGTCTCAGCCTCCTGAGTAGCTGGGACTACAGGCTACCACCACAATGCCCAGCTATTTTTGGAGGTGGTGTCTTGCTCTTTCTTAGGCTGGTCTTGAACTCCTAAACTCAAGCAATCTGCCCATCTTGGCCTCCCAAAGTGCTGGGATCACAGGCGTTAAGTCACTGCGCCTGGCCTAGACCTGTTGTTTAATTGGTATAGCGTTTTCATTTTGCAAGATGTTCAAGTTCACAGCAATGTGAATATAACACTACTCAACTATGCACTCAAGAGCAGTTAAAATGGTAAATTTTATTTTTTTTATAACAATTAGAAGTAATACAAAAAATTAACAATGATACATAACACGTATGGACTAATGATGATAATGTTTATTAACTAATAATTTTTAATAATTTCTTTTTTCTCTACCTGAAATTAAAAAAATGAAGCAAGAAAGAAAGCAACTGCCAAGAGAAGGACTTAACAGTTATCAAGAAATATAATAGGGCTGGGCAAAGTGGCTTATGCCTATAATCCTAGCACTCTGGGGAGCTGATGTGGGAGGAACCCTTGAGCTTAGGAGTTTAAGACCCTGTCTCTACTAAAATTAGAAAAATTAGCTCTGTGTTATGGTGGGCACCTGTAGTTCTAGCTACTCGGGAGGTTAAGGTAGGGGGATCACTTGAATTCAGGAGTTTGAAGTTGTGGGATCTAGGCTGATGCCATGGCACTCTAGCCTAGGGCAACAGAGTGAGACTCTGTGTCAAAAAGAAAAGAAACACATACTCTTAAAGTAGACAAATAGTAGACTAATGAGACAGATTCATGTATGATGGGAACTTAATATATAATCATCAATTAATGCAGAAAGTATTCATTGTAAAGTAGATTGTGTCGAGAAAACTAGCTTACCTTATGAGAAAAGTTAAAACTAGTTTCATACATAATACTGAATACAGAATGGACTCAAGATAGATTAAAGACCTAGTTATAAAAGATAAAGTTATGAAGTTAATTAAAGAAAAAGGTAAGTAACAAAGGTTTGATAAATTTGGTTACATTAAAAAAATTTTATTATTTTGGGATGGTTACATTGAAATTGGGGATTTTTTGTCTTCTAAAAATTATCATAGGCAAAGTTAATTGGTAACTGAATTGAGAAGAGATGAGTAGTGAATAAAACTGATAATAGATTTTTTGTTTGTTTGTTTGTTTGTTTGTTTTTGAGACAGAGCCTCAAGCTATCCCCCTGGGTAGAATGCCATGGCATTACAGCTCACAGCAACCTCCAACTCCTGGGCTCAAGCGAGTCTCCTGCCTCAGCCTCCCAAGTAGCTAGGACCACAGGCGCCCGCCATAACGCCTGGCTATTTTTTGGTTGCAGCTGTCATTGTTGTTTGGCGGGTCCGGGCTGGATTCGAACCTGCCACCTTAGGTGTATGTGGCTGGCGCCTTAGCCGCTTGAGCCACAGGCGCCGAGCCTGATAATAGATTAATATCTTGACTATCTTTTTTTTTTTTGAGACAGAGTCTCAAGCTGTTGCCCTGGGTAGAGTGCTATGGAGTCACTGCTCACAGCAACCTCAAACTCTTGGGCTCAAGTGATCCTCTTGCCTCAGACTCCCAAGTAGCTGGGACTACAGGTGCCCGCCACAACACTCAGCTATTTTTTGGTTATAGTTGTCATTGTTTGGTAGGCCTGGGCTGGATTTGAACCCACCAGCTCTGGTGTACATGGCTGGCACCTTAGCCGCTTGAGCTACAGGCACCAAGTCAATATCTTGATTATCTAGAGGAACTCCTAAAAATCAACAAAAGACAGCAACTTCATTAGAAAAGCTACAAATCAACAAAAGACAGCAACTTCGTTAGAAAAGGGGGCAAGGCTCAGCACCTGTGGCTCAAACAGCTAAGGTGCCAGACACATACACCTGAACTGGCGGGTTCAAATCCAGCCTGGGCCTGCCAAACAACAATGATGGCTGCAACCAAAAAACAGCCAGGTGTTATGGCGGGCGCCTGTAGTCCCAGCTACTTGGGAGGCGGAGGCAGGAGAATCCCTTGAGTTCAGGAGTTGGAAGTTGCTGTGATGCCATGGCACTCTACCCAGGGCGACAGCTTGAGGCTCTGTCTCAAAAAAAAAAAAAAAGAAAGAAAGAAAAGGGGGCAAAATATATGATCAATTTACCAAAGAGAAAACCCAGAAGGCCATTAAGCATGAAAAGAGATGTTCAGAGTCATTAGTAACTAGAGAATTATGCACTAAAACAATGAAATATTACTTTACATCTATTAGGTTGGTAGAAACCAGAAAATTAAATAGTGCCATGTGTTGGCAAGGATCAGAGGCTGTAGGATTCTTTGCTCTCTTTTGTGGGTATGAAGATTGGTGCAGGCATTGTGGATAGCAGCATGGCACTGCTCAGTCAAATAGAATATACATATGCCTTGTAACACATCCTAAGGGGACCGTGTGAGAGAATGTTTATTTATTTGTTTATTTTTATTTTTTTAAATTATTTTTTATTAAATCGTAACTTTGTACATTGATGCATTTATGGGGTTCAGGTTGAGAGAGTTTATTTAAATGTTAATTGTGATAGTTAATTGAGGAGTTAAAGGCAATCTGGATATCTGTCTCTAAAAGGGTATATATGTAAAATGAGGTAGATGCATATTATGAAATTTTTTTACAGTTAATAGCAATATATTAAGTACACCTATGGAAATTTGGGTGTTTTTTTTTTTTTT
>NW_003852396.1:30340011-30342105 GCF_000181295.1 Otolemur garnettii | reverse complement strand
AAAAAAAAAAAAATAAATAAATAATAATAATATTAAAATAAAATAAATTGAAAATACACAGAAAGTAATAGTTTGCAAGGTACAAACAAAAATATATGTATGAACACATTAGAATGTCTATGGGGGCTCAGTGCCTGTGGCTCAAGTGGCTAAGGCGCCAGCCACATACACCTAAGGTGGTGGGTTCAAATCCAGCCCGGGCCCGCCAGACAGCAATGACGGCTGCAACCAAAAAATAGCCGGGCGTTGTGACAGGCGCCTGTGGTCCCAGCTACTTGGGAGGCTGAGGCAAGAGACTCGCTTGAGCCCAGGAGTTGGAGGTTGCTCTGAGCTGTGATGCCAGGGCACTCTACCCAGGGGGACAGCTTGAGACTCTGTCTCAAAAAAAAAGAAAAAAAAGAATGTCTATGGGGTGAGGAATAGTAACTAAAGAGAATCTGAACAATTCTCCAGAGAATATTGTCTAAAGGAGAGGCACTGGGATTGTTGTTGAGTAGTAGGAACATGAACTATTTGAGATTAGCCTTCAGAGCTTTCAAAAAATTGCTTCTTTTGGCATGCTAAGACATGATGGAATTAATTGATAAGGCTCATTTTCTCACAAACTGAATGAAATTTTTTGTTTTCCACCAGTGCAGGTTGGCGGCCCAGCCTCTCAGTGGGTACCCATGACCACTGAGTGGAAAAACACTAGCTCTCTTCTCCCTAGACCAAGGTTTCTCAACAAGGAACTATTGATATTTTAGGCCAGATAATTCTTGTTTTTTAAATAGGGCTGTTTTGTGCATTGCAGGATGTTTAACAGCTTCCTTGGCCTCTACCCACTAGATGCTAGTAATACCCTTCCCCCAGTCATGGCAACCAAACATGTCTTCAGACATTGCCAATTGTTTCCTGGGGAACAAAATCTCTCCCCTGATGAGAAATGCTGTCCTAGACTCTAGGACCTAGAACAGCATGAATGTTGCCAGCTATGAGACTATGTGCAGTTATGCCAGTTCACTGAGAAGCATCCAACTTCTCTCTATAGGTTCCAGTTCAGCCTTCACATTAAAAAAAGGAGAAATACAGTCTAAATTAACTGTGATGTAGAGCAAGAGATCCTTCTGTGTTTATATCTAACTTTTAGATACTGTTTTTTACATTCCAGCAATAACAATAATAATACCTTAAGTTGCTTAAAGTTTAAATTTGTTGATGATTTAAAAAAAATTCTTTTCTCATCTGCTATGTCATTGAACTTCACAACAGCTCAGGGTAGGGATTTATCCTATTAGAGTCAGGACAGGGATTTATCTCCATTTTTAGATTAGTATACCAAAGTGCAGAATCCTGAAGTGATTTTCTGGGAGTACATGACCATTAAATTGGAGTGCTGGACCTAAAACTAAAATCTGATTTTTGGTTAAGTGCTTTTCCATAGGTTTCTCTCAAAAGCTTCAGAAAATTTTTGTCAATTTCTGTCATAGTCCTTTCTATTTTTAACTCCACTAACTTTCCTTCCTTAATGACTTTTGCCCAGGTCCTTTCATTAGATCTCAGGTACTTTCATAACCACCCGTTTACTTTCTACATCACCTTGCCTCCCCAGCCTTTCTAGGGCTTCCCCACACACTCAGTGAATGGTAGTGGGACAACTTGGGAGACAGATCCAGATTGGAAACCTAGCCCAGGTCAGATTTGCTTTTTAGCTTCTCTATAGCTCAATTTTCATCATCTATTTAGACAGTTTAATATTACTCTTTAGTTCCCTAAGGGATGTTAGGGGAAGGAGTAAGTTTATGCCTGGAAAAGTATCTATGCTATTTTTAAAGATCTCCAAGGAGAAGCTTTCATCATCTTTGCTACCAAATATAGAACCTGTTCAGATCTCTACCTCCTAAACTACTGTTCCCTCCTGGAACATATCAGTTGCAAAATCTCCTACCTAGAAATCTTTAAAGTACTATAGAGTTTTCTCAGACCAAGACATTAAGAAGATTACTAGAACGTGGCTAGAGAATTCCGAGGGTAAGAAGTTGTAATCTACTTTCTGTGAGAAAACAAAAACTTTGATCCTCAGAATATAATAAAAACTTCTAAAAAAAAAAAAAA
>NW_003852396.1:30335808-30339712 GCF_000181295.1 Otolemur garnettii | reverse complement strand
AAAAAAAAAAAAAAAAAGTAGTTCACGAACTTGTCACCATGCACGTAACATTGGCAATGCTTCTACAAACTCAGTTAGGTTCCATAATCTTGGTATATCAGTATTTCACAGCTGTGTTGGTATCAACATGTGGCCATGTCTTACAGAGTACTGTTCATTATTATTGTATGGTTTTGTGTGCTTTCATGAGAATATTGGAGTTTGAATTGGAGCAACAAACATTAAATTTCTTGTTAAACTTGGCAGGAGTGGAAGTGAAATCAGGGACATGTTAGTCCAAGTTTATGGGGATAATGCCATGAAGAAAATAGCAGTGTACAATGGAATAAACGTTTTTCTGGGGTGGCGCCTGTGGCTCAGTGAGTAAGGCGCCAGCCCCATTTACCAAGGGTGGCAGGATCAAACCCAGCCCCAGCCAAACTGCAACAACAACAAAATAGCCGGGCATTGTGGCAGGGGCCTGTAGTCCCAGTTACTCGAGAGGCTGAGGCAAGAGAATTGCCTAAGCCCAGGAGTTGGAGGTTGCTGTGATCTGTGACACTCTATTGAGGGTGACAAAATGAGACTCTGTCTCTTAAAAACAAACAAACAAACAAAAACCAAAACATTTTTCTGAGGGGAGAGAAAGCCTCACTGATGAAGAGAGGTTAGGATGGCCAGTAATGACCGGAACTGACAAAAATATTGCAAAAATTCTTCCAATTGTGCGTGAAAATTGTTGGCTGGTTGTAAGAAGCATAGCAGATCAAGTAAACATTGATAGAGAAACAGAAAAGTCTTAACTGAAAATCTCGGCAGGAGAAAAGTTTGTGCAAAAATGGTCCCGAAGGAGCTCACTGCTGAACAAAAGGCAAAGGAGAGTTGAAATTTGCCAAGACCCTTTGGAGAGGCAAGATGATGTTTTGATAACACACTGGTTTTACCACCAATACAACCCTGAAATAAAGTGTCAAAGAGCACAATGGAAGTCAGCCAATTCTCCACAACCAAAAAAGTTCTGAGTCTAAATCAAGAGTCAAAGTGAAGTTGCCAACCCTTTTTGATATCAGAGGGATTATTCATTATGAATTTGTACCAATTGGATGAACGGTTAACCAAGTTTACTATTTGGAAGTGCTGAAAAGGCTACATAATAAAGTTAGAAAAAAAATGCCCTGAACTTTTCATTAGCAACTTGCTGTTCTTATGTTATGACAATGTCCCAGCTTTCACAGCACTGTGAGGGAGTTTTTAGCTAATAAACAAATAGTTATATTGGAATACCCTCCATATTCACCTTTTTATGTGACCTCCAACAACTTTTTTCTTTACCCGAAGATAAAGGAAATATTGAAAGGAAGACGTTTTGATAACATTCAGGACATCAGGGATAATATGACAGCTCCAATGGCCATTTCAGAAAGAATTTCAAAATTGCTTTAAAGGGTAGACTAGGTGCTGATATCAGCATAGCTTCTCAAGGGGAGAACTTTGAAGGCGACTGTAGTGATACTCAGCAGTGAGGGATGTAGTACTTTTTCTTGGTTGAGTTTGCGAACTTAATTTTCAGACCTTGTATGGATTAGCCACCTTTGAGCTTTCCTACCTCTTTAGGGTCATTTCTCACCCATGCCTCACATACCTTTATCCCCCTAGACCTACTAAATCAAGACAGAGATCAAAGGATGCTTCCTTCATTTCTCTACTTTTAGTGAAGCTCCTCTTCTATGTACTTGGCCACTAGGGCTTACTTCATTCTAACATTCATACTGAATTGTAGGTATTTGTTTCTCTTCTGTGGACTTAAGTTCCCAGGGAAAATTAGTTTTTTTATTTCTGAATTCTCCACTCCTTAGCATAATGTCAAGTAAATGCTCAGTGCTTATTAAATGACTATTTGACTGACTCTTTTGCTTGGAGAGGAGACAACTTGGGAAAAGCATAGTTCTAGGTATTAGAAGAATAGACATAAGAAATAGGGAGAAGGGGTGGCGCCTGTGGCTCAGTGAGTAGGGCACCAGCCCCATACCAAGGGTGGCAGGTTCAAACCTAGCCCCGGCCAAACTGCAACAAAAAACAGCCGGGAGTTGTGGCCTGCGCCTGTAGTCCCAGCTACTCCGGAGGCTGAGGCAAGAGAATCGCCTAAGCCCAAGAGCTTCGTGTTGCTGTGAGTTGTGATGCCATGGCACTCTACTGAGGGTGACAACGTGAGACTCTGTCTCTAAAAAAAAAACCAAAAAAATAAAATAAAATAAAATAAAAAAAGAAACAGGGAGAAGGCTTGGCGCCTGTAGGTCAGCAGCTAGGGTGCCAGCCACATACACCAGAGGTAGCTGGTTTGAACTCAGCCCAGGCATGCCAAACAATGACAACTACAACAAAAAAATAGCTGAGGGTTGTGGCAGGTGCCTGTAGTCCCAGCTACTCGGGAGGCTGAGGCAAGAGAATCACTTAAGCCCCAAGAATTTGAGGTTGCTGTGAGCTGTGATGTCACAGCACTCTACCGAGGGCGACATTGTAAGACTCTATCTCAAAAAAGAAAAAAGAAACAGGGAGGAAATTTACTCTTTGCTTTCTCTGCAAGGTAAGACTTGGACCCAGAGGCAGAAGGGACACAAAGGCAGATTTTTCAGGTCAGCTTCAAGGAAGTACTATCTTGCAAATATATTAGACTTTTTACTTCTTTTACCAAATATATTATCAACCATATGGCCTATCTCATGTGTTAAGGATGACTATTTGTGGGTGTGGTAGGATGGAAACTCCTTCAACCAAGTTTCTGCCCTGTAGGATATTCCAGCAATGCGTAGGGTGCTACCAGTCACAGAAGCTACACTGAGTATGTCTGCCTGTTGAGCCTCTGTACAACTCTTCAGATAAGTGAAGGCAATAGCCATGCCTTCCTGTAGTCTCCAGCCCCACATCCAGTACTTTCAGCTGTTCCTTATGTGATTTTGTTTCCCGACCTTTCAATCCTGGCTACTCTCTTAATAATGGCCATGTTTACATGGGTCATTACAAAAGTTCTGAGATACACAAAAATCAAGAAATGTTAAATCTGCAGGGACAGAAACAAATGAAGCCTTCCCAGCAACACTGATAAGCTGATCAAGTTACCAACTTGCATAGGTAAATCAGAAAGGTGCTCTCAACTGTGTTTCTTGGAAATGAAATAATGAACCTGTCTGTCTCAAAACTTTCCTGATGACCTACATATTTGTCACTGTTTGTACAGTGTGGTCCCAAGGCCTGATTCCAGTGCCCCAGGGATGCTTGGTCAAAGCAGAGAATAGTAGAGATGCTGCTGCTTTCATTCTGGGTGTATTCTTAGTTAAACAGTTTCAGGTGTTTTTGGCTCATCTGGCAACAGCGCTGCTGGCATATAGCTATGAATCTTTTACTTTATTCTACTAGTTGGACTTGTAGTGTTCATTTCATCCACAACACTCTTTTTTTTTAGCTAAGTGTGGCAGGTGATCCCTATCCCACAACATGGGGAGAAGCAGAGGTGATAAGAAGAGGATCCTAGAAGTAAAAAGTGCCATACATGTTTAGGCTAGGAAGGCAGCTGACATCTAGGGAAGGATGAATCTGACTGTTTTCATGAATTCTAGTTCCTTGTAGATAAAAGGGATCTTGTCTACCTTCACATGGATTAGAATTGTCAGGTGTTAATTCCATTTCTACCAACACACCTTCCAGTGATGGCCAGCTCTCAACTAAAAAAGGCAGTGTATCTAAATATAGACTAGTTCTTAACTGTTAGCATCAAACATCATCATCTCAGCTGTTTCGGCCTTGTGGAGAGATAAGTGAGACATTGTTATTCTTATTTTTTTTTGAGACAGAGCCTCAAGCTGTCCCCCTGGGTAGAGTGCTGTGGCATCACAGCTCACAGCAACCTCCAACTCCTGGGCTCAAGCGA
>NW_003852396.1:30334183-30335339 GCF_000181295.1 Otolemur garnettii | reverse complement strand
TTTTTTTGAGACAGAGTCTCACTATGTTGCCCTCAGTAGAGTGCTATGGTGTCACAGCTCACAGCAACCTCTAGCTCTTGGGCTTAAGCGATTCTCTTGCCTCAGCCTCTGAGTTACAGGTACAGAGCCTAATTCATATATTTATGTCTTGTTATTCAAGTCCTGAAGGAGACACTACAGCCAGTGCCTCCTATTATTTCATTCATCCTGCACAAGTGTTTGAATAAGCTATTGAACCAAATGTGCCTACATAAGTGTTGCCACAAGATGGCACCAGGGCCTCAACCATTATTCTGAGAATCACACTTCAGCCATTTATTGTCATTAAAAATGCCTTCCTTAATGAAGAAGTTAAAACTTATTAACTAAGCAAAATGCAAGTAAGTACTACAGTAGAAAATTCGAGAACAAACCGAATAAAGAAATCAACCAGGTAGCTTACCCTTTTTTTACCTGGTAGACTATTCTGTTCACTTGTCTCTCTGCTCTTGTCCCTTGTTAAGCAGTAGATTCTCACCCCAGCAGCTGTTGTCTAGGCCCTGAACAGAATCTAGGTTTTTTTTTTTTTTTTTGAGACAGAGCCTCAAGCTTTCACCCTGGGTAGAGTGCTGTGGCATCACAGCTTACAGCAACTTCCAACTCCTGGGCTCAAGCGATTCTCCTGCGTCTGCCTCCCAAGTAGCTGGGACCACAGGCGCCCGCCACAACGCCTGGCTATTTTTCGGCTATTTTTTGGTTGCAGCCATCATTGTTGTTTGGCAGGCCCAGGATGGATTTGAACCTGCCACCTTGGGTGTCTGTGGCTGGCGCCTTAGCCACTTGAGCCACAGGCGCCGAGCCGACATTGTTATTCTTATCTGCCAGGTCAGGGAAGCTGGAATGATACCTCAGTGTTTGCTAAATGAATCAATGAGTCAGTTTCAGGCTGGTCTTCAACTTCATATTTTTAGATTCAGGGAAAGAAGGATGAATGGCTTTTGTGATCCCCTTTCACCTAGCCAAATCCAAATCTCTTTTAGACATCTAGAGTTCTCCCTTTTCCAGGAAATTTTTCTGATAGCTTCTGTTCATACTTGTATATCTTTCCTCTCAACTCTCATGTCAGTACTTGATGTTTTGAATGGCTGCCTAATTCATGTGTTTTTTTTTTTTTTTG
>NW_003852396.1:30320643-30334163 GCF_000181295.1 Otolemur garnettii | reverse complement strand
AAAAAAAAAAAAAAAATTGCTATAATCCCACCACTTTTAGTATGTTGATTATTTGGGTCACCGCATTCTGGTCTTTGTTCACTTGTATGTGTGACTATTCATTTTTGGTCATGTGAAGCCGTCATAAAAGCTCTCATTTACTGAGCATTTATTACGAATGGTACAGTATACTTGTTTTATATACATTACTTCCATTTCCTATAAAAGCTATTATGTCAAATGCTTGTATTTATTACATTACTTATAGTGTTCTTAGTACTTTATAGGCATTAATTCACTTAACCCAAACAACCTTATGAGAGCAGATACCATTAACCCCATTTTTACAGTTTAGAGAACTGAGAACTGAGCCTCATTAGGGTTAAGTTACTTAAGGTAACACAGTAAATAGCTGCATTGGGATTCATATTTAAATTTCTTTAATTCTGGGCTGCGCCTGTGGCTCATGGGGTAGGGCGCTGGCCCCATATACTGAGGGTGGTGGGATTGAACCCAGCCCCGGCCAAACTGCAACAAAAAATAGCTGGGCATTGTGGTGGGCCCCTGTAGTCCCAGCTATTCAGGAGGCTGAGGCAAGAGAATCACCTAGGCCCAGGAGTTGGAGGTTACTGTGAGCTGTGACATCACGGCACTCTACTGAGGGCGAAATAGTGAGACTCTGTCTCAAAAAAAAACCTGTACAAAAATGTAATTCATGTAACCAAAATATTTGTACCCCCATAATAATCTGAAAATCAAAAAATAAATAAATAAATTTCTTTAATTCTAAAAATCTCTGAATTTCTTCACTATATCATTCCACTTTTTTCACTCTTCTTTTGTTTTTTGAAAATTTTTTTTGGAAACAGAATCTTCTTACTCTGTCACCTTCAGTAGAGTGCTGTGGCATCATAGCTCACAGCAATCTCAAACTCTTGGGCACGAGCAATCCTCTTGCCTTAGCCTCTCAAGTAGCTGGAACACCCAGCTATTTTTAGAAGCGGGATCTCGCTCTAGCTCAGCCTGGTCTCAAACTGCTGAGCTCAGGCAGTCCACCTGCCTCAGCCTCCCAGAGTGCTAGGATTATAAGTGTGAGCCACCACACCTGGCCTGTTCATTCTTTAATGATTTCTATTTGTACTTCTAGAAATGGTCTGAAAGTTAATAGGATCATTAAAATAAGGGTTAGAATTAGATCTTTTTCCTGCTGCTAGACTAGTAGCTCCTGGAGGACAAGGACTAGGGATCATGTTTATTTCTGCATTCCTCTTCCCATTAAATGCAAAATATATATATATATATATATATATATATATATACACATATATATATATATAATTGATAAATGAGGGAGTGAATGTTGCCTCCACTCTTCCAGGAGCTCTGATATACAGGACTGGTTGACAGAACTTTAGCCTGTTAGAACTTGAAGGGATTTAAGAAATTAAGCCAAACCTTTCTTTTCTTTTTTTTATTGAATGGTAACTATGTACATTAATGCACTTCTGGGGTACAGTGTGGGGTTTTCACACACAATCTGAAACACTTCCATCAAACTGGTTAACATAGCTTTCATGTCATTTTCTTAGTGATTGTTTTAAAATGTTCACATTCTACTCTTAGAAAGATTCACTTGTACCCTTGTAAGATAAACCTCAGAAGTGAACCCTCCAATCCCCCTCCCTTCATCCATTCCCCCATCCCTTCTCCCTCCCCCCTCCCTGTATTCTTAGGCTGTTATTAGGTTATAGCTTTCATATAAAAGGTATAAATTAGTTTCATAATAGGGGTGTGTACATTGGATACTTTTTCTTCCATTCTTGTGATACTTTGCTAAGAAGAACATTTTCCAGCTCCATCCATGTGAACATGAAGGACGTAAAGTCTCCATCCTTCTTAATGGCTGCATAGTATTCCATGGTGTACATATACTACAGTTTGTTGATCCATTCATGGATTGATGGGCACTTGGGCTTCTTCCATGACCTGGCAATTATGAATTGGGCTGCAATAAACATTCTGATACAAATATCTTTGTTGTAATGCAATTTTTGGTCATCTGGGACCAAACCTTTCTTTCAAGAAGAAAGGGTCTCCTTATGGTGACCTAATGAGTTGGAGGCAGAACAGAACTAGAACTCAGGTCTGCTGGGTTTCCACTGGGCCATCTGGTTTCAAAGAGCCTAATCCCGTCTCTAAATACCTCTTTCCTCCTCTCTTTTCTCTCTTTTTCTCTTTCTTCTTGTGTATGTTTGCTTGCATATGTGTGTGTGCACACTGTCCCTCTCTCTGTGTGACTTGAGTAGCTTTTTCACCCTAAAGTTTCAACCCTGAAAGTTATAAAATGAGTGAAGATTTTTTTTATCCCTTTTATACTGATGTGCACACTTTCTCCTGATTGTGTCTTTATCCAAGTCAGAATAGAAACCAGGGTCTCTGTCCTAACATCACCCAAAATGTACAGAGTTGTAGCTGATGTACTGAAAATAACTTCAACCTCAGATTCCTCCTCAGAACATGCTATTGATGGCCGGTGGGGACTGGGAAAGGGGCCATTAGAGCAGGTTTGTTTTTATGCAGCCAGGGTTTTTGAAAAGCTGGAAGGAGACCAGGAATTTCTGTTCTTTCTCAGAGAGGACAAATGTGACCAGACTGTGTGATTTAATTCTCCTCTAGTCTATGAACCTGTTTTGTAAAAAGCCCCATGAGCCTGTTAAAGCAAGACCTTCTATACATAACTAACCTTCTTTTTTGGTATCATCATTCAGGTTGCCTAATCCCCTAATTTAAATAAATCTGCAGTTGTTTATTGTCATATCTTTTCCTGATCTCCCAATGTCACCTAAAATAGCATTATTTGGGTAGCCATTTGTTAGACATCCTGGTGCTTCCACATTTCTTATGTAATTCCAGACCATTTTAGATAGAATCCCTCATTAGGGGGTCATTTGTGGGTTCGTATGCAGTAGCATTGGTTTTGAGACTTCATGTTTTGCTGGCTAACAGCCAGCATCCTTGGGCACACAGATTGGGAACCTCTAAAGCAAAGTGACTCTTCTTACCATTGTCAATTCTCTTCTCACTGTTTCACTTTTTATCTGTAAAATAACACTGAAAAACTAGGACTTTTTCTTGTTATACAGCAGTCTGTAGGAGAATGGTAGCTAAAGACATCTAAACACTAAAAAGAAGCTGTAAGCTGCACTTTCTCTTATGGTAGCCACCAGTTACATGTAGTTATTGACCACTTGAAATGAAATGTGGTCTGCTGTAAATATAAAACACACTTAAAATTTCAAAGCCTTAATACAAAAAAGTTAAATATTTCATAAATAATTTTGATATTGGGTATATATTGAAGTGATTTGTATATATATATAGAGTTAAATAAAATATCATCTGTTTCTTTTTACTTTTATAAAAGGTAGCAGCTAGAAAGTTTTGGATAATGTATGTGACTTGCTTTATATTTCAATTGGACCGCACTGGTCCAGAAATCCCTACAAGTAAATACTTTTTTAGTTTTTTCTACTATGGACCGTCAGGAAATTAGCTAGTCTTGTCTTTTCTCTTCTCTTCTCTCTCCTCTCCTCCGCTCCCCTCTTCTCCTCCCTTCCGCTCTGCTCCCCTCTCCTCCCCTCCCCTCCTCTCCTTTCTTGTGTCTGATGGCATCAGGAGGAAAACCTCCATTAAGTGCTAATCATCTTTTTTTATACCATCTACTTTCTATTGAAAGCAAGTGGTTGGGGAAATAGGAGGCATTGGGGAACAGATGACTGTTGATTACTCCAGAATTCTTAGAATTGTTTTGTGCTTTTGAAACTCTTAAGTCTGAGGTAAAGCTCTGAAGGTGAGAAAAGTAAATTAGGCTATCTTTCAAATAGAAGTGTGCCTCCCTCTTAAGGAGTATTTCTCTAGTCTAGTTTTACTTTCTTCTTATTGGTTTATCCAAGTTCATTGAGAACCTTTCATATGCCAGTTTCCTAGCACAGAAGAAACAGGAACATGGCTTTAGTCAACTGCCCTCAAGTAGCTTATATTCAGGTAGAGAATGAATTTGAATCTAGTCTCATACTCTAGGTAAGCACTGTAAAGATAATGGAAAAGAAAATGCTTCTGAAGCACTAGAAAGTCATGACTAATTCTGCCAAAAGGAGACTGAAGATTTTATATGCCTTGGATGTGATATTATCAGGCAGAAAGGCAGGTGGGAAGGATGTTTTAGCCTAAGGAGAACAACTTGACTTAAAGGCATGGAGTGTGGTAGATGGCCCTCAAAACAGTGGTTTGGCCCTACATTAAGGGGGATTTGAGTGCTTAGCTAAGGATGTTGGGTCCTATCCTATATATATGCAAGGGGGCTTTAAAGGGTTTGAAGCACAGAATGACATATTATCCAAGAGATAGTTAAGTGAGGGAGGAAAGGGAAAAAAGAGTCAAGCATGGTCCCAGGTTTCTAACTTTGATCCAACATTGGAAATACAGGAGAGGATCAAGCTAAAATAGAAAACGAGATGCATTCTAGACTTGTGGATAGAGCTGAAGTGTTTATGTTTGTGTTTCAGATGGTGACCCTCTTTCAGATGTGGGTTGTTCCCCTCTATTTCACAGTAAAGCTGCACTGGTGGAGGTTCCTAGTGATCTGGATCTTGTTCTCTGCTGTCACAGCCTTTGTCACCTTCCGAGCCACCCGAAAACCTCTAGTACAGACAACCCCAAGGTGAGAGTTTAGGTAGTGGGAAAGAGCCCAGGTTTTTTAAAGCTAATGGGTTGGAATGGATGGGAGGAGGATGGGTCTAAACTAAAAGATAGCAGTTTTTGTCTGCCAAAATTGCTCTAAAACAAGCTGATTGGGAGACCCACCTACCCTTGTCACAGATTTAAAAGCCCCAAATATTTCTCTACAGCTTACTTTATGGCTCATGTCAAGGTCTGTTTATATTACAAACAAACTGAGTAAATCCTGGTGATCATTGTGGTCTCGTTTTAAAAGTTATTTTCTTTTGTGAACCCTCCTCTGATCCCCAAATTAGATTTTCCATTATATTTTCTCATAATGCACATTAATTTTCCTTCATAGAACTTACCATACTTTATAATTATATATTATTTTGTATATCTTATCTCTCCCATTAAACTATAACCATGAGATCAGGAACCATATCCATTTTGTTTGTTCTATATATCCAGGCCCTGTCACAGGGTCTGGCACATAGTATCCTACTCCATGAATTTTTGTTGAATGAATGAATTTCAGCAAATTTGTAATTTTCCAACAAACAATACTTCTCAAGTCACAAAGCAGCTACTTACCTAGATACTTCTTTGTATTTTATCTAAATTCATTTCTCATTTGATGTTCCCAACCAGCTTGTGAGGTCATTTAATATCTATACTTGACAGAAAAAGAGATTTTCTCATTCATTCATTCAATAAGCACCTACTGTGTGCCAGGCCCTGTGCTGAGCCCTGGGGATACAGAGCTGGATAAGACTTGGTCCCTGCCCTCAAGGAGTTCTCGGTTTAATGGAAGAGATGGACAAGAAAGCACCTGTTGCAGTGCAGTTGGTAAGTGCTGTGATAGGGGTGTGCACAGGTCTAGGAGAACCTAACAGAGGAACTGGCCAGCCTCAAAATTGTAACTCCCTGATCCAAAATCTTTAGAGTGGCAAATGCTTTTCTTCTGTACCTTTTATGTTCTACTTTACTGTAAGCCTTTCTCTGGCCTTCTCTGAGTTTCATTGTACAAGGTGAATTTGGTGATCCAGAAGCCCCTCTCTGGCTTTGGTAGTTTATTTTATTATTTTTATTTATCATTATTATTTATTTCAAATTTTTGGATGTGTGTATATATATATGTGTGTGTGTGTGTGTGTGTGTGTGTGTATATATATAATTTATTTATTTTTGAGACAGAGTCTCACTATGTCACTCTTGGTAGAGTGCCGTGGCATCACAGCTCACAGCAACCTCCAACTCTTGGGCTTAAGTGATTCTCTTGCCTCAGCTTCCCAAGTAGCTAGGACTATAGGCGCCCGCCACAACACCCAGCTATTTTTTGTTGTAGTTGTCAATTGCTCTTTAGCAGACCCTGGCCAGGTTCGAACCTGCCACCCTTGGTGTATGTGACTGGTGCCCTACTCACTGATCTATAGGCCCCAAGCCATAGCTGTGCTCTTTTTTAGGGATCTCTTTTTTTCCCTTTTTGGCAGACTAGAAAAAATACAAAGCACTAGCTCCTTTATAGATGGAGGTGTTCTGCAATTAAGAGAGTAAACAGGCCAGGCCCAGTGGCTCACTCCTGTAATCCTAGCACTATGGGAAACCGAGGTGTGTGGCTTGCTTGAGCTTAGGAGTTCAAGACTAGCCTGAACAGGAGTGAGACCCTATCTCTAAAAATAGCTGGGCATTGTGGTGGGCCCCTGTAGTTCCAGCAACATGGGAGGCTGAGGCAAGAGGATCACTTGAGCAAAAGAGTTTGAGGTTGCTGTGAACTATGACACCATGGCATTCTACCCAGGGCACAGAGTGACCCTCTATCCCCAAAACACACACACAAAAAGAGAGAGAACAGGTTTGGGTAGTAACTGAAGTTGCCTAGTAAGTCTTGAGCCAAAAGCCTGATGTACTCACTGATATAAGAATAGGGATTCTCAGTGGTCCCCGAGGTCCAAGTCTCTCTGTCAGCTGTATTGCTTTTCTCTCCTTTCTCTAGGTTGGTTTATAAGTGGTTCCTGCTGATCTATAAAATCAGCTATGCTACTGGCATCGTTGGCTACATGGCTGTCATGTTTACCCTCTTTGGTCTTAACCTATTATTCAAGTGAGTACCCTTTGCTTTTGTTTGGGGAAGAGTAGCTGGTGATGTGTACCTTTCTTCCTGCTGCAAATCCTGGATATTTACAAGATGAACATAATACTCAGGACAGGAAACTTGGGTGCTAGAGGAATAAGAGAGGTTCTCCATTACTTGTGCTAGCAGAAAGCAAAGATTGTCTGAATATATACAAGGTCAGAGTTCCAAATCAGTTGTATTTTTTAAGAATTTATATTTTAATGGAAAAGTATAACAAAAGTAAACATAATAATTATTACCAATTACCCATAACCCCATTAATCTAACAAAACTATTTTCATGGTCCATGTATAGTATTTATTTGCAACATCCACTCTACCAGAGTGGCCTTATATTCAACTAAAAAGGGGTAGGGGAGTGACAAACTACTCTTTGTGGGCCAAATAAGCTTAAAATAAAGTTTTACTGGAATACAGTCATGCTTGTTCACTTTTCATACTGTTTATGGGTCTTTTTGCAGTAAAACAGCAGATTTGAATTAATGTGAGGTGAGGTGAGGTGCAAAACCTTAAATATTTACTGTCTTGCCCTTTACTGAAAAAGTTCGCTAACCCTAGGGCTAGAGCATCAAACTCATATGACCATGGTTGGCCACATCTGGCAATAGATCCACAGCAGGTTATGTTTGTAGGAATCCCAGAGCTAACGTTTGAGGGAATGAAACCTCATAAATGGCTATGGAAACCTGGTCTAGGAGCTCCATTCCCCCCCAAGGAATTTCTAGCTATCTGGCAGTGGCTCACACCTGTAATCCTAGCACTCTGGGAGGCCAAGGTGGGTGGATCACCTGAGCTCATGAGTTCAAGACCAGCCTAAGCAAGAGCAAGACTCTGTCTCTACTGAAAAATAGAAAAAAACAGCCAGGTGTTGTGGCTGGTCCCAGCTACTTGGGAGGCTGAGGCAAGAGGATCTGTTGAACCCAAGAATTTGAGGTTGCTGTGAGCCATGATTACACCACCGCACTCAACCCAGGATAACAGAATGTAACTATGTCTCAAAAAACTTAACAAAACGGCTCGGTGCCTGTGGCTCAAGTGGCTAAGGCGCCAGCCACATACACCTAAGGTGGCGGGTTCGAATCCCCAGCCTGGGCCCGAATCCCCAGCCCGGGCCCGCCAAACAATAATGATGGCTGCAACCAAAAAATGGCCAGGAGCTGTGGCCGGTGCCTGTGGTCCCAGCTACTTGGGAGGCTGAGGCAGGAGACTCGCTTGAGCCCAGGAGTTGGAGGTTGCTATGAGCGTGATGCCATGGCACTCTACCCAGGGGGATAGCTTGAGGCTCTGTCTCAAAAAAAAAACAAAAACAAAAATAAAAAACTTAACAAAACAATGTCCTTGTCCAGACTAGGCATGGTGGCTCATGTCTATAATCCTAGCACTCTGGGAGGCTGAGGTCAGAGGATAACTTGAAGCCAGAAGTGGGAGACAACCCTGAGTAACATAGTGAGACCCCGTCTGTACAAAAAATAGAAAAATTAGCCAGACGTGGTGGTTCATAAGGAGGTGAGAGGAATTGCATGAGTCCAGGAATTTGAGGTTGCGGTGAGCTATGATGATGCCACTGCTCAAAAACATTTTTTTTTATTTTTTAAAAAAGGAATGTCCTAGTCCAGAGGTGATGTACTAATCACTGGTCGCGTTTTTGTTTTGTTTTGTTTTGAGACAGTCTCACTTTGTTGCCCTCAGTAGAGTGCTGTGGTGTCACAGCTCACAGCAACCTCAAAGTCTTGGGCGTAAGCAGTTCTCTTGCCTCAGCCTCCAAAGTAGCTGGGACTACCACTGGTGTTTAACATATAAGTGATATGTTGCTTGTATCACAGCTGACATTTGATCTTTGTCAGATTTCTAAAGAAACAGTTCTAGGAAGTTAACCTACTGACATTTAACCTGTTTTATTGTTGCACATTTAGGTTATTTTTTATTTAGTACTGTCACACATGACATTGTTATGTTGCTTCCTAAGGGTACTTTCCTAGGAGTGGGATTTTGGCTGTTGCCTATGTCTTTTTTTTTTTTTTTTTTTGAGACAGAGCCTCAAGCTGTCCCCCTGGGTAGAGTACCGTGGCATTACAGCTCACAGCAACCTCCAACTCCTGGGCTCAAGCGAGTCTCCTGCCTCAGCCTCCCAAGTAGCTGGGACCACAGGTGCCCGCCACAACGCCCGGCTATTTTTTGGTTGCAGCCGTCATTGTTGTTTGGCGGGTCCGGGCTGGGGATTCGAACCCGCCACCTTAGGTGTACGTGGCTGGCGCCTTAGCCGGTTGAGCTATAGGAGCCGAGCCTGTTGCCTATGTCTTAAGCCTTCCAAAAGATCTGTATCAATTTATAGGTCTTCCCACACCCAACTGAGCCAGAAACCAATAAACCCTAAGCTCAGAGATTAGAGGGTACAGTAAGTCAGTACGCAGAAGAAGGTGGAGATGTGAGTTCCTGGATGAAGTCATGGTGACTTTGGGCTGTGGATCATGAAGAGTCAAGCCTAGGAGAGTGCACTGAAGGTAGAGGTTTAGGATTTAAATTTATGTTCATAAACGGGTGACCACTGGCCTCATCCCCAACCTAGTATACTCCATGTAGGAGCCTCTGAGCCAGAAAGGAGTTTATTTTAGGTCAAATAAAAATAAATCCTATTCTATATAGTGAGAGGGCACCCATGGAATTCTTTTTTACAGGGGTAGTGCAGGCTGAAAGAATAGACAGGCTCCAGAAAGGTTTAGAGCAGTGGTCTCAACCTGTGGGTCGTGACCCCTTTATAACAATGAAAATACATTGTGGCATTAGAAAGGTTGAGAACCACTGGTTTAGAGGAATTCATCATTGTAGAGCCTAACGTATCTTGTCAAAGAAAAGAAAGGTATTTCTAGGTGTCTTCCTAACCTGTGTGGTTAAAAAATAAAAACCAAAAGATTCTTCATTATGTTTTGAAGAGGTTTTTTCTAATTACAGTTTCTTTTTATTTGCGTAAACTATACAAGATGGAAAACAGAACTGAGATTCTTGACTATTCTTATGTTGCTGATCAGGTTAGTTGGTGTAAGATCAATGATGTCTAGTCAATGGGTTAAATATGGTTGATGAACAAACTCAACTTTCTATAATAAATATAATTTACAACTTTAAGTGAACACAGTCCTTTGTACAAATATTTTAACAGGTAATTTTCTATAACAAACATTTGTAGACTCAGAGTTTAAATTCTTAGTCCTCAGAATTATTAAGATAAACTCTCTAATATTATAGGCAAGGTCTTTCTTCTTGGTAAATAGACTTAGCCCAAAATCTGACATTAAAGCCACAGTACAGAATATGTATAGATGCAACTAATAATTTTATGGTAACTGTTATTTAAATTTTGCTAACTAACCAATTTTATCCTTTTTCTAAACCTATTTATAAACTTTTTCTATAAAGGGCCAGAGTCTATTAGGCTCTGTATGGGACAGGAGGCATAAATTGAGGGTATTATGTAGATACTTAGATAACAAGAGATAAAATTCTTATCCTGCACACCCTGTTTGCCTAGAGAAAGTGGACAGGTCTCATGTAGTAGCCATACTTTGTGCCCAGTTGACATCAGTTGAAATATTCTCAGAACAGGCAGCTTGGCAGAGCATGTGTGCCCACTGGGGTAATTTTCATTCTGCATCAGTGTGCACTTACCCTCCTTTTGAAGTGCTCAGCCATTTTAACTTGGGTGGCTGGCCAGAAGTGAGACAACTCAGCGAGGCACCTCAGCTGGTGTCCAACAGTTGCTAACAGTGGACTCTCCAGTGGAGTCCTGACGAGCATAGGTCCTGGGCAACTACAAGGCATAGCTACTGGTCAGTGGAGGCAGGAACTGAGAGCAAAGTGAGGAAAAAGGCAAGCAGAGATACTCAGCTTAATCTTTGCAGTTCACCCTGCTGGTCTGCCTGCTCAGGGGTGTTCATGGGCCATATAAAAATAGGCAGCCAATGAGATTTGGTCACAGTTTGCCAACACTTGCTCTAGAGTCGTTGAGCCTTCCCACTTTAGGTACTGTCGTCTGTGTTGCAGAGTAGTGATCTAAAGCAATTCATTTCTCAGGGCAGGCCTTACTGGCTATGCTACTTTCCTTACAGGATCAAACCAGAAGATGCCATGGACTTTGGGATTTCTCTCCTCTTCTATGGCCTCTACTATGGAGTTCTTGAACGGGACTTTGCAGAAATGTGTGCAGACTACATGGCATCTACCATAGGGGTGAGTCCACCTAGGCTTTTAATATGCTGCCTCCTGCCACCTCCAAATTGTTCATGCTGACATCACTTGTTTGATGGAAGAGGGATGAGATAAGCCATATAAAATCCTTCAAGATGTGGAGCAGGGCACAGTAACTCGTTCCTGTAATCCTAACACTCTGGGAGGCCAAGGTGAATGGATTGCCCTGAGTTCACATGTTTGAGACAGCCTGAGCCAGAGTGAGATCCCATCTCTTAAAAAAAAAAAAAATAGCCAGGCGTTGCAATGGGCACCTGTAGTCCCAGCTACTTGGGAGGCTGAGGCAAGAGAATCACTTGAGTCTAAGATTTGGAGGCTGCTGTGAACTATGATGCCATGGCACTCTACCAAAGGTGACAAAGTGAGACTCTATCTCCAAAAAGAAAAAAAGTCCTTCTAGATGTGGGTGATAGGTGTGGAGCTTCCTTCCTTAAAATTTGGGAAGCTAGATCTCAGATGTACTATGGCATTTTTAACTTTAAGGCCATTTTAGAAAAGAATCACTTTACTCAGCAGGAGGTTAGCAGTCACTCAGTAAATACTTTTAATGCCTTTAATGTGCCTGGGTACTGGGATTACAAAAATAAACATAGTCTTTGCCCAAATAGAGTTTACTCTCTAGTAGGAGAGATGGGCATTAAAGTTACAAACATACAAATTACAACTTTAGTAAGCTTTGTGTAGAGAAGATTCATTATGCTATGAATAAATCCCTGTATAATAATGGTCTTTGACCTACTCTTAGGGTTCAAAGAGGGCTTCCCTGAAGGAGTGACTACTGAACTGACTTGAATAATGAGTAGGAGATTTAAGTAGGTGAGGTAGGGAGTGAAATGTGTACCAAGTAGTGAAAATAGCATATGTAAGAGTCCTGTCATGTGGCTCAGTGCCCGTAGCTCAATGAGTAGGGCGCCAGTCACATGCAACGAGGCTGGTGGGTTTGAGCCTGGCCTGAGCCTGCTAAACAACAATGACAACTGCAACCAAAAAATAGCTGGGCGTTGTGGCGGGTGCCTGTAGTCCCAGCTACTTGGGAGGCTGAGGCAAGAGAATTGCTTAAGCCCAGGATTTTGAGGTTGCTGTAAAACTATGATGCCATGGCACTCTACCAAGAGTGACATAGTGAGACTCTGTCTGGGGGGGTGGAGGGAAGACTCCTGTCATGGAAAAAAGGGTGGGTGTTTTTGAGGAACTAAAAGGCTGATGTGGTTGAAATGTGGTAAAAATGGAGAAATAGGGACTAGACTAGAAAAAAGCCTTTTTTTTTTCTTTTGAGACAGAGTCTCACTTTGTTGTGTGCAGAATACATGTCATCTGCCTACCAAGTGCTGTGGTGTCATAGCTCAGCAACCTCCAACTCTTGGGCTCAAGAGATCTTCTTGCCTCAGTTTTTCTATTTTTTTAGTAGAGCCGGGGTCTTGCTTTTGCTCAGACTGGTCTTGAACTTGTGAGCTTAAGCAATCCACCCACCTGGGCCTCTCAGAGTACTAGGATTACAGGTGTGAGCCAGCCTGGCAGAGAACAGCTTTTTAGCAGAGGTCTTCAAACTTTTTAAACAGGGGGTCAGTTCACTGTTCCTCAGACCGTTGGAGGGCCGGACTGTGGGTCCCAGGACAAGTTGGCTGCTAAGCAGGACAGGCAGCAGCAGCAAAAACACCCAGCAGGCTGGGTAAGTGTCTTAGGTGGGCTGTATGTGGCCCATAGGCCGTAGTTTGAGGACGCGTGAAGTAAGGCATGGTGGCTTAATGTAATCCTAGCAGTCTGGGAGGCTGAGGAAGAAGGATCACTTGAGCTCAGGAGTTTAAGACCAGCCTGAGCGAGAGTAAGACCCCATCTCTACTAAAAACATAAAAATTAGCTAGATGTTGTGGGTGCTTGTAGTCCCAGCTACTTGGGAGGTTGAGGCGGGAGGATATTTTGAACTCAGGAGTTTGAGGTTGTTGTAAGCTAGGCTGTTGCTATAGCATTCTAGCCTAGGCAACAGAATGAGGCTGTGTCTCAAAAAAAGAAAAGATAAAAGCCTTTTAGGCCAAACTAAAGATTTTGATTTTTTTTTGAGACAGAGCCTCAAACTGTTACCCTGGGTAGAGTGCTGTGGCATCACAGCTCACAGCAACCTCTAATTCCTGGGCTTAAGCATTTCTCTTGCCTCAGCCTCCCAAGTAGCTGGGACTACAGGTGCCTGCCCTGATGCTCCGCTATTTTTTGGTTGTAGTTGTCATTGTTGTTTGGTAGACCTGGGCTGGATTTGAACCCGCCAGCTCAGGTGTATGTGGCTGGCACCTTGAGCTACAGGACCAATTTTTATTTATTTTTTTTTTAAGATGGAACCTCAAGCTGTCCCCCTGGGTAGAGTGCCATGGCATCACAGCTCACAGCAACCTCCAACTCCTGGGCTCAAGCAAGTCTCCCGCCTCAGCCTCCCAAGTAGCTGGGACTACAGG
>NW_003852396.1:30317368-30320623 GCF_000181295.1 Otolemur garnettii | reverse complement strand
TTTTTTGGTTGCAGCCATCGTTGTTTGGCGGGCCCGGGCTGGGGATTCGAACCCACCACCTTAGGTGTATGTGGCTGGCGCCTTAGCCATTTGAGCCACAGGCGCCGAGCCACCAATTTTGATTTTTATACTAAAACAGTGGGAGGCTAAGATAGAGAATGACATTATCAGATTTGCATTTTGCAAAGATCATTCTGACTGCTGTGTGGAAAAACTATACGAGAAGCGTCCAAGGATTGGAGTCGACCACTTAAGACTATTTAAGAGACAGTTGCTTATATGTCCCCAAATAATTAAAAATAAAAAATTAAAACAAAAAAAGACAATTGCAGTCCTCTTGAAAGATAAAGGTTGCTAAGATTAGAGATGGTGGAAGAAGAGAGAAGTGGACTGCAACAGATCCTTGAATAATGTCATTTTGTTCAATGTTATTTTGTTATAATGATGAGTGGGAAAAAAAGCTGCTGGGCCAGGCCACTGTATGGGTAGAGTTTGCATGTTCTCCCCATCTCTGTGTGGGTTTTCTCTGGGTATTCAGGTTAGAAATGCTAGAAATGTACACATTAGGTGAATTGGTGTGTCTACATTGTCCCAGTGTGAGTATGAGCATGTGTGTAAGTGCACCTTGTGATGGAGTGGTGTCCTGTCTAGGGTTGGTTCCTGTCACTTGCCCTGAGCCGCTGGGTTAGGCTCTGGCCACCCATGACCCAGAAATGGAATAAGTGAGTTGCAAAATGAATGAATGAATGAATGCAGATTATTAAAAAATAAAGATTGAGTCAGGCGCAGTGGCTCATGCCTATAGTCCCAGCTACTCGGGAGGCTATGGCAGGAAGATCACTTGAGGTCAGGAGTCGGAGACCAGCCTGGGCAACATAGTAAGGCCTTGTCTCTAAAAAAAATAAGAAAAATTACCCAGGCATGGTGGCATGTGCCTGTGGTCCTAGCTACTTGGGAGGCTGAGGCAGGAAGATCACATGACTGCAGGAGTTTGAGGCTTCAGTGAACAGTGATTATGCCACTGCACTCCATCCTGGGTGACAGTGTGAGACCCCATCTCTGAAATAAATAAAGCATATGATACAGATGCTGTGCATACAGATGCACAATTATCATGCAGATGTGCAACAACAAATGATGTGGTATGAAAGGGCTCAGTGAGCCCATTGTAACCTCTGTAGTTGACCACCCAAGGGACTGAAACAAAATGGTCAACATAAGGAACTAGGCCTACTACACTGATAGCTACATATAGTACATGTCTGGTCTGTGGAAGTTAGGTCAACTTAAGGAGGGGTCAAGTATATAGGTTCTACCATATTTGTTTTTGAACTGTGTAGTGATATGACATGCTCTTTACAATTTTCACTTTGCAAACATTTATTCCTTCATTTAACTCATTATCACAACCTCCATTACTCATTGATTCATAAAAAAATTGGGTAAAGGCCGGGCATGGTGGTCTATGCCTATAATCCTAGCACTCTGGGAGGCTGAGGAGGGTGGATCGCCTGAGCTCAAGAGTTCAAGACCAGCCTGAGCGAAAGACTCTCTCTCTACTGAAAATAGAAAAACCAGCTGGGTGCCTATAGTCTCAACTACTCTGGAGGCTGAAGCAAGAGGATTGCTTGAGCCTAAGAGTTTGAGGTTGCTGTGAACTATGATGCCGTGGCACTCTACCCAGGGTGACAAAGTAAGACTCTGTCTCAAAAAAAAAAAATTGGGGTAAATAATTATCTTACTCATTTATATTAATCTGTGTGTAAATAGTTCACATTTATTTTACTATGTATGTATTAGGAATGTTTTGGGTCTTTATTTAGAAGTTTGGTTATGTGTTTATGACCAGAAATATGCCTTAAGCATTTAACTCTTAGGTGGCATCCATAGTTCAATGGTTAGGATGCTGGCCACATACACCTAGGCTGGTGGGTTAGAATCCAGCCCAGGACAGCTGAACAACAATGACAACTGCAACAACAACAAAAAATAGCTGGACGTTGTGGTGGGTGCCTGTAGTCCCAGCTACTTGGGAGGCTGAGGCAAGAAAATCACTTAAGCCCAAGAGTTTGAGGTTACTATGAGCTGTGATGCCATGGCACTCTACTATGGGTGACATGGTGAGACTCTGTCTCAAAAAAAAAAAAAAAAAAGAATTTAACTCTTATTTGTATCAGTTAGCTGATGGCAAAATTAGTCTTATTGTGCTTTGTTGTTAAATGAGAATGCCCTGTATTTGAGAGGTATTTTGTAGGTAAGTTTAACAGGACTTAGTATAGTTTGGTTCAGGAGACCATAGGAAAAAAAATCAAGGAAATGTAGGCATCAAAGCTGACAGTTCTGACACAGCAACTTGCTTGGATGGTAGTACTTTTCACTGAGATAGGAAATGCTGCAAGAAGACTAGGTGGAGACCACAGAGAGATACTTCACCCATAGTTTAAGGGTGAAACTTAAATAAATAATCAGATTGAGAAACACAAATTAATAATCCCTAATTTAAAAAAAATGGAAATAGGCTGGGGTATGGTGGCTCACACCTGTAATTGTAACACTCTGGGAGGCTGAGATTGTGGATCGTCTGAGCTCAGGAGTTCCAGACCAGCCTGAGCCAGAGCGAGACCCTGTCTCTATAAAAAATAGCTGGAAGTTGTGGTGGGCATCTATAGTCTCAGCTACTTGGGAGGCTGGGGCAAGAGAATCGCTTAAATCCAGAAGTTTGAGGTTGTTGTGAGCTATGAAGCCATGGCATTCTACCAAGGGTGACAAAGTAAGACTCTCAAAAAATAAAATAAAAATAGCACCAAAAAACCCCCTCTGTCTCCAAAAAAAAAGGAAATACATCTTTCTTGTTTTGCTATATATAAAAGTAATATATTCTCTTTGTAGTTATTTGAATAGCACACATATGCTCCCCATCTCAGTAACATCTACTTAGGCCCTACCCCAGGGAGGAATATTTCCTTTACCTTGAGTGACTTTAGTCAGGTACAGTTTTAGGCCAAGGGTTTTGTTTCTCCAAATTATAAGACTGTTTTCATTTTTTTTTGTACTGCATCAAATTGAAAACAAAATGTATGGCTCGGCACCTATAGCTCAACCGGCTAAGGCACCAGCCACGTACACCTAAGGTGGTGGGTTTGAATCCCCAGCCTGGACCTGCCAAACAACAATGACGGCTGCAACCAAAAAAAAAAAAAATAGCCGGGCGTTGTGGCAGGCGCCTGTGGTCCCAGCTACTTGGGAGGCGGAGGC
>NW_003852396.1:30311197-30315130 GCF_000181295.1 Otolemur garnettii | reverse complement strand
TTTTTTTTTTTTTTTTGAGACAGGGTTTCATTCATTCTGAGCTGGAATCAATGGCGGGCGGTATCATAGCTCACTGCAAGTTCAAACTCCTGGGCTGTAATGATCCTGCCTCTTTCCTCAGCCTCCCGAGTAGCAGGGACACCATAGATGCATGCCACTTTGCCTGGCTACTTCTTTTTTTTGAGACTGAGTCTCACTATGTTGCTCAAGCTGTTCTCTAACTCCTGGCCTCAAGCAATCCTTCTGCCTCAGCCTCCCAAAGTGCTGGGATTATAGATATGAGCGACCATACCCAGCCTTTCCTTCTCTTTAAGGGATCTCATTAGTTACCCTAGTCCGTGTTCTCCATGCTAATTCTTTAACAGTCTGACTCAAGGACAAACTCAGGTAGCTCCCTCTACTTCAGTATGGAAGGAAACATAAAGATCAAATAGTCACATTGGACTTTATTTAAAGGGTTGAGGATGAGAGCAGGAGAATAAACATTGAGAGTATGGGTGAGGTTAATCTGACTTACCAGACTGCCTGCTTTCCAGTACTTCCAAAACCCGCGTCATCCAACTTTCAGCCTACCTCTGCTGTTAGTACCCGCCACCTAAAATCACATCTAGATGACTACTGTCCTCCAACCAAATGTCTAGAGCCTATTATGTTACTGACAAAAATAGCTTTCCTCCCCCCACCTCAGGCCAGCCTTCTGAATCCAGGTGTCTTACGTGAGGATCTACCTCTTCCCTAGAAATTGACGCTGAGAATGATTCACTTACCCAAATGAATGTCACCTTACTGACTCTAACTGTTGACTAGAAGTGTGCTGTTTCCCTGGGCCTACATCTGTGGGATGGGGGTATCCTATGAAGACCAGGATGGCTTGTGATAGTACTGAGTAAGTTACAAGGTCATCTATTCATTGTTTACTACAGCAAATATTGCTGAGACTTACTAATAGACCCTTTGCTAGAGCTCAGATGCCAACAGATCAGACCAGACAGGGATGTGAGAGAGAGGCCTCCAGAAAGGAATGAGATGATAGATTGTACTACCTTCACAGTTCTTTCCAACCCTTAGAATTCTAGTGTTCTCTTACTTATGTCTAACTCTTTATCAAATGGGTATTACTCTACTTAGGAATACCTGGGCTCCTGAGCCACAGCAAACTGAGTTTCAGGAATATTCCTGTTCTTGAAGCCAGAATCCAGTTGATGCTTTGAGGAGCCAGGAAACTCTAGCCTTTTATGCATTCATTGGCTGATTCGTTCTTTATTTATTCAAGCAGCAGTTATTTATCAACTGTCTATAGCAGGTACCAATGACTGGGTACAGCCTTTACTAGCACCACCATTACTTGCTTGCTTCCAGTAGTAGTCCTAGTATACATAACATAAAATTTACCACCTTAACCCCTTTCTTTTCTTTTCTTTCTTTCTTTTTTCTTTCTTTTTTTTTTTTTTTTAGATAAGAGTCTTGTTCTGTTGCCTGGGCTAGAATGCAGCTGTGTCATCATAGCTCACTGCAACCTCAAACTTGTGGACTCAAGTGATCCTCCTGCCTAAGTCTCCCAAGTAGCTGGGACCATAGGTGTATGTCATGTGGCCAGCTAACTTTTGTGTTTTGTTTGTTTGTTTGTTTGTTTGTTTTTTGTAGAATGAAGTCTGACTATGTTGCCCTGGCTGATCTTGAATGCCTGGGCTCAAGCAATCCTCCTACCTCAGCCTTCCAAATTGCTGGGATTGTAAGTGTGAGCCACCTCACATGGCCCCATCTTGACTATTTTTAAGTGTTCAGAGGTATTAGGTACATTTATATTGTTACATAACCACGGCAACCATCCATCTCTGGAATTCTTTGTCTTGCAAAGCTGAAGCTCTGTACCCATTAAATAGTAACTTCCAGTTTGGGGTCTGTAGCTCAAGCGGCTAAGGTGCCAGCCACATACACCAGAGCTGGCATATTCGAATCCAACCCCGGGCCTGCCAAACAACAATGACAACTACACTCCCCCAAAAAGCCAGGCATTGTGGCAGGCACCTGTAGTCCCAGCTGCTTGGGAGGCTGAGGCAAGAAAATCACTTAAGCCCAGGAGTTGTAGGTTGCTGTGAGCTGTGACGCCACAGCAATCTACCTAGGGTGACAGCTTGAGGCTCTGTCTCAAAATAAATAAATAAATAATAGTAACTTCCCATTCCTCTCTCCCCTTTGTCCCCTGGCAATTACCATTCTACTTTCTGGCTTTGTGAATTTGGCTTCTCTAGGCACTTCATATAAATGGAATCATACAGTATTTCTTTTGTGGTTGGCTTATTTACGTAGCATAGTATCTTCAGAGTTTATCCATATTTAGCACATGTTAAAATTTCCCTCCTTTCTGGCTCAGTGCCCATAGCTCAGTGATTAGGGTGCTGGCCATATACACCAGGGCTGGTGGGTTCAAACCCAGCCCTGGCCTGCTAAACAACGAGGACAACTACAATAACAACAACAAAAAATAGCCAGGCATTGTGGCGGGTGCCTATAGTCCCAGCTACTTGGGAAGCTGAGGCAAGAGAATCACTTAAGCCCAAGAGTTAGAGGTTGTCATGAGCTGTGACACCAGGTCACTCTACCGAGGGACTCTGTCTCAAGAAAAAAAAAAGGCACACCTCCCATAACTCAGTGGTTAGGGCACTGGCCACATACACCAGGGCTGGCAGGTTTGAACTCGGCCTGGTCCAGCTAAAACAACAATGACAACTGCAACAAAAAGAATAGCCGGGCATTGTGGCAGGCACCTGAAGTCTCAACTACTTAGAGGCTGAGGCAAGAGAATCATCTAGGCCCAAAAGTCTGAGGTTGCTGTGAGCTGTGATGCCATGGTACTCTATGAGGGTGACATAGTGAGACTTTGTCTCAAAATAAAATTTTTTTTCTTTTAAGGATGTGTACTGTTCCGTTGTATGTATATATCATATTTTCAATCTTAGTCATTTTTTATGATCTTTTGGATATTCTGAGATAGTCATAGTTGATTTGGGGGTTGTTGTCCCAATCAGACCTCAAGGTCAAAAACTAGTTCTCAGACTCATCTCTTTGTCCTCAGCACACTCGTCTCTGAGAATGATTTGATTAGAAGAGAACCCTGATTTAATTAATGTCAATGTTTCTAGAAATGAAACTGTGAGGTTCTATAATTGTATTAATAAGCATTCTTGATTCCTTTACCATTTTACATTATTCTGTTTATTATAGAACAGCTCTTTGTTTTGCTTCATCTGGAGAAATCTGTAGCCTGAACTAAAATAACTCTTTTTGCTGGGCCAGGTGGCTCACACCTGTAGTCCTGGCACTCTGGGAGGCTGAATGGGTGAATTGCTTGAGCCTCATAAGTTTGAGACCAGCCTGAGCAAGAATGAGACCTTGTCTCTAAAAAATAGCCGGGCACTGTGGTAGGTGATAGGCCCAGCTACTTGGGAGGCTAAAGCAAGAGGATGATCACTTGAGGCCAAGAGTTTGAGGTTGTTGAGACTGACTCAAAAAAAAAAAATAAAATAAAAAACAACTCTTCTTAAGTTGAGTCAGAACCTTGCATGGAGTCTATTTTTTCCAGACGATCATTATGAGATCATAAGCTTGTGACAGCCAGTCAGTGTAATTTCCATTCACACGTCAAAAGTTATGTTGTGGTAGGGGGGACAGAATATTGTGAAATAAACCTATTTTCTGGTGCTTCTTTCTCTGAGTTATTGGGCAGGCAGGGTAGCGACATGTTATTGGGCCATGTATCTAGCCTCACACTTTCTATCTTCTGAGCAAGTTCCTATTCCCCAGATTTGTTTCCTGGATCCTTAGAGGCCCCCGGTAACTTCAGGATAGTAGATTAGCTGCCTACTTATCCTCACTACTTGAGGCAGTAGAAAGAGCTAGGGGTTTGGAGTCAATCACACCTGGTTTCAAATT
>NW_003852396.1:30308796-30311136 GCF_000181295.1 Otolemur garnettii | reverse complement strand
TTTTTTTTTTTTTAGACAGAGCCTCAAGCTGTCCCCCTGGATAGAGTGCTGTGGCATAGCTCACAGCAACCTCCAACTGGGCTCCTCGCTTGAGCCCAGGAGTTGTTATCTGTCTCCTGCCTCCGCCTCCCAAGTTGCTGGGACCACAGGCGCCCGCCACAATGCCTGACTATTTTTTTTTGGTTGCAGCCATCATTGTTATTTGGCGGGCCCGGGCTGGATTCGAATCTGCCACCTTAGGTGTATGTGGCTGGCGCCTTAGCCACTTGAGCCACAGGCGCCGAGCCTAAACTACTTTTAATTAGCTCTGCACTCTTGAGCAAATTACTTTATCTCTCTTTTTTTTTTTAAATTGAGACAAAGTCTCAAGCTGTTGCCCTGGGCAGAGTGCCCTGGCATCATTAGCTCACAGCAATCTACACCTCTTGGGCTTAAGCAATCCTCTTACCTCAGTTTTGAATATTTTTAGTAGATGGCTTGGTGCCTGTGGCTCAAGTGGTTAAGGCACCAACCACATACACCTAAGGTGGCAGGTTCGAATCCAGCCCGGCCTGCCAAACAACAATGACGGCTGCAATCAAAAAATAGCTGGGCATTATGGTGGGCTCCTGTGGTCCCAGCTACTTGGGAGGCTGAGGCAGGAGACTCACTTGAGCCCAGGAGTTGGAGGTTTCTGTGAGCTTTGATGCCACAGGACTCTACCCAGGGGGACAGCTTGAGGCTCTGTCTCCAAAAAAAAACACAAAAATATATATATATATTTATTTATTTATTAATTAGAGATGGGGTATCGCGTTTTTGCTTACGCTGGTCTCGAACTCATGAGCTCAAGCAATCCACCCACCTCGGCCTCCCAGGGTGCTAGGATTACAGGCGTGAGCCACTGTGCCCGATCTATCTCTTCTTTTCTTAGTTGCCATAGACAGCCTTATAGAATTGTTATAAGGATCATATGTGCTAATGTAGAACACTTTGCCACGTGGCCTGGCCCATAGTAACACTCCTCGATAGATGATAACAATAGCTACTATTTATCAAATACTTGTAAAACCACATGTTAAAACACCTGTAATCACCTGGAGCACAGTGCTCTGTAGGATTGTCCTTGTATCTTCAACATCCCAAACAAACTGGGTAAGACATAGAACAGATAAACAATAAATGAAGAGTAAATGTTAATTCTCCCTTGAGGCCATCTGTTGTCCAAGATCATCTCAGAGAACTCTGACATGGAATCTTCCTTACTATAAGTCTGAGAAATGGGTATTTTATTC
This sequence comes from Otolemur garnettii, assembly GCF_000181295.1. NCBI lineage: Eukaryota > Metazoa > Chordata > Mammalia > Primates > Galagidae > Otolemur > Otolemur garnettii. Next base: position 30,309,862 of record NW_003852396.1, on the reverse strand, counting down.
AGTTTTTCAGCAAATGTTTATCAAGTCTTCTATTTGAACTGACTAGAACCAGGGCACCTGGCTTCAGCTCTGCATCATCTGTCTCTAGCCATGGACAAGGCTCTGCTTTGCCATCATTCTCACCTTCCAGGAGAGGAGGTTGGACTCGAAGAGCTCACAAGTCTTTCCTGGCACAAATTTTCTGTAGTGTTCAGTCATATGGAATGGAACTCACATTCCCTGAGCACCTATTATATGCAAACTCCTGTGCTGGGGTTTTAAATATGTTTTCTCAGACAGTCTTCCTAATCCCTTGTGAGTTTGGGGATAGTATTCCTGTTCTACAAAAGAGAAATCTTACTATGTTCATCTGGAGAGTTTTCTGTTCCTACTTTGAGTAACCTCTATTTCAAAGCTTCTCTCTCAAAACTCTCAAACCCCTTCCTTCTGTTCCTTCATTCCTAGCATATGACCTTGTCTCCTATTTACCTGAGAAACTAGAAGCCAAATAGGAATTCCTACAATTTCCTGACATCCAGTCTACAGATCTACTTATAATGTACCCATCTTCTCCTTCCCTCCAGTTACCCTGGGCCAGTCCTACCTGCACTTTAGATTCTTTACTCTCTTGCTTTCCCAGGGACGTTGCATGCTATTGACTATTCCCTGTATCACCTGTGACTTCAACTTCTCATTCCTGGGCTCTTCCCATTAACCATTTTAGCATTCTTTTTAAATAAACATCTTTTCTTTGACCTACTTTCTCCCTTAGCTATTGACCTATTTACATATTTCCTATTGTTCCTGGCTAAATTTATAGAAACTTCCTGTCTCCTTTTAATCACTTTTCATTCACTCCTCAGCTTCTGGTCATACCCTTCTGATGTAGCTTTTACTCAGGTCACTGGTGACTGAGTGTCAAGTCATTAGTGACTGTGTCACTAATTGTGGTAGGACTTCTCAGCAGTTGTCAACACAGTTGACTCACTCTTACTACTCGTTCCTCTTTCTCCTCCTCCTCCTTTTTTTTTTTTTTTTTTTATTTTTTGGCTGTGGCACTCTGCCCAGGGCTCATCAAAGATAAATG
>NW_003852396.1:30306620-30308728 GCF_000181295.1 Otolemur garnettii | reverse complement strand
CTGTTGCCCAGGCTACAGTCCAGTGGCTATTCATGGGCATTATCATGGTATACTATCTCCTCAAATTCCTGGCCTCAAGCAATTCTTTGGCCTCAGTCTCTCAAGTTAGCTGGGACTACAGGTACCTGGCTCTCCTTCTTAGAAAGTTTTTAAAATTTTAGTCTGGACTTTTAAATATAAAGCTTTTTCCTTCTTGGTATTGGCGACATTACCTTATCCTGTTTTTCTTTCTGTCTCTCTAATATTTCTCATTTTACTAACTTTCTCTCCCCTTATAAGTTATTGTTTCCCTGAGCTCAAACATAAGCCATTCTCTGTTCTTTGCTTAAATATTTCCCTTTTCTTTTTATATGGCTTTCAGGTCTTTAATCCAAAACTCTTTTCTTGCCTCACTGGACTCTTTCAGTTTCTCAAGTACCCCAAGTCCCTTCTGTCTCAGGGCCTCTTCTCTCCACGTCCGCCTTCCTTCCTCTAACTAGGTCCCATCCATAATTTTAAGTCTCAACCTACACTGTCATTCTCTCAAAGAAGCCTTCTCAGATTACCTGGTGTTTTTAGAAACTCCTTCATGGCGTTCTCTCACAGCTCTATTAATGTTTATAGTAGTTCTTTGCTTTTTTTTTTTTTTGAGACAGAGTCTTACTCTGTTGTCCAGGCTAGAGTGCCATGGCATCAGCTTAGATCACAGCAACCTCAGACTCCTAGATGCAACCAGTCCTGCTTCAGCTTTCTTTCTTTCTTTTCTTTTTTTTGAGGCAGAGTCTCAAGCTGTTGTCGTAGGAAGAGGGTCATGCTGTCACAGCTCACAGTAACCTCAAACTCTTGGGCTTAAGCAAGTCTCTTGCCTCAGCCTCCCAAGTAGCTGGCACTACAGCTGCCCACCACAACACCCAACTATTTTTTGGTTGTAGTTGTCATTGTTATTCGGTAGGCCTGGGCTAGATTCAAATCCACCAGCTCCAATGTATGTAGCTGGCGCCCTAGCCACTGAGCTACAGGCTCTGAGCCTGCCTCAGCTTTCTGAGTAGCTGGGATTACAGGCACAAACCACCACACCTGGCAAATTTTTCTAATTTTAGCAGAGGTGGGGTCTTGCTCTTGCTCTTGCTCTTGCTCAGACTAGTCTTGAACTCTTGAGGGTTAGATCTCAGAGGTGCCCCCCAGTGTTAACATTTGAAGATTCTGCCTTTTGAGAGTTGCATAATTTGGAAGTCCACAGGTCTTGGCCTCCCCTCTGACTGTAGCTGTTCTTTTCAATTGCATTTTGCATTCTTTTTTTTTTTTTTTTTTTTAGTTTTTGGCTGGGGCTGGGTTTAAACCTGCCATCTCCAGCATATGGGATCAGTGCCCTATCCTTTTGAGCCACGGGTGCCACCCTGCGTTTGCATTCTTGAGAAACAAATGAGAAACTTTTGGATAATGGGCTGTCAGAGAGTTCAGCGTCTAATCTTTTTGCAATATTCAGCAATTGTTGATGGAATGCCTTGACACTGGAGTTCAGTCCTATCTTTTTCCTTCCTTTTTCTGGGTTTTCCCAGAGGTAGGGTGGCTCTGATGCTCTGTTATAGTAAGTGAGCTGACTTACAGAGAGACTAGAGCCACGTAAAGATGGTTTTTCAAGAGAGTGAAGGCAGGAAGCTCTGTATTTGTGGCGTTTGTGGATAGTGTGACATGTTTGCATTCTGTCTTAGGGACTCTTGGGATCAGGTATCAATTCTGATGGCTGAGAGAGGCCATTCCTCAGAAGGGCAGCTTAGAGTGCTGAGGTTGCTGTGAGCTATGAAAGCCTCCAGGTTGCATGGAGGTTCAGGAAGGTACAGCTATGTCTGCTTGGGGAGCCCAGTGTCATTCCACCTTTCTCCTTGTCCCAGCTCCTGTCTGCCTTCTTCCTCCTCCACTTCCATCCCTCACCCAGCTATGGGGCATGCTGAACTGATACAGGCTTTAGCTTTTTCAGAGATAATTGCTTGGAACCAAAAGACAAAAATAAAATGAGCCCAAATTAAGAAAGCACAAAAAGACTAAGTATTTTTTTTTTTTTTTTTTGAGACGGAGCCTCAAGCTGTCCCCCTGGGCAGAGTGCCGTGGCATTACAGCTCACAGCAACC
>NW_003852396.1:30265288-30306565 GCF_000181295.1 Otolemur garnettii | reverse complement strand
CGCCCGGCTATTTTTTGGTTGCAGCCATCATTGTTGTTTGGCGGGTCCGGGCTGGGGATTTGAACCCGCCACCTTAGGTGTACGTGGCTGGCGCCTAAGACTAAGTATTATAATTAATCTACCTCACAGATACAGATAAAATCATAATAATAGAGGCAGGTGGCTTTAAAAAAATCCATTTTACAGTTTTGAAGGATGAAAAGGTTCTAGCACTGGGCTGTACAACAATGTGAATACACTTAATACAACTGAATTGTACATTTAAAAGTGGTTGGGGCAGTGCCTGTGGCTCAGTGAGTAGGGCATTGGCCCCATATACCACGGGTGGCGGGTTCGAACCCTGTTTCAGCCAAACTGCTACAACAACAACAAAAACAGCAAAAATAAAAATAGCCAGATGTTGTGGTGGGTGCCTGTAGTCCCAGCTACTCAGGAGGCTGTGGCAAGAGAATCACCTAAGCCCAAGAGCTGGAGGTTGCTGTGAGCTGTGACGCCAGGGCGAGCACTCTGTCTCAAAAATAAATAAATAAATAAAAGTGGTTAAGAAGGCTGAGTGCAATGGCTCACACCTATAATCCTAGCAATCTGGGAGTCCAAAATGGGTACATCGCTTGAGCTCATGACCAGCCTAAGCCATTGCGAGATATCATCTCTAAAAATAGCTGGGCACTTGTAGTCCCAGCTACTCAGGAGGCTGAGGCATTGCAAGATGTCATCTCTAAAAATAGCTGGGTGCCTGTAATCCCAGCTACTCGGGAGAATGAGGCAAGAAGATTGCTTGAGTCCAAGAGTTTGAGGTTGCTGTGATACTCTGTCTCAAAAAATAAATAAATAAATAAAATGCCAGGCACAGTAGCTTACACCTGTAATCCTAGCACTCTGGTAGGACAAGACAGGTGGATTGCCTGAGCTCACAGGTTTGAGACCAGCCTGAGCCAGAGGGAGACCTGTCTCTAAAAATAGCTAGCTACTTGGGAAACTGAGGCAAGAGAATCACTTGAGCCCAAGAGTTTGAGTTTGCCATGAGCTGTGATGCCATGGTACTCTGCCAAGGGCAACAAAGTGAGACTCTGTCTCAAAAACAGTTATTTATAATCCCAATAAAAAAAAAAAAGATAAAAAAATAAAAATAAAAGTTGTTAAGAGCCAGGTGCAGTGGCTCACGCCTATAATCCTAGCACTGGGAGGCCAAGGTGGGTGAATTGCCTGAGGTCAGGAGTTCAAGACCAGCCTGAGCAAGAGTGAGACCCCTTCTCTAAAAGTAGTCAGGTGTTGTGTCAGGTGCCTATAGTCCCAGCTACTTGGGAGGCTGAGGCAAATGGATCGCTTGTGCCCAAGGATTTGAGGTTGCTGACGGCACTCTACCCAGAGTAACAAAGTAAAACCGTCTCAAAAACAAGGGGGGTGGGGTTAAAATGGTCAATTTTATGTTATTTCTATTTTTTAAACACATAATTTTTTTTTTTTAGGCAGTCTCACTATGTCACCCTTGGTAGGGCATCATAGCTCACAGCAACCTCAGACTCTTGGGCTTAAGCTATTCTCTTGCCTCAGCCGCTCAAGTATCAGGGGACTACAGGCGCCCACCACAACGCCCAGCTATTTTTTGCTTGTAGTTGTCATTGTTTTTTGGCAGGCCCAGGCTGGATTTGAACCCGCCAGCTCTGGTGTATGTGGCTGGTGCCCTAGCCGCTTGAGCCACAGACGCTGAGCCATACACATAATTTTTTATGAATAGAAAAAAACCAATAGGTCTTAGAAAATTTCAACCAATAAATTTTGGTGTTTTCTCTTTAGGAGGAAAAATGCTATGTAGCTGTTTAAAAATAAACACAAAATTTGGAATTTCTTTTTGGAGCATGGGGATTGATTATTGGTTATCCATTGTTATTAACTGTGGTAATAGTCTTTAATCTAAAAGTAATGTACATTAAGGAAAATTTTAGTGCATAAAAGTAGGCAAAAGAAAACAGTCATTTATAATCCCAATACCAAAATATCACCAGTTTCAGCATTCAGATAGATTTCCCTCTGGTCTTTTTTCTTTGTGAGGATTTGGGCTTACCTTTACCAGTCATTCTGTGCATCTGATTTTGTACCCTGCCTTTGGTACTTAATGTTAAGCATCAGTTGACTCTCTGTTAGTCCATCGACTGTTACCATCATTTATTTAAACATTTTCCTATTATTGGTCATTTATGGTTATTTTCATTTGTTTGCTTTTTTTCTTACTATTTTTCTAATTGTGGATATATACATATAGTGATATTTATATAGCTATGTATAAAACATAAAATTCATCATTTTTAAGTGTATTAATTATATTCATAGGCTGGGTGAAGTGGCTCACATCTGTAATCCTAGCACTTTGGGAGGTTGAGGCATGAGGATCGCCTGAGGCCAGGAGTTTGAGAACAGCCTGAACAACATAGCAAGACCCCATCTCTGCAAAAAATGAAGAAATTAGCCAGGTGTGGTGGCCTAGGCCTATAGTCCCAGTTACTTGGGAGGCAGAGGCAGGAGGATCCCTTGAGGAGTTTGAGGTAGCAGTGAGCTATAATGACACCACTGCATTCTAGCCTGGGCAACAGAGGGAGAAAAACTGAGGCAAGAGGATTGCTTGATCCTGAGTTGGAGGTTGCTATGAACTATGACACCATGACACTCTACCCAAGGCAATAGCTTGAGACTCTGTCTCTAAAACAAACAAACAAACAAATAATTACATTGATAGTGTTGTATGATCGTTGTCACTGTCTAATTCCAATATTTTTCATCATCCCAAACAGAAACTGTGCCCATTAAGCAGTAGCTCCCCATTATCATCTCCCCACTGTCTGTGGTTACCACTAATCTACTTTCTATCATTGTGAATCTGCTTATTGTAGATATTTTGTATAAGTGGAATTATACAATATTTGTCCTTTTGTATTTGACTTCTTTCACTTAATATAGTCTTTTCATAGTTCATTTGTGTATAGAACATAATCAGAACATCATTCCTTTCTGTGACTGAATAATATTCCATTATGTGTGTACTCGTATACCATATTTTATTTATCCATCCATCTGTTGATGAACACCTGGGTTGTTTCCACTTTTTGCCTATTATGAATAATGCTGACAAGAGCATTGGCTTTTAAGTATCTGTTTAGTTTTCATATCTTCTGTGTATATGCCAAGGAATGGAATTGCTTGGTCCTGTGGTAATTGTATATTTAACTTTATGAGGAAATGTCAGATTCTTTGCTTCTTTAATTATAAATAATGCTTAAATGAATATCTGTATACATGAAACTTTTTTGACATTTCCACTTATTATTTAAATTCCTTGAACTGATATTAATGGGTCAAAGTGTGTGACAGTTTGAGATACCATGCCTAATGTTGTCCAAAAGGATTGAGCCTCTTTTGCTGCTGCCACAAATGTCTGAGAATGCCCATGCCACCAAACCAACAGCACACCTAATATTTCACTGTTTTAAATGTTGGAGAATAATGTCCATCTCTGCTGGCACCATAATCTGGCCACAGAATGAATTACTTGACTCACCTCCTGATCACCAGCCCTGAGTCCTTCTCCCCCTCATCCCTGTGTCTCTAATGTAGACCGAGCCAATCCTCAGGTCCTATTGCATCTGATTTCCCAATCTATTTCCCCATCTGCCTAATAAAGATGAGGTTGATTTGGCTAATAAAAGATGTCCTCTTGGCCCTGTGTGGTGGCTTAGCCTTATAGTCCTAGCACTTTGGGAGTTTGAGATGAGAGGATTGCGCTAGAATGGGAGTTCAACACCAGCCTGGGTAACATAGCAAGACTTCTTTTCTACAAAAATTTAAAAAATTAGCCAGGTACTGTGGCATGTAACTGTAGTCCTAGATACTTTGGAGGCTGAGGTGGGAGGATCATTTGAGCTCAGGAGTTCAACCTGCAGTGAGCTGTAATCATAGCATGGCACTCCAGCCTGAGTAACAAAGGGAGACCATGTCCCTTTAAAAAAAAAAAAGAACCCTGAAACTCTGTGGGCCCCCTCCTGCTTTGCCTCCTCTCTAGAAGAAGTAAGGCTTCTGGTTCTGGCATTTCCAGTTTCGCTTCTCACAGCTTTTCCTCCTGCTTTTTTCTAGTTCTACAGTGAATCAGGCATGCCCACCAAACACCTCTCAGACAGCGTATGTGCCGTGTGTGGACAGCAGATCTTCGTGGATGTCAGTGAAGAGGGCATCATTGAGAACACATATAGACTGTCTTGCAATCATGTGTATCCTCTCTTGAACTCCTGGGGCACCTCTATCCTGTGACATGTATTCTCCAGTGAGGGAGGGAAGCGGGTGGTTGTGGGCGTGGGCATGCTGTCCAGATCGTTAGGTGTAGGAGAGACACAAGAGGGCAGCCTTCTTTACCCTTCCTCACAGACTGGAGCCACCTTTTTGTAAACAGCGGTTCTAGCTTGGCTGGGTCTGAGAGCATCCTGAGGCTATAGCCACTGAGGCTGTGCAGAGGAAGAGGACCCTTTAACAAGATCTCTTAGTTTAAAATGAAATCCCCTTTTCTGAATAACACTTTTAATATTAATCATATATTTACTCAGCTCCCATTCTGTACTTGTATTTGAGATGCATGTATTATCTGTATTATCTCCATTTTCCCCCATAGCAACTCTGCAGGATAGGGATCATTACCCTCACTCACTTCGCATGTGAAGAAACAGGTTCAGAGGGAGGGACTTGCCCCAGATTGCAGAGCTGGTAAGAAGTGAAGCCAGGATTTGAACCTTTCTCTAGAGATGGTGCATGGGCACTATGAAGACTGGCACAAGCCTAGAATGTCATCCTGGCTTCTCGCCATCCACCATTTCCCTTGACCAGTGCTCAGATTCCATGAGTTCTGCATCCGTGGCTGGTGCATCGTGGGAAAGAAGCAGACGTGTCCCTACTGCAAAGAGAAGGTGGACCTCAAAAGGATGTTCAGCAATCCGTATCCTTTGTTTGAGTCCTTGTTGGGAGAGGGCAGTGGAAAGAAAATACTGGCCAATGTGACTCTGCATTTGGGTCCTCAGGGGCCCTATCTCCTGCCCACAACTGGGACATGTCCAAAATTCTATTTGGCTTCTGTTCTGGGGAAGTTGGGGATGGGATGCAGGGCAGAACTCAAAGGTCAACTTCCCATCATAGCTCTATATCCCTCGAGGGTAACAAGTTGATAGTAATAACAGCTATCACTGCTTCCTCACTGTGTGCCTGGCACTGTGTTAAATATTTTACTTGTTATTAAGCCCATTTGATGATCTAGCAACTATATGACTGGGATAATACTATCCTCCTTTTACAAATGAAATGGTTTATAGGTTGAGTAACTTAGTCAAGGCTACACAACTAACGACTGATACCTTCCTTCTATTGTACAGTGCTGGAGATCAGCTCTGTGCCAGTGCAGGGATGGCTGGGCCCTTTGTACCCATTTGTACCCATTTGCTCTTAGTGCAACGCTTATGCTCCTCTGAGCTACCACTTCCAGACCAGCCAGCCCTCCCTGCTTTGCCGTCACCTGCCCCGCTTCTTCATTACACTCTGTCTATTGGAGAGTGCCCAAGCACTTCTTTTGTCCCACCTTCAATTCCCCTGGGACTCACAGACACCCCCGCTTTCTCCCCTTTCTTCTCCCAGCTACCCTCTTAGCTCCATGATTCCTCCCTATTCCTTTTTCCCTTTACACTAGCTGGGCTACATGAAGAATACCAGCATGGCCTAGTTCCTGGCACACTCCTGAAGTCACTGAATAGGAGATTGGCCTATCCCCTCTCAAGTTCCCTGCTTAGTTCTTCCAGGGCCCAGTTCAGGAACAGCTGTATAACCGCACCACCAAGCTGAGGCTTGGGACTTTCTTTAGTTCTCAGAGATCTGGGCCAACTGATATTTCTGTTGCCTGTGGAGGGTTTCCCCCACAGTTTCATGAACTTTTCCCTGTGCTTTCTCCAGAGCTAGATTCCCAGGCCCCATCTCCAAACCCTTGCCCAGCATGTAGATGTAAAGCAAGAAAGGTAAAGTTTTGGCCAGGCATGGTGACTCAACTCCTGTAATCCCAGTATTTTTTGAGGCCGAGGCACATGGATTGCTTGAGGCCAGGAGTTTGAGACCAACCTGAGCGACATAGGGAAACCTCATCGCTACAAAAAATAAAAAAAATTAGCCAGGCATGGTAGTATGAGTCTGTAGTACTGGTTACTTGGGAGGCTTAACACATGGGATTTTGAGGTTACAGTGAGCTACAATGATGCCAGGGTATTCCAGCGTGGGTGACAGTGAGACTCTGTCTGGCCCCCTACCCCTGAATAAAATAAAGCAAAAGGAGGGAAACTCAGTTTTAGGGCTTCTTGGCCTTGGTAGGGCCTAGGGCTTAGTGCCCCTAGATGGGCCTTTCTTTAGAGCCACTGGCAGGGGGTTTCCTCTTGCTTCTTGGTTGTTGCTCCTTCTGGCTCTGTTCTAGACTCACCCTCTTCCTGACTTAGAAAACCTTCAGTTTTGTTTTTGTTTAACTTTGGAACATTGAGTAGAAGAAAACCTTCAATTTTGGATACTAGCAGAACCTTTGGGATTTACCTTATCCCACTCCCAGCCCCCTTGCAGTGATTGTTACAGACACATTTGTGGGGCCTCAGGCTGTGTTTTCTCAGACTGGCAGTCCCATCTTAGAAAAAAAAAGTTACAGGGGAGGCTCTCCCTGCACGTTGCTCATAGAGCACCAAGATACACCTCAACACCACTCTCTCAGTCTGTCCTATCTCTCACAGCAGTCCTTTCTGCCCTCCTTCCCCCATTCTCTGGGTTCAGCTCCTTTTTCTAACATGGAGAACTGAAGGGAAGCTGGGTGGGCCCTTGCAGAAAGCAGCTTTCTTTCTTCTAGGCTGTGGAGCAGACCCAGGGAAGACCTGGGGGTTACCTCCCCCTCCCCACCACTTGATCAACTTTAGTAACTCTTACATGTAGCCTCTTTTTCTTTAACACACTGACAGCTGGGAGAGGCCTCACGTCATGTATGGACAGCTGCTGGATTGGCTTCGATACTTGGTAGCCTGGCAGCCTGTCATCATTGGCCTCGTGCAAGGCATCAACTACATCCTAGGCCTGGAATAGTCAGGAAGAACATCAGTGGAGAACCCACCCCACCCACCGTGGACCTCAGGGCACTCTCCTCCCTGCCCACAAAGACTTCTTGGGTGGGAAAGACTCACAGGGGCACTTGGGCCACTCAGGACCCCTCCGGCTGTGTCCGGACTGGTATGAGACATGATGGAGAGCCAGCCAGTGGGGCTGTCAGCAGTGGGGGGCTTTTTAAAAGAAAACTATTTTGATGAATATATTTAAAAAATCTTTTTTATTGTGGAGCATAGGAATTGCCCCCCTCCAGGCCTCACTTTCCCGCCTGAGCAGGGTGGGAGCAGAGCCATTTTTGGTTTAAAGAAGCCTTCTCCCTGGGGTTGAGAGTACTCGTGGGCTCTCAAGTAGCTCGTGCAAAGCATCAACTACATGGTTGTTGAGTCAGCCCACCTGCTTCCCTGTCCTTCCCTCTGTGGGGCTCAAGCCTGAGGAAGAGCTGGTAAGCTCAGGCTGGTGCCACCGGTGAGCAAGCACCGAGGGCCCAAGTGTGTTCCTCCCCCATCCAGGAGCTATGGGCTAGTTAATGCAAGTGGAACCTCATCTAGGACTTCCCTAACAGAGGAAGACCTGGGGCCTCTCAATTCATTGAAAATTTGTTTTGGGACATTTGGAAGAATTAGCCACATGAAGAACCTGCCCTTGGGTGGGGTATGGTCAGCCAAGAATAGAGGCCATTTATATATTGGGCCCTGGGGGCAGCTATTGGCCATGATTGAGGGGCCCTATGCAAGCTGATTCTCAGTGAATCCTGTGGAGTAGTGGTGATGGTGACATGTGCCAAAGGCCTCTCTGCCACTTCCTTATTGAAAGCCTGAGAAAGAGTGCAAATGTATGTGAGTCTGTGTGCATGTATGCGTGGCAGTGGGCTGTGACAGATGTCAACTTCTTGTCACACGATGTGCCCTTGAAGCTGGTCGGGGATTGCCAGCCCAGAGACTGTCCTCCATGAGCTTTGTCATTCATGAATGGTCCTTCCTGAGCCTGATGACAGGAGTGGTGGGTGGATGGAAAGAGGGATAAGACCTTGGTGAGTATGGGTTCTGAAAGGGTCTTAGGAGTTTTGAAGAAAATAAGAGGCCAAACATGGGCCTTCAGCACTGGGTTTCCAGGAAATATGGCCCAACAAGAACCAAGCAGGGTCTTGTCACTCCCGTCTGAATAAAGCTCCATGAGCTGGGTTGGAAAGCTGAATATCCATCTTGCTTTTCTTCTTACTATCCCCGGGGTCCCCAGGAATGTCTGGTCTTTGTTTCCCTCCACATAAGGCCTGGGGGTGGTTGGCTCTGCCTTGCCACTATTCACTTTCCAATATCCCTGGAAATGGTGAAATGCCTGATTCTTGTCCTCTGGCTAAGGAACCCTGGGGCATCTCTGACCCTCTTTCAGGCTTTATATCATTACTGCCTGAGACCAGTGTCCTGCCACCACCTGCCCTCAGGGTCACTCTCAGTCTTAGCTGCTCTGACCAGCTGTGGCTTCCCATGTTGCCCTACTGCTGAGACCACCTGTGGGCTCATCCTCAGGAGAATGAGAACTGGCCAAGGGACCCAGGGACCACCCTTCCTCCACCTTTGTTCTCCTCACTCCCACATCATACTCATGTTAGAAGTTGAGACAGGGCTGTCCAAAGCTGTCTTTTTGTACTTAACAGTCCTAAGGTCCATGGTTACACCCTAAGGTAGATTCTGCCTCCTCTGCCTGCCATCCCTCATCTGTCACCCACTGGACTGTGTCTCTCAGAAACTTTAGGTGGCCTTGCCTCCTGGCCTAACTCCTGGAAATACGGTGTTCCTGGGGAGGAATTTGCCCTGGTATTTGCGGCCTAGCAGCTTCTGGGAAAACTGAGGGAGGAACTGAGAGGAGAGGGACTGTGAACTACGTATGGACGCCAGAGAAGAGGATGTGACTTTCAGTCTCTGTCTAAATTAGGAATGCAAGTATGAATATGGTTTTTCTTTTCTTTTTTCTTTTTTTTGAGACGGAGCCTCAACCTATCCCCCTGGGTAGAGGGCCATGGCATCATGCTCACAGCAACCTTCAACTCCTGGGCTCAAGCGAGTCTCCTGCCTCAGCCTCCCAAGTAGCTGGGACTACAGGCGCCCGCCACAATGCCTGGCCATTTTTTGGTTGCAGCCATCATTGTTGTTTGGGAGGCCCAGGCTGGGGATTCGAACTCGCCACCTTAGGTGTATGTGGCTGGCGCCTTAGCCGCTTGAGCCACAGGCGCCGAGCCGAATATGGTTTTTCCATGAAAAATTTCACCTTACAGCTGACTATGTTCCCAATGCTCTTCTAAACTCAGTTCTATCTCCTGGCCCCATTGGCTATATCGTCAGCCCTTCCTGACCACAGAAATCACAAAGCTCAGAGACATAGCTCTTGTCTACACTTGATATATGTGTGCACTGGATCACCCAGCCTGGTGCCCCCACAGATGCTTGCACGACCCTGAGAGTGAGCACCTCCTTAGACTTTGCATCCTAGGGGCCTCACCCTGGTCCTGGTCCTGCCACAGCCCCAGCTCCATTTGCCCATGAGCGTATTTAGATAGCCTCTGAGTCATTCTGCCTATTCTCTCTGGAAGAACCCTCCCCTCTTTTTAGGACCAGCTCTCTAGACTTTGTGTTCCAAGTCCCTGGCTTGGCTATGAGTTCCTACGGCTAAGGGCTAAGTGCACGGTGTATTTCCTGTTGCAGGGTTCAATGCAACTAGGCACAGCTAAGCTGAACCTTGGAGTTCCCAGAAGGGAGCTTCTGAATAAAAGTGACTTCTTGGGAGGTGGAGGTGGGGAAGAGTCTAGAACTGCAAGAGAACCTAGCCCTGCAGTTCTGGCCTGAAGAAGGCCAAGGTGCAAATGGGCAGGTGTGGCAGAGACTGAAATAGTCAAAATGATCCAGCTTGGGGTCCCCAGTGCCTAGGAAAGCTGTCCCCTTGAATATCAGTGTGAACGTGGAAGAGGCAGCAGATGCCTGCTCTAATGGAAGAGGCCTGGCTCTGAAGAATGGAGGCACATATCAAAATCCTGACCCGTGGTGGGGACAGAATTGGTCTCTGTTCACACCCTCTGTGGCCCTGGGGCTAGGGGCAGGGAAGATATCTGTTAGTGTGAGAATTAACAGAAAGCTTTCTGGCAGCCATAAGCTTTGGGCCAATAAGAGGTGCAGGGCTGCTCTGACCAGGTTAGAATAAAACTGAAAGTGAAATAAAGGATAGGGGCAGTACTTTCCCAGAAAGGCTTCACTACATCTTGCCTTTCCCAGAACCTGCTCTGGCCAAGGAGAGAGAACATTGTCTCCCTTTGTAACAGGAAAGTCCCTGGCTCCTCTTTGGGTCTCAGTGTCTCCATCCTTAATGAAGGAATGAGATTGGACTTGATAACCATCATGATACTTAATGGCAGCAAGGGCGAGGGTGGGGTCAGATGGTCACTAGATGATCCCCCAGCTTTGTTTCTCAGTGCTGACAGAGCTTCAGTTTGTGCTGATGGCTGTTCTCTATGAGTAATCCATTAGGACAGATGAACAGGACAGAGTAAACAGCAATGCTGGCAGCTCCCTGAAAGGCCAGACCAAGGACCTGTGGAGTTTACAGAAGCCACAGCTAGGCTCGGCATCTATAGCTTAGTGGCCAGGGCACCAGCCACATAACACCAGAGCTGGTGGGTTTGAATCCAGCCCAGGGCTGCCAAACAACAATGACAACTACCAAAAAAGAGCTGGGCATTATGACAGATGCCTATAGTCCCAGCTACTTGGGAGGCTGAAGTAAAAGAATCCCTAAAGCCCAAGAATTTGAGGGTGCTGTGAGTTATGACGCCACAGCATTGTACCCAGGGCAACAGCTTGAGATGCTGTCTCAAAAAAAAAAAAAAAAGCCACAGCTACTGAGAAAGTGGTGTAACCCCACCCCTCAGGGAAGAGGATAAAGCCTCTTCTGACTGAGGGAAGGACAGTCACAGCGGCCAGCAGCTACTGACACATGCATCATGACCAGGAGACAGAACTGGATACCAGGTGGGACTTGGGGCTGTGTGTGGGTGGGTAGGATGGGGTCTGTGACACAATGGAGCTGCAGGCTAACCCTGGATCTTCACCCTGAGCTGAACACCACCCAACCCAACTGTTGTGCTATTGCCTTAAGCCTCTGTCCAGATGCCGTGGCCCTGGCTCCATTCTAGTGCTGCTCTGTACTCCATTCAAAAGGGCTAAGGAGTCTGGGGGTGGGGGCGGTTTGGAGCCCTTCTTTCCCTTCTAATTCCCTGGCCAGAGCCAAAGAAACTCGGCTGGAGCCAGCACCTCTGTCTCTGAATGTGAGCCAGGATGCTGAGCATTAATTACCAGGCAGCTTAGCTTTTGGCCTCTGTGATTATCCTTTCTTCAGATGCCAGTCCTTTGTGGGTCCTGCTACTGTGTGCCTATATCATCACTGTCCTGGTCAGAGCCACACCTATACCTCAGACCAGCACAATTGCCACTGTCTCAGCTGGAAGTATAAAGGACCCCTGCTCTTCCTGGAGCTCAGTGCTGCCAGCAACTAAGCGATGCCCAGCATTGGAGGTGATCTGGCCAGAAGCAGAAGTGCCGCTAAGTAAGGAGCAAGTATGATGGGAACCCAGGAGAGCACAGTGGTCAGAGGGTGGGCTGTGGGCACAGAGGGTCCAAGGGTCAGGTTGATTTCCTGAGCATCATCTCTTGCCATCCACAAACCATTCTCCCCAACCCAGCATCATGTGTGTGTGTGTGGGGGGGCGGTGCTTAGGGCCCAGCTCCCAAATTGTTCCTTATCAAACAGGGCAGACATGAGAAATAGTCATAGGGCCTCCAGAGCCTTGATGACCATATGTTTGAAGGCCCAGCCTCTGCACCCAGAGCCTGCTTGCCCTCTGGCCATCTCAGAGGAGCAGCAGCCTGCTAGTGCTGCCTTCTAGGCTGGCTGCTGGAGTCTCAGAGGCTGGCATTATAAGAGGTCATCCTAAGGAACCAGGCTCAGCCGTCTTCATGTGAATGAAGGACAGGACCCCCATTCCCGTGCTCAGGCCTAGGGTCTTTCTTGTAGACAACTGCATTTCCCCTTAGCAGGCTTTCCCATTGAGATGGTATAGGACTGTGGGGAGTTGGCAGGGTTGGCAGGGCAGAGCATGGCAGAGCGGAGGGTGTCTGTCAGCCTATGGGAGGGCTGACAGCTGTATGTGTCCCTAGATGGAACGCTGACCTTGTCCTGTACTGCCTGTAGCCACTTTCCACACTTCAGCATCCTCTACTGGCTTGGCAATGGTTCCTTCATTGAACACCTCTCAGGCCCTCTGCGAGAGTGCAGCACCAGGTGAGGTCACAACTGCCAGGCCAGTGGGAGGGAGGCCTCCTGCTGCAGCCCTCTTAAGACCTTTCCTACCTCTGTGCACCAGCCGGGATCATGGAAACACAAGCACAAGGCTGTGGAAGGCCTTGGTGCTGGAGGAGCTGAGCCCTGCCCTGCGCAGCACCAACTTCTCCTGTGTGTTCGTGGACCCTGCCCAGGTTGCCCAGCGTCACATTTCCTTGGCCCAGCTCTGGGTGAGGAACCCAAGGGAAGGACGAGCACTGCTGTGGGGGGAGTGTAGGCTCTGCTGAGCAGCCTCCAACTAACACCCTCCATTCCTCTGAGGTCAGCCTAAGGCGGAAATTAAAGGAACTCAGGCTGGGGAGGCATGGCCAGAAGGAAAGTGACAAATATCCCTTCACTCCTTGAATCTGATCTTTGTCTGTCTTCACTTCCCCAGGCTGGGCAGAGGACAATTTTTCCCTCAACTCAAGAAGCCCTGCCCGCCAGCCATAGCCCAGGGCCACAGATGCCCACATCAGCAGGGTTAGGAATCAGCACAGAGCCAGCAACAGCACAACCCTGACCAGTGCCTGGGTACTACCTGCCTGTAGGCTGTGTGGGCAAGCAACTTATCTCCACCCCTGACCCCACCCCACCCCGCCGCCCCCCAGCCTCCTCCTACTGTGCGCTTTGGTTCCCTTCTCTTACCAAATTCAACTCCCCATCTGCCTAGGAAATCCTCATAACTTCCTTAATGCTTCCTCCTCCTGCTTGCCATCCTTTCTACTTACACATTAACTTACTTTTTCCTTTCTCTTCACACTGCTCTGCTGCTAAGAAACCACCGAGACTGTCAGTGCCTTAGCAGTGTACTCAAGGGCCCCGCCTATAATTCCTGCGGGACTTTTCAGAGGCCCAGACAACTTCCATGCCTCTGCTCATTTGGTCCCCTCTTGCTCACCATCCCAACAGGTGAACTCTGAAGCCTGGCTGAAACACACCTTCTTTCAGCTTCGGCTGAAAGTCATCTGCATTGACTCCATGTTTTGTTTTGTTTTTTTAAGAGACAGTCTCTGTCACCCTTGGTAGGGTGCTGTGGCATCACAGCTCACAGCAACCTCCAGTTCTTGGGCTTAGGCGATTCTCTTGTCTCATCCTCCTGAGTAGCTGGGACTATAGGCGCCCACCACAACATCCAGCTTTTTTTTTTTCTTTTTGGAGACATAATCTCACTATGTTGCCCTTGGTAGTATTCTGTGGCGTCACAGCTCACAGCAACCTTCAGTTCTTGGGCTTAGGCGATTCTCTTGTCTCATCCTCCTGAGTAGCTGGGACTATAGGCACCCACCACAACATCCAGCTTTTTTTTTTTCTTTTTGGAGACAGAATCTCACTATGTTGCCCTTGGTAGTATTCTGTGGCGTCACAGCTCACAGCAACCTCCAGTTCTTGGGCTTAGGCGATTCTCTTGTCTCACCCTCCTGAGTAGCTGGGACTACAGGCGCCTGTCATAACGCCCAGCTATTTTTTGATTGTAGTTGTCGTTGTTTGGCAACCTGGGCTGGATTTGAACCTGCCAGCTCTAGTGTATGTGGCTGGTACCCTAGCTGCTGAGCTACAGGCACTGACTGAGCCATGTTGTGTTATATTGTTTCTTTTTTTTTGAGACAGTCTCACTTTGTCACCATGGGTAGAGTGCTGTGTTGTCATCATACCTCACAGCAACCTCAAACTCCTGGGCTCAAGTGGTTCTCTTGCCTCAGCCTCCTGAGTAGCTGATACTATAGGCACCCACCACAATGCCCGGCTATGTTTTTTAGAGACAGGGTCTCGCTCTTGGTCAGGCTGGTCTCAAACTTTTTTTTTTTTTTTTTTTGAGACAGAGTCTCACTATGTCACCCTAGCTACTGAGCTACAGGCACCGAGCCTGGTCTTGAACTCTGGAGCTCAAGCAGTCCACCCACCTAGGCCTCCCAGAGTTCTAGGATCATAGGCATGAACCACCACGCCCAGCCCTGTGTTTTCTGATCCACAACTGTATCTGTCATCCCCAGCAGGTCCCACATGGATCTTCATAAAGGATTGTTCAATGGGGGCATCTTAACGTCTGCTCACTTATTTAGGCCTCAGGTCTACCCACAGGAACATCACCTGTCCCAGGAGGGAGTATGGGAAGAGTGGGACTGCCATTTAAGAGCTAAAGACAAAATCAGACTTAGGGGAATGTAGGTCTCTGAAAAGAGAGAATAGCCCATAATGTTCCTTAGGAGCTAAGGTCAGAAATGACATATGGGAAAAGCCCCGGGAAGATGTGGAAGACTTGGCTAGGACAAGGTATGTTCTCCAAAGAGTCTAGATATCCCTCCTTTTCCCACACAGATCAAGGCAGCTCAGCACTCAAGGGAGAAAAATAGACTTTATTTACAAGTAATAACATTTAGAAAAGATCCATCCTGGCCCTTAAAAACCTTCCATCGCTCCAAATCCCACCCCAGCAGAAGTCTGGGGAAGATGGGGTGTGAGCTGCCGCTGGAGGCTGTCTCCTCCACTCCTGAGACACAGGCCCCATCTGTCCTGGAAAAAAAGCATCCTCTGACAGATACTTCCACCAGGTCATGACCAGTCCTAGACTTTAAGAGCAAGGGTCCCTGCTAGGCCCAGCCACCAGGAGCAGCAGGAACCAGGGCCTGCTCCTCCAATGGTCCCTTCTAGATCCAGAGGCTGAGAGGAAGAGTGGCTAGGCCCAAGGATCCAGCCACTCAGAACTAGCCTCAAAATCTGGTTATGAAGTGACTTTGCTCTAAGAAAAAAAATCAGGAGGCGGGGTAGGAAGAGTGCCCACACTGTCCAAGCTCCAGGCCTTCTGGGCCAGCTCTGAGAAGGCGCTAGTGAAGGTCCAGGTACCAGGCCAGGGTGTGAACGAGCATCACTGTCTCTAGGGATTTGGCCACCATTGGCCTGGGAGCTGAGAAGGCACTGAGAGGGACAGTAGAAGGAGGACCAGATGAGATCAGCATCGGGGACACAGGTGGGGCCACACATTGGTACTGGCCCTTTAGTGCTTTGCCTGAAAGAGACATAGACTTGTTATGCCAGCCTGCACCCATTGGCTCAGGAGAACCTCTTCCTTCTCCCACCCCCCTGACCAGGATCTACTTTGTGAGCCCCGGACATATGCAGCTCCAGTGGGAATGGGTCATCTATTCTCTCTCCTCAGTAATGAACAGATAATCAGGTCAGGGACACCTCTTAACTCCCAACTTCCAGCAGCCTATCTTGGCCCTTTCTTGGATGATGCCCCATGGGGCTCTCTGGGAGGTGTCTATGCTCTCCTCTGGTTTCCCTCCCCCATCCTTGGCAGTGCCTCCACCTTGCCCTTGGCTCGAGAGGTGGCAGTGGCGGCAGCAATGGCGGCAGTGGCAGCGCTGGCCGTGGTGGTGGCAATGCGTGGAGAGCGGCGGGTTCCACTGCGGTTACTGGGAGAGGCCTTGGACAGGCCCTTCTTTGGGGCCCCTCGCCGCAGAAGGCTGTTCCCCAACTTCTTGGGTGTGTTGAGGATGCTGAAGGCCATTGACTGGCGACGGTCAGCCTGTGGGAGAGGGTCTGTCAAACTGAGAGTTTCCCACTGCCTTCCCAGGCCAGCCTGTGGCTCCAGCTCTGCCAGCAAGCCTCCCTCCAACCTCAGCCTAACCTGTTTAGCAGCACTTGGAGCTGCTTTCTTCTGGGCCTCAGTAGTGCTCTGCCTGCGCCCTTCGTGTCGGTCCCTGGGAGTTATAGGGCGTGGGAAACAGCTGGTGGCCTTCTTGGACTATAAAGAAAAAGACAGTAAGGCATAGTGGCAAGAAGATCCCAAGCCAGGTGTCTTGGCCACTTAGAGCTGAGTGGACCCTGTGAATCAACTTGTTCAACCTATTTCCTTCTCCAACTCTGAGCCAGAGGTCTCCCTTCCCACCAGTCCCCAACCAGGCATCAGTCCCTTTAAGAAGAGAGAACAACTCACCTTTAATCCTGGGCATAGTGCTAAAGAGAAGAATACACAGAGCCAATGTCACCTACCTCGGGGGTGCCAGGGCCCTGGTGGGGCTCTGAAGAGATGCGTTTGCGCTGTTGCCGGGTTGTGATACCAGTGCTCTCAGCTATCTGGGCTGGCTGCATGCTGGCTCGGCGCAGGGTCTCTTGGGGGTCTCCGGTTTTCATATCCTCATCTGTGATGGTGGCCAGGCTCAGGGAGGGCTGCATGGGGTTCAAGAAGCAATCAGTGGACCCTACCTGTCTGGAGATGGAGCAGGAACTGGGGCTGCCCCAGAAAGACACTTGGAACAGCTACCTACCACAAAAGGGCCCCTTTCCTGTTCTCTGTCTCTACCTGGATGAAGGACCATGAGGAGAGCAGTCCCTAGCAGACTCCTCTCCAAGCTCCTGCCCACCCACAGGTACTTTACCCCCAAGAGCCCTCCCTGCCAAACGGTTCCATCTAGGGGCATGAGAAGGTCACCCTCAGCAGAGACACAGGGCATTAGCACAGAGGCTAGATCAGCACGTGATACTAGACTGGGATATCAAGGGAGGAGGGGCAACATGGGAAGCCTGGTGCAGTGACCCCAAGGCTCACCCTGGACTCCAGGGGATAGCAGGTCTTCAAGTGTGGGGGGCACACTCTGTTGCGCTGCTGGAGCTCTGCAATGCGGTTCCAGTCATCCAGCTGCTCTGGCTCATCCTGGCAAGTGCCCATGTAGAAGCTGTTCCTTCCTGTAGAGAGAGGAGTTGGAGCAAATGGGGCTAGAGTCAGCAACCTGCCCGCTGCCCTGGTGTCATCACAGCCTTTGCTGCCACCATTCTTTTCCACGCTACCCCATGAACTTCAAGCCCTGTAGAGTCCTATTCTGATTCAGTGCCACAGGTGTGGGCATAAGGCACACAAGACCATTGTTATTCTCATGGCTTGCCTGCTGCTCTCTTCCCGGAAAGGTCAGAAAAAGTTATACACATTTTATCTGTCAAGGCTTGGTACCCAACACCCAAGAGAAAAGAATAGAGGACCAAGAATTGATTCTCAGAAGCTCTCTGGAACCCAAAGGGCAAGAGCCTCCTGGAACAATCTGGCCGGCTTGGCCCTTCCAGCGTCCTCAATACCTGAGAAGGGTGTGAGAGCTCCCACCAGCTCAGTGTCACTCTCATGCTGGGAATCCCAGGTCTCTCATGTGAGCATTGGTGGTTCACCCTGGCTAAGAGTGCCTCAGCACAGCCCCTAAATGGATAGGAAAGGCCCGCCATAGACTGCAGGAGGTGGGACAGGTGGGGCTGGGAGGCAGAAGAGGCCAGCCTTGATTTGCAAAAGCTTTCTGCTTCCCCAGGCCAGGATCTACCTTCTAGTCTAATTTTTGGGTATGGTAAGTCCCTGCAGCCCCCTCACCTGGAGGTGCCCCACTGGACACCCCAGCCTGGGAGCGGCGAGCAGAGCTGCGCGTGGTGGGACGGTAGCCGGGCAGGCTGAGCAGAGCTGAGTTGCCATCATCAGGAGAGCCCAGGCGGACCAGAGACTGGGTAGATGATGTGGCCCGGAGGCCGGCCTGGGAAGCAGGAGCAGACTGTGTGCTATAGAAGGATGAGTTGGCACTGTCTGGCT
Source organism: Otolemur garnettii (assembly GCF_000181295.1). Taxonomy (NCBI): domain Eukaryota; kingdom Metazoa; phylum Chordata; class Mammalia; order Primates; family Galagidae; genus Otolemur; species Otolemur garnettii. The sequence goes on along the minus strand of NW_003852396.1, from coordinate 30,288,483 downwards.
CTTCAACATCTAGTTTCTAGAAGAGAGAATGAATCTGTTGCAGTGGAGTGGGGCCTGACACTGTAAGAACCACCATTCCCTCCCATAGATCCCACAGTACGTCTGCATGTGTTCCCGCACTGTTTAGGAAGGGTCCTTGGCTTGTGTGTCTGAAAGAAACAGGCCTTGTAGCCTTCCCAAGATGCTAAGAGTGTCAAGACTCTTTTCTATCCAGTGTTTTCATTGAGTTAATCAACAGTGCTTTGAGGGAGGAAGGCAGAGTGTTATCAGCCCATTTAAGAGATGAGGTACAAAGAAATGAAGTAGCTAGTCCCAAATCATATAGCCAGCAAGTTACAGAGCTTGGGCTAGATCCCATGCCTCTTAAACAGTCAGGCTCATCCCAGTCCTTCAATCCAAGCTTCCTAGGGCACTGACGATCTTCTCTAACTTCTCCAGGTTCTTGGTAGCAGAGGGTACCTACATACAGATGTGCTCCCTGCTATACCAAAGGCACCCCTCCCCTCCTTCCCAATATTCACGAGATACAGAAACAAAGAGCCTACAGAGTGGCAGGCAGTCTACTGAGCAGTGGCAACACATCTCAGCTACATAGGCTGAAGAGCTGCCACTTCCCCACCACCCAGAACAGGATGAGTGGTACGCAGGAAGGACACTTGCCTTAGAGTCGGGAGACAGGGATGTAATGCTAGCCCTGCTTTTTCTATAGAAGAGGCCCTTTTCAAGACCTCAGCTGTCCCATCCATAACACATGGACTGGCTGGTCATTCCTTCCTGCTCTTGATGGAGGGCCCAATAGAAGGAGGAAGCGGGCATTGCTGTCCCCCTCCCAGAAGCCTGACCTTGGTCATGGTGATGTTGATGATTTGCGTGGTGCGCCGACGAGCAGAGCGTGTTTTACGGCCTGAGTCCAGGAAGATATCACCCAGGGAGTCCAGGCTGCTCTCCATGGGGGCCTGACCCCGAGCAGGGATGGGGGTGAAGTAGAGACTCTCCAGGGACTCTACCTTGGGGGGCAAGCGCTGGGAGATGGGTGAGGCTGGTTCTGCAGGGATGCTGGTGCCATCTGGCTGGGTACGGGGCAGCTTGCTGTGGAAAGGAAACCTGCTGTGGTATGGTTCCTGGGGCTAGAGGCAGTCTGTCTATTCCTTTGCTGCAAAGTTCCCATTTCTACATTTATTACAAGCAGATGAGGTCAAACAGCCCACCTCTCTGGCTTTTCAGAGGTACTAAGGAGAGCCCTCAGCCTAGGCCTTCCTTTCCATTCACCCCTCTCCCCCAACTCCTGATATCTCCCCATACTGGAAACTTTCACCTCCCTACCTTAGCACAGACATCTCATTGCCCTCAGCTACTCCACCAAGGAACATGTCCTATCTCTGTTCCTCCTGCATCCTCGATTTCAGTGAGTTAGAAGGACTCCTTACCTAGGCCCCCAAGCCATGATCATGGGCATAATCCTACCTCATTCCTCTTGCACCAAGCCTAGTCACCACACCTCCAGATCAACTCTCCTAACCTTGCTCTGCCTCATTTCTTCTCTTCTAGACTTAGCATGGTATCTAAAGGCAAAAGAGTGGTGACAAACAAGGACCTGGGCTAGGCTGCCCACATCCAAACTCAACTCCACCACCATAGGACCTGTGACGAATGATAGCCCCTCTATGCCCCAGATTCATCTGTTAAAGGAGATACAATAGCACCTACCTCAAATGATTATTGGAGAATAAATGAGTTTTAATTGTTGTAAGTGCTTACAATAGTGTCTGGCACAAAGTAAGTGCAATATAATTTTATCAAAAATAAGAAATGGGTTTCCAGTCTTCTACACTTACAGTAATCTTTCTAAAATTCAAAACTAACCATGTGCGTTTTAATTTCTAACCCTTCAAGGATCCTTGATGCCTTTTGGATCAAGTCTAAATGCCCGCCTCCAAGGCAGAGCACAGAGCCCTCTGGGGTCTTAGGTCCTCCCAGCCTCACATTCTAGGCCAGTCAGTCACTCTCAGCCTTTGTTCACACTGCTCTCTGTCCACCTGGCACACACACCTCAGATTCTTTCAAGGCTCAGCAAGAGTGACAGCCTTCATGAAGCCTTTTGACAACTTACTGCTTTTTGCTCCCACTATGTCCTAAACACACACCAGAACAAACTGCCAGATGGCAAAAGGGCCATATCTTATTTACCTCACTAGCCCCAGTGTCCAGGATATAGCCTGATAAACAGACATAGGGAGGAGAGGGGCTTTCTGACCTGGTGATACTGAGTGGGGTTCCCTCCTCGCAGCTTAGATCCAGGCTGTCAATACTCAAGTCCAGCTGTGGCTTAGCCTGGGGCTCACGGCTCTTTAAAGCATCAGTTGCCACCTGGAATTTGCCCAGGTCTCGAAGCTGCTGGTCTGCATGGGCAACCTGGAAAATAGAAGGCCAGAAGAGTGAAGAAAAGCCTGTCAGGTGTGGCCTGGGAGAGGAGGGCACATGGTCCAGTAGGACAGGGGTGAGACAAATCTGCCAGCCAGATACTTACCTGTGCCTCCAGGCTGCGCACCTGGGCAGTAAGGTGGCGGCAGGTCTGTTCTGCCTCCTTGGTCTTCAGCCCAGCCTGCTGCAGCTCATGGCTTAGCCGCTCCGCTTCAGCCCGCAACTCCTTGTTCTCCTTCTGCAGTAGCTCCAGCCCTCGCAGCTGTTCTTGCAACTCCTGGTTCTGCTGTTTCTTGGCATCATAATGGGTCTTGGCTTTCTCCATCTATGTGGGCAGATAGGGTGAGTGGTGGGGCAGTGCCCGATGGCAATAGGAAGGACAGAGTAGGCCAGGGCTATGGTCCTTACCTGTAGCTTGTAGTGTTCAACTGCTTGCTCCTTCTGGCTCAACTGGGCCTGTAGCTCATTCAGCTGGACCTGGAGGCGCTGGGCCTCCTGCTGGCTCTCACCTCCCTGGGCCTGGAAAGCCTGTGAAGAAAGGCCCATCAGGGAGGCTGGTCTGCCTGCTCCACCAAATCCACTGATCTTCCCTAGCAGGTGTTTTAGACTCCTGCATCATTCAAGATGCTGGAAAAAGGCCAGCCATGTTGGCTTATGCCTGCAATCCTAGTACTCTGAGAGGCTGAGGTGGGTGGATTGCTTGAGCTCAAGAGTTTGAGACCACTCTGAGCAAGAGTCAGACCCTGTCTCTGCTAAACATAGAAAAACTGGCTCAGTGCTCGTAGCACAGTGGTTATGGCACCGGCCACATGCACTGAGGCTGACGGGTTCAAACCTGGCCTGGGCCTGCTAAACAACAATGACAACTGCAACAAAAAAATAGCCAGGTGTTGTGGTGGGCGCCTGTAGTCCCAGCTATTCGGGAGGCTGAGGCAAGAGAATTGCTTAAGCCCAAGAGTTTGAGGTTGCTGTGAACTGTGACACCACGGTACTCTACCAAGGGTGACATAGTGAGACTCTTGTCTCAAAAAAAAAAAATAAAAAAATAAAAAAATAAACATAGAAAAACTAGCCAGGCGTTGTGGCACACACCTGTAGTTCCAGCTACTTGAGAGTCTGAGGCAAGAGGATCTCTTAAGCTCAAGAATTTGAGGTTGCTGTGAGCTATGATGATGCCATGGCACTCTACCCAGGACAACACAGAGAGATACTTGTCTCAAAAAACCAAATAAATAAAATAAAGCCAGAAACAAAGCCCTTTTTCTGCCAACCCAAATACACACACTCCCCGGCAAGTACAGCCTCCTGAAACATACACCCCTCTGGCCCACGTTCTGTGGAAGCCTGCCCTGACCAGCTCTGGCCCTATCTTTGCCTTCAAGACCAAGCACAAAGTCATCCTCTTTCCATGTGCACATGCCTCCCCTAGGAAGAAAGGAAGCTGATCTTTAAGGAGTAGCTGCATGCAGCACATGGAGGAGCTTGGCACATGAGCTCTCTGAGGACATGAGAATTCATTCTCCTGAGAAGCATCAGGGGGAAGAGAAAGAGTTCAGAGGTTTAAGTAGACTGCACAGGCCAGGTGCGGTGGCACACACCTGTAATCCTAGCACTCTGGGAGGTTGAGGCAGGAGGATCGCCTAAGCTCAGGAGTTTGAGACCAGCTTGAGCAAAAGCAAGACCTTGTTTCTACTAAAAATAAAAATATTAGCCAAGCACTGTGGCTCACACCTGTAGTCCCAGCTACTTGGGAGGCTGAGGCCCAGGAGGATCACTTGAGCTCAGGAGTTTGAAGTTGCTGTGAGCTCAGCTGACACCATAGCACTCTAGCCTGGGCAAGAGTGAGACTCTTATCTCAAAAAAGAAAAAAAAAAGGTAAACTGGCCAGGGTGAACTTGGTCCACCTACCTCTGAAGACTATGGGGGGCTCATTTATGACACCAGTACTGCTCCTGTCCAGACGATCACTCCTGAAGATCAAGGCCTGTGCTTTGTCCAGGAATGGGGAATTTGCAGCCTTGGGGCCACTCGTTCTGAATCGAGTGCGGTCTTTTGACTGAATCTAAATTTCACAGAACAAATCCTCTTAATAATGGGATTTGCTCTATGAAGTTTAGATTTGGTTGAGGTACTGCACTTGGGAATCTGGTTGTCACTGGAGTTCATCCCACTCCTGCCTCTCCTAGCACAGGGCAAACTCTCAAAAGGAGTGTCAGAAATATCTGTTTACCATGTAATCAAGACGGGGGTATGGGGCATGTAGAAAGAGAGCAGAGGTAAAGCTCTGAGCCCACCTCCTGGGCCTCACTAAGGCTTTAGTTGAGTTCCGGTGTCACTGATGTCTAACTCCTTTATCCCCGACTAAAGGCTGTGAAGCCTAGAAATGCAAAGAGTAAACATTATTCTAAGAAATGGGGCAATGCCTGTGGCTCAAAGGAGTAGGGTGCCAGCCCCATATGCCGGAGGTGGTGGGTTCAAACCCAGCCCCGGCCAAAAACTGCAAAAAAAAAAAATTTTCTAAAGAACAAAAAAAGCAAACATTAAACTGTAGAAGGTAACACGGTTGAAAGCAATTAAGAATATTAAGTTGTAATATTCAGTGTCCCTTGAGCCTGAACTACCTGTAGGCCACATGCTGATTTTGTGAGGACTGTTTTTGTTTCTCTGTGGTGTTCTGGTGTTCTGGTGTTCGAGGTCATGAAATGTATGCATGGACTTTTTTTGCTAATCAGCATTCATTGGTGTTTTTGTATTTAAAGTGTGGCCCAAGACAACTTATATTCTTCCAATGTGCAGCAAAAGAAAAAAAGGTTGGACACTCCTGATCTAGACCAACACTGTCCAATAGAATTTTCTGCAATAATGATTCTGTATCTGCACTATCTAATATGGCAGCTACTAGCCACATGTAGCTACTGAGACTATACAGATGAATTTATTTTAATTTAAATAACCACACACATCTCATTAGTAACTGTATTTCCAGTGGAAATAAATAACCACACATGACTAGTGGCTGCTGTAGAGGACAGTGACAGTCATCTAGAGTAGTAATTTTCAACCAGTGTGCAGTAAGGATCTTAGGTGTGCTGCAAAAATTTTTAAAGATCATTAATTAAATTATTTAAAAAAGAAGTTCAAAGCATAGTAAGTATATATATATATATAATATATAATAATAAAAACATATGTTATATATATTTTTTGGTGACAGAGTCTCATTTTGTCATCATTAGCAGAGTGCTGTGGCATCATAGCTCACAGTAACCCCAAACTCTTGGGCTCAAGTGATTCTCCACATGTGCCAGCCACAACACCCAGCTATTTTTAGAGTCGGGGTCTCACTCTGGCTCAGGCTGGTCTCAAACTCTTGAGCTCAGGTGATCCACCCACCTCAAACTCTCAGAGTGCTAGGATTATAAACATGAGCCACCACGCCTTGCCTTTTTTACTCTTTTTTTGATCAACATAATTTCAGTATGCCATGGAAGCTTAACTATAGGATCAAGTGTGCTGTAAAATAAAAAAGGTTGAAAAACACCGACCAAGAAGGTTGGGACCCACTCTGTCTTCCCTTAAGAGCTCCCAGAAGACATATGTAGGAGCTCCTAAACCACATGGAGGCCTCCTGAGGCTGCCAGGCACCCAGGGTACCATTCCTTAGCTTCCCACCCACCACAGCCAGAGGGCTTAGAGAGCACTTTCCCTCCCCCATCCTCTCTCTGAGCCAGCCAGTGGCCAGGCCCATTCCCCAGCTGTCCCACCTTCAGCTTCTGTTGCTGCACCTTGCTGGCTTGGTCACAGTCAGCCAGCTTCTTACTCAGTTCTTCCACCTGAGGAAGGAAGCAGGAGGAGAGAAAACTCTGGAGGACTTACCCTGAATGTTCAGGCAAATTATGGGGTTTCTCAGACCAGTATCCCCAGTGTTCCTAGAAAAGAAACTCAGGCCCTTTTGCTGGTCTCCAGTTAGGGAGTAGACTGCTGCCCAGGTTGGCTGGCTGGGCCACCTCCCATACTTGCCTCCACTCCCAGCCTGCAGAGACAGGCTTGTTTTACCTCTGCAGCCACCAAAACCAGAAGAATCAATTCTGGGGAGCTGCTATGCAACCACTACCCTGCCACTGTTGCTACTCCCAACTCCCACCTTCCAAGGTTGGGGTAGGACAGGGTCCTACTCTAATTCTAGCAGACATCTTCAAGGAAAACTCATTCCTTCCATCTCCCAGAAACTGCCAAAGCAAAAGCCCACAGATGCTCAGACCTCTTCCCAATATCCATAGGCTGTTAGGGATGGCGTTAGCAGCTTGGCTGCTGTGGTTAGCACTGGGGCAACAGACTGCTGGAAGAGAGGAGGGACAGCACACCAGGCCCACCCCATTCCCACAAAGAGGAAGAGCACAGGGAGGAAGAGAGAGGATGGCACAGCCACAAGCACCCCTGGTTCCTCCAGGCATCCCAGGGGTTCAAGCACGGCCAGCAGTAAAGGGGGATGCAAAGGCTCCATTGCTAACTGTTTGCTATTCAATTTAATTGTCCTCCTTCATCTCAGGGTCCCCAGAGGTAGTGACTGGGTAGGGGTATAGTGGAGAAATGGTGGTCTCACTAAATAGCAGCTCTGGAGGTGCCTGTAGCTCAGTGGGTAGGGCACTGGCCACATACACCTAGGCTGGCAGGTTCAAACCCAACCTGGGGCTGCTAAACAATGATAATGGCAACAAAAAAATAGCCAGGCGTTGTGGCGGACACCTGTAGTTTCAGCTACTTGGGAGGCTGAGGCAAGAGAATCACTTAAGGTCAAGAGTTTGCTCTTGAGGTTGCTGTGAGCTGTGAGGCCATGGCACTGTACTGAGGGTGACATAGTGAGACTCTGTCTAAAAATAAATAAACAGCAGCTCTATAGCCTTGATGTCACAGCAATGCAGAGATCTGTTGAGAAAGGCAGCCAGACCCCATCTGGTGTAGACTCTGTGTTCCTCGCAGCCTTGGCCTTCCTGTTCCAGACATCTGTATGCCCTGCTCAGGGTTAAAGCTCTAGAGGATAATGGGAGGGTGTCCTAAGTCCCTGAACCTCTCTAAACTGTGAGAGCTGCCTGGCATATCACATTTATGGCTTTGGTAAATCCATACTATGTGAGGAAAGAGAAGGTGCTGTGCTAAAGATGGCTTCCAGGTAAGTCTGCCGTTCCTCTTAGTATGAGGAACTAGACCCAGGGATTAGGATGTTGTGGAATCCCAAGGATCGAGTCTGTCACTGATTGTTTCAGGTATAGAAAAAATAAAGCCAATGCCACCCCCGTCCCTGATAGCCAGACGAGAGTAGGTGCAGAAGGGTGGAGAGGCCGACCTGGGATGGGTGGGATGAGGCCCGAGAGAGAGCCCAGCACACCGCACTCCTGGGCAGACCGGGCCTGGATTCCACGGCTTGACCCTGCCCCCTTCACAAACAGTTCACAACAGGAGCTGGCGGAGGCAAGCTTCAGCCGGGCTCATGCACCGAGACTGGTCACCGCTTAAGCAGCCAGCATTTAGCGAGGACCCCAGGTGTTACCTGCTTAGTCTGCTCTCTCTTAAACACCTCTAGCTGTTCCACCTGTGTGGGGGGGAGCAATGGGGAAGGTGAGACTGGCCCAAAGCAGCCCCAGGCCTGTCACCAGGCTGACCTCACTGAGGCTCTGATGCTTTCTGGTAAGTTAGAAAGCCTCAGAGGAATTAATTTCCAGTAAGTTAGCAACGACAACAAAAAGCCTGCTAAACTTATGCTGCTCTTGGGGCCATCGGTACAAGTGTGCTTTAGGAATGGTTGTCCCAACTTGACTTTCTAGGGACAGAGTTTCAGGGAAGGGGAGGCCACTGATATTTTCTTTAGGACAATAGGGGCAAAAGACTTGAATCCCACCAGTCACCTCTCCTTTTCCGCCACCCAGTGAATAAGAGAAGGCAAGACCCTGCAGTGTGGGAGCCAGAGGCCCTGGAATGCATAGAACAATGTCCCCGCTCTCTCAGTTCCCAATCTTTGTGGAGGGGAGTAGGGTGGCAGGGGTTCAGCTAGGCACCTCACCTGGGCAGTGAGTTTCTGCCTTTCTTCCTGGAATCGCTGCCTCTCCTCTAGGACCTTGACCTTGGCACCCTCGTACTTGGCAGTCATCACCTCCAGCTCCCGGGCAGCGCTCTGTGCTTCCCGCTGCATCTCAGTCAGCCGCGTCTCAGCATCAGCACGCACAGCTGCCAACTCCTGGACATACTTCTCCCGGGCCTGGTCCAGCTCCACTTCCAGAAACTGCCGGCCTAGATTGGCCCGCTCTCCTAGCCCCCGGTTCTCCTCTGCCAGCAGGCCATGTGCCTTCTTCAGCATGCTCAACTGCTCAGCGTAGCTGGCCTTCTCTGCCCGCAGCTGCTGGGCTGCTCGCTCCTGCTCTGCCACCTTCTGCCGCAGGGGCACCAGCTCCCCGAGTTCCCGCTGGGCCCGCATCAGCTCTGCCCGCAGCCCACCAGCTGCCTGCTTACTCTGCTCAAGCTCCTCACGGTGGCGCTTCTCAGCAACTGCCTGCTCAGCCTGCAGCTGCTGGCAGAGGTGCTTAGCTGGCAGCAGCTCACTCACCAGGGCCTGTGTGCTGGTGTGCTCCAGCTGCAGGGCAGAGAGGGCTTGCTCCTTCTGGAAGAACTTCTCCTGCCATGCCTTCACTTCTTGGCCCAGCTCCTCTGCTCGCTCTGCCTGTGAGGCCAGCTCCTGCCGCAGGTTCTCTGATGCCACCCGCTGTTTCTCCACCTCCTCCCGGAGGCTCTGCACCTCTTCCCGCAGAGCAGAGCTGCGCTCTGCAGCTCTGGCGCTGTTGCTCGCTGTTTCTGCCTGGAGCAGGCGCAGCCTTTCTTCCAGCTTCTGGCTCTTTTCCGACTCAGCCATAACTAGCCGCTTCAATTCCTTGCTCTCCCCTTCTTTCTCCAGGACCTGGCGGTTAAGGATGGACACCTCCTCTTCCAAGCTGCTGATGAGGCTGTTTTTTCTCTCAGCTTCCTGCTGGCCCCGGGCCACCTGGGCCTTCCATTCATCCTCAGCCTTGCTGTGGTCTTGGGCCTTGGCACGGAGGGTAGCCAACTCCCTTTGAGCTGAGGCTAAGGTGCCCTGACTGCGCCCCAGCTCCTGGGCTTTCTCCTCTAACTGGCTCTGCAGAGCCTCCAGAGCTCTGTCCCTGTCAGCTTGCTCAGCCTTGAGGCTGCGCTCCAGGCTCTCGGTCTGCTCCTGCTGCCGCCGGCACTGGTGCTCCAACTTGCTCACTTCTGCCCGTAGTGCCTCCAGCTCTGGGCCTGTTGGCTCTGTCTGGCCAGCAGCCTTAGACTGGGTTCCTGAGCTGGATGCATCTTCTCTGCTGGTCATCCCTGAAGACTGCTGGTATTCCTTTTCTTTCTTAGCCAACTGTTCCTTCAGTTGCTCCACAGTTTGCTGAAGCTCCCTCAGCTCTGCTCTCTGGGCTGCCTCCAGACTGCGAAGCTTGGTCAGCTCCTGGTCCTTGCCCTCCTTTTCTGTCAGGGCATGGGCCAGAGCCTCTTGCAGGGCAGCGAACTCCACACGCTGCTCATTAAGGGCGTTCTGCAGCCGCATCTCAAGCTCTGCCTTGGCTGCCTTTTCCAGGGCAAGGTCGGCTTGGGCCCGGCCCCGCTCCTGGGTCAGCCGTGCCACCTCCCTCTCCTGCTGTCCACGCTCCTCCTGCTGCTGTCCCTGGCTCTCCATGAGTGCAGCTCGCAGCCGCTCCAACTCACTACCCATTTGCTCTGCCTCCCGCTCCATGGCCTGCAGCGCTGCTTGTGTGCTGCAGAATGGGCGTCTCTGCTGCTCTTCTAGCCACTCAGGCTCTTTGTCTCCTGCCCTCCGGGGCTCCTTGAGTGGCTCCTGGGAGGCTGTTCCCTGCTGCTCACCTGCCTTGCGCACCAAGGCCTCTAGGCGGGTCACCTCTTTGCTGGTGGCAGCCATCTTCTCCTGAAGAGTGGAAAGGTCATCTGCAAGCTTCTGTGCCCTGACCTCCTTCTCCTGGACCTGCTGCCGGGCTCTGGCCAGGCTGGCATGGAGCTGGGCTAGCTCATTCTGCTGCCGGCCTAGCTGGAGCTCACTCTGGGCCTCTACTGCTGCCACCTTCTCCTTTGCCTCCTGCAGCTCCTGGCGGGCCGTCTCACATTCCTCCTTGAGGGTCATCAGCTGTTCCTGGAACACGGCACCATACTGCGCCTCCTCTTGCTTCCTATCCTCATACCGCTCACGCCAGGTTGCTACCTCTTTGACAAGATGTTCACATTCACTTTCAGCCCTGCGCTGGGAGGCTACAGCCTGGGCCAGCTCCCGCCTCAGGGCTTCGGTCTCAGCCTGATGGGCCTCCCCAAGCTGCTGTAACTGAGCCTCTAGCCCTTTGCGCCCAGCCTTCTCTTCTTCTAGCTCTTTCTGTTCTTGCTTACACTGCTCCACCAGGCTTCGGGTCTCTTCCTTCAGCTCAGAGATACAACGTTGCTGCTCTTCCAAGGCATCTGTGGCCCTGCGCTTCTCCTCTTCAAGGCTGCCCTTGGTGACCTTCAAGGACTCCTCGAGGGCCCAGAGCTGATCCTGGAGCTGGTCCTTCTCTTGGGCCACCCTTTCTCTCTCAGCTGCTTTTTGTTGCTCAGACCTCAGCTGGGCTTCTAGCTCTGCCACTTGGGCCTGGGACCGACGCTGCTCTTGGTGTGCTGCCTCAAAACGGGTCTGGAGTTCTTCCACCTTCTGGCTCAGCTCTGCCTTCTCCCGCTGGGCCTGTGATACTGAGATCTGAGTGCTGTCTCGGGCTTCATGAGCAGCCTCAAGTTGCTGCTGCAGAATCTCTAGCTTGGCAGCTTTCTCCTTCTCCCACACCTCTAGCTGCTGGCGCATAGCATCTCGTTCCCTTAAGGAGGCCTTTAGTTCCGCAGCAGCAGTGGCTAGTTGCTGGGCATGGTCCCGCTTGGTGGCCTCCTGCTCCTTGACTGCTTCCTTCAACTGCTGCTCCTTCTGCTGCAGGCTGCTGCTCAGCTGCTCCACCTGGTGGTGGAGGCCTTGGGAGGCCTGCTCTTGCTGTTGGAGAGTCTGTGCTAGCTGGGCCTGCTTCTTTTCAGCCTGCTGCTTCAGGCTGGCCAGTTCTTGATCCTGTTGCTGGAGGGTGGCATTGAGTGTGGTGAGCTCAGAGGTGAGAGAGGCCACCTGGGCAGTTAACCGGGCCACCTGAGCCTGCGAGGCCTGCTCCAGCTCTTCCTTCGCCTGGCTGACATTAGAGATGGAACTCTGCAGGTCAGCGATCAGGCTAGTCAGCTGCTGCTTTTCTCCTTCAAAGTGGTTCTGTTCAGCAAGCAGCTTGGCTTCCTGCTGGCCCCGCTCAGTCTCCAGCATCTCCACCCTGGCTTGGAGCTGGGTGTTGTTTGCAGCAAGAGTGGCTGCCTCTTGTTTCAGGGTTTCCAACTGGTGGGATAAAGAGATAATGGGGGTCAGCAGGACTCCTCAGATACCATGCTCCTGGGAACAGAGGAATGCCAGGAACCTGAATGTGCAAACACAGGTCCATGCCAACCCCAGCATGCAGGTCTTACCCAGCTAGCTGCTCCTGTATATCCTACCTGCAAGACGTCACCCAGCACCTCGCCCTTCTCCTGGGGCAGGTTCTGTAGCTGGGCCAAATGTTCTTCCAGCTGTGAAAGTTTTCCCTGAAGAATTTCATTCTTCTCTTCAAGACATTTCTGAGAGTAAAAAAGAGGCTCATGTGAACAGATCAATAAGGCACCAAATCACCCCATAGGCTCTCATGAATACTGAACATCAATAAAACATGTGACCCTACCATCTTGTTACCCAGATCTCCGTTGGCCTGGCCTAGGAAAAAACCTCTCAGAAACCACAGTCCTGGGACTCTGAAGGACCTGGATTTCTAGCCCTTGTTCTAGAGCTGTATCGAGTCTTTTTTTTGAGATAGAGCCTCAAGCTGTCCCTCTGGGTAGAGTGCTGTGGCATAGCTCACAGCAACCTCCAACTCCTGGGCTCAAGCAAGTCTCCTGCCTCTGCCTCCCAAGTTGCTGGGACCACAGGCACCCACCATAACGCCTGGCTATTTATTTTTTTTTTGGTTGCAGCCATCATTGTTGTTTGGCAGGCTGGGGCTGGATTCGAACTCGCCACCTTACATGTATGTGGCTGGCGCCATAGTCACTTGAGCCAGAGGCGCCGAGCCTCTGTATCGAGTCTTAATGTGAACTGCCTACTTCTCCATGGCTAAGTTTACTTCACATTTCCTTACTATACAACCTTCCTCAGACAAAGCCTTCATTACCAGATTATCCAAATGACCAGCAGCTTAAAAATATCCCCTGGGCATCAACACCAGCCCCACAAGCAGGTGCCACAGAACCTCCTGCTCCACACCAACTTCCCACCATTGTTCACCAAGCACTCACAACAGGTTGTGCTGGGTACATCTCTGAACTTCTAACTCCCCTGGAAATGTGGGAGGTAGCTATTACTAAGCCTTCTTTACGGAACAAGAATGTGAAGCCCAGATGCCTTAGCTACATTGTTATTAATAAGTGGCAGAGTTGGGTTCTTATTAATAGCAATGATGATAATAGCAAGTAGTTCACTGAGAGCTTACTTTATACCACACAATGTGTTAAGTGCTTTATATACATCATCTGGTAATAGTTGTTGAAGCAGGCAGCTACTCATTATCATTTCCATTTTCGTGAAAGGATGCCTAGAGAGGGAGACTGATTAACTTGCCCAAGATCTTATAAATAGCAGACAGGACTCACAGTATACTGGACTTTATGCCACACTCTTTCCATTACAGCACACTTTTAGACCCTAAAATGAAGTCAGCCTAATTCTCAAAGGCTGGAAGAGTAGAGTGCTACATTGGACTCAGCTTTGCACATATGGTCAAGATTGGGACGCTGACTCCACAGTGGAGGGTTACCTTGTCCTGTAGGGCTGTGCTAAGCTCCTTCTCCAGATGAGCATGCTTGTCTACCCACTCCCGAGTGGCCTTGCTGTGCTCCTCCGTCAGTTCATTGAGGGCACCCTGTAGTTGTTGCAGGTGACTGGCAAACTCTCGCAGCTGAGACAGACAAGTGAGAATTCCCATCACCCAGAGTCAAAGCTGGCAATCACTGCTATCTGTTCCCAGAACCCCAGGGGCAAGATGTCAATTATCCTGTCAATCATAATTGTCACTGTCCTGTCACTCTCCAAACCAATCATAACTAATCACACCACAAATGTAGGACCACAGATCAAAATCTAGGCCACAACCCAGTACTCCAGCAGCAGCCAATTATGGGATAAGGAAAGTGGCAGTCTCTGGAGAAGCTGAAGCATAAGATAGGTGCTGAGACATCCCCCTCAACTTTCTGCTTTTGGGGAGACTTCCAGATAGCTGTGAGGGGCCTCCGTGTATGAACCAGGCCCCCACCACTCACCTTAAAGGAGAGGTCTCCATTCTCTTCAGAAAGCTGGTTTATCTTGCGATCCATCTGGCTCTTCTCTGTCTTCAGGTCCTGGCACTGCTTCAGAGTTTCATGCAGCCGCATGGTGAGGCTGTGAGGGAGGGGAGCAGTGAGAAGAGAGGATGGACCCTAACTGGGTGCAGAGAGGGGCTGAGAAAGAAGGCAGGGGGAGCTCTACCTCTCATTCTTGTCCCGTAGCTCCTCAAGTTCCCTGGGCTCCAGTGGGCTGGCTGCCTGCTTCTCATTCAGCAGAGCTAAGCGGTCAATGCGCTGCTGCATCACAGCTATCTGTGCATCTGCCCCAGAGTGGGTGGAGGAGGAGAGGAGAGTCAGCATAGAACTATGCAGAGGGAAGAGGAGGCATATGGTACCCAATCTAAAGGAAAAGGAGGATGGGGCAAGGATAGAACCCAGCTTCTAGGAGGTCTACAAGAGGGGACCTCAGGGGAGGTGAATCGGACATCCCTCAGGAAAGTCCATTCACACACCCTTCTCAGTGAGGAGCTTGCGGTTCTCAGCCAGCTCCAGCTCCAGCTCATCCCTGTTATTTCTCTCATCTGCGAGCTGCTTCTTTAGCCGTCTCATCTGGAATTGTGGGGTCTGCAGAATGTCGCCCATGGGTGAGGCTGGAGAACCTGAGAGGAAGCTGGAGAAGAATATGGCCCAAATGCCATGGTAAGAGCCTAAGATCTGAAGTGACCAGGAATGGGCAGGGACATGGGGAGCAGGGGTTTACAGATATGAGTATGGGCTGGGAGGCCAGTGCTTCCTCATGCCTTGTGACATGACCTTGAGAAAATGTATCTTCTCCCCCTTTCACATCTTAATTTCTTTGTTGCAAAAAAAAAAAAAAAAAAAAAAGTGATGTGTTCTCTTTGCCTCTATAGAAGTATACTGAGAAAACACTGAGAAAAGGGAATTTACTGAGGAAGAAGGTTATTCCAATGACAGGGATCACCTTGAGGAAGGACTTTTGCCCACAACAGCCCAACCAATTTCCTTAATTAGTAGCAGGTCAGGTGAGGAAATCCCAGATCTACAGGATACTCCAAGCACTCCCCAATGATGTAAATTTCTGGACCACAGCTTTGTCTCCAGGATGTAGGATTTGAGGACTGCATGGATGCTGAGGCCCATCCCACAAGAAGAGGCCCAGGACATACTTGTTCCCACTGGAGGATGAGGCAACCTTTTGTAGCTCTAGGAAGTGAACCTCCCTCTTGGCTTGGTGGCTAGGTGGGGAGAGCTCTTCAGAGAAGGTACTGGAGCAGGTGGAAGGAACAGGAGCTGGGATAAAATGACAAACCAAGAAAAGTTAATGAGAGAGTGAACAAATTTGCATCTTTACACAGTTTGAGAACTCGCTTTAGTGGGTGTGACTCTGTGGACACTTACATGTAAACTACAGAGGTAGGTACTGGGCAGAACCTGAAGCCTGGTATCTAAGTTATTCAGCGGTCAGTGTCCATAACTAAAATCAAGTGTGGGGCTTCCACTTCCACAGAGCATCAATGCTCAGACAGCACAATGGAGTGAGGGCATCCTCTATGCTCAGAAACTATACCAAGTGCTCAAGCTTTGGGAACCCCAATCAGCATCTCATTATAGCTGCCAATGATTCCTCATGTCAGAGCCTTTCAGATTCCTTCCACCCTGAAATCTCACATGCCAACACCCCTCTTTCTCAAACCTTCTCTTCCCTTGGTTCCCATGACTACTTTGCAGGACTCTCTTCTAATTACCTATTCAGTCTCCCTCATCTGTTCCTCCCACCTCCACCCATAATCTAAGCCCTCAGAATTCTGATGGGGCCTCCTTGTTCTCCCCATGATGCTCAGAACAGCTTCAACAGTCAGCCATATGCTGACTTCCAAACCTATCTTCTGGCCCACAGCCCCCTCCTACATTCTGGACTCACATTTCCAACATCTCTACCTGAAGGTCTCATGAGGAACCTGACCTGAATATGAGGAACATCAAATTCAACAGCTAGAAAAGAACCTGCCTGAACCTACTTCGTACATTCCTATCATCATTAGCTGACCTCTTCATCAGAAGACTGGCACAATGATCACTCTTTCTATTGTACTGCCAGCCAAGACATTTGGTATATTCTCTACTTAGATTCTTTATCATACTTAATGGTTTATGTATTGCCTTTCCACTGAGAACATAAGCTTCATGAAGGTAAAAACCTTTTTTTAAGACTGTATTTTTAGCATCTAAGCCTAGAGTAGTTTTTGTTTAAAAAAGTAAAAAAGAGAGGACAGGTGTGGTCACTCATGCTCATAATTCTAGCACTTTGGGATACTGAGGCAGGAGGATTGCTTGCTGCCAGGCATGGTGGTACATGAGTAGTCCCAGCTACTAAGCAGGCTGAGGCAGGTGGATCACTTGAGCACAGGAGTTTGAAGTTACAGTGAGATATAGTGAGCGATGATCATTATGATCATGCCACTATACTCCAACTTGGGCAACAGAGTGAGACGCTGTCTCTTAAAAAAAAGGGAGGGGGAGGTGGTCAAGGACAAACTAAGAGCAGACATGATCACTTATAAATATCCTGGCAGCAAGCAGGAACTTTGTATGATGATCCCAAGATGATGACAACAGGACTCGGAAATTGGTTCCTACTCAATTACACACACATTTCCTAAGCACCAGCTCCATGCTTTGTACTGGGACAGAAACAAACTCCCATTGTTGAGACATCTCAGGATCCTAGCAGTCCCCAATTCAGAGACATGTGGATCCTCAGGAGTATGTCCCTACTCACCTTTCTGCAAGAAGCTCTCTAGGTCCTCATTAAGGTTTAGCCCATCCTCATGGTCCAATACAAATTTAAGAATGACAGCTAACTCAGCCTGGATGACAGAAAGAGAAAAGGAGCATCACTTAGGTATTAAAGCAGCCTCTGGAAGGATGGCTTCCAGGAGCTCTACCCTAGCAGTGCCCATTCCCATTCTTCTGAGCCCTGGGAGCCTACTGGCTCCCATTTTCCCTCTCAAAGCCTGAAGCCCATGGCCCAGCCAACAATATTCAACTAGAGACATGTTCACCCAACTCTCCCCCTTCCCTTTGCCTCCCCTAAAGATGCACCCAAGCCAGAGTTCCTAATTGACTCAACTCAACCACAAGAAAAGTAAATGGGTAAGGAGTGTAATCTGGTCAAAAAGCTTTTATATGTAACTGTGTTAGCCTCTTCCTGATAACCCTACCAGAGCAAAGGATCAGATACATGGTATGGAGTTTTAGTAAAACACACAAACACACACACAAGTAATTTCTAGGTATTATCCCAACACACACTATAATTAAGTATATGCACATGGAAAGAGACTTAAAAGTATATCCTTTAAACAGTTAGCAGTTATCTCTAGGAATGAGATTATTGGCAAGTGTTACTTCCTTCTTTGTGCTTCTTTTGAGACAGAGCCTCAAGCTGTTCCCCTGGGCAGAGTGCCGTGGCATTACAGCTCACAGCAACCTCCAACTCCTGGGCTCTAGCGAGTCTCCTGCCTCCGCCTCCCAAGTAGCTGGGACCACAGGCGCCCGCCACAAACGCCCGGCTATTTTTTGGTTGCAGCCGTCATTGTTGTTTGGCGGGTCCGGGCTGGGGATTCGAACCCGCCACCTTAGGTGTACGTGGCTGGCGCCTTAGCCGGTTGAGCTATAGGCGCTGAGCCTTTCTTTGTGCTTCTTAAGGTCTCCCAGATCCGCTATAATGAGTGGCTATAATTACTATAACCATTATTTTCATTTCATTTATTTATTTATTTATTTGAGACAAAGTCTCACTATGTCACCCTCAGTAGAGTGCCATGGCATCACAGCTCACAGCAACTTCAAAGTCTTGGGCTTCAGTGATTCTCTTGCCTCAGCCTGCCAAGTAGCTGGGACTATAGGCACCTGCCACAATGCCCAGCTATTTTTTGTTGCAGTTGTCATTGTTATTTAGCTGGCCTGGGCTGGGTTCAAACCCACTAGCCTTGGTGTATGTGGCTGATGCCCTAACCACTGTGCAGGCACTGAGCCATATAATCATATTTTTAAAAAGAACATTATACATTGTTTAAAGAAAGACAAATGGAGTGAGATGACACATAGGCTAGGCCCACTTGAAAGCACACGGGCTTACCTGAATCTTATATTCAAATTGTTCCCAGTCCCTGGGACTTTTGGAGCTCATGGTAGAGTGATATAAGAGCAGCATGGTCACCTAGAAGCCGAACAGGAAGCAGACACTAAGTAAGACTGTCTCTCTTCTCAATGATCCCATTGGGCTATTCTGGGAAATCTTCCAAAACTCCTAGAATTCAGTAGCCCCAGGCCACTATCCTTAACAGCTCCAGGAAACTCTTTGTTTTTGTCTTATTGAGGACTCAATTTAGGCTGTGCAAAAAGCTAGACACAAGATTTCTGCATGGCTAAATTCTTGGACTCAGGGAACCCCGGGTGTGAAGTTTAAGGCAACATTTATAGGCCAGAACACAGAAACAGCAGAGGGAATGAAGCAGACTGAGCTAGATAGAAAAATATGATGATTGCTGTACATGCCTTATTCTTGCCAGGTCTCCATGGAGGCCCACAATGAAGGTCTAGTAAACTACTATTTGTCTTCTGATCTGTCATAAGATTGTGGATGCCTATAATTCTTGGGCTAAATTAGCCTCTGCCTCAGATAGGTGGCTGCCTGGTCCTACCTCCAACCTCCCAGAGCCTCAAAAATAAAGCACTGACACCTCCCCTTGAGTTAAGAGAAGGCCTTGCAGGTCCTTAGGTATTGCCCTCCCACCTGCCCCCCAGGCTGGTATTCCACAGGTACCTTGGCCAGTTCCAGCTCTGACCCCTCCATCACCTTCTGCACAGATACCAGACATCCTGGAGAAGAGGGATGTTTTCGATTTTCTGCAATAACAATGTAGAAAGCAGGGTGAACTTCCTGGGAACCTATATGCAGGACATTTCAATGAAAAGCTGAATGGCTATATCTAGGTGGGACTGTGAGATGTGGCACTCCTTATTCCTATGTCCTCTTTCCCCTGACTTATACTTTTCCATGTTCCATCCTGGGTCAGTACAAGGGCTATAAGGATAGTGCAAGAAGAAATCAGGCTGGGGATTCACAACTCTGGATCATGACATTGTACTCTCCCCACCATTCACAAACTCCCATTTAGCACCACAGAGAAAGAGCCCAGAGGTTCCAGGTTACTCCGGAGTCCTGTTTCAACCAAAGTCACAGAGGAAGCCCGCAGCTGAGTCAGAAAAGGATAACTGGGCACAACTGGCTCACAGGCTGCCAGAGGGTCTGGGCTCCATTACTGACACCTTGCTTTATCTAAATACACTCTCACCTTTGCTATAATTCCCTTGAGGTGGAAACAGCAGATAACTCCCATGTTAAAGATGAGGACTCTGTGGTCCAAGGCTGGACAAGGGTAAGGGAGCTGACAAGTACTGTGCTAGCTTTGTGTGTACTCTTATTTAATCTACCCACCAAGCTAGAGAGCAATTTTTATTATCTCCATATTAAATACAGGGAGTCCATATCCAGAAAGGTCACACAAGCAGTGAGCGGGGTCAAGAATGTTAATCTCAATCTGCCTCTGCCTGTACAAACTGCTGCCCGAGCAATTTATTCAGTTTTCTGGGGTAATGTGAATCTTTCCTTTTATTCTGTCCTTTCAAAGTGGGAGGAATAAGACCCCAAGGTGAAATGTCCCCAGAAGTGATCACCTGGCACTACCTGGATCTCTGAGGTGAGCTCTGAGACTGAGAGACACTACTTTTTTTTTTGAGACCGTTTTACTATGTCGTCCTTGGTAGTGTGCTGTGGAATCACCGCTCACAACAACCTCAAACTCTTGGGCTAAAGTGATTCGCTTGTCTCAGCCTCCCAAGTAGCTGGGACTACAAGCACCTGCCACAACGCTCGGCTATTTTTTTTTTTTTTTTGTAGTTGTCATTGTTTAGCAGGCCCAGCTGGGTTCGAACCCGCCAGCCCCACTGTATGTGGCTGGCATCATAACCAATGATCTATGGGCGTTGAGCCTAAGGGACACTTCTTATACCATCACAAGACCCAGGGAAACTTTCCCACTATATTTGTCTCTGTGCTAAAGAGTAGGGAGCCTTGAACCTTTTCTTCACCAGATGCCCGAACTGGTTCCTCTGGACTCCCAAGCCCTAGGAGCTGAAGAAGCAGCTCCTTCCCAGCTAGATAAAAAAGGTGCTTACTCTGCAGAAAACTGCACACAAAGTCCAGTCTTGCTGGCACCGGCTGCTGCAGGATTTGCTGTCCCTCTTCAGTGCCATGGCTAGAAAAAGAGCAAGTATTAGGCCCAGTGCACTCAGTAGTGTTTGCCTCCTCGCTACTGCATTCATTATATACTGCCTCCCCCTTCTTCTGGGCCTCCATCTAAGCAGGGTATGGGAGACAACCAGACTAGGTCCTAGAAGCAGGTGAGAAGATGCCAGACATTTGTCCAGACAGAGCTATGTAGAGGGTGAGAAGTAGAGATCTGAGGCACACAGTTCTGGAAAAGTTGACACTCTGCCATTCTATTTGCAAACATGAAAAGTTCTATGGGAAGGGTGTCAAGAGGATGGATGTGGCACAGGTGAATGGGAAGCTATATTAAATCATCTGGAATGGCTCAACTCTAAAATGTCATGAAGCCTGAGAAACATGGCTAGAATAAAAGAGGACCACAGGGAAGGAAAAATACGTTCAAGAACTGAAAGAAAAGGAGGAAACAAAGCTCTGAAATGACAGGGCAAAAGTCCCCATACTCGGCTGAAGGCTAGATGGTAAAAGCTACCCAGAGGTAGGGCCAAGGGACTAGTATTCTTGATTAGTGGCCCCTGCCCAAGCTTGCCTGTTTACTGGAAGGGCAAAAAAATGTGACGAGAACCACAAGGAGGGAGGCAGCAGGGGGAGCTCTCGCACAGCCCAGGGACCGGGCCTTTGGATGCTCCAGATAACTGTAGTTCCATTTTCTGAGGATCATCTCACTTCTGAAATAGGTGAAATAACACTTGAAGTTAGAAAGCTGACTTCTCTATCTAGGCTACAGCTGGAGATAATGTTTAAAGGACTTCCTGCTCCTCAGAACTTAAACCCTTAGGTCTCAGCCAACATTCTGGAAGACAGGGAAGGCCCAGAACTTTCTGATGGCAGAGACATCCTGTAAAGCAAAGAAGGATCCAGGCCAATACTGTGAGTGTACCTCCCCACATCTCACATGCAACTACAAAGGCTTCTTCCAAGTGAATCCCCTACAAGAGGGATTCTGGGTAGCTAATTTGAGATTAGGGATTCCTACAAAGGTTTAGGAGATGCTAATCTCCTTATAGAATCACAAATGAGCCATCTTCCCGACCTATCCAGTCTGGAATGTCATAACTCCTTGACCTTAGTGTAGAGCAGTATTTACCTAAAAGTATTACATTAAGTAAAACTAAAAAGAGATTCTTAGGTTAAATGTTCAAGAAATGCTGGGTTAGACCAAACAAACATTTGTTTCCTTCCTTCCTTTTTTTTTTTTTTTGGAGACAGTGTCTTGCTTTGTTACCCACGCTGGAGTATATAATGGTGTCATCATAGCTCACTTTAACCCCCAACTCCTAGACTCAAGGGATCCTACTGCCTAAGCTTCCCAAGTAGCTGGGACCTCATGTAGATACCACCACACCTAGCTAATTTTCTCACTTTTTATTTTACAGAAGGGGTCTTGCCATGTTGCTCAGGCTGGTCACAAACTCCTGGCCTCAGTGATCTCTCCACCATGGCTTCCCAAATGGTTAGGATTACAGGCATGAGTCACTGCATCTGGCCCAAATTGATCATTTTTGAAAAAATAGCCAGGCATTGTGGTGGGCACCTGTAGTCCCAGCTACTCGGGAGGCTGAGGCAAGAGAATTGCCTAAGCCCAGGAGTTGGAGGGTTGCTGTGAGCTGTGATGCCACAGCACTCTACTGAGGATGATAAAGTAAAGACTCTGTCCCTAAAAAAAAAAAAAAAAAAAAGAAAGAAAGAGCCAGACATTGTGGTGGGCACCGATAGTCCCAGCTACTCGGGAGGCTGAGGCAAGAGGGTCACTTGAGTCCAACAGTTTGAAGTTGCTATGAGCTATAATGCCATGGCACTCTACCAAGGGCAATAAAGACTCTATCTTAAAAAAAAAAAAAAAAAAGAAAGAAAGAAAAGGAAAGAAAAAAAGTTGCTTGGGTGCATGCCAGTCTGTGAACCAATAGGACACCATGAATATTTTGCCCAGGAAGAGCTGGCATGCCAGAACAAGGACAATGTTGCCCATGTACACTGTGATGAGGCCTGGGCCTGGGAGGAGGAGGAGGAGCATGAGCGAGAGTGCTGCTCGCTGAGCAAGAGGCCCGCACAGAATTTCTACGGAAGAAAGCTAGACATCAGAACTCACTGCCTGAGCGTTACGCAGGAGCCCCAAGTTCTGGCTCTGTGGACTTGTCAGGAGCTTCTGGAGGAAGGGAAAGGGGTGACCAGAGGCAATAAAGAGTATGAAGAAGAAAAGAAACAGGAGAAAGAAAGGCAAGAGAAAGCTCTGGGCATCTGACATACCTGGGCCAGAGTGCAGCAGGGGCCCAGACACAACCCCCTTGTTACCACCTCCCCCCAGGACGGGGAGGCCTCTCACCCGGCCCAAGCCCAGATGAGAAGGTCAAGAGTCGCCTGGACTCTTTGCAGGACATGCAAAAGCATTTGGGGAAGAGAAGGCACAATGGTGATGAAGGCAATCACAACAGAAACGAAAAGGAGGGGCCTGAGAAACAGCAGCCCAAGGAAACTCCATCCCGGGACCAGCTTCAAGCTTGAACGTCTTCAGAGGGAAACAGCCAAGAGGGCTCGGGCAGAAGCCCTCTTGGCTCAGGTCCAAGGCCAAGCACATGAGGGTCAGCTGGAGGAGGAAGGGACAGATGACCGGTGGCAGTATAACTCCCAGTTCAACCCCCAGCTGGCCCGGTGCCCCCGACGATAGGACCACCTTGCTTGCTGACTCCTAAGGGGAGGCAAGAGAGGCCGTTGGCGGCCAGCCATCATATAACATTATTTATTCATAAATATTTCCCAAAATGAAAAAAAAAAGTTGCTTGGAACATGCTTTGGAAAATGGTGGTCCTAGAGAAATCTAGCCCACCTTTTATTTTTATTTTTATTTTTTTTTGTGAGACAGAGCCTCAAGCTGTCCCCCTGGGCAGAGTGCCGTGGCATTACAGCTCACAGCAACCTCCAACTCCTGGGCTCAAGCGAGTCT
>NW_003852396.1:30255177-30265209 GCF_000181295.1 Otolemur garnettii | reverse complement strand
CGGGCTGGGGATTCGAACCCGCCACCTTAGGTGTACGTGGCTGGCGCCTTAGCCGGTTGAGCTATAGGCGCCGAGCCTAGCCCACCTTTTAAGACTATTCAAGTCTCATCTCAAGCTATCAGATTACTGCTGATCAGGCCTCCATCGTCCTCCAGTATTCCTACAGCGTTCATAAATATGAATGTATTGTCTACTAACTGTACTAGCTGAAAGCTAGGAAAATAGCAAGTGCTCAGTATATATGGGCTGACTGACAGCTGAGGGATGCTTTTTACTGTGAAGAGCAGAGATCAACATCTGCAAGAGGGCTCTAGGTTTTCTGGCAAAATGCCTTCACTAAATTTTGCTATTCAAGGCTCACAGTTATCAAAGACATGTGACAGCCTTTTTGCTTTAGGCTATTCACAAACAGAAGAACAGAAAGGGAAACTTGTTTAAAGGGTTAAAGCCAATGAATTTTCCCAAAGAAGGTCAAGTGACCAAGGAACCAAGTCCTGCTCAATTCCCACAGTTTCTATTTGCCCACTAGCCTTGCTAGCCTCCACTGCCTTCCCCTGAGAACTAGGCTGCTGGTTTAGGTTGGTACCAGAAGCAGTATCAGAGATGCAATAGCAAGAACATATTAACCAAGAACATATGTTTTTGTATTTATTTATTTATTTTTTTTGAGACAGAGTCTTACTTTGTCACCTTCAGTAGAGTGTCATGGCATCACAGCTAACAGCAACCTCAGACCTTTGGGCTTAAGCGATTCTCTTGCCTCAGCCTCCTGAGTAGTTGGGACTACAGGCGCCGGCCACAACACCCAGCTATTTTCTTTTTGAGAGACAGGGTCTCACTCTTGCTCAGGATGGTCGCGAACCTGTGAGCTCAGGCAATCCACCCTCCTTGGCCTCCCAGAGTGCTCCAATTACAGGAGTGAACCACTGCACTTGGCCGAACATGTGTTTTCTAAAAGCAAGTTGATCTATATTGTCCTGGATCTGAGATGGAAGTTAAGGTTAACTTGGGATTTCAATAGCCTCTACCTCCGTCCCAGCCTCTGGCTATGGCTGTCTAAGGTTCAGGTAGCACCCTATAAGACAACTTGAAAAATAACAACTTGACCCTCCCTATAAAAATTTTTCATTAGGTTATAAACCTATAGTGGCTGAATCAAAAACAACACACATTCTGGCTGGGCACAGTAGCTCATGCCTATAATCCCAGCACTCTGGGAGGCTGAACTGGGTGGACTGCCTGAGCTCAAGAGTTCAAGACCAGCCTGAGCCAGAGCAAGACCTCATCTCTAAAAATAGCTGGATGTTGTGGCAGGCACTTATAGTCCCAGCTACTTGGGAGGCTGAGACAAGAGAATCACTTAAGCCCAAGAGTTTGAGGTTGTTTTGAGTTGTGACTCCATGTCACTCTACTGAGGCAACAAAATGACAATATAAAAAATAAACAATAAAACAACACACATCCTTACTCCTGGACATAACTACTGATCTTGTCACCAACCGGGGAAATTTATCTCCTTAAAAGCAAAAGCAGCTTGATCTATTCTTCAGTCAACACTCCAGCTTAATGCCTGTAGCACAGTGGTTACAGCACAGGCCACATACATCCAGGCTGGAGGATTCAAACCCAGCCCAAGCCAGCTAAACAACAATGACAATTGTAAGAAAAAAGTAGCCAGGCATTGTGGTGGGCACCTGTAGTTCCAGCTACTTGAGAGGCTGAGGCAAGAGAATTGCTTAAGCCCAAGAGTCTGAGGTTGCTGTGAGCTGTGCTCTACACTCTACTGAGGGCGACATACTGAGACACTATCTCAAAAAAAAAAAAAAAAAAAGCACGCTCCCCTTTGTTGTTTGTTAAACACAAGGTGTACTATATTTGGCAGCCTCTCTTTTAGTGACATTAAAATGCATACAGTATTGGCTCAAGCGTCAGCCACATACACCTGAGCTGGCAGGTTCAAATCTAACCTGGGCCCGCCAAACAACAATGATGGCTACAACCAAAAAATAACTGGGCATTGTGGCAGGCACCTGTAGTCCTAGCTACTTGGTAGGCAGAGTCAGGAGACTCGCTTGAGCCCAGGAGTTGGAGGTTGCTGTGAGCTGTGATGCTATAGCACTCTACCCAGGGCGACAGCTTGAGGCTCTGTCTCCAAAAAAAAAAAAAAATGCATACAATATTACCAGCTTAATGGTTTTACTAGCCGTTGATTCAAGTTGCCTGGATCTAGCACTTCCTTAAGTGTTTGCAAAATAACAAGTTTCATTAGGAGTTGTGAAATGCTGACTTTCTGGTGGTACACATGCCATCTATGAAGTATCCTTGCAAAAAAAAAAAACCCCAAAACAAAAAAACCTTAAGCTAGCTTAGAGTTAATTATCAGTTTATGGGCAGCAAGGGGAACAGAAGAACAAGCTAAACAGCACCATGATAATGCAATTAAAAATCCAGGATTTAGGGATTTCTACAGGATCCAAAAAATGGGTGGTGTGGTGTGGAGAGGCAGAAATAAGCATGAAACAAAACTGATGAGAAAAGAACCTAAATTAGAGATCTTAAAGACTTTAATGATCTGGCTAAAGATTTTACATTTCAACCTAGTAGTAATGAATAGAGACAGGTTTGATGAAGTCACTGAAGCGTCACAATGAGAATATGATTTGGGGGAGATTTCTAAGATCACATGTATAGAATAGACTGTAACAAGGACACATTAGTGAAGAACTAGGTCATGAGGGCCTGGTTTCCAGAATAAGGCACAGGAATGGATGTAGGATAGAAGAAGTCTTCTAAAAGACAAATAGAGAAGATGGTAACCAATTAGAAATCAGTGTCAAGGACAGGAATGCAAAATGATGATGAAATGTCCTGCCTGGGTAACTATGAGAGAAAACTAGAGTATCTGGACCAAAATAAGAATAGTGACTTGCTTCAGAGGTGGGTGCTAGCTAGAGTCATGTGGAGGGTTTTTTGTTTTTAAAGAGACAGGGTCTTGCTATGTTGCCCAGGCTAGAGTGCAGTGGCTATTCACAGGTGCGATCCCACTACTGATCAGCATGGGAGTTTTGACCTACTCCATTTCTGACTTGGGCCAGTTCACCCCTCCTTAGGCAACCTGGTGGCCCTCCACTCTGGGAGGTCACCAAATGAATGCTGAACTTACTGCTAACACCTGATTGGCACAGCGCACTATAGCCCAGAACTCCTGGAATCAAGCGATCCTCGTGTCTCAGCCTCCCAAGTAGCTGGGACTACAGGTGTGCACCACTGCATCCAGCCATGTGGATGTTTTTAAAAATCCTACAAGACAACCCACTACCAACATAGATTTCACAAAATACCCATAAAAATCACTCTTGCAGACCTCCTTGTCCTGGGCTATTCAGCCCCACTAGACTTTGCTGATGGAGACTATCAGCTCATCTACTTAAACATTAATTGAAACCTAATCAAAGATACATCAGACAAAATTCCTGCCTTAAGTAAGCTCAGTTCTACCTTCTTTCCCTGTCAATGAGTTGCTATTGATGAATATATGGTCAAAGTGCTTCACAGAGATGTGAATCCCTGACACTGATTCCTACTGACGATGTTTGGTACACAGAATGTTTCAGTCTGCCCTTGGCGTGGGACTCTCTTTAAGAAAAAGGTGGGTGGCCCCATATGCCAGAGGTGGTGGTTTCAAACCCAGCCCTGGCCAAAAAAAAAAAAGAAAAAGGTGTGTTGAGGTGAGGTTCTTTACCCCTCCTTATTTTATGGGCTGGCCTCTAATTTTGTTAAGAATGAGGGGAAGTCAGCTTTGCTCTCTGTAGCTCCTAAAAGCTGATGATGAACTAACTATACAAGCTTAATAATATAACTTTAGTTTATAGCTTGACTAATCTTTGCTTGGTTCCAGAGAGGTTGGCTATTAGACAGAGATCCCACTCCATTGATTATAGGTGATAACTGTGAGGTCCAATGGCAACATGTACAAAGACATAAAACAAAAAGGCCAAACTAGAATCCTGGCTACACGATAACACCAAGCTTATCAAATGCTCATAGACTTCAGGAAGCCAGTTAATTAGGCAGCAAAAACTCCATTCATATATGTAATAATGGCTTAGAAAGGGGCAAATCAGTATGTGCTAACAAGCTAGAGATGAGATTTCTAGGTCTTATTTCCCTCAAGGGTAAAAATTTCCCCTTTCTTCTTCCTGGCCCTAGAAGTTGCAAAGAGGACTTGTGAGACAGGGTAAGGATGAGTCAAGAGAAGAGGGCTATGGGAGACTCCTGCTGAGACAAGAGGATGGGGAGCCCAGAGTGGACTCTTGGAAGAGTGAGAGCATAGAATTTTGGAGGCTGTCCTGTGTAAGAGAGAAGCACAGTAACTGAAGGATGAGGTCAGTGTGTTCTTATCTCTGGGCCCCACCCTGGTTCACAACATCCCAATCCAGCCTGTGCTTTCTGGTCACAGCAATCACCCAGGAGAGGGTGCCAATGCAGTCCCCCGAACCCCCAGAACTGAGCTTCGCCTGAGAGTCTGGAGAGGTGTGCAGTGCATACTCACATGCTGTCAATGATCCTGATGAAGACGCTGCAGTCCTGGAGCTGCGGCACAGCCTCCACAGGGTCAGCCACACGCAGGCTGTTCACCTGTGAGCCAGAGGGAAGAGCCTGGTCAGATGGTTATAAACGCCAGAAGCAATGTGGTTTGTTCCCTTGCCCAGGGGCTAACAATTCTCTGCTCACTGTGAGTGCCTCTACTTGTAGACTGCAGGAATAAAGGAATGGATAATCTTTTCCTTTCAGCAAAGGAATGCTGTTGCATTCATTTATCCCATGAATGCTATCCACTCACAGCCACCTAAAATGCTACCATCAGAGAGTCCTTCCTTTAGCTTCAACTAAATAAAATCTTAAACTCTCCTAGGATGTTACAGCATTGGTAGTATACTTGAAATATAATTGGGCATAAAATGGTTCTGGAAGGAAAATCAAAAACCTGACACCACCCACTGCTTCTGGAGTAGCTTGAAGGCAGGGAGTCTGAGGTAGGAAAAAGGAAGGCTTTTTACATTCTAACCTTCTGTAGCTTTTATTTTTTGGAGACACAGTTTCAAGCTGTCACCCTGGGTAGAATGCTGTGGCATCACAGCTCACAGCAACCTCTAACTCTTGGGCTTAAGCAATTCTCTTGCCTCAGCCTCTCAAGTAGCTAAGGCTACAGGCGCCCGCCACAATGCCCGACTATTTCTTTTGTTGGTGGTAGTGTTGGAATTGTCATTGCCATTTCAGCTGGCCCACGCTGGGTTCAAATCTGCCAGCCTGGATGTATATGGCAGCACCCTACCCACTGAGCTATGGGCACTACCCCCCTCTGTAGCTCTTGAATGGTTACATTGTAATTCTACCCTTCTGTACTCTAGAATGTTTACGTTGTAATTCTTTGTATCTCTTGAATTTTTGTATTATAGCCCTGTTGCAGCTCTTAAGTGTTGAAAAATCTACTCAAAACTTAAGTGAAGATGGAGTGTAGTGGCTCGCCCTTGAGATCCTAATGCTCTGGAAGGCCAAGGCAGGAGTATCCCTTGAGCCCAGTAGTTTGAAACCAGACTAAGCAACAGGAAGACACTGTCTCTACTGAAAAGAGAAAAATTAGCCAGGCATCATGGTGGGCATCAGCTACTCAGGAGGCTGAGGCAGGAGGATTGCTTCAGCCCAGGAATTTGAGGTTGCTAAGAGCTAGGTTGATGTCATAGCACTTTAGTCTGGGCAAAAGAGTGAGACTCTGTCATTAAAAATAAATAAATAAAACCAAAACTTAAATATTAACATATGTATTATATACTTCCACACATTCCATATAAAATCTTGTTACTAAACTATTTTTTAATTCTTTCTGGACATAAAACTTTGGCTGAAGAGAAGGGAGAAACAATGGGGGAACAAGATAATTTTTTTTTTAAGGGTGGAGAGTAAGTAAAAGGAGCCAGAAAACCCAAAGAGAACTTCTTACTTCTGATTCAATTGCCTGTTCCCTTTCTTTGGCTTCATGCAAGGCATCCATCTAAATCAGTCTTTTTTTTTTTGAGACAGAGTCTCTCTTTGTTGCCCTCAGTATAGTGCTATGGTGTCATAGCTCACAGTAACCTTCAACTCTTGGGCTCAAGTGATCCTCTTGCTTCAGCCTCCTGAGTAGCTGGGACTATCGGTGCGCACCACAATGCCTGGCTATTTTTTTTTTTTGAGACAGAGCCTCAAGCTGCTCCCCTGGGTAGAGTGCAGTGGCATTACAGCTCACAGCAACCTCCAACTCCTGGGCTCAAGCGAGTCTCCTGCCTCCGCCTCTCAAGTAGCTGGGACTACAGGCGCCCACCACAACACCCGGCTATTTTTTGGTTGCAGCCGTCATTGTTGTTTGGCGGGTCCAGGCTGGGGATTCAAACCCGCCACCTTAGGTGTACGTGGCTGGCGCCTTAGCCGGTTGAGCTATAGGCACCGAGCCTCGCCTGGCTATTTTTTGAGATAGGGTTTCCCTCTTGCTCAGGTAGGTCTCAAACTTGTGCAGTCATGCAGTCTACCCAGGTCAGCCTCCCATAGTGCTAGGATTATAGGTGTGCGCCACTGCACCCAGCCTAAATCAGTCTTTATTGCTAAAAAATTCACCAGGGGTCACATGCAAACAATTCAGGCACACAGGTTATTTATTATTATTATATTATTATAGATTATTATAGTTGTCATTGTTGTTTAGCAGGTCCAGGCAGGGCTCAAATCCACCAGCCTCGGTGTATGTGGCTGGCGCCATAACCACTGAGCTATGGGTGCCAAGCCGAGGTACACAGGTTATTTAACAACCATACGTGGTCAACTTCTACAGGAAAGCCTCATGAATTCCATAGGCACTGAATTTCAGAAGTAGCCTGGGCTAAGTTTACTTTTTTATTACCAGAGGAAGGAAGGGCTTGCTAACTTAATTGATTACATATGTGAGTGAGCAAGACTTAGCCTGCTTAAGAAACAAGGTATTTTTAAGAACTTCAGCCTAGTGGCTCTGTGCAAACAACCAGATTCTATTGCTTATAAATGTGTTCTCTATATGTGGGTTGGGAGCTCACAGATAAAAATTTTTGGCCCAGCTCCTCTAGTAACTTACTAGAAACCTTTCTTATCAAATTTATTTCTTTGTGCCTATTTTCTCCCTTGTCAGATGGATGGAAGACCCACCTCATCTACTTCAAAGGACTAGATGGGCTCAAAAGGATGCAAGAACACATTAAGAAATACAATATACTGCATATATTTTAAAAATCTAATTTATAATTTTAAATAAAATGGCATGATGGCTTTTTATATCTTTTAAAAACTGGAGCTGCTCCTGCTTTTAACTTTATGGAATCTTGTTTGTGAATAAAGTTTGAACTATTAAAAAAAAGAAAGAAATACAATGCCTGTAGCACAGTGGTTACAGTGTCAGCCACATACACCAAGGCTGTTCAAGCCCGGCCTGGGCCAGCTGAACAATGACAACTGCAACAAAAAATAGCTGGGCGTTGTGATGTGCACCTGTAGTCCCAGTTACTCAGGAGGCTGAGGCAAGAGAATTGCTGGAGCCCAAGAGTTTGAGGTTGCTGTGAGCTGTGATGCCATAGTACTCTACTGAGGGCAACATAATGAGACTTTGTCTCAAAAAAAAAAAAAGAAAGAAATACAATGTACTATTTCTAAGTACATTGTATTACTTCTAAGTGCCTAAGAAACACAAGGCATTACTATAGTTAATAAAGTTAAAATAATGACTTAATAATGACTATTATTCCTTAACAGTTAAATTAGCTGGCTGTACTGTAGAACTGAAAGGATTAAAAAATAACAAGTCAGCTATAGAAATGATAGTATTTATTTCAGTTCAATATTTTCACATTAAAAATAGCTTTTACATGGATTTACATTAAGGCAGGTTAATTTTTTTTAAGTGTGAAATATAAAATACAACTTCTCGCTGAAGTCTGTGGTTTTTTTCCCCCTCACTGAAGTCTTAAAGACAATAAATTTATACTGTCTTTTGAAAAAAGCTAAATCTCATTGGTCAGGATAGCTCAGTATAAGTTTTCTGGAAAGATTCTGAAAACTTCAGACCAAGATCCCTTTTTTGCCTCTGAAAATGAAGGGACTGCTGAGACATAAGTATCCAAAAACCATCTCCATTTAATACCTGCAACCTAGGTAAAACATTCAAGGACTATGAATGCTGTTCACTAATAAGCCTAATAAATGATACCAATTAGCTGACTTAAGTATCTTAAGGAATCTGGAGTCATCACTTATACCAATTAAGTAATAGTGTAGCAATAGTTCATTAGTGGATACAGAAATATTTTTTTTTCCTGTGAATTACTTTGCTTTTTTTTTTTTTTTTTAAAGAGAGTCTCACTTTATCATCATTAGTAGAGTGCAGTGGCATCATGGCTCACAGTGACCTCCAACTCCTGGGCTTAGGCGATTCTCTTGCCTCAGCCTCCCGAGTAGCTGGGACTACAGGTGCCTGCCACAAGGCCCGACTATTATTTTGTTGTAATTTGGCCGGGGCCAGGTTTGAACCCGCCACCCTTGGTATATGGGGCCTGTGCCCTATCCACTGAGTCATAGGCACCGCCCAAATTACTTTGCTTTTGAGTGAAAAGTTGAGGAAGTGGAAAAGTAGGGTATAAGACATGAGAGTGAGTTTGGTTATGGTGGCAACCAGTTACTACATTTTAATATCTTAATGCATGTTCATTGTGATTTTTGAGAAAAGCATACAAGTATTTGCTGTTAAATAAAATTAGTCTTGTGTCTGGTGGTAGAAGTCACTGAAGTGGCAGGAAAACACGAGTCCAGGAGTTCCTGATTGCAGTGAGCTGTGATTGTGTCACTGTTTTCTACCCGGGTGACAGAGGAAGACCTTATCTCTTTAAAAAACAAAACAAAAATAAGGGCAGCACCTGTGGCTCAAGAGTTGAGCGCTGGCCCCACATGCCAGAGGTGGCTGGTTCAAACCTAGCCCCGGCCAAAAACTGCAAAAAAAAAAAAAAAAGTAAGGGGGGAGAGATTGGTATGCTCCTACTTAATGGGCATAATGTAAGGGTGTACGGCACACCTCTTGGGTGCAGGACACAACTACAAGAGAAACTCTATCTAACAAATGCAAATGCTGTAACCCAGTTGTTTATACCCTCACATTAATCTGAAATTAAAAAATAAAAAAATTAGGCTTGGTAACCGTAGCTCAGTGAGTAGGGCACCAGCCACATACACTGAAGGTGGCAGGTTTGAGCCCAGCCAAGGCCTGCTAAAACAACGACAACTGCAACAAAAAAATAGACAGGTGTTACAGTGGGTGCCTATAGTCCCAGCTACTTGGGAGGCTGAGGCAAGAAAATCGCTTAAGCCCAAGAGTTGGAGATTGCTGTAAGCTGTGACTTCACGCACTCTACCGAGGGTGACATAATGAGACTCTATCTCAAACAAACAAACAAACAAACATACCATTAGAGGAAAGATCAAGCTCACTGCACAACCCAAGAGTTGTCTATAAGTTCTATAGGTCTGCTAAGGGTTGTCAGATTATAAAACTCCCTTAAACAGATTTTTCATTATTAACCACTATTTACAGAATATTATCAAGCTATACTTCAAGTAAAATAAAACAAATTTATTTTTTACTTTATAAATTACTGAAAATTCAGAAGATAAAAATGCAAACTCCCACTCTTTGTAGTATTTCAGTTTATATACCTTTAGCATTTTCATTTCTTTCTTTCTAGTCTTTTTTTAGTAGGTAATTGTTTTTAAAACCACAGTTGTAATTCGTGAGTCTGTATGTATACTCTATGTCACTCTTCTCATTATCCTAGCAGCCACATTACTTCAGGCTGCTCAGATTCACTTTAGCTGCATAACTTTTATTTAAATTGAAAATTCTTTTATAATATTTATCTTTTAGAATTTGAAAAAAATTCTATATAAATATTTTTTAAGTCATGGTGGTCGTGATTTTTTTTTTTT
>NW_003852396.1:30250957-30252826 GCF_000181295.1 Otolemur garnettii | reverse complement strand
CTATGAGCTGTGATGCCACAGCACTCTACTGAGGGCAACATAGTGAGACTCTGTCTCAAAAAAAAAAAAAAAATTAAAAACAAAAAAATGATAAAAAGGAAATAAGAACTATTATTTATTGACATTGTTCTAAATGGCTATGTGTTATGTGTTTGGGGGTACATACGCACACTACATGGTTTTTAATACACATTATTTCATTATCCTTGTTATAACCACATGAGGTATTTTAATATAAAATTACTCACATTTGAAAAAGAAGATGCCAGGACACTATCTTGCCCTGGGTTACACAAGGGCCAGCACCATGATTCTATGCTGGGCTGTTTGACTGCAAAGCCCATGCTCACCTCTAGCTTTAAATATCCAATGCTCAGTATTATTTTTTCATTTACCATGGTCTCTGGTAGAAAAATATACAAAAGACCTAGCACAAGGATTTGGGAGAAATAATCATAGTAAAGACAACAGGAAGACAATGACAACAGACAGAAATATGGTAAAGAGAACAAGGGAAACCTTGCCCTCAGACGAAAAGCCTTTGAAGACCAAAGTCCCTGCATAAGTCAGTCACTAACTAAAGTTTAGCATCATGGCCCGGCATAGTGGCTCACGCCTGTCGTCCTAGCACTGTGGGAGGCCGAGGGGGCCTTAGCTCACAGGTTCAAGATCAGCCTAAGCAAGAGTGAGACCTCTAAAATAGCCGGGCCCTGTGGCAGGTACCTGTGAGTCCCAGCTACATGGGAGGCTGAGGTAAGAGAATTGCTTGAGCCCGATTGGAGGTTGCTGTGAGCTATGATGCCATAGCACTCTACTGAGGGTGACAAAGTGAAAGTCTGTCTCAAAAAAATAAATAAATAAAGTTCAGGTTTGGCGCCTGTAGCACAGTGGTTATGGCTCCAGCCAGATATGCCCAGGCTGGCGGGTTCAAACCCAGCCCAGGCCAGATGGACAACAATGACAGCTGTAACAAAAAAATAGTCTGGTGTTGTGCTAGGCACCTGTAGTCCCAGCTGCTTGGGAGGCTGAGGCAAGAGAACTGCTTGAGCCCAAGAGTTTGAGGTTGCTGTGAGCTGTTATGCCATGGCACTCTACGAAGGGCAACATAGTGAGACTCTTGGGAAAAAAATTAAATTAAATTAAAAAATATATATATATACACATATATATAAAATAAAGTTCAGCATCAACCCTTTCAAGTCAGAAAAATGCACACAAGGAGAAGATGAAAATGGATTTCCATGCTGTCCAAAGGAAAACTTTACTTACTTAGCCTAGAGATGAGAAGACTTTACATAGCCCTGGCTCCTAGAAAACTGTTGAGGTTTGCTATGGGGCCCTACCAGACTCCTCTTCTAACCCTCTTAACTGTCATCACAGAAGTACAGCAGACAAGAGAGAGGAAGATTACTCACCCAAGAGAGGAGTGCAGCCGCCCGGGTGGCATGGAGTGTCATCTTGGTGATACCACACAGTCACCCCAATATACCTGGAACCCAAAGGAGGAAGGGCAGTTAATCATAATTGATATCCTTGATCAGGAAGTAGAGGAGGACTGCTTCCATTTAACAGCTCCGAATGTTTAAATCACCCTTCCCGTACCATTTAATCCATCAAGCACTATGGAAATTTTGAGATAGCACAGAGTACACATGAAAATTACTACAAAGCTCATCATGTCAGAGCCAACAGTAAAGAGTTTTACATGTGGCTCGGTGCCTATAGCTCAACCGGCTAAGGCGCCAGCCACGTACACCTAGGGTGGCGGGTTCGAATCCCCAGCCCGGATCCGCCAAACAACAATGACGGCTGCAACCAAAAAATAGCCGGGCGTTGTGGCGGGCGCCTGTGGTCCCAGCTACTTGGGAG
>NW_003852396.1:30236899-30249744 GCF_000181295.1 Otolemur garnettii | reverse complement strand
TTTCTTCATTCACAAAATGGCATCCACATATACCTCTCTTGGTTATTGCCATGCTTAAAGATAAAACAAATAGCACAGTGCCTGTCACATGGTAAGTATTCAATAATCACTGCTCTTAATCAGAAAGGTTGAATTCTGGTTCTCTCTACAGGTACCTGAATTCTACTTAACTAAAAATAGCCATGTTTGGGGGGTAAATTCTCCAAATTCTAGATGTTTATATCTTTCACAGAAATGTCAAAGACAGGCATGATTCAAATTGGGGACTGGGCACATCTAAACCTAGGTCTCTGGATGAGGCCAAGTTGAATTCCTGAGATCTCATGAGACATTTAATGAAAATTAGGCACTTGTCCTGGTATTCCTACCCCAATTTCCTTTCCCACTGGGAATCTCCCATTTGCCTACCAACCTATCCAAGAGACCACAGACCTAAAGATCAAGTATTTGCCAACAACTCTGAGTAGCCCCTCAGTTCCTGCAAATCTTCATGGGAACTCCAGCCCTACTTACTATCTCCTGCCACAGGTGCTCAGTCTGTCACAACTCTAGAACAGTGTTTATCAATCTTTTTTTCTTTTTTTTTTTTTGAGACAGAGTCTCAAACGCTGCCTCTTCTTCAACCTTTTTTATCTATCTCATGGCACACCTGAACCTACCATTCAACTTAAATTATGTTGATCAAAAAAAGAGTAAAAAAAAAGAATACACCTTTTCAATCTACTAACACAACAAAATGCACCATCATGACCAAAAAGTAAAACAAAACAATTTAGGCTCAGTGCCCATCGCACAGTGGTTATAGCACCAGCCACATGAACTGATGGGTTTGAACCCAGCCCTGGGCCAGCTAAACAACAATGACAATTGCAACAAAAAAATAACCAGGTGCGTAGAGGGTACCTTTAGTCCCAGCTACTTGGGAGGCTGAGGCAAGAGGATCCCTTAAGCCTAAGAGTTTGAGGTTGCTGTGAGCTGTGACGCCATAGTACTCTACAGAGGGCAACATAGTGAGACTGTCTCAAAAAAAAAAAAAAAACCACCAAAAAACCCCAATTTATTATAATTAGTAATAAATAGATAATTAAAATTGCTTAAAAAACTTATTTATATTTAATTTTTGTTTGTTATAATTTCACATTTAATAAGATATCTGAGCTTGAGTTTTTAGAACATCTTTGCATGGTCAAATTTTAGACAAGCATACTCTTTAATCGTCTTCCAAAGATTCTAGCTGTGATGATTTTTAATTGTTTTCATATTATTCATTTTAATGTTATTTAAGCTCATTTCACACAAACATGATGGTGAGAATGAAAGGTATTTCTATTGCTCTTTTGGTAATATTTGGAAATTCACCCTTGAGAGATAACCTGTTGTTGAATATTTTAATTGCAATCCTCTTTCTTATTTTTGTTAACTCTTCCTCTTCTGTAATATTTAAATTTGCTGATGTATGCACACTTAAAACAAAGGGATTTCTCACCCAATCCAAAGACATTATGTCAACTGTTGGTGCAGGAAAGTATTTTTCAAAATTCGTATGCAATAGGCTCAGCGCCTGTGGCTCAAGTGGCTAAGATGCCAGCCACGTACAACGAAGGTGGCAGGTTCGAGTCCAGCCCAGGCCTGCCAAACAACAATGACGGCTGCAGCCAAAAAATAGCCGGGCATTGTGGCGGGTGCCTATAATCCCAGCTACTTGGGAGGTGGAGGCAGGAGACTCACTTGAGCCCAGGAGTTGGAGGTTGCTGTGAGCTGTGATGCCACAGCGCTCTATCCAGGGCGATAGATTGAGACTCTGTCTCAAAAAAAAAATTTGTGTG
This sequence comes from Otolemur garnettii, assembly GCF_000181295.1. NCBI lineage: Eukaryota > Metazoa > Chordata > Mammalia > Primates > Galagidae > Otolemur > Otolemur garnettii. The sequence continues at coordinate 30,247,918 of NW_003852396.1, read as the reverse complement.
CAATAAACCTAAAGTTTATAAAATGTGTCCAATAAAATTTTTATCCAGTTGACACCTTTTCACTAGTTCAAACATTTCTACTGCATTTTCTCTTTTAATTCTTTCCTTCCACTGCAGTAATACTTCTTATTTTAATTCCTAAAAAAAAATTTTTTTTTAACAGAGCCTTATTCTGTTACTCTCGGTAAAATGCTGTTATGTCATAGCTCACAGCAACCTCAAAGTCTTGGGCTCAAGGGATCCTCTTGCCTCAGCCTCCTAAGTAGCCGGGACTACATCTGCCCACCATAACGCCCAACTAGTTTTTCTATTTTTAGTAGAGATGAGGTCTCACTCTTGCTCAGGATGGTCTTGAATTCCTCAGCTCAAGCAATCGACCTGCCTTCAGCCTCCCAGAATGCTAGAAGTACAGGATTGTGCAACCTCACCTCGCTCAATTCATAAGATCTTGACAGAACTCTTCCCGGAGATAACCATCTTCCATGTGGAATAAAAGCTGCCTAAGAGAGGCATCCATGGAAGAACATAATTCTGCAAATAATCTTGACTGCAATGGCTTTCTTTTTATATAATTCATAATTTCAATAGTGTTGTCTAGGACCTTTTGTAATTCAGGCATTAATTAATTATTTATTTATCTTTATTTTTTTGAGACAGAGCTTCAAGCTGTCCCCCTGGGTAGAGTGTCATGCCATCATAGCTCACAGCAACCTCCAACTCCTGGGCTCAAGTGAGTCCCCTGCCTCAGCCTCCCAAGTAGCTGGGACCACAGGCGCCCACCACAACACCCAGCTATTTTTTGGTTGCAGCTGTCATTGTTGTTTGGTGGGCCCAGGCTGGATTCGAACCCATCACCTTAGGTGTATGTGGCTGGCGCCTTAGCCATTTGAGCCACAGGCACTGAGCCTAATTTTTTATTTTTGAGACAAGAGTCTCACTTTGACATCCTTGGTAGAGTACCATGGTGTCATAGCTCACAGCAACCTCCAATTCTTGGGCTCAAGCAATTCGTTTGCCTCAGCCTCCCAAGTAGCTGGAACTATAGGCATCTACCACAATGCCTGGCTATTTTTAGAGATGGGGTCTTGCTCTGGCTCAGGCTAAGCTTGAACTCCTGCAACCTCCCAAAGTGCCAGGATTACAGGCGTGAAACACCATGCCCAGATGCAGTAATGATTTTGAAGCTAGCACTTCTCTGTATAGAAACTGTATAAAAATAATTTTTGGATTCTTTTTTGCACAAGTGTAACAATTCCTTTTACACCTCCAGACATAGATGGGGCTCCATCTGTACAAATACTTATGTAAGAATCCCAAGATGAGTTATTAGAATTAAAGTAGTTATTGATCAAATAAAAAAATTGGCCCTTTGTTGTTTGGAGTTGTCTGACAAAATAAAAACTATTCTATGACTACTTCTTTATAGACAAATGTACTAAACACTGTAAGTTAGGGATTACCACTGATATCAGTAGATTTGTCCAAATGAATTGCAAACATGTTTACTTCTTTGAGGTGAGGTATTACTTGAAATTCTGTATGTTGAGATAAATCTTTAATACACCAAGAAACTGTATTAACAAAAAGAGAAATTTTTAAAAATTTTGTTTTTGTATTCTTTTCCAAACATCATTTTTACAATTGCATAGCAGGCAAATAGGGACAGATTCTGCAACTGTATGAGATTTAATTCTTCTAGCTATGATTTCTGCAACTGTGTAACTCGTTTCTTGTGCTTTACCTGATATCACTGCATATTTGGTCCATATTTTTGCTTGTCTAATATTACTGAAAGTCATTTAAAATATTCCACTGGGTTTGGCACCTATAGCTCAAGCAGCTAGGATGCCAGCCACATACACTGCAGCTGGCAGGTTCAAATCCAGCCTGGGCCCACCAAATAACAATGACAACTACAACCAAAAAAAAAAAAAAAAGTCAGGCACTGTGGCAGATGCCTGTAGTCCCAGCTACTTGGAAGGCTGAGGCAAGAGAATCGCTTAAGCCCAAGAGTTAGAGGTTGCTGTGAGCTGTGACGCCATGGCACTTTACCCAGGGTGACAACTTTTCCAAACATCGTTTTTACAATTGCACAGCAGGGAAGTAAAAGAACAGATTCTGCAATTGCATGCGATTTCATTCACCTAGCTATGATTTCTGCAACTGCGTAACTCGCTTCTTGGGCTTTATCTGATATCATTGCATATTTGGTCCATATTTTTGCTTGTTTAGTATTACTGAGTCTCAAAAAATAAATAAATAAATAAATAAAATATTTCACCAGTTTTTCAGATAAGTGGGAAAGTCTGCATTGTAAACGTCTCTTTAATTTTGTAGGAATTGTAGTTCCATTTGCTAATATTTCACAACAAATTGTGCATGTGGGACTTGGTGGATTTCCTCTACTACATATGAAACTGAATGATAAATATATCTTCATTATATTGACAACTCATTGTTTTTAATGTAGTTGCTGATATACTGGATGAAACAGTATTCAAAACACTAATGTTGGCTCGGTGCCTGTGGCTCAAGTGGCTAAGTCGCCAGCCACATACACCTAAGGTGGTGGGTTCGAATCCAGCCCGGGCCCGCCAAACAACAATGATGGCTGCAACCAAAAAATAGCCAGGCGTTGTGGTGGGCATCTGTGGTCCCAGCTACTTGGGAGGCAGAGGCAAGAGACTCGCTGGAGCTCAGGAATTAGAGGTTGCTGTGAGCTGTGATGCCACAGCACTCTACCCAGGGGGATAGCTTGAGGCTCTGTCTCAAAAAAAAAGAAAAAAAAAAACTAGTGTTGTCTAATTTTTGTTTCTTTACTAAAAATTTGTCCACTTTAATTGAACATTATGTAATAGAAAATGCCAAATCAAAAATAGTAAAAATAAGGCTCAGCGCCCATAGCACAGTGGTTATAGCACCAGCCACATACACCAAAGGTAGCAGGTTTGAACCCGGCCCGGGCCAGCTAAACAACTGCAACAAAAAAATAGCTACGTGTTGTGGTGGGCGCTTGTAGTCCCAACTACTTGGGAGGCTGAGGCAGGAGAATCATGTAAGCCCAAGAGTTGGAGGTTACTGTGAGCTGTGATGCCATAGCACTCTACCAGGGGCAACATAGTGAGACTCTTTCTCAAAAAAAAAAATAAGTAAAAATAATTAAATACAAAACTCATAATTTTTAAAAAGAAATATAGGTATTAATTAAACACACTTGGAAAATTTTCAAAACTAGGATCTGCAAGATGATTGTGTGCAACTACTTCACAATTTCAAATCTAGACAGAACTTGTACAATACATTCAGTCACTATGAGATACACCTCCTTAGTACGTTAGGCACAATGAGGTATTGCTAAGTCATATATGGTTTCATTCACTTCAAATGATTTTTTTTTTTTTTTGGAGACAGATTCTCACTATGTTGGCCTTGGTAGAGTTGCTGTGGCATCACAGCTCACAGCAACCTCAAACTCTTGGGCTTAATTTATTCTCTTGCCTAAGCCTCCCAAGTAACTGGGACTACAGGCGCCTACCACAACACCCAACTATTTTGTTGTTTTTGTTATTGTTGTAGTTGTCATTGTTGTTTAGCAGGCCCGGGCTGGGCCAGTGCCCTAACCACTTAGCTATGGGTACCAAGCCCACTTCAGATGATTTTAACATACATCAGTGTTCACCAGCAAATCCTTGTCAAATTGCACTATCTTTGGCTGTGTCTCCAAACCTTATTTTTCAAGGCTATACCACACCCATTTTAGAAATAAGCCAGTTATTTCTAGATAACTTTATTATAACAGTAAAACATTTATTTATTACAACAATGATATACTTGTATCATCGATTTAAAGAGTTTTAGATTTTGATATGTACACTTACTGTGCTATGAATGTCTTTTGAAAATAATTTAATGATCTTTAAACATTTTCAATCCTCTCATAGCACACCAACGTACCACAGTTGAAAATCACTGCTCTAGAAAGAGGACAAGATTAGTAAGAGCCACATCACCTATAAATGTCCCTACATATTAGCATCCCTAGGGTGTGAAACCAACATTTGCTAAACATCTTCCAGTGTAAGATGTTAGGGATGTAGACAGACGATTCTTGCCTAGAAGGCACTCACTGCCTATAAGGGGAAAGAGATACACAAATCTGACAATTCATTCCTTATCAACTTTTCATCCTTCTTATCCAGTGTACCTTATCAACTATCCAATAACTTCCTATGCTGGAAGCTACATGGGAAATAGGAGACAATGACATGGTCCCTGCCTTTGACCAGCTTACAGCAGGGTGAGGAGTAAAATTAAATATACATGAAGCACTAACAGAAGAAAATAATTCAATGCCAAATACAATTAAATTGTTAATTATAATTAAGTACTTCCTGATCCCACAAAACCCAACATGATTCTACCCGTCATATAAAATCACAGTCTCTTAAATGAGTTAATTCATCTGGGCTTTAGCAAGAGCAAGCAAAATAGTTAAGGGAGCTCTCAGGAGGGCAGAGAAGCTAAGGGGCCTATGTGTTCCTCAGTCTTGGATGACTTTCACCAAGTACAGCCTATCCAAGGGCACTGCCTGCCTATTCTTGGGCCAGGTAAGAATGAAGGCAGATGGCTTCTCCTACAGCACTGCAGTAAGACTTTCCTGGGCTTGGTGCCCGTAGCATAGTGGTTATGGTATCAGCCACATACACCAAGGCTGGAGGGGCTGAACCTGGTCTGGGTCAGCTAAAGAACAATGACAACTGCAACAAAAAAAAAAAGGCCAAGCATTGTGGTGGGCGCCTGTAGTCCCAGCTACTTGGGAGGCTAAGGCAAGAGAATCATCGCTTAAGCCCAAGAGTTGGAGGCTGCTGTGAGCTGTGATACAACAGCACTCTTCCGAGGGCAACACAGTGAGACTCTGTCTCAACAACAACAAAAAAAGACTTTTCTGGTTGTGGGCCAGCCAAAAGCTAGAGGGACCATGCTTGACCCTTGTGATGAAAGCAGCAGTAGCCAAATGCTCATCTGGAGCATCTTTTATAAAAAAGGTTCTTAGCTATTCAATAACAAGGGAAATGAGGCCCAGATCACCTCCCGCTCATCCTCACTGCTGCCTGTAGACCTAAAGTTCTTTTGATGAGGCTCCACACTTTAGTCAGAAACTGTATTTGCAACCGGAGGTAGATCTTGCCCCTCTGAAAGATTCACAGCTGTGCTGCTAAAAATGTCCTGAGGTTTAACCAACCTCTTCTCTTTATCTCAGAAGCAAAACATACAACCCTCACGTCCTCCCAAGAGAGCCTGTCTAAAACTAGTTCCACCACTCAGGAAAACTAGCGTCAAGGCTAATGCCCTTTTCTGTACTCCCCAGGCACAGAAATGAGAAGAAGTCAATACTCAGCCCTGAGAACTTCTAAAGGACCTTGTTAGCTCAAAGCCCATAAAAGGGGCACTTCTTCAGAGATAGGACATCAGGGCAAGGGGCTTTAGGGAAGCCCAGATACTCATTCTTTCTGGGTAATGAATGATTGAAACTAGTGGTATGTCTATCTAGTCCTCAGCACTGGGACTACAGCTTTAAGCAGGCTTTGGCTTGGAACCCAAGGGCTCCTAGCCAGAGCACTATCCTCCCCACCCTCCCCCTGAAATCTGAGGCAGGCCCCACCCAGAAGACTGAGTGATGGTGATGGAAAAACAGATCCCTGCGATTGTAGCCTGGAACCATTTCACAGAAGGATCTGCTGAGATCCACCCCAACTTGCTCAGGTACCCTCATAACCCCTAGTCAACAGTGAAACAAAACCCCAGAATGCAGGCCAGGCCCTCTGAGGGAACCTTCAGAGATCCTACCTACCTGGTTCTTTGAGGAAGAAATGCCCTCAGAATCCAAAAGAGAGGCTTCAAAGAGCTGATAAGGCACCCTCTCTTTTCCTTCATCTCAAGAAGGAACCAAGACACAGAAGCAGCCGCCTTATGAAACTTAAGGCACTGCATTCTCTTCACATTTTCCAAACTGAAATAATGAAGCTCTCTCACATTAGGACCAATTCCCTTATTTACCGTAACTCCCTGATGTTCCCAAGGAAAGATATATCAGGAGAAGGAAAGTGACACTCAAAAGAGAAACACGGCCGACTGGCTTACATCCTCTCTGGATCTTAAAGAGTTAAAGCCTAGCTATGTTTCCTACCAGGGCTGAAGCTAATGTAAACCACCTGCTCAGACACAAGGACCAGGACCAGAGGGTCAGGTTGCTCAGCTCTGGGATCTGTTCTGAAAAAGCTTCAGTTTTAGGAGTAGACCAAGTGATGACCCAAAGGCCAGAGGGTCTGAATTGCAGCAGCACTGCTCTCCTTACCCTGCCCCCGGCTTGAGTGCCAGCTCCTTTGAGACTGCCTCTTAGCCAGCTATTGCCTGCATGAATACCAGCCCTATCTCAAGACAACACCAAAGTGACCTTTCGTCCCAGAGAACTACTAAACTGTACCGATCTCTTAGCTCATGGCCCTTGCCTCCACTGAACCCTCATTCTCTTAGTGCTAACTGCCAACCCAGAATTTCAGAGTCCAAAGCTCCCACCTCAAAGAGTCCTTTCCCATACCCCACTACCCCACCTGATAGTTTCAAAGGCCCACAGACTCACAGCTCACAAAGGAAATGGCTGCCCATCGTATACCCATGCCCACCACCACCTGCCTTAAGACCTTGCCTGCTGATAGCCATAAGAATTTTAGTGCTCCTTTCTAAAAGAGATACTCCCCCCCTCCCATTTGAGAGACATCCACATTGAGAGAATGAAAACCCTGACTACAGAGCTCCTCCTCTACCTGGGGAGGGAGAATGTTAGGGCCATAGGTAAGCAAGCAGATCTCACCTGGCAGGTTACCCCAGGGACCCAAATTTGCTATAAAAACAGAATGAGAAATAATTTTGCTGGTGCATCCCCTGACTCAGAGAAGGCTAAAGGACCTACAGCTCCAAGAGAAGGCATGGAGGGAAAAATACAATCTTTTCAACTTCTGGGGAGATCTGAGTAGACTGGTCTAAGTACAAAGAGTTTCTCTGCACTCCCAAGGAGGTCAGAGGCAAACCAGCTAGTGGGATGTATTCTAGGAATAGCTTTGGATGCAGGCCCCCATTCTTTACACAGACTATCCCCTCTTTGTAGTGCAGAACACCAAGGCTCTGGAGAGGAACAAGGGAAGGACTGCAGAGGGAACCAAGATTCCCTGATTTCTGGCCCTTCCCTGCCTGCTCTGGAGGCTCTGTATCAGGGTCTCCATCAGTAACCCGACCTGGGGCCTGCAGCCACATAGTGCACTCGCACATTCTCTCTCTCTCTCTCTCTCTCTCTGTCTCACACACACACACACCCCCTGGTCCCTCCAGCAGACAAATAAACTAGTTTTCACTGCCCATCACCGAATACACACTCAGGGCCTCAGGCAGGAATGGAGATTCCCTCCCCTAAGCTGTCTCTACAGCTCAACGTGCAAGCTCATGCACTTTCCCCCTGAACAAAAACACGCTGACATCTACGCAAGAAGGAAAGAAAGCAACCCTTTGCTCTGGAAGGCGCCAACTCCCGGATGTTGGCAAGCTCTGCCCCCAGCGCTCGCTTCTGAGTATGTTTACTTGCTCTCCCTCTCCTCTCCCTCCCCTTTAAGGATGGCGCAGGAAAGGGAGGTGAGGGGGGAGAATCCACCCCACCCTCTCGTCCATGTTTGAACAAAAACCCAGAGAAAGAGTGAGGGGCAAAAAGTCCCAGCGCAGGAGGGGCTTACCAGACTCCCAAAGCCAAACGTATCTACAGGTTTTAATCCGCCATTAGCATTTAAATCTTGAAAGGAGAGGAGGAAGGGGGGGCCAGTGGAAAGTAACCCCACACACAAAAGAAAAGTTGTTGGTTTTCTTCTCAGTCAGCCTGGCAGGAGCGATCTTCCTGGCTGACAGCCAGAAGTGCGTCACAGCCAGGAGTCTGCTTTCTTTAAAGGCACAGTAAGCAAGCTTCCTTGAACTGGGACTGCAGCAAAGCAGGGAACTCTCAGCGGGGGTGGGGCCAGGGGAGAGGGTGCGCTGGAGGAGGGGTAAACTGGAGGCTTGGTCCACAAACAAGAGAACAGGATGGCGTGGGGTGGGCGGGGAGGGGGGAAACGAGCAGGCAAGCAAAATTACTAAACTGCAACAGCAGCAAGAGCCAAGCCAAACTGTGCCATAAATACACAAAAAACACATCTCACAGTGGCCAGCCTGATAAACCTGAGATCACCCAGATATTCCCCCTTCACTCTGCTTTCCACCCAGGGCTTAAGGCTGCAGTGACAGCCTGTCCATCTCTCTGGCCAGCAACAGAAGGGTAGGCCAAGGGTTGCCCCGATGATTAGATCAGCTCCTGCCTGCAGTGGAGCAGGGCAAGGAGGAAGACCCGAGAACAGAGGCTTTGAAGAGCAAGCAAAAAACACAGGCCCTTTTAACCAGGGCAGCTTCCTGCCGGCTCCAGGGCAGCCTTGTCTTTAAGTACACGCATGCCGCTCTTGCACACAAAGCGCCTGCCTCCTTCCATGGGCGCGCTGCCTGCCCTGGGACACGGCCACCCCCCAAGCCCGTTCCCGAGGGAATCTCTCCAGCCCGTACCTTCTGCGTGGCAAGGCCAGGATGCCGAGCTGTGCCCGCTCCTCCCCCTCGGCCACCCAAACAAGAAACCCAGGCAGATTCTGGCCCTGGAGTGCAGGCCTGCGCTGTCCTGTCCTGTCCGGGTGCTGCGAGCTATTGTTGACTGTGGAATGGCCGCCAAAATCCCAGCTGTGCTGCCAGAACCTAATCCCCTGTTCCGCCGAGCATTTGTGGGGAGGGGCCGAGGGGCCAAGGCATGGACCGAATATAGCAGGCTGGAGCCCTCAACAGACTAGATGCAGGCACTGGGACCTGTGGGCGCTGCCTCCCCTACATGGCAGAAAGGAAAAGATGTCTGACTCTCAAACACAAAACCACAGCGTTTCCACCCACTGAACAGTGACCCTCACCAAGGCTGTTAAGGGAAACCCACCAGATAGCTAACAGGAACTCCCTTATCTTACACCACACTTATTGAGCACCTACTATGTGCAAGACAATGCTATAGGGCACTGTAGGGAGTATATAAAGATGAATTAAATCCAGCATCTGCAAAAGAGATGAGAAATATGACCCAAAAATTATGTTTCAAGATGGCATATGCTAACTTCCACAAAAGATGTAAAGAAAAATTCTAAACAGTTGAAAGTAAGAAAGGATTAAGAAAATGAAGTATCATTTTAATTTATATCTTGAAACAGGTACAACCCTGATGGAAATGGACAGAGGAGTAGGGAGGAAGGTGAAGCAGAGAGGAGGTATAGAAACAGTGGGAGAAAAGGCTTGAAGGGTGAAGTGGGGTCAGAGAACTGGAGAATCTTGAACTTCAAATAATCTAGTTTGAAAGTTTACTTATTTGTTTGTTTTTAATGCAGAGCCTATAGTATGATGAGAACTGTGCTCCAAGTTTATTTTGACATATAAATGAATGAGACTTATAGCAGGGAGGTGAGTCAGGAGGCTGCCATAGCAGATAAGAGATGCAATGAGGTCACAAAAGAGGGTAAGATAGGAGAATGGAAAGAAGGGAACTGACAGACACTGTGGAGATAGGATAAAGGACAGAAAAGAAGCCAGACAAGGTGGCTCAGACCTAAAATCCTAGCATTCTGGGAGGCTGAGGTGGGAGGATCCCTTGTGCTCAAGAGTTTGAGACCAGCCTGAACAGAGCAAGACCTTGTCTTTACTAAAAATAGAAAAATTAGCCAGGCATCCTGGCGCAGGCCTGTAGTTCCAACAACTCAGGAGGCTGAGGCAGGAGGATCATTTGAGCTCAGGAGTTGGAGGGTGATGTGAGCAGGCTCATGCCATGGCACTCTGGCCTAGGCAGCAGAGTGAGACCTGTCCCAAAAGAAAAAAAAAAAAAAACTGAAAGGAAGCAACAGAGAGAGGAACTGTAGAGAGGAGGAAAGTGTGAAGGATAATACACAAAACTACACTGACAAGATGAAGAGGCTATAAGAGCAAGAGAGAAAGCAGAATATGTATAGTACCTGATGCTTACTAAGTGCACACTATGTAACAGACACCATTCTATGGACCTAATGTGTACTAACGTGTAATCTTAAAAATCCCCATTATGAAGTAGGTACTATTATCAACTCAACTTTAGGAATAAGAAAATTGAACCTCAGAGATTAAATAATTTGCCCAAGATCACACAGCCAGTAAATGGCAGAACTGAACTCTGAGCCTTGGTATCTCTATTGTAAAATAAGGATAAAAATACCTCCATTATAAGGTGATGAGGACTTTTTTGGGTGGGGGGGCAGGGAGACAGAGTTTCACTCTCTCACCCAGGCTAGAGTGCTGTCGCATTATCAGCCTAGCTCACAACAACCTCAAACTCCTAGGCTCAAGTGATTCTCCTGCCTCAGCCTCCTGAGTACTTGGGACTATAGGCACCTGCCACAATGCCCAGCTAGTTTTTCTATTTTTAGTAGACATGTGGTCTCACTCTTGTTGAGGCTGGTCTTGAACTCCTGAGCTCAAGCCATCCTCCCACCTCAGCCTCCTACGTGCTAGAATTACAGGTATGAGCCACTTCTCCTGGCCAAGGTGATGGAGGATTAATTCAATAATATCTATAAGGTCCCCAACACACTGGCTAGCAGATAATGCACAGGTGGGTGCTTCACAAGGGTTAATTACTATTTGGCAGTTTGGTCGCTTATCACCAAGGCATCTAGGCAAAAGTTGGCTCACCATTCATTGGGGAAGCTAGAGAGGGTACTCCTCTTGGAGCAGGAGACTGTCCTCAGTGAGCCTGCTTTCTTCCCATCAGTCAGTCTGTTTGGATTTTACTTTAGGGTCCAGCTCAAATCCAAACTCCTCAAATATTTAACAGGTAATCACAGTTATGTTGGCAAAAGAGTTAGATTGTGGCTCGGCGCCTATAGCTCAACTGGC
>NW_003852396.1:30224379-30235387 GCF_000181295.1 Otolemur garnettii | reverse complement strand
TGTTGTTTGGCGGGTCGGGCTGGGGATTCGAACCCGCCACCTTAGGTGTACATGGCTGGCGCCTTAGCCGGTTGAGCTATAGGCGCCGAGCCACATATCATATTCTTAATAACCCATATATTACATTGGTGATCAGAAAAATGAGTCTACACCCTGCATTTGGCATTGGTACTGCCTTAGGTGTATATGCATGAAAGTCTTGTCCACACATGTAGAATATAAATTCCTCAAGTGCACATCAGTTTAATATCTCTCTCTCTCTCTCTGATCCCCAGAGCCTAGTATACTAGAGTTTCTTAAATCTGCCCCACTGAACTATACCTAGATGGTAGGTTTCCAAGTTCAACCTTCTGGCCAGACAATGACTGGTGTAAGTGGTAGGGAACAGGTGGGTGTGGGGGTGAGATCAAGTCCCATTGCTGCAGAAATTCCCTATCACCCCTCTGCTTCTCCCAGGCCCTGTAGCCTATTCCCACAGTATCATCTGAATTTGCTAAGCAGTTGCTATTAGTAGAAAGGGAAGTTATTATTCAAAGAAGTACCACAAAAGCAAAGGCAAAGCAATACCAAAACTTTCATAGAAAAGCAAAATAGCAAACATTAAAAATTTAAAGTCTGGTGCAATCAACACTCAGAAAATGTATGAGGTGAAAAATAGGAGGCAGGCCTGCTAAAATGGCCCTGGGCACATATGGCATGTGTCAGCCCTAAAGCTTCCTAGCCCTGACAGGAAGGGCTTGACAGAGATTGGGCAGAGAGTGACACTATATCTCAAAAGAGTAAGAGAGATCTCCTCAGACTTGCCCCTTGCTCTAAACTCAAGGCAACAGCTTCCAACTGTACAGCCTTTCAGGGGCTGAACTCTGCTTTGGAACCTCTCTGCAAAGTTGCCAAGTTTCTGGGCCAGCTCTTCATGACAGCCCAGGGAGCCTGGCCAGTTTCTCCAGCCTCTCCCTCTGCTTCCCCTCTCTGTGGCAACAGCAGAACTTCCCCAGCCCTTCTCGCATCCTAGACTGGCAGTAGGCAGCCCACATGGCTCCTGCCTTACTCTGCAAGCTTCTGCTCATTTTCCCTTAAAGACAGGAAAATGAGTGACAAATCTATTTTAGAAAAAGTAAGAAAAAAAGAAAAGTAAAGTAGCTGGGCATTGTAGCAGGTGCCTATAGTCCCAGCTACTTGGGAGGCTGAGGCAGAAGGATCACTTGAGCCCAAGAGTTTGAGATTGCTGTGAGCTATGACACCACAGCACTCTAGCCTGGGGAACGAGTGAAACTCTTGTCTCAAAAAAAAAAAAAAAAAAAAGTAAGAAATGACTAACAAAATAATTCAAGAAGAGATTTCAGGCTTGGCACCCGTAGCACAGTAGTTACGGAGCCAGCCACATACACGGAAGTTGGCAGGTTTGAACCCATCCCAGGCCAGCTAAAACAACAATGACAACTGCAACAAAAAACAGCTGGGCATTGTGGTGGGCGCCTATTGTCCCAGCTACTTGGGAGGTTGAGGCAAGAGAATTGCTTAAGCCCAAGAGTTAGAGGTTGTTGTGAGCTGTGAGGCCATGGCACTCTACCAAGGGCGACATAGTGAGACTCCTTCAAAAAAAGAAAAAGAAAAAAGAAGAGAGTCAGATAGAGGTTGGAGGTAGGTAGTGACTGGTTAGGAGCTCAGAGGGAATTTTCAAAGGGTCTCGTAATGTTCTCTCTCCTGAGCTAGGTGGTAGATATATGGGTATTCATTTATTATTCTTGTTTAAAAACAATATACTATATATTTTTTAAATGTATGCTACTTTTTTTTTCTTGAGACAGAGTTTCACTATGTCGCCCTCAGTTGAGTGCCGTAGCATCACTGCTCACAGCAACCTCCAACTCTTGGGCTTAAGTGAGTCTCTTGCCTCAGACTCCCAAGTAGCTGGGACTACAGGCACCTGACACAATGCCTGGCTATATTTTTCTTGTTGTTGTTGTTTAGCAGGCCCGGGCTAGGTTTGAACCTGCCAGCTCCAGTGCCTGTGGAAGGCACCGTAACCACTGAGTTATGGGCACTGAGTCTATGTTACAGTTTTTTAAAGTTTAAACAAAAAAAATTGGGAAAGAGCAAGTCCTCTAGGACTACCAAGAAATGGGATGATTCTAATATAATTAGCTTGGCATTCAAAGCCTTCTATGACCTGGCCTGGCTTTATGTCTAGAGTCATATTTGCCTTTACCCAAACCCTCCACCCTGCCAGGCAGGTCTATAAAATTATAGACTGTCCTGAGGATTAGATAAGAAGACTGCAGAAGATAGCTCTGGGGATAATACCCAACTCGGCTGAAATTTTAGCTCTAACATTTACATCTCTATGTGACCTCAGGCAAGGTCACATTTTCAAATTACATTTATATTTTTCTAATTCTCAGTTTCCTTTTCTGTAAAATAGGGATATTTACCTCATTGGGTTAGTATGAAGATTAAACAAAACAAAGCATGGGATGTGTTTAGGATAGTGCCTGGTACACAGTAAATGCTCATTAAATGTTAGCTACTAATTACAATAGTGACAGCAACAACAATAATGATAGCATTTAAACATTTATTATGCCAGGACATAACGTAGCAGAGAAAAGACTCAAAGGCATCGCACTGGGCACTTCTAAAGATAAGGAAATCTGAGGCTCAAGAATTAACAGACCGAATTAAATGACTTAGTCATACAAGTAGTGAGTTGTCATCTACCTTGGCACTACCTTGGCACATTATTCTTTATGGCTCTTAAATAGATGATCATTGAATAAATGAATAAAAGCTGGCACATTCTCAGTGTCTCAAAGAAGTCTTGTACTTCTACCTCCTCATAAAAATCAGCTTTTTAATCATAACAATCTAACAGCTGACCAGGCTTGGTGGCTTACGCCTGTAATCCTAACACTCTGGGAGGCTGAGGTGGGTGGATAGCCTGAGCTCACAAGTTTGAGACCAGCATCTAGGCATCCTCAAACTGCAGCCCACCTAAGACATTTATCCGGTCCGCTGGGTGTTTTTGCCCGGGGCCTGCAGTCTGGGGCCCACAGTCTGGCCCTCCAATGGTCTGAGGGACAGTGAACTGGACCCCTGTTTAAAAAGTCTGAGGACCCCTGAGCCAGACAGTCTGAGGACCCCTGAGCCAGACCAAAACCTTGTCTCTAAAAATAGCCAGGCATTGTGGCGGGCACCTGTAGTCCCAGCTACTTGGGAGGCTGAGGCAAGAGAATCACTTAAGCCCAAGAGTTTGAGGTTGCTGTGAGCTATGACACCATGGCACTCTACTGAGGGCGACAACAGTGAGACTGTCTCACAACAACAACAAAAAGAAGTCTTCTCCTAAGAGGGATGTTGGAGATATTCAGGGGTGAGAAGGGGAGGCTGAAAGGAAAGGCCGGTGCTGGAGGGAAGGACTGTTTAGCACCATGGGCTCTTTCTTTCTCTCCTGAGGGTAAATGGCTGATTAATGAGGTAGTGTTAGTAAGCCTGAGGCTTCCAGAGGAGAAAAGCAGAGGACAAATCAAAACCCAGAGAGGATTCATTATAACATCCAAGAGGACCAATCAGTTTTCCCTCAAGAAGGCCTTTCTACAAAACACCTAAGAACCTCTTTATCCAGTTTCACCGTCACAGAGGAGAAAAATAAAATGTCCCTATAGGCAACATAGCTAGGACAATGTTTACTCACTAACACAGAACTGCAAGGCAAAAAAAACTGAAATGAAGGAGAACAGTTTTACTGTAAAAGACCAGAAACTCCTAGAGACAACTTCCATAGTGTTGAAAGCCCCTGGATATAAGTTCCAGATTGGTCAATTACTAGCTAGGTGGCTTAGGGAAGTGACAGAGAAAAGTTACTGAGACCCAAACTAGGGTCTCTATAAGAAGGGGATTGGGTTAAATCAGATCTAAATCTCCCAAAATTCCTATGAATATTTCTGCAGGATACCAACTGTTAACAATGACAACTAATCTTGCCATACAACTAGTCTCCTTAGAATCTGATCAAAACAAGGCCAGGAATGGCAACTTGGGCCTATAATCCCAGCACTTTGGGAGCCCAAGGTAGGAGGATCAGTTGAGGCCAGGAATTTGAGACCTGTCTGAGCAACAAAGTGAGATTCTGTCTCTACAAAAAAAAATTATTTATTTTTTACAAAAAATTTAAAAAATTAGCCATGCATATTAGTGCACTATAGTCCCAGATACGTAGGAAGGTGAGACAGGTGGATTGCTTGGAAGGATCTCTTGAGCCCAAGAATTTAAGGGTACAGGGAGCTCTGATCTTGCCACTGCATTCCAGCCTGGGTGACAGAGACACTATCTCTAAAAAAAATTTACAGGCAAGCATTCTTCCTTTCTTTCTTTTGGATGTTACGCCCTTCTCTTGCTCTTTTTTTTCTCCCCTGGCATCTTCCCTTTTCTCACTCCCTGCTCTCTTCTCTTTCTTCCTCATCTCTTCCCCCAACTCTCTTCCCCATCTCTAATATAAAATAAACGTATGGGCTGGGGAAAGCTGCTCACGCCTATAATCCTAACACTCTGGGAGATGGATTGCTTGAACTTAGGAGTTCAAGAACAGCCTGAGCAAGAGGGAGACCCTCTATTAAAAATAGAAAAACTATGGCTCGGCACCTGTGGCTCAAGCGGCTAAGGCGTCAGCCACATACACCTAAGGTGGCGGGTTCGAATCCCCAGCCCGGGTCCACCAAACAACAATGATGGCTGCAACCAAAAAATGGCCAGGCGTTGTAGCGGGCGCCTGTAGTCCCAGCTACTTGGGAGGCTGACGCAGGAGACTCGCTTGAGCCCAGGAGTTGGAGGTTGCTGCAAGCTGTGATGCCATGGCACTCTACCCAGGGGGGTAGCTTGAGGCTCTGTCTCAAAAAAAAAATAGAAAAACTAGCTGGGCAGGTGGCACACACCTATAGTCCCAGCTACTGGGGAGGCTAAGGAAAGAGGATTGCTTGAGCCCAAAGAGTTTGAGGTTGCTGTGAACAGAGTGAGACTGTGTCCAAAACAAATAATCAAACAAATAAAAACCACTTTTATATCCCCCAAAATAATTTTAAGAATAATTTTTTAAAAGAATCTGGTTAAAATATCACCAGTTAGGGTTTTGTTTCCAATAAAATAGCAAATTTCCTAGACACTGTTACTTTACTGGGTCCTGGTCCCAGTGAGGCACAGATGGATGCTTCATTAATCTTCTGATGAAAGGAGGAGGCCTTGGAAACTGGTAGTACCAATTTAACACAGCATATAATGAAAGGTGATTGGAACTATCCTTAAGGCATTACACGTAGCTTTTCACAAATAAAAGCCACACAGTGCAATTTATAACTACATCTACCTAAATAGCCTAAAGAAAAGTAGCTTTCTGTACCTGCCCCCACCCCAGCTTTATCTTCCCCCATCCTACACAGACAGCACTGAGACCCATGTCTTTCTGCTTCCAAGTCTATTTTTCTTTCTACCACACCAGAATGCCTTTAACCACTGATAAAAATGAACCAACACTAACATTAACACGGGTTGGGCCTCTCAATAGGAAGCTAGATTGATTCAAGAACCAAACTTGTTAACATGTTACTAGCAAGTGAAATAAGTGGGAATGGTGTCAGGCATGTACTTGATAAAACAAAATGCTAACATTTGGACAGACTTCAAGAACTGAAGGAAGGCTGTGTCTCGGATCTCAACCACACCTCCCTCCCAGAACCCTGATGGACAAGCATGTTTATTCCAGTTTTATAGATAAAGAACCTAAGATTCAGTAAGAAGAAAATATTGGCCTCCACGTCAACCACCATGGTGGCAGAGCAGAATTCAAAGTGAAGTCTTTGAAAGCTTGTGTTCCTTTCCAGCACACCTCAGCTATATCCTATATCTTTCTCGAACTCCTGACCTTAAAACATCCTCCCACCCCAGCCTCCCCAAGTGCTAGGAATGCATGGCCAACATCCCGTATCTTTCTAATCAGTATAGGCCTTTATGTACGCAAAGCAGTTCTGCATTGATTATTCATACCGTTTCTGCCACAGCTCGTGAAAAGGGTATCCCCATTTTTAAAGATGCTAAATAACTTGATAATTATCCTAAACAACTGAAATTTCCCTCTTTTTAGGGCCAAGCTCTTTTTTTATGATATGCAAATTCTCCAAAATACAGAAGATATTTTACTCTTTACTTAGAATTCATAAAATTTATCAGGGATATTCAACTATAAACATGAAATAAATATCTTCACCTAATATGCTGGGAATTCAAAGATGAATAATTCTTTATTTGTTTAAGAGACAAGGCTAGGCAAGAGAATAGCTTAAGCCCAAGACTTTGAGGTTGCTGTGACCTCACGGCATTCTACTGAGTGACAGCTTGAGACTCTGTCTCTCTCAAAAAAAAAAAAAAAAAAGGGCAGTGCCTGTGGTTCAGTGAGTAGGGCCCTGATCCCATATACCAAGGGTGGTGGGTTCAAACCCCGCCCTGGCCAAACTGCAACAAAAAAATAGCTGGGCATTGTGGCGGGTGCCTGTAGTCCCAGCTACTTGGGAAGCTGAGGCAAGAGAATCACCTAAGCCCCAGAGCTGGAGGTTGCTGTGAACTGTGACGCTACAGCATTCTACTGAGGGTGATAAAGTGAGACTCTGTCTTTAAAAAAAAAAAAAAAGACAAGGCCTCACTTTGTCACCTAGGGTGGAGTGCAGTGGCATAATCATAGCTCATTGTCATCTCAAACTCCTGGGCTCAAGTGATCTCTTAAGTGGCCAGGACTAAAGGTGTACACCACCATGCCCAACTAATTTTTCCATATTTTGCAGCAATAGAAATCTTGCTACGTTGCCTAGGCTGGTCCAATTACAGTCTTTAAACTTGAGTTTATAATCCTATGGAGAAAGAAACATATCTATAACCATAATAAAAGGCCAAGGAACGTGGGCTTGAGGCAGGCTGAACAGAAGGTGAAATAACACAGGCAAGGCTACTGGAGACCAACTGGGAGTGACTTTGTGAAGAGCAGTGAGGCAATGAAGTATCCTGGGCAGGAGAATAGTATGCTATGAGGGCTTGTGAAAAGATGATTCTGGCATAACAGTGTGGCCAGAGGCTAAGAATGGAGTTAGGTGGCAGTTGTAGAGGTAGAAAGAAAACTGCCCTGTAAAGCAGGGGCAGTAAGAACTAAAAAGAAAGGTAAATTTGAAAGGCACTACACA
Organism: Otolemur garnettii; assembly: GCF_000181295.1. NCBI lineage: Eukaryota > Metazoa > Chordata > Mammalia > Primates > Galagidae > Otolemur > Otolemur garnettii. Next base: position 30,228,170 of record NW_003852396.1, on the reverse strand, counting down.
GGTGAGGTCAATGCTCTTAGCATATAGGAATGTGGCAAAGGTGAGGAGCGAAAGAGACCACTAAAATTCTTGCTTTGGTAAAAAGACTTCACGATGGGAAAACAGCAGAAGGCACTAGTTTAGAGAGGAATTGTGAAGGACTGACTAAACTCCAGGGGCAATGATGGGCCAAATTTTACCAAGGAAGCATCATTTAAGCTGGATACTTAAAGTATGAGTAGGATGAGTAAGGTACCACCACAAGAGAAGTTTAAAAAAAAAACAAACTATACTAAGCAGACAAAATAGCATGGGTGAACCGACCCAGGTTGGAACCAGAGCAGTTCAAAATTCCCATGCTAATAAGTAGTGGGATCGCTCCTGTGAATGAATAGCCACTGCACTTCAGCCTAGGCAACAAAGCGAGACCCTGTCTCTTGAAAAAAAAAAAATTAAAAATTTAAAAAAACATACTAGGCAGAGAAAATAGCATGTCTCTACAGCATGTAATATGTCTTTACAGAGCATATTACAGTTGAACAATGGCATGCAGTTTCAGAAAGGTGCAGCAGATGATAGGAAGGATAAGTGGTACTAAATTATGAAGCACTCGCCTCATGCTAAGAAATTCAGATTTTATCCTGTAGGTGATGGGAAGATAATTAATGTTTCTAAAGGGAAAAGGCAAAGGGAAGGAACACGATCGGGGCTGTTTCAGAAAACTAACTGTATTGGGTGGTACCTGTGGCTCAAGGAGTAGGGCGCCGGCCCCATATACCAGAGGTTGCGGGTTCAAACCCAGCCCCAGCCAAAAACTGCAAAACAAACAAACAAACAAAAAAACCCCCAGAAAACTAGCTGTATGAAGAACAGACTGAAATGGAAGAAATAAGGGGAAGGTGGTAGAGCACAGTGGCTAAAAGCATGAGGCCTGGCTTGGTGTCCATAGAACAGTGGTTATGGCACCAGCCACATTCACCGAGGTTGGTGGGTTTGAACTCAGACTGGGCCAGCTAAACAATGACAACTGCAAAAAAAAAAATAGCCGGGCATTGTGCCAGGCACCTGGAGTCCCAGCTACCTGGGAGGCTGAGGCAAGAAAATTGCTTAAGTCCAAGAGTCTGAGGTTGCCGTGAGCTGTGATGTCACAGCACTCTACTGAGGTCGATAAAGTGAGACTCTGTCTCATAAAAATAAAAAATAAATAAATAAATAAAAGCATGAGGTCTGGAGTTAAGACTCCTCATTCAAATTAGGGTTCTAGAGCTCACTAGCTATGCAACCTTGGGCAAGTTATTTAACCTCTCTGTGCCTTCAGTCTTCCCATCTATGAAATGGGAATAATAACAGCACTTTCCTTATTTATGAGGAATTAAGTAGATAGTGTGCATAAAGTGTTTAACACAATATCTGCTACTATTACAGACTGAAAGTTCTATCTGCATATAGTCTAGCTTTAGACCATGCTCTTCCTTCTATATAAAACTTTCTTTTCCCACTTCCTCATTTAGTTAACTCCAACTTATCCTTCATATCTTGGGATATGATACTTTTCCATGTAAACCCTCTGATCTCCTAGATCAGGGCAATTTCCTACTATGCTTTCCCATAGCACCATACTGCTTTCCTTCTTAGTACTCACAGTTTCAAATTATACTTCTTTGTATTTGCTTAATTTACCTTCCTTCAATTACCATAAATTCCATGAAATCTCAGACTATGCTCACCACAGAATTCTTAGAATTCTGGATGATCCCTGGCATAGTATAGGTGCTTTGTATTTCCTTAATGAATGAAAGGTTTCAAACTATGTTTTTCTCTTTTTTTATTTTATTTTTATTTTTATTTTATTTATTTTTTTTGAGACAGAGCCTCGAGCTGTCACCCTGGGTAGAGTGCCATGGCATCACAGCTCACGGCAACCTCCAACTCCTGGGCTTAAGTGATTCTCTTGCCTCAGTCTCCCAAGTAGCTGGGACCACAGGTGCCCGCCACAATGCCTGGCTATTTTTTGGTTGCAGCCATCATTGTTGTTTGGCAGGCCTGGGCTGGATTCGAACCCACCACCTTAGGTGTATGTGGCTGGCGCCTTAGCCACTTGAGCCACAGGCACCGAGCCTCTTATTTTATTTTATTTTATTTTTTTAGAGACAGAGTCTCAAGCTGTCACCCTGGGTAGAGTACCATGGCATCATAGCTCACAGAAACCTCCAACTCTTGTGCTCAAGCAATCCCCCTGCCTCAGTTTTTCTATTTTTAGTAGAGACAGGGGTCTCGCTTTTGCTCAGGCTGGTCTCAAACTCCTGACCTCAAGCAATCCACCCACCTCAGCCTCCCAGAGTGCTCCCAGGATAACAGGCATGAGCCACACTTGGACTCTTTTTTAAATGCTTTCTTCTACATTTTTTTTTGTTTTGTTTTGAGATAGACTCTCACTCTGTCACCTAGGTTAAAGTGCAGTGGCATCATCATAGTTCACAGCAACCTTAAACTCCTAGACTCAAGCGATCCTCCTGTCTCAAAAACAAACAGAAAGAAAGAGAGACTGTATGGATGGCTAAGAGAATAGACTGGGGGATTGTTCTTCAAGACCTGTCCTTACCTCAGGTTCACATCATCTCCTATTTGAGATTCTACATCCCTTACCAGAAATGACTAGCATTTGTATATGGCTCTTTTGAGAGAGTCTCACTTTGTCACCCTTGGTAGAGTGCCATGGTGTCATAGCTCACAGCAACCTCAAACTCTTGGTCTCAATCTTGAACCAGGCGTGGTGGCTCACATCTGTAATCCCAGCACTCTGGAAGGTCAAGGTGGGTGGATTGCCTGAGCTCAGGAGTTTGAGACCAGCCTGAGAAAGAATAAGACCCCATCTCTAAAAACTAGCTGAGTGTTGTGGCAGATGCCTGTAATTTCAGCTACTTGGGAGGCTGAGGCAAGAGAATTGCTTGAGCCCAAGAGTCTGAGGTTGCTGTGAGCTATGATGCCATAGTACTCTTACCCAGGGTCACAGAGTAAGACTGTATTAAAATAATAATAAATGGCCGGCACCTGTAGTCCCAGCTACTCAGAAGGCTGAGGCAACAGAATTGCTTAAGCACAAGTGTTTGAGGTTGCTGTAAGCTGTGATGCCACAGCGCTCTACCAAGGACAATATAGTGAGACTCTGTCTCAAAAAATAAAACAACAAAAAACAAAAATCAAACAAACAACAACAAAAAACCCCCAAGAGATCCTCTTGCCTCTCAGCCTCTGGGACTACAGGCACTTGTCACAACACCCAGCTAGTTTTTCTCTTTTTTGCAGAGAGAGTCTTACTCTTGCTCAGGCTGGTCTCAGACTCCTGAGCTCAAGCAATCCACCACCTTGGCCTCCCAGAGTGCTAAGATTACAGATGTGAGCCACTGCACTCAGCCTTGTATGACTCCTTACCACTGACCAGATGTTTCCCATTCACGAAGTACTCCATATGACTTTCACAGTCATTCTGTGACGTGAGCATTATTATTTTCACTTTACTATAGAGCAGTGGTTCTCAACCTTCCTAATGTAGGAATGTAGGTTCCTATGTAATGTAATGTAGGTTCTCAACCTTCCTAAATTCCTGCAATGTATTTTCATTGTTACAAAGGGGTTGAGACTGACAAGTTGAGAACCACTGCTATAGAGGAATGAAGTTCAGAAAAGTTAAGTTTACCTTGCCTAAAGTCACACAGCTAGGCTCGGCGCCTATAGCTCAACCGGCTAAGGCGCCAGCCACGTACACCTAAGGTGGCGGGTTCAAATCCCCAGCCCGGACCCGCCAAACAACA
>NW_003852396.1:30222550-30224140 GCF_000181295.1 Otolemur garnettii | reverse complement strand
TGAACAGGGCTACAATGCAACTCTGGTCTTCTGGTTCATAGTCTGGAGCTCTTTCAAACAGACTCACCCAAGACAACCAGGAGCCACCTAATGATCGACCAACAGAGCCACCATCCCTATGTACACTTTCACTGCATTGAAAACAAAAGGCAGTGGGGCAGTGACTGGGAAGAGGCTAATGGTACACTGGTGATGTTCTGTTTCTTGATGTAGATGCTATTAACACAAGTGTATTCACTTTGTGAGAAGTCATCAAGCTGTACTTTGTGTACTTTTCTGGGTGTATGTTATATTCTAATTAAAAATAAAAACAACCCACAGTGGCACTTGTGGCTCAAAATAGTAGGGCGCCAGCCCCATATACGGGAGGTGGTGGGTTCAAACCCAGCCCCAGCCAAAAACTGCAAAAAAACCCCCATCTGGCAAAGTTAACACAGTGCCCTTGAATTCTGATTTGTCTCTAAGTTGGATGCCTCAGGGCTACAAATGTATTTATCCAATTTCTCAAACAGCAATTACATAGAGGACATCTTCTAGATAAGTAAGGGCACAAAATCCTGCACACTCAAATAATATATCCATCCCTTCTCCCCATATAGAACACCCTGGTAATGTCAGTAAATCTAGTAGGACTGGAAGAAAAGGAAGCCTGGGAAAGAGCCAAGGTTTTACTTAATAAAAAGAAATTGGCTTGGCGCCTGTGGCTCAAGTGGCTAAGGTGCCAGCCATGTACACCCAAGGTGGCGAGTTCGAATCCAGCCTGGGCCCGCCAAACAACAATGACGGCTGCAACAACAACAAAAAAAACAGCCAGGCGTTGTGGCGGGCGCCTGTGGTCCCAGCTACTTGGGAGGCTGAGGCAAGAGACTCGCTTGAGCCCAGGAGTTGGAGGTTGCCGTGAGCTGTGATGCTATGGCACTCTACCCAGGGAGACAGCTTGAGGCTCTGTCTCAAAAAAAAAAAAAAAAAGAAAAAAGAAAAAAGAAAAAGAAATTGGCAATGAGAAGTAGAACTATCCTACATCATTGATGACAAGCTATCTCAATTTCAGAGATAATACAAATTTGGGAAAAATAGCCAATGACAATTGAAAAACATCATCAATTATAAAATACATCCCATTTCAGTGTTAAAGTGTAAAACAAAAATCACCTTTAAAACAAATAAAATATAATATTCTTTTTTTTTTTTTTTGGAGGCAGTCTCACCTTGTCGTGAATAGAGTGCCATGGCGTGACAGCTCACAGCAACCTCAAACTCTTGGGCTCAAATGATCTTCTTGCCTCACCCTCCCAAGCAGCTGTGACTACAGGCACCTGCCATAATGCCCCGCTATTTTTAGAGATGGGTCTTGCTCTTGCTTAGGCTGGTCTCAAACTCATGAGCTCAGGCAATCTACCTGCCTCAGGCTCCCAGAGTGCTAGGATTACAGGAGTGAGCCACTGTGTGAAATACAATATTCTAATTTCAAGAGATAGTTCAATTCTAGGATCACAGATTTGTAGAGTATCTCCTTGTACAAACTGTTCATTTTAGAAATGAGGAGACCAAGGCCTTCATTTAACAATTTTTTTTTTTTTTTTTTTTTTT
>NW_003852396.1:30221022-30222364 GCF_000181295.1 Otolemur garnettii | reverse complement strand
CATTGTTGTTTGGCGGGTCCGGGCTGGGGATTCGAACCCGCCACCTTAGGTGTACGTGGCTGGCGCCTTAGCCGGTTGAGCTATAGGCGTCGAGCCCATTTAACAATTATTAAATGGCCTTATTAAATTAAAGTGCATAAACCAGAAAGCTGAGAACTATAAAACTGGTTCCTTGGAGCTGGACATGGTGGCTCATGCCTGGAATCCCAGCACTCTGGGAAGCCAGGGTGGGAGGATTGCTTGAGCTCAGGAGTTTGAGATCAGTCTGAGCAAGCGCGAGAGCCCCATCTCTAAAAAAAAAAAAACAGCTGGGGCTCAGCGCCTGTAGCACAGTGGTTACAGTGCCAACCACATACACCAAGGGTGGCGGGTTCAAACCTGGTCCAGGCCAGCTAAACAACAATGACAACTGCAACAAAAAATAGCTGAACCTTGTGGCGGGTGCCTGTAGTCCCAGCTACTTGGGAGGCTGAGGTAAGAGAATCGCATAAGCCCAAGAGTTTGAGGTTGCTATGAGATGTGACACCACAGGACTCTACCAGCCTAAGCAAAAGCAAGACCCCCCGTCTCTACTAAAAATATTGAAAAACTAAAGCAAGAGGATCACTTTAGCCCAAGTTGGAGGTTGCTGTGAGCTATGAAACCATGGTGCTCTACCCAGGGCCACAGCTTCAAAAACTGCAAAAAAAAAAAAAAAAAAAAAAAAAATTTGTTCCTTAACTTCTGATTCTCTTTCCATACCCAGATACCTCCCTTAAATCCAAGACAAGATTTACATATTAACTCTACTCTTTTTGCTTTCATAATTCTTTACTTCATTAACTTCCTAAAAAATAAAAGTTACCTACTAAAAATCAATTAAGATGAAAAGATATTTAAGAAACCTCCTTTCTTACTTTTACAAGTTTCTTTGTTGTCCAAAACCAATGAAGCAGATGGTGCCTATGGCTCAGTGAGTAGAGTTAGCAGCATATACCTAGGGTGGTGGGTTTGAACCTGGCCCCAGCCAAACTGCAACAAAAAAAAATTGTTGGGCGTTGTGGCGGGTGCCTATAGTCCCAGCTGCTCAGGAGGCTAAGGCAGGAGAAACACCTAAGCCCAAGAGCTGGAGGTTGCTGTGAGCTGTGATGCCACAGCACGTTACTGAGGGCGACAAAGTAAGGCTCTGTCTCTAAAAAAAAAAAAAAAAGCAATGAAGCAATACAAAGTTAGATAAAAGACAAAATTAGTGCCTGTACCTCCAGCGGTGTACCTCCAGCGGATAAGGTGCCAGCCACATACACCAGAGCCGGCGGGTTTGAATCCAGCCCAGGCCTGCCAAACAACGATGACAACTACAACC
>NW_003852396.1:30218680-30221002 GCF_000181295.1 Otolemur garnettii | reverse complement strand
TAAGGCTCTGTCTCTAAAAAAAAAAAAAAAAGCAATGAAGCAATACAAAGTTAGATAAAAGACAAAATTAGTAATCTAGGCTCGATGCCTGTACCTCCAGCGGATAAGGTGCCAGCCACATACACCAGAGCCGGCGGGTTTGAATCCAGCCCAGGCCTGCCAAACAACGATGACAACTACAACCAAAAAATAGCTGGGCATTGTGGTAGGCACCTGTAGTCCCAGCTACTTGGGAGGATGAGGCAAGAGAATGGCTTAAGCCCAGGAGTTGGAGGTTGCTGTGAACTATAATGCCCTCTACCGAGGGTGACAACTTGAGGCTCTGTCTCAAAACAAAACAAAACAAAATTTAGTAATCTAAGAAACCCTTCCCATTCCTCTTCAAATCCTCCCAGAAGAATAGTAACTTATAATTTTCTGTGCTACTCTAAAAACATAAATATAACTATAATAAGAGGATTTTTTTGGTTTCTACTTTTATTTTTATTTATTTATTTATTTGCAGTTTTTGGCCGGGGCTGGGTTTGAACCCACTACCTCTGGTATATGGGGCCAGCGCCCTACTCCGTTGAGCCAGAGGCACCACTCTCTACTTTTATTTTTTATTTATTTTTTGAGACATAGTCTCACTTTGTCACCCTCTGTAGAGTACTATGTCACAGCTCACAGCAACCTCAGACTCCTGGGCTCAAGCAATTCTCTAGCCTCAGCCTCCTGAGTAGCTGGGACTATAGGTGCCTGCCACAAGTCCAGCTATTTTCTTTTCTTTTCTTTCTTTTTTTTTTTTTTAGAGACAGGGTCTCACTGTAGCTCAGGCTGGTCTATACTCATGAGCTCAGATAATCCACCTGCCTTGACCTCCCAAAGTGCTGGGAGTACAAGCATGAGCCACTGAGCCCCGTCCTTGTTTAGAAAACTAAACTTTACACATTGCTTTGGAACTATTGTATCTCAATAATTTATCAACATTTCTCCAAGCGATAATAAAATTCTTTTTCAGTCCTACTGTGTTGCTCAGGTGAGACTGCTAAGGCATCAGAATTTCTGGGTTCAAGTGATCCTTCTGCCTTAGCCTCCACCAAGTAGCTGGAACTACAGGCACCCACCACAACCTACCCAGTTAATTTTTTCATTTTTGGAAGAGATGGAGTCTCGATTTTGCTCAGGCTCTTACTCAGGCTGGTCTCAACTCTTGAACTTAAACAATCCATCTGCCTCAGCCTCGCAATGTGCTAGGATCATAGGCATGAGCCACTGGGCCAGGCCAATATGTAAAATTCTAACTAAAAGATGCATAATATTAATCCATATAAAAGATATACCATAATTTTTGTACTTATACACATAGCTATTTTCTTTTCTTTCTTTCTTTTTTTTTTTTTTGCAGTTTTTGGCCAGGGCTGAGTTTTGAACCCGCCACCTCCAGTAAGTGGGGCCAGCGCCCTACTCCTTGAGCCATAGGCGTTGCCCCACATAGCTATTTTCAATCTGCAACTATTTCAAACAATGTTGCAATGAATATCCTTGTACATATATTTTTTAAAACGAAAGAAAAGAACCTGTTTCTATATACAAAATTTCCTTTTTGTCCCGTGTTTTAATTGTTCCCTTTCTCATCATCATCCCTGGCTCCGTTCTCACAGAATTATCCACAGGGTCCAGTATGATAACAGAGGGCAGCGTAATTTGGAGAATGCCAAGCAATGACATGTGACAGTTACTATTGGTAAACTGGAATTAGCTTGTTTTGGCTGCCTCTTCCAGCCACTTGCACGTGCTACTCCCACTTTCTCTCATACATGTGCTCCCTATTCTGGTCTTAGAAGCTGCTTCCAACTTAACTGATGTGGGAAGAACTGCCCTCTGGGAATTAGTCCTACTTTGTCACACTCTGAAGCCTGGCAAGTGCAGACAGGCCCATCAGCTACCCAAACAATTGAGTAGGAGAAAGAATACATTATCTATGAAATAATATAAAATAGAAGTATCAGACTAAAATTTAAAACTCTCCAATCACCAAGCCACAACTCACATTTGCTAGTGGCACTCCCCTCTTCAGAGGTAACCTCTGTTACAAGTTGCATAAATTTTTAGACTTTTACTAAAACACACAGACACACATGTATATGTTTCATGTATATACCTGTAATTGTACTCAACAATTTGTTCTGCAACTTGCCCTTTCCTACTTAAAGATTTCTTTGATGGCTCGGCGCCTGTAGCTCAACCGGCTAAGGCGCCAGCCACGTACACCTAAGGTGGTGGGTTCAAATCCAGCCCGGACCCGCCAAACAACAATGATGGCTGCAACCAAAAAATAGC
>NW_003852396.1:30211378-30218533 GCF_000181295.1 Otolemur garnettii | reverse complement strand
AAAAAAAAAAAAAAGCTTGAGTAGAATCCCACAGTAAAGATGTACCAAGATTTTAATTTCCCATTTTGCTATTTTGGACATTTAGGTTGTTCACAGTGTTTTGTCATGACAAAGAATGCTTCACTGATAACACTGGTACATACCTCTTTTTAACAAATAAGCTAACATGTCTCTAGAATATATATCAATAATTAAAATGGATGGATCACAAAATTTGTGCATTTTCAATGTTGGTAGATTTTCCCAAATTACCATCCATAAAGGTGTAGCAGTTTATAGTCCCACCAACAGAAGATAAAAATTCTTATTTCTATACCCTTCTACCAAGAAGTTTTTTATTTTACCAATATATAAGATAGAAAACAGTAAATTATTATTTTAATTTGTAATTTCATTATCAAATTAAAGATTTAGTTAAACATCTCATATATGTAATTGTCATATGTGTTTCTTATGGATGGTTTTCATTTTGATTTTATTTATTTATTTATTTATTTAGAGACAGAATCTTATCTTGTTGCCCTCGGTAGAGTGCTGTCGCATCACAGCTCACAGCAACCTCCAGCTCTTGGGCTTAGGTGATTCTCTTGCCTCAGCCTCCTGAGTAGGTGGGACTACAGGCGCCTACCAGAGTGCCTGGCTATTTTTTTGTTGCAATTTGGTCAGGGCCAGGTTCCAACCTGCCACCCTCAGTATATGGGGCCGGTGTCCTACTCACTGGGCCACAGGCACCACCCCCATTTTGATTTTAAAGAGGAGGGCTCAGAGAGGCTATGGTGACACAGCAATAAGAGACTTCAAAGGTAAATTTTTGAACACCTGCCCTCCAGGCCTGTGGGCTCAGTGGCTCAGGCCTATAATCCTAGCACTCTGGAAGGCCAAGGTGGGAGGATCCCTTGAGCTCAGGAGTTCCAAACAGCCTGAGCAAAAGCAAGACCCTGTCTCTACCAAAAATAGAAAAACTAGCAGACATTGTGCTGGGCGCCTGTGGTCTCAGCTACTCAGGAGGCTGAGGTAGAAGGATCCCTTGAACCCAGGAATTGAGGTTACTGTGAGCTAGGCTGATACCTTGGCACTCTTACCTGGATAATAGAGTGAGTCTCTGTCTCAAAAACAATTAAAAAAAAAAAAAAAAAAAAAACTAGGCCTGTCTGTCAAGCATAGTTTCCACTACCCAGTGGTCAGCAAACTATGGCTTGCAGGCCAGCTTCCCCCCATATTTTGTAAATCAAGTTTTGCCAGAGCACAGCCACACCCGTTCGTTTAAGTACTGTCTATGGTTGCTTCTGTTCTCCAATGGCAGGGGTAAGTAGTTGCAACTGTATGGTCTGCAAAACCTAAAATATTTACTACCCGGGTCTAAATAAAAACAATAATCATAGTTCAGCTCAGCGACTGTAGCTCAGCAGCTAGGGCGCCAGCCATATACACCTGGGCTGGCAAGTTTGAACCCAGCTGGGGCCTGCCAAAACAACAATGTGACAACAACAAAATAATAGCCAGGCGTTGTGCCGGGCATTTGTAGTCACAGCTATTTGGGAGGCTGAGGCAAGAGAATCACTTAAGCCCAAGAGTTTGAGGTTGCTATGAGCTGTGGCTTAGCTTCTTAACCAGGTGTGGTGGCTCATGCCTTTCATCCTGCCACATTGGGAGGTCAAGAGTTTGTGATTAGCCTGGGGAAAAAAATGAGATTACATCTCTACAAAAAAATTTTAAAAATTAGCTGGGTATGGTGGCACGTCTATTGTTCCAGCTACTTGGCAGGCTGAGATAGGGGGATCTCTTGAACCCAGGAGTTTGATCAGGCCACTGTACTCCAGCCTAGGCAACAGAGTGAAACCATCTTCCAAAGAAAAAAAAAAAAAAAAGGAAATGTTTCTTAATGGGGATTAGTTGTAGTCCAATTAACTAGAGTGTGGGTCTAAGTATAGGAAAAGAGCCAAAACATTAAATGTAGTCAAAAGACATATCTCTATTTTGGGATTGCAACATGAACGCATTTCCTACGTGATATTGTTCATCTTCCTTGTTCTTTTATTTCAATGAATGGGAAACAAATAGGTCTGGTTCCCAGGGTCCCTCAGTACATTTACAAGCAATGTAGCTCCTGCCCATATACTATAATGATTAATATGAAACTAAAACAATCCCCACTATGCTGATAACATCCCCAACATACACACATGACACAACACAGGTGTTCTCTTTCCCTTTTTAGAGCAGAAAAAGATTCACTAGGAAGAACATTTCCAACATGTTGAACCAACTGTGAAGACCTTTTCTCAAAAATAAATAAATAAATAACATTCATATTCAAACACTATGCCAAGTGAAATAAGCCAGACTCCAAAAGACAAATATTGTATGATCTCACTTATAAGGTATCTAGAATGGATAAATTCACAGAGATAAAAAGTACAATAGGGTACATGTGAAATGAATGTCTTTTTTTCTTTTTCTTTTTTGAGACAGAGCCCCAAGCTGTCCCCCTGGGTAGAGTGCCGTGGCATTACAGCTCACAGCAACCTCCAACTCCTGGGCTCAAGCGAGTCTCTTGCCTCTGCCTCCCAAGTAGCTGGAACCACAGGCGCCTGCCACAACACCTGACCATTTTTTGGTTGCAGCCATCATTGTTGTTTGGCGGGCCCAGGCTGGATTCGAACTCACCACCTTAGGTGTATGTGGCTGGCGCCTTAACCAGTTGAGCCACAGGCGTCGAGCCTGAAATGAATGTCTTAACACGATAACTATGAAAATGCCGTGAAGGCTGTGTTAACCAGTTTGATGAAAATATTTCAAATTGTGTGTGGAACCAGCACATTGTACCCCATGATTGCATTAATGTACACAGCTATGATGTTAAAAAAAAAAAAAAAAAGAAGAAAAAGAAAAAGTACAATAGAGGTGACCAGGAGCTGAGGGGAAAGGAAATGGGAATTACTGTTTAATGGGTACAGAGTTTCTGCTTGAGATAATAAAAATGTTCTAAAAATGGACAGAGTTGCAATTATACAATACTGTAAATGTACTTAATGCCACTGAATTATACATTTAAAATGGCTAAAATGGGCTCAGCGCAGTGGCTCACACCTATAATCCTAGCACTCTGGGAGGCTGAGGTGGGCGGATTGCTTGAGATCAGGAGTTCGAGACCAGCCTGAGCTAGAGGGAAACCCTATCTCTAAAAATAGCCAGGCACTGTGGTGGGTGTGTATAGTCCCAGTTACTTGGGAGGCTGAGGTGAGAGAATCACTTCAGCCCAAAAGTTTGAGGTTGCTGTGAGCTATGACGCCATGGCACTCTACCTCAAAAAAAAAAAAAAAAAAAAAGAGAGAGAGAGAGAGATGCCTATCTCTACAAAATTAGAAAAATTATCCAGGAGTGGTGGTCCACAATTTAGTACCAGCTACCCAGAAGTTGGATATGATCATGCCACTGGACTCTACCTGGGGGTGACAGAGTGAAGTTTTTTTGAAACAGTCTCACTTTGTCGCCATTGGTAGAGTCCTGTGGCATCATATCCTCTTGCCTCAGCCTCCCAAGTAGCTGGGACTACAGGTTTCCACCATAATACCTGGCTATTTTTATTCTTAATTTTTTTATTTTTTTTTTGAGATAAGAGTCTCAAGCTGTCACCCTGGGTAGAGTGCGGTGGCGCCATAGCTCACAGCAACCTCAAACTCTTGGGCTCAAGCGATCCTCTTGCCACAGCCTCCCAAGTAGCTGGGACTACAGGCTCCCACCACAACATCTGGCTATTTTTATTTTTAATTTATTATTATTATTATTATTTTTGAGACAAAGTCTCAATTTGTCACTCTCGGTAGAGGGCTGTGGCATCACAGCTCACTGCAGCCTCAAACTCTTGGGCTCAAGTGATTCTCTTGCCTCAGCCTCCCTAGCAGCTGAGACTACTGTGTTACCCCAAAAATAAGACACTGTCTTATATTTATTTTTTCTCAAGAAGACACACTAGGGCTTATTTTCAGGGGATGTCTTATTTTTATTAAGTATAATACAACAATCTACATTTATTCAGTTAAGTCATTAACTACTTAATACAGTTAAGTCATCTTCTTCTAGAACCTGACAGGGAGAGCCAACCTTGTCGGTGGGGCTGGTGCTAGTGATGCTTGAACCCCTTTCCCCTAGCCGTTTGCACCTGCACAGTAGAATGCCTGTGACCTTGGTTACCACACACACACCCGTGCAAGTGCCAATGGCTCAGAGAAAGGACCTGTGGCAGATAAAAGGTATTCTAGTCTCCCTTACCGCTCTGTGCTAAAATGTAGGGCGTGGCTATGCAGATAAGCTACGTGGCCACGCCCATCACTAGGTCTTATTATCAGGGTAGGGCTTGTATTTAACAAATGCATACTACCAAGGGCAACATAGCAAGACTCTGTCTCAAAAAAAAAAAAAAAAAAGCTAAAAATGCCAATCCTAAATAATAAGTAAATAAATAACTCATACTTTTTAAAAAGAAATACAGGTATTACTTAAACACACTGAAAATTTTCAAGACTAGGATTTACAAGATAATTGTGTCCAACTATCTCACTACTTAAAATCTAGGCAGATCTGCGCAACACCTTCAGTAGTAAGGACACCTCTTTACCACTTCAGGCACAACAAGGGATTGCTGAGTCATAACCGCTTCATTCATTTCAGATGGTTTCAACATATATTTGTGTTCACCAGCAAATCCTTGTCAAATCGAGCCACCTATGGACATGCCATGAAACCTTATTTTTCAAGGCTATACCCCACCCACTTTAGAAATAAGCTGGTGTGTGTTTATTGTAACAATGATATACCCATAAATGAATTTAAAGGTTTTAATTATGGTATCTATACCAACTGTGCCTTCAATTTCTTTCAAAAATACTTTAATTAATCATCTTTAAAAAGTTGTTTGGCACGCATAAGGTTCCTCTTAAGCACACCAGTTGAAAAGCACTATGCTGTAGCTTTAGGAGTATGTGCCTTCTCATTTCAATGAAATAACCCCGAAGTTACTTTCATTATATCTGTCTCACCAATAGAGAAAACTTAAAAGAAATTACAAAGTTTGCCCAAAAATACCCAATACAAAAAGGAGTCAAGTATACCTAGTACTATCTGAAAGTTAACTTCACACATTTAACTCTGATCTAAAGTCCCTCTTCTACCACTGCCTGTATTATCTTCTATTTTTCTTCCATACTAAGCACTGACCGTTTATGGATTTATTTTTCCATGTAACTTCTTAAACTATTAACCTATAGTTTTTCTATTTTCTCTGACATTTTCAGTACAGCTGCTAACAAAGCCAAGTAATAAATAACTCCCACCATCAGAGTCATTAAAGAGTACAGCAGTGAAGGGCTGAAATTGTCATACAGGTCCTGCAAACAGGAAATACGTTGGAGGTTTGTCTGATTCTTGAAGTACTGAGGCTCTATTAGTGATACATCTGGCTCTAGGCAACACCTTAGACCAGTGTTATTCCCCTTTTTTATTTTTCTAATTACAAAAAAACTCATGTAAAAAATATTCACATATAACAAAAGTTTGCCATCATCCTCTGAAATAATCTATGCCATTGTTTTTCCTATGAATGTTCTCGTGCACAGCCTCACAGTCGTAAGTTAAAGAAACTTAATTTTACTATCCTATTGTTTTATAACTTGCTTCACTTAATGCATCAGGTACGTCCAACTATCCAATGATACAGGTAGTACTAACACCCTAGATGCCTTTGATCCACATAGTAATCCCATTTGACAAGCTCATAATTTTCCACGTGCATAGTCTTACACACATACACAGGAAAACAAATGTGTCCTCTTTTGTAAAACTTGAGTCACACACATTCTAAATTTGAGATGTTTTCACCTACCATCACTCCAAATAACTATACAATTTTTATTTATTTATTTATTTAGAGACAAGCTTTGATTTTGTTGCCCTCAGTGGAGTGCCCTGGTGTCAAAGCTCACAGCAACCTCAGACTACTTTTTTAATTTCGGAATATTAGTGGATACACGTTTTGTTTATCCACACTGTTTTTGTACAGATTGAGTCAAAAGTTAGAAGCATATCCTTTATCCAGACATAGAAACAGAGTCCTGTTATTTCCATGCAAGAAATATTGTATGCCTCTCCACCTCCTCAGACTTTGATGTCTTTCAGTAACACCTTAACATAATTCCTATCAATTTCACAATACCATCCTTGTTAATTTATGTCTTCACAACAGGTACTTTTCCTAATAAATACAAACATTGTAACCTAATTGTTTGTACCCTCACATTAATCTGAATTTTTATTTATTAATCTGAAATTTAAAAAATTTATTTCTAGCAATTTAACACCTGATTACTACTTTGAATAGGGTCCCCTCCCCACCCTACACTTCCATGCTAGCATAGAAAAAAAACCTTATAGTCTGTTTTTATCCAATCACTTTACCAAATCCTCATGAATTCAATAAATTTTCCATACAAGTTTCCTAGGTTTTTCTAACATTCACATCACTAACAATTTGGTTATTTGTACTGTTTTCATCTTCTTACAGTTTGGTTATAGTCTTACCTACCTCAAAACCAATGCTGAATAAGGGCACTAACCATCTTCATCTTATTCCTAGTTTCAGTAGAAATGACTTTTGCCATTTACTATAACTTTTAAGTTTCTGAGAAAATAATTTCTGTTTAGTTTCCCCTGTTGTAATTTCATTTTACCTACAGTGTTTTTATTAAAAAGGACTGAGAATTATTCTTAATGTTTGTACATAAAAAAAAAACCAAACCCAAATTCATAGAAATCCTGCTAGGGCTTATTTTGGGGGTAGGTCTTATTTGGGGGGAAACACAGTACAGGCACCCACCACAACACTCGGCTATTTTGTTTGTTGGTTTGTTTAGCAGGCCCGGGCTAGGTTTGAACCCACCAGTCCCAGATCATGTGGCCGACACCCTAACCACCGAGCTACAGGTACCCTGGGGTCTTACTCTTGCTTAGGCTGATCTTGAATTCCTGAGCTCAGGCAATCCACCCACCTTCGCCTCCCAGAGTGATAAGACTATAGGCATGAGCCATTGCATCTGGTCCCTAAAATGGTAAATTTTGCCATATGTATTTTACCAAAAAAAAATTTTTTTTTTTTTTTTT
>NW_003852396.1:30209365-30210781 GCF_000181295.1 Otolemur garnettii | reverse complement strand
GGAAAAGAAAAGAAAATATAATCAGATACAAATAAAGATAGATGTATATTAATAATAGAAATCTTTATTGTTATTAAAAACTGAAGAAAAATTAAATAGCTAACTAACTAAAATCATGATTATCTACATCCATATGATGAAATCTTACACAACCATTAAAAATTTTAAATAATTTTAATGACATGGGAAAATACTCCAGAAATCTTGTTGAATTTAAAAAGTAAAATATACAACTACCAGGCTGGTTGCCATGGTTCACACCTGTAATCCTTGCACTCTGGGAGGTCAAGGCGAGTGGATTGCCTGAGCTCACAGGTTGGAGATGAGCCTGAGTAAGAGCAAGACCCTGTCTCCAAAAATAGCTGGGCATTGTGGCAGGTGCCTGTAGTCCCAGCTATTTGGGAGGCTGTGGCAAGAGAATCGCTTGAGCCCAAGAGTTTGAGGTGGCTGTGAGTTATGACACCACAGCACTCTAGACTGAGTGTGAGACTATTTCAAAAAAAAAAGATATACAACTACTATAGTATGACCCCAATTTTTTTTTTTTTTTTTTGCAGTTTTTGGTCGGGGCTAGGCCAGGCCTTTGAGCCACAGGCACCGCCAGACTCCAATTTATTTTTTATTTATTTGTTTATTTTGAAACAGAGTCTCACTATGTCGTCCTTGGTAGAGTGCCGTAGCGTCACAGTTCACAGCAACCTCAAACTCTTGAACTCGAGTGATTATCTTGCCTCAGCCTCTCAAGCAGCTGGGACTACAGGTGCCCGCAACAAGGCCCAGCTATTTTTGTTGCAGCTGTCATTGTTAGTCAGCTGGCCCAGGCCAGGTTCAAACCTGCCACCTTTGGTGTATGTGGCTGGCTCTGTAACTACTATAGGCGCTACTATAGTGCTATAGGCGCTGAGGCCCCAATTTATTTTTTAAACTACATATACAAATGTATATAAATATCACTAGACTGATAGATCATATACACATACACCTATGCACACATGCAAATATACATACACACAAATAATGTTGATTTCTGGGTTGTGGAATTATTGGGTGCTTAATGCCTTATTTTTCAAACTGTACCAGGATATATAATCAGAAAAATAATTATCTCATATTCCCTATGCAGTAATCTACTTGCAGACATGTAACATGAGAAAATAACCAAAAACGTAGACAAAATTTACGCATAATAATGTTCATGCAAAGATACACCAGAAATATTAAATAATGATTACTTATGCAGAACAAAATTAGGTTAAAGAGTGAATTGTAGAGGTCTTATTTGTTATATACATTACACTTATGATTTTTTTTTTTTTTTTTTAGACAGAGTCTCACTATGTCTCCCTTGGTAGAGTGCTGTAACATCACAGCTCACAGCAACCTCAAACTCTTGGGTTTAAGCGATTCTCTTGCCTC
>NW_003852396.1:30206193-30208785 GCF_000181295.1 Otolemur garnettii | reverse complement strand
AAAAAAAAAAAAAAAAAAGAAATATTTACAAAGAGTATATACAAATTTACATAATGAAAAAATGATAAATGTGAAAAAGGAGAATACAAAATTATATGTAATGTATGATCTGGAAAATACAAAAACAGAAATAGGCCCAGGCAAAAGGTACTAAAAGGAAATACAGGCTTGGCGCCCGGAGCACAATGGTTACAGCGCCAACCACATGCACCGAGGCTGGTACTAGAACAATAATGACAACCACAACAACAAAACAGCTAGGTGTTGTGGCTAGCACGTGTAGTCCCAGCTACTGGGAGGCTGAGGCAAGAGAACCACTTAAGCCCAAGAGTTTGAGGTTGCTATGAGCTGTGATGCCATGGTACTCTCCCAAGGGTAACATAGTGAGACTGTCTCAAAAAATCGAAATAAATAAATAAAAGGAAATATACTAACATGAGAACAGTAATTTTCTCCAGATGGTGGATGACTGGTGATTTCAGTTTTCTCCTTTACACTGTTCTGTATTTTCATATTTCCTAGAGTGAGTATATACACTGCTTATTTTTTTTTTTTTTAGAGACAGAGTCACAGCTCATAGCAACCTCCAGCTCTTGGGAGTAGGCGATTCTCTTGCCTCAGCCTCCCAAGTAGCTGGGACTACAAGCATCCACCACAACACCCAGCTATTTTTATACTGCAGTTTGGCTGGGGCAGGGTTCAAACTCGCTACCCTCAGTATATAGGGCTGGTGCTCTACCCATTGAGCCACAGGCGCCACCCTATTACTGTGTTTCCCCAAAAATAAGACCTACCTAAAAAATAAGCCCTAGTAGGACTTCTATGCATTTGTTAAATATAAGCCCTACCCGATAATAAGACCTAGTTATGGGTGTGGCTATGCAGCATATCTGTATAGCCATACCCTGCATTTCAGCACAGAGCAGTAAGGAAGACTGGAATACCTTTATATCTTTATAACAGCTCCTTTCTCCGAGCTGTTCACACTTGTGTGGGTGCGCGTGTGCGCGTGTGGTAACCATGGTCATAGGCATCCTATTGTGCACGTGCGAACACATGCAAACGGCTAGGAGAAAGGAGTTTATGCATCACTAATGCCAGCCCCACCAACAAGGTCGGCTCCCCCTGTCAGGTTCCAGAAGAAGATGACTTAACTGTATTCAAATAAATATAGATTGTTGTATTATACTTAATAAAGACATCCTCTGAAAATAAGCCCTAATGTGTCGCCTTTTTTTTTTTTTTCAGACAGAGCCTCAAACTGTCACCCTGGGTAGAGTACCGTGGCATCACAGCTCACAGCAACCTCCAACTCCTAGGCTCAAGTGAGTCTCCTGCCTCCGCCTCCCAAGTAGCTGGGACTACAGGCGCCCACCACAATGCCTGGCTATTTTTTGGTTGCAGCTGTCATTGTTTGGCGGGCTTGGGCTGGCTTTGAACCCACCAGCTCAGGTGTGTGTGGCTGGCGCCTTAGCCACTTGAGCCACAGGCACCAAGCCTAGTGTGTCTTCTTGAGAAAAAATAAATATAAGACAATGTCTTATTTTCAGGGAAACCCAGTACTTTTTTTTTTTTTTGTAGAGACAAAGTCTCACTTTATCGCCCTCAGTAGAGTGCTGTGGCATCACAGCTCACAGCAACCTCCAACACCTGGGCTTAGGTGATTCTCTTGCCTCAGCCTACCAAGTAGCTTGGGACTATAGGCACCTGCCACAATGCCTGGCTATTATTTTTTTGTTGCAGTTTGGCCAGGGCTGGGTTTGAACCCACCACCCTTGGTATATGGGGCCGGCACCCTACCCACTGAGCCACAGGTGCCACCCAAGTATACACTATTTTTAAACTAGGCTTGGAAAGACATTTTAGGTATCTACTCTACAATCAGAAGTCTACCCCTTGTAAGAAATCTTATCCATAAAGCATTATCAGTAGTAAGCAACCTATTAGCAAGAAGACTGTGCACAATGTATAATAAGCCTAAGAAGAAAACCATACTTGGGGAATGTGGTGCTTATTTTATTTATTTTTTTGACACAGAGTCTCACTTTGTCACCCTCGGTATGACCTTGCCTAGGTGTCATAGCTCACAGCAACCTCCAACTCTTTGGCTCAAGCAATTATCTTACCTCAGCCTCCCGATTAGCTGGGACTACAGGTGCCCGCCAAAATGGCAGCTATTATCTTTAGAGACGGGGGTCTCACTCTTGGCAAGGCTGGTCTCAAACTCCTGAGCTCAGGCTATCCACCTGCCTGGGCCTCCCAGAGTCCTAGGATTACTACAAGTGTGAACCACCGTGCCTGGCCCCAGGTGATGATTTCACAGGGACACAGCTCTGACTACTTCCTGCCTTTAATATAACTGAGGAATCAAGTCCCCAGAGGGGACTGACAAGTTTTGATACCTTTACAAACTTTATACTTCATACTATAGAAGCAGAAGCAGGACAGCCACATTACCTTCTCAACCCTGAAATCTAAAACCTTACACTTAAAAATAGACCAAGATTGGCTCAGCGCCTATAGCTCAGCGGCTAGGGCGCCAGCCACAAGCACTGGAGCTGGCAGGTTCAAACCCAACTTGGGCCTGCCAAA
>NW_003852396.1:30201607-30206004 GCF_000181295.1 Otolemur garnettii | reverse complement strand
AAAAAAAAAAAAAAAAGAAAAGTAGACCAAGACCAGTGGACATGGTAGGTCACTCCTATAATCCCAGAGCTTTGAGAGGTTGAGGTGGGAGAACAGGTAGAGCCCAGGAGTTCGAGGTTACATTGAGCTACGATCACTCCACCATATTCCACCCTGCGTTACAGAACAAGACCATGTTTCTTAAAAAATAAATAAAGACCAAGACCAAAATAACATGGATGGGGTCATGTTAGTCCCTATAGCAAAATTGTTCAATAATTCATGTCTGGTAAAATCCAAATCCTTTTAGTAAGACTTAAGGTTTCTAAGACCCAGCCCTCAAATTTCCTTTCCACTCTCATCTCTACCTCATTCCTCTAAAATATCTTCTATCTCAGGCACATTTGCCCCAAACATGCCAGGGGGGCATTTTTTAGACTCTGTGTCTTTGCCCATGGTGTGATCTCCTTGAAATGCCCTGTTTTCTGGCTCAGCGACTGTGGCTCAAGCAGCTAAGGCACCAGCCACATACACCTGAGCTGGTGGGATGGAATCCAGCCTGGACTCGCCAAACAACAATGATGGCTACAACCAAAAAATAGCCGGGTGTTGTGGCGGACACCTGTAGTCCTAGCTACTTGGGAGGCACAGGCAGCAGAATCGCTTGAGCCCAGGAATTGGAGGTTACTGTAAGCTGTGATGCCACAGCCTTTTACCCAGGGTGACAGCTTGAGGCTCTGTCTCAAAAACAAACAAACAAAAAAAGCCCTGTTTTCTAAAACGGCTTTATAACTTCACTCAAAAGCCTTCACCTTTCACAAGCTCTCCTTATAGTCTGCAAAATTGGGAACAATTCTTTCCTCTGTATCAGTGGCGTGTGGGTCGCAACCCCATTGCAACAGTCATCGCGGCATCAGGAAGGTTGAGAACCACTGCTCTATGTGCTCCCAGATTGCTTTTCCCCACATACTTAATTTATCCCTCCTCGGGTCCCTGCTGACTTACACGTTTCATTTGACTAAATTCCTGGAGGGCAACTCCACTCCAGCACAATGTTTGCATATAAATAATGCTTCCTAACTAAATGACAGCCAACTAGCCCTGATCTGAATTATTTTAGTGAGGAAGCCAGCAAAGGCAAATTATCAAAGAGGACAGTTCCTCTAATTTAAGGTGACCAGACTTCCGGCTTTTGGCAGGACAGTCCCAATTTTTAACGATTTGTCCGGCGTCCTGCGGCATTTTAAAGAAGTCCCAATTTTTGGAAAGAATGCACAACAAGCTAGGGAATGGCAGGAGAATGGGAAGGGAATATACAGTTTTTGGCTGTCATGTGGCTATTTCACCAGGATATGAGTTTTATATTATTTTTGTTGATTTTATAATGTTAAACTTTAATAATAACAAATAATTGCTGAGAACTGATTATCGAGAACTGCTTATCAAAGTTCGTATTGTTGATCAGTTGTTAGAATTCGACCACCATTGTTTGGACTTAATGAGCAACGGCATTTTTTGGCATTGGCAATGACGAAAACATTTTGTAACTGAATCTCAGACGATACACATAGTACTGCATGCTAGTGCTAGTTAAACAAGTGATGTCAACAAATCAACTATTCAGATAATTTAGGTAAATAATTTATTTATTTATTTCATGAATTTAGCAAACAGTACTCGTATTACTTATTTTTATAGTGGTGGCAAAAAGTCTAGCGCCAGCCTTGAAAGTGACACTTACGGCTCGGCGCCTGTGGCTCAAGCAGCTAAGGCGCCAGCCACATACACCTAAGGTGGCGGGTTCGAATCCCCAGCCCAGGCCCACCAAACAACAATGATGGCTGCAACCAAAAAATGGCCAGGTGTTGTGGCGGGCGCCTGTAGTCCCAGCTACTTGGGAGGCTGAGGCAGGAGACTCGCTTGAGCCCAGGAGTTGGGAGGTTGCTGTGAGCGTGATGCCATGGCACTTTACCCAGGGGGATAGCTGGAGGCTCCGTCTCAAAAAAAAAAAAAAATGAAAAAGAAAGTGACACTTACGACTTATGAGGTATCATTAATAAAAAAACGGATTGGCTCACTGCCTGTGGCTCAAGTGGCTAAGGCGCCAGCCTAAGGTGGGGGGTTCGAATCCAGCCCGGGCCGCCAAACAACCACAGCTGCAACCAAAAAAATAGCCAGGCGTTGTGACGGGCGCCTGTGGTCCCAGCTGCTTGGAAGGCTGAGGCAGGAGACTCGCTTGAGCCCAGGAGTTGGAGGTTGCTGTGAGCTGTGATGCCACAGCACCCTACCGAGGGGGACAGCTTGAGGCTCTGTCTCAAAAAAAAAAAAAAAAACTAGATTGATAAGGAAAAGGTTAAATCTTGGGCATCAGCAAAAATCACAATAGAGAACAAATGGTTCGAAATATTAAATCATTTTGAAACAAACCACGTTCCATACAATAATGCACTAAAAATTGTGGGATACGCGCTGTCCTTACCAGGAACTAATGGTGCAACTGAACGCGTTGTTTCTATGGTAAATAAAGTGTGGACGTCAGAAAAATCACAATTAAGTGTTGAGACTTTGAAAGCCATTTTATGTATGAAATATGATTTAACAAATTCTTGTGAAAAATTTCATGACCTTTTAAACAACGACAGCAATCTACTAAAAACAATTCACTCAAATGAGAAATATGCCAAAGAATAAAATAATACTATACATAATTTTTTTTTCTCTCTCTCTTTTTTGAGACAGAGCCTCAAGCTGTCCCCCTGGGTAGAGTGCTATGGCATTACAGCTCGCAGCAACCTCCCAACTCCTGGGCTCAAGCAAGTCTCCTGCCTCCGCCTCCCAAGTAGCTGGGACTACAGGCACCGACCACAACGCCTGGCTATTTTTTGGTTGCAGCCGTCATTGTTGTTTGGTGGGCCCAGGCTGGATTCGAACCCGCCAGCTCAGGTATATGTGGCTGGGACCTTAGCTGCTTGAGACATAGGCGCCAAGCCACGTAATTTTTTTTAATGTATTATATTTGTAATTATACTTATGTTGAAATTAAAAATATATATATTACAATACTATTTTTGCATTCTATGAAAATTTTTGTTGCTCCATATAGATCAAATTTTTAATTAAGAAACCCGCCCCCTCACCCCGGGGTCAATGGTGTCTCACTTTACCAATGTTAAAATCTGGTCACCTTACTCTAATTTCAAGTCCTACACCTAGCATGAGTGAACAGCAGAAAACTGGACCTGTCACTTTAAGGGGATTGGCAAACTGTACACATAATCCTAATTAAAACTAAAGGGCACTGAGGGAAAGAAGAGAAACCCAAGTACTGAAAAGTAACTGATTAGGCCACTTTTCCAGCAACTGCCCTCCCTTGAGCATTTAACTTCTAATTGTGGTTATAGGGGTCTTTGTCCCTAAATGAATTCCTCTGCACCAAATCATTGAGAATCCCTTTAAGAAAGGCCTGAAATTAACAATAGCAGGGAACAAAAGTCTCTCAAGCCTCTAAATCATAATATCCACACTGTCTATTTAGATGAAATTTACCCCCACCTCCTTCAAACAATAGGCCCTACTAAGGAATGACTTCTCTTAGGACCAGCATGTCCTGTGATTGTTTTTCAGGAGCAAGCTCCCAGTGCCTGTTTCTCATTAAATAACTACTTAATGTTTGATCACCCAGCTGTGACTATAAGTAGAGAATAAAGTCAAGATAATTTAAGGGGTAAAAAGGAAATTCCACTCCTACCACTACTCTTACAGCCAAACAGCTTAGAACAAACAGATACTCCCCCACCTCGAACCTCCTTAGGCCTACCTGATTTTTAGATCTAGAACTCTTAGCATCTCTTAACTCTTTCAATATAAAAATGAGGAAAAACAATGCCTAGATTAAGGAAGAAAATCACAAATAATTATACAGTAACTGAGTGACAAAATCTTTGAACCAAGATGCCCTAACACCTCATTTCATTAAGGAGTTAGTAAGAAACAGATTCTAGGGTACTATAATCAACCTAATGTGAATACACTCAAAATAATAGCTCCTCTGCTCATCTTTGTGCCTACCCTTACCTATTCTCAAACCCACAACTGCTGACCAAAAAAAAAGATGGTTTGACCTGGGCTGCCAAACCATCTGCTCTCAGCCCCACCATCTGGGAACCATCCTGACTGGCTGTAGCCCGCTGGTCAGCAATGGCTGTCACAGCCTGAAAAACTCCACAGGTCTTCTGGAGATGGGACTGCAATGGCTGCTCTGCTGCAATTTCCTACTACCATATGTTCTAACCCTCTCAGAACTCAACACATTTGCGATTTGGGAGGACTACCAAGAGAAAGGCTAATTTTCTCCACTTTCCAGTTAACCTTGACCCAGAAGCAAGCATATGCATCGTATTTTTTTTTTTTTTTTTTTT
>NW_003852396.1:30198068-30201309 GCF_000181295.1 Otolemur garnettii | reverse complement strand
GAGCCGTATTTTTTTTTTTAAACCAAATTCAGATTCTGTGGGAAGTGACTCATTTTGTAAGCATACATTTCCAATCTTATTAAATCAGATGAAAACTATAATCAAAACACTCCTCTTAGGAAGCTACTTACTTTATTCTAACAAAACACTTACTGGGAACTGCCTTTTAAAAAGTCTATTCCATGTGAGAGACACAAACTTACAATGTTTTAGAGTCATACCTTATACTTCACCAAAAAGGTATTGTCCTGCCTGATTCTTTGGCTCAGGGTATCTTCTGGCTGTTTCCAAATATTGACTCTACCAAGCAAGACTGAAGATTTGCTACTTCTACGGCTACTTAAAAGATTGGCTTACAGGCCAAAAATGTTCTGAGCGCTAGGAGCCTCACCAGTACAAGAATAAAGGCTGAGAACACGATTACTTTGAAGGACACCAATTTACAAACATTATAATTGTCACGCAGCTACAATCGAGGAGCAAGATATACACACTATCTGTCAAGTGTTAAAAACTAAACTATTACATTACTTTATAATCACACACTATATAAGCATAAATTTTGGCTCTGGAAGTAATCTTCAAAATCATATAATCCAAACTGTACATTTTTACATATAAGAAAAGGCAAGTCTATTGGTATTAGACAACTTGTCCCTGGTTACAAAGCTGGTTAGCAACAGTCAGAACTAGAAACCCAGATACCCTAACCCAAAGCACATATCTATTCATAGAGCTCCCCCTTCCCTGCTCCTCATTTCTGTTTTTCATTCTTCTGGTCAAAAGAAGGGAGATAACTCAGAATGCTGAAGCATACTAAGAATGGTTCTGAAACCCAGTAACTGAAAAATGGTGGCTTAAGACCAGGACTTCTTTGCAGTGGCCCTGATGCATATGAGCCATTTTTAGTGTCTGGTTTACAAGAGTTCTGGGCCATTTACCTCAGAGTAAGGGCCAGAGAAAACCTCTGGACTCCTTCTCCCACAGTTAGAAAAATATGTTTATTAGGTGGCGCCTGTAGCTCAGTCGGCAAGGCACCAGCCACATACACTGAATCTGGTGGGTTCGAATCCGGCCCAGGCCAGCTAAAGCAACAGTAACAACTACAACACAAAAATAGGCATTGTGGTGGGCGCCTGTAGTTCTATCTACTCTGGAGGCTGAGGCAAGAGAATCGCTTAAGCCCAACAATTTGAGGTTGCTGTGAGCTGTGACACCATAGCACTCTACCCAGGGCAACAGCTTGAGACTGTCTCAAATATATATATATATACGTTTATTAAACCTCTCTGCCCACCTCCTGCCTCCAGTTATTGAAAGATGGTTACTTTGAAGAACCTAGATCAGAAAAAAAGAAAGTAGCAGAAATCCTGCTCAAGAAAAAACTGACCTATGAAAAAGAAGAGAGGGCAGGAACCATTTTGCCTTACCTCCAGGTGGACAGCCTCCACAGGCTGGGACACAGTGATCCTTGGCAGTCTGGCTTAGAATTAGTCGCTACTCAGGGAAGGGGCAAAAGGACAGGAATACTTATTCACTCCCCCATCCCACCTACTGTTGGTCAGCTCAGCCTCGCATTATCCTGGGCAGCTTCAGCGTTTTGTGGATCAGACAGCAATAAGAAGGAAAGCCATGCTGGCCAGGTCAATAGGGTGAGTCAGTAGCAAAGCAGGAAGAGTCACTGGAGTAGAAATTCTGGCCTCCCAAGGCAAGACTGCCAAACCACACCCCCACTTGGTCAGCACTGGGAAGGCCCGGCCTCTTAGGATTTCAGTCTCTAAACCAGGAAGGTCCTTCCTTAAGAGGCTCCACACTGCTCTCATTTTCAAGTATCGCTCTTCGCTCAAAAACCTTGCATGGTTTTCTTTTCCTTAAATCATCATATCTAAATTCTTTGGCTTAACTTTCCAAGTCTTCCACTGTATGGACTCATACAAGTCATTTATTCAACCTTATTTCCCACTACTCCACAGAGTATACTGTTGAACTAATCCAGCCAGTCTTGCCACTTCTTTCTGCATGAGCCAAGCCCAGTCTCATTTCCATGCCTTCGGTTATCAGGGAGAGATAAATTCAGACACTTTCAGGTGCCAGGCAGGTAACAGAAATGAATGCTCCAATGGAGCATATGGCAGAACTAGGGAGCTCTGGCCCCTCATAAAAGCATTAAAATATTTGCGTAATATTTCACTGTGAACATCACAGTAACCTTTGAAATACTGATTAATACTCTTTCTATCTTGTAAGTGAGGAAACTGCCCCCAGGTTAGGCAGCTGGCAAAATGCTATTAGCCACAGTCTCTACGCCTATCTGAGGTCAAAGCAAGTGCTCTATACTACTAGGCTTCCCAGTAATATGAACACCATGCAAAGTATAGAAACTGCAAATTTACTTATCACAGCTCTAACTGCCTCAAATTCTGTCCATCTTCCAAATCTCATCTACCTACCAAAGTCATTTCATTCCTACTTATTCCAAATACTACAGAATTTCCTCTTCTCTCAATTCCTATAGTGCTTAAAGATCAGACAACACAATCAAGTACTAAATTATATAGTCTTGCAAAATCAGATATTGATTCTATGTGTTTTAACATTAGCTTCATTAATCAAACCACTGTATTAACTTACATATTTCTACCAAACACATGCATCTAATAGAGAGGAAACAATCACACAAATCCAATAAGATACTTTCTGTAAATCAACTAACTTGAATGGCTCAAAATTGTCATTTCTATGAGAAACAAAAAAGCATTCAGGACTAAAAAAAAAACTGTTCGGTTGGGCACCTATAATAAGTGGTTAGGGTACCAGCCACATGCTCCGGGGCTGGTGGGTTCAAATTCAGCCTGGGCCTACTAAATAAAACAAACAAACAAAAATGTAGCCAGGTGTTGTGGCAGGCACCTGTAGGCCCAGCTACTCAGGAGCCTGAGGCAAAAGAATCACTTGAGCCTAAGAGCTGGAGGTTGCTATGAGCTATGACATTATAACACTCTACTGAGGGTAATAAAGTGATACTCTGTCTCAATAAAAATAAATAAATAAGATACAAAAGAACTGTTCAAGGTTAAGGCATATTAAAGACATGACAAAATGTGCATGATCCTTCAGTGGCTCCTGAGTAGAAAAAAAAACTATGGCTTGGTGCCTATAGCTCAGCAGCTACAGTGCTAGTCACATACACCGGAACTGGTGTGTTCAAACCCAGCCAGGGCCTGCCAAACAACAATGACAA
>NW_003852396.1:30191101-30196145 GCF_000181295.1 Otolemur garnettii | reverse complement strand
AGACTCACTTGAGCCCAGGAGTTGGAGGTTGCTGTGAGCAATAATGCCACGGCACTCTGCCCAGGGGGGTAGCTTGAGGCTCTGTCTCAAAAAAAAGACCATCCAGCTAAGAACAGATCAGTAAAACAATTGCAATTTGATTTTGTTTTATTTCAGCAGGCACATTTCATTCATTGCCTGTAGAAAAATTAGGCTAAGTTTCAATGCAGAAAACAAATGCAGAAAGGCCCACCTGACCAACTTCATGATGAACTTTGGTACAATGACCCAGGACAGAATCTACTTTACTGCAGTTCATGAAGGTATGGCAGAAAAGTTAAGGAAATAAAGGTTTCCCCAAAACTCACATTGTGACACGACAGAAAATTGAGAAAAGCATGAAATCAAAGCTATTATTACCTTACTCCTCCCTGGGGCCATTACAGAAGCACAGACACTCAAAAAATGCCTAATTACAGGGCAGAATCTAGCTGCTACCCACACACAGGACCAAGTGCTGAGGTCATGCTGTATCCACCTTGTTACAAGGTACCAAAACCTTGACAGCCTACAAAACAAATGTCTCTGGCCAATCACAGGAAGGCACTCAAGGGGTCAAATAAATACGCTGAAATATATACAGTTTTTACTCTTTACCAGATAAACCAGTCCTCAGCTGCAATAAGGCAGAAGAAATCTGCAAGGCTGAATCACTGGCATTTCCTGCACTGGCTTCAAAGAAACTGGCCCTTAAATAAGACTAAAAGGGCGGGCCACACAGCTGCCAACAGCAGTTCCTCAACCCTGGAGCATACTGTGCAATAATGCGCTCTCTCCCTTCTATAGCCACCAGGTCATTTTACTTTTGCCAAGTGGCTCCTTATTAGGGCAAATGACTACCTAATAGCCAACCCTTAACCTTGGTTCTCTCCTCCCCTCAATGACAGCCAAGATTCTGCCCTTTCCAAATGGCTTTTTCCCTAATTTGCCAGAATGAATAGTTAAAACCATTGTCCCCAAGCTCCATTATCTGGAGTAAGATCTATAGTGCTGTGACATGGAGCTTGCTTCCAAACTTAACTTGTTGACAAAGACTTAGTTCTGACAACATATAAGAGCTCCTTGTCAAGCTTGGGAATTAAACTGTGAAGGACAGAAAATACCATGTTTTTAGACTTGATCTGGCAAAAAGATCTTAATAGCTCTGATGTTACCCAAAACAACAAACAACAGGAATAAGTGTAAGTTCTGTATTTTGAATAAAAGAACCAAACAAATAAATATGGAATGGTAAAGACTTGGTACAGTAGTTCATACTAAAAAGAACAGTAACAAGAAAAACTGCCTATAGTGGGAGGTGGAGGAGAGGCTGTAAATAAATGTTACTAAGTACACTCTCGGTGAACCACAGTCGCCAGAGCTACCCAAACCTTATGCAGTCTCAAGTTGCCTTAGTAGAAGAGGACTCTGTGCCCCACCTTTTAAGAGCAAAGTTAGAGTACACGTACAGGAAGAACACTAATGACCATGGTGAAAGGTCTAGAAGTATGTCATCAAATGGAATCCTTCCCTATGAAGAATGAGTTTTTAAAAAATGCAGCGGAAGAACTACCCATATTCAGACAAAGGAGAACAAGAAAACTTTTTCCAAATATATACATGCCTGCCATGCACATGGAGGGAAAGACTATATGCCCCCCCACAAAAATATAAAACCACAGACTTGGCACAGTGGCTCACACCTGTAACACCAACACTTTGAGAGGCCAAGGCAGGAGTTTACTAAAGCAAGGAGTTCCAAGACCAGCCTGGGCAACACAGCCAGACTCTGTCTCTAAAAAAAAAAAAAAGAAGAAGAAGAAGAAGAAGAAGAAGAAAGAATGAAAAGAAAAAAGAATCTGGGATGTGGAACAGAGAAGGCTGCATTAGGGCACCAACTCCACCATTTACAAACTGTGTGAGTTTGGGTAGATTACTTCATCTCTCTGTACTTCAGTTTCCTTTCTTGTAAAAAGGGAATAGTAATAATAATAGAACTTTCCTCAGAGAGCTTTGAGAAGTACTTTGCATTAAGTACTTAGTACACTGTGAACTCATTCAGTGTCAATGCTGGAAAAAAATGTTAACTATTCCTGTTACTGTTGACATAATATGCCAAATAACCTGAGAGCCTTCCTACTAAATATACCTGGAAATGCTAATTAAAATATATTAAACATCCTTTTAGACTATGCCAGTTATTCAGTGTTGTCTCTCAGCTCCAGACCTATTCAGTTACGATCTGCTTTGTGATGCTATGGCTTGGACTCCACCAATTCCATTTCACTTTTGCCAGCTGGCTCCCTGTTAGGTTCCTTGATAGGGAAAATAGAAAGTGGGAGGCAACTGCAAGGGACTTCCTCCCTTCTATAGCTTGCTATTTCTTTCTTTCTTTTTTTTTTTTATTTGTAGTTTTTGGCAGGGCCTGGGTTTGAACCCACACCTCTGGTATATGGGGCCAGCGCCCTACTCCTTTGAGCCACAGGTGTCACCTGCTTGCTATTTCTTGACAACAGCCCTTGGTTCCTCCCAGTTTTCTTTCTAAACTTCTAGAACCAGCTTCCTCATACCCCTCAGAGACATCAGCATCAGCAGGCAGGACTCCTCCAGGCCCCTCCTGTGAGCTCCTGAGAAACCAGCAGAACCTGACAACACCCTCTCCTCAGAGAATCTGGATACAGCTCCTCCAGATCCCTCCAGACTTCTAGGTTCTGATAACCCCAACTTTCCTCCCTTTGTTTTTCAGTCCTACATGAGGAAGCTGCACAAGGCTGTTTTTATCTAGAAGTTATTTTAAGATTCTCTTTTTGCTTTTTCAGTACTCCAGACAAGAGTTTAACCAGTTTCCTTTATTGAGTTAATTCTATTGAAACAAATATTGTGGTTTCTGTTTTGCTTATTCAATCCAAACTAATACATAGATAAATTGAGCTCACGAGAGAGAAAGTGAAATCCCAGATATCAGAAATAAAGAAGTGAAAACTAGATTAGTACACTGATGGCATACCAATGTGAGAAATTTATGATACCCTCTTAGGTCCAGGAGACAGATCTTGAGCCCACAAAAGGCAACTGAGAGCCATCTGTAGAGGCTGAGAGCCTCAAGTTTGTACTCAGTACAAAGACAGACTAAGAAAAAAAAAATCTGTCTATAGGGAAGTAAAGAAGCTTAACTTGCTCACCTAATGAACGAAGAGAACAACAAATCTAGTAATTCAAAACCATAGGTTTATACACAATTGGATTTGGAGTTCAAAGTTATACAACACTGATGGCCTAAAAATCTATAAGCAGAGCAAAATTACAAGCATTTTGGTCCCAGGCTAGGAAAACCCCTGAGTGTCCAGCAGAAGCAAAGGCAGAGCTACTCTAAGAGAAATAAAACAGCCAATGAATATGAGATGTTCAGCATCACCAGTTACCAGAAAAACATGAATTAAAACCACAATAAAATACTATTACACCTCTGTGAGAGTGGCTAAAATTTAAAAAACTGACAATACCAAGTGTAGACAAGAATATGAAGCAACTGCAGCTTTCAGTTTACTGGCACAATCACTTTGGAAAACTAACGATTTCTTAAAAAGTTAAACATATACTTGCTACCCAGCCATACCACTATAAAAAGAAAGGAAAATACATGAGTACTCAAAGATTTTGCACATAAATGCTCACAGCAACTTTATTTACAATAGCTAAAAACTGAAAATGACTTAAATGATGATCAACAGAGAATGATAACAAAATATGATATAGCCATCAATGAAATACTACTTGGCGGCAGCGCCCGTAGCTCAGTGGATAGGGCATCAGCCACATACATGGAGGCTGGCAGGTTTGAACCCAGTCCAGGTCAGTTAAAATCAACAATGACAACTGCAAGAAAATAATAGCTGGGCGCTGTGGCGGCTAAGGTACTTGGGAGGCTAAGGCAAGAGAATCGCTTAAGCCCAAGAGTTTGAGGTTGCTGTGAGCTGTGACACCACAGCATTCTACAGAGGGTGACATAATAAGACTAAAGAAAGAAAAGAAAGAAAGACTACTTAGCAATAGAAAGTAAAAAATGATAGATGCAATTGAATGGATAAATCTCAAATGAATTATGCTATATCAAAGAAGCCAGACTCAAAGAACATACACTGCTAGATTTCATTTATATAAAATTCTAGAAAATACAAATTAATATGCAGTGACAAAAGGCAGATTAATAGCTTCTGGTACTAGGGTGAAAGGAAAGACAGGCAGGAAGCATAAGGAAACTTGGGGATGACAGAAATACTCGGTATCTTGACTGTGGTCACTTTTTACAGGTGTATACATCTGCCAGAACTCTTTTTAATTTAAATAAAGTTTATGGTATATAAATTATACCTAAACAAGTTTGTTTATTTATTTATTTTTGGAGACAGCATCTCACTTTGTTCCCCTCAGTAGAGTGCTGTGACATCACAGCTCACAGAAACCTCAAACTCTTGGGCTCAAGCGATTCTCTTGCCTCAGCCTCCTGAGTAGCTGGGACTACAGGCACCCCCCACAACACCCGGCTATTTTGAGACAAGGTCTCACTCTGGCTCAGGCTGGTTTCCATCCTGTGAGCTCAGGCAATCCATGTGCCTCAGCCTCCCAGAGTGCTAGGATTACAGGCGTGAGCCACCATGCCAGGCCCCTGAACAAGTTGCTTCAAAATAATAAAGAAACTCTTGGGAGAACTGACCTCAACTCAAGACACATAAGATTACCACAGATGTGTATCCCAAGAATTGAAAAAGTATCCAATGTACTCAGCCCTACTATGAAACTAATTTACAGCTTTCATAGGAAAGCTATAACCCAATTTTAGCCCAGAAACATGGGGAGAGGGGAGAGGGTGGAGGGGAGGGGGGAGGATGGGTGGAGGGAGGGTGATTGGCGGGATCATGCCTATGGTTCATCCTATAAGGGTACATGTGAATCTCTCTAAATGTAGAATATAAATGTCTTAACACAATAACTAAGAAAAAGACATGAAGGCTATGTTAACCAGTTG
>NW_003852396.1:30181279-30190583 GCF_000181295.1 Otolemur garnettii | reverse complement strand
CCAGCACAGGACTTTAAAACCAGCATGAGCTGGCTCGGTGCCCATACCTCAGTGGTTACAATGCCAATCACACACACCAAGGCTGGTGGGTTTGAGCCTATCCCAGGCCTGCTAAACAACAATGACAACTACAACTACAAGAAAAAAGCCAGGCGTTGTGGCGAGCACCTATAGTCTGAGATACTTGGGAGGCTAAGACAAGAGAATCACTTAAGCCCAAGAGTTTGAGGTTGCTGTGAGCTGTCACAACACAGCACTCTACCAGGGGCAACATAGTGAAATTCTGTCTCAAAAACAAACAAACAAACAAACCAGGTGGCGTGTGTGGCTCAGTGGGTGGGGCGCCAACACCATATACGGAGGGTGGTGGGTTCAAACCCAGCCCCAGCCAAACTGCAACAACAACAAAAAAATAGCCGGGCATTGTAGCAGACACCTGTAGTCCCAGCTACTCGGGAGGCTGAGGCAAGAGAATTGCCTAAGCCCAGGAGTTAGAGGTTGCTGTGAGCTGTGTGATGCCATAGCACTCTACTGAGGGCAATAAAATGAGACTCTGTCTCTAAACAAACAAACAAACATACAAACAAAAAAACCCAGCATGAGCAAGATCTCTACTAAAAACAAAAAAAATTAGCCATCCATTATAGTGGATGCCTGTAGTCACAGCTACTTAGGAGGCTGAGACAGAAAGATGGCTTGAACCTAGGAGTCTGAGGTTGCTTGAGCTGGGCAACAATATGGCACTCTAGCCTGGGCAACAGAGTGAGACTCCTCAAGTATTTTTGTTTTGTTTTGAGAAGCAATATCATAAGCAAGAGTCAGTTATAACAAATAGCAGAATTATAACCCTAAAAATTTGAAATAACTGAACAATATGATAAAGACTATAAATTACATTTCTTTAAAATTATAATATTATAGAAACAGAATGAACTGAAAACAAGATACCATAAAAAATAAACAGATTTGAGGCTGAGTACAGTGGCTCATGCCTGTAATCCTAGCACTGTGGAGGCCCAACGTGGGAGGATCTCTTGAGGTCAGGAGTTTAAGACTAGTCTGGGTGGCTCAAGCGGCTAAGGCACCAGCCACATACACCTAAGGTGGCGGGTTCAAATCTAGCCTGGGCCCACCAAACAACAATGACAGCTGCAGCCAAAAAATAGACGGACATTGTGGCGGGCACCTGTGGTCCCAGCTACTTGGGAGGTGGAGGCAGAAGACTCGCTTGAGCCCAGGAGTTAGAGGTTGTTGTGAGCTATGATGCCACAGCACTCTACCCAGGGGGACAGCTTGAGGCTCTGTCTCAAAAAAAAAAAAAAAAAGACTAGTCTGGGGCTGCGCCTATGGCTCAAGGAGTAGGGTGCTGGCCCTATATACCGTAGGTGGTGGATTCAAACCCAGCCCTGGCCAAAAAAAGACTAGTCTAAGCAATAGCAAGACCCTATCTTACTAAATACAGATTAAAAAATTGGCTGGGCAGGCTGGCATTCCTCCTTTCTTTCTTTGGGATGCTACCCATTCTCTCCTTTTTCTTTCACCCATCTTCTCTTCTCTCACTCCCTGCCTTCTGCTCCCTTCTCTCTTTCTCTAATATAAAGTAAATTTACACTTAAAAATAAAATTAGGGGCAGTGCCTGTGGCTCAAAGGAGTAGGGCGCTGCCCCCACATACCGGAGGTGGTGGGTTCAAACCCGCCCCGGCCAAAAAAAAAAAATTGGCCAGGCACAGTGGTACTGCCTGTAGACTCAGCTACTTGGGAGGCTCAGGTAGGAGGATCAGTTGAGCCCAGGAGTTTGAGGTTGCAGTGACCGATGATTACGCCAATGAACTCTAGTAGCCAGAAATAGAGCAAGTCTTTCCCAAAAATAAAAACAAAAACAAATTTGAAAATGAACCAAAGATTGGGTAGCACCTATGGCTCAGTGAGTAGGGCACCGGCCCCACATACCGAGGGTGGTGGGTTCAAACCCAGCCCTGGCCAAACCGCAACAAAAAAATAGCCGGGTGTTGTGGTGGGTGCCTGCAGTCCCAGCTACTTGGGAGGCTGAGGCAAGAGAGTTGCCTAAGCCCAAGAGCTAGAGGTTTCTGTGAGCAGGGTGACACTGCCATGGCACTCTACTCAGGGCAAGAAAGTGACACTCTGTCTCAAAAAAAAAAAAAAAGCCAGGTGTTGTGGTGGGTGCCTGTAGTCCCAGCTACTTGGGAGGCTAAGGCAAGAGACTCGCTTAAGCCCAAGAGTTTGAGGTTGCTGTGAGCTGTGACATCACAGCAGTCTACCCAGGGCAACAACGTGAGATCTGTCTCAAAAAATAAAAAAGAACCCTTCCCCCAAAAAGAACCCAAAGAGCAAATTAAACCTAGCTGAAGAGTAAATTAGTATGCTATGAGATACTTATAAGGAAATTACCCAGAAATTAACATAGAAAGATAAAGATATACATTATAAAAGAATAAGGGACATGGAAGACAGAATGAGAAGTCCCAACATAAGTTAAATATGAGATCTTGGGAGAGACAGTATTTAAAGAGGTAACGACTGGGAATTTTTACAAAGTTGATGAAAGATACAAAATCTCAGTTTGGATATCCTATAGGATAAATAAAAATTGAAGCCACACTCTGTAATAACACTGCAGAACACAAATAACAGCAAAGAGGATCTTGTAAACAACCAGAGAGAAAGACGGGTCACCTATAATAAAATAGTTAAAATTGTGAACACAGTTCTCCACTTCATCTTAGCCAAAAGGTAGAGAAGCAATGAGTACAATTCTCAAGAGTAACAAGAAAAAAAAAAACAACAGAATTTCAATGAAACAACATTTTATTTATTTATTTATTTATTTATTTTTTGAGACAGAGTCTCACTTTGTTGCCCTTGGTAGAGTACTGTTTTGTCATAAGTCACAGCAACTTAAGACTCTTTTTTTAATCGCCCTCAGTAGAGTGCCGTGGCATCACACTGCTCACAGTAACCTCCAATTCCTGGGCTTAGGTGATTCTCTTGCCTCAGCCTCCCAAGTAGCTGGAACTACAGGCACCTACCACAATGCCCAGCTATTTTTTTGTTGCAGTTCAGCCGGGGCTAGGTTTGAACCCACCACCCTTGGTATATGGGGCTGGCACCCTACCCACTGAGCCACAGGCGCCACTCCAACTTCAGACTCTTGAACCACCATGCTCAGCCTTGAAATAACATTTTCAAAATACTAAGGGAAAATAATTTGAAGACTACCACTCAGTTAAACTATCAATCAATGAAATAAAGCCATTTTTTAAATACAATGTTTATCACTAACAGATTCCCCACTGAAGTATCTTAAGGATGTATACATCTAAAGGAAGAAACAAAGTATAAAAAAGAATGGTGGGGGGGGGGTTGGCTCACACCTATAATCCTAGCACTGTGGGAGGCTCAGGTGGGAGATTGCCTGAGCTCAGGAGTTTGAGACCAAGGCAAGAGCAAGACCCCATCTCTAAAAAATAGCTGGGCATTGTGGTGGGTGACTACAGTCCCAGCTACTCAGAGGCTTGAGGCAAGAGGATTGATTGTGCCCAAGAGTTTGAGGTTGCTGTAAGCTATCACTCTACCAAGGGTGACAAAGAATGACTCTGTCTCAAAAATAATAATAATATAAAAACTAAGCTTGGTGCCTGCAGCTCAGTGAGTAGGACATCGGTCATACACACTGAGGCTGGCAAGTCTGAGCCCAACCGGGGCCTGCTAAACAACAATGACAACTGAAAAAGAAATATAGCCGGGCCTTGTGGCGGGCGCCTATAGTCCCAGCTACTTGGAGGCTGAGGCAAGAGAATCACTTAAGACCAAGAGTTTGAGGTTGCCATGAGCTGTGCACTCTACTGAAGATGACATAGAGAGACTCTGTCTCAAAAAAAAAAAAAAAGAAAAGAAAAAGAAACAGTCTTTCATTATCTACATAGCAAACAAACGTGTAAAGAGACTTAGAATACCAGAAGACAAGCCCAAGAGTTTAAGGTTGCTGTGAGCTATTATGCCACAGCACTCTACCAAGGGGGACATAGTGAGACAAAGAAAGAAAGAAATGAAAGAAAGAGAAAAAATAAAATAAACTAAAAACTATCCAGGAGTGGTGGCAGTCACCTATAGTCCCAGCTACTTGGGAAGCTGAGATAAGAGGATCTTTGAGCCCAAGAATTTGATGTTGCTGTGAGCTATGATGCTACTGCACTCAAACCCAGTGCTAAGACTCTGTCTTAGAAAATGGTGAAAAAATAAATAGTAAACATATATGGGTAAAACAAAATAATTTCTTTTTCTTTTTTTTTTTTTTTTTTGAGACAGAGCCTCAAGCTGTCCCCCTGGATAGAGTGCCGTGGCATTACAGCTCACAGCAACCTCCAACTCCTGGGCTCAAGCAAGTCTTCTGCCTCTGCCTCCCAAGTAGCTGGGACCACAGGTGCCCGCCACAACGCCCGGCTATTTTTTGGTTGCAACCGTCATTGTTGTTTGGCGGGTCCAGGCTGGGGATTCGAACCCGCCACCTTAGGTGTACGTGGCTGGCGCCTTAGCCGGTTGAGCTATAGGCGCCGAGCCAAAACAAAATAATTTCTAACACAAAACAAAAAATATTATTAATTAGAACAGTTCAAGACTGGATGTGGTGGCACTTGCCTGTAGTCTCACCCACTCGGGAGGCCGAGGCAGGAGGATCACTTGATCCCAAGAGTTTGAGGTCTCTGTGAACTATGATGATACTATGGCACTCCACCCAGAGTGACAGAGTGAGACTTTGTCTCAAAAAAAAAAAAAAAGAAAAATTGGCCAGGCGCAGTGACTCATGCCTAGCATTCTGGGAGGCCAAGGCGGGTAGACTGCTTGAGCTCATGAGTCAGAGACCAGCCTGAATAAAAGAGAGACCCCTGTCTCTACTAATAATAGCCCAAGAGTTAGAGATTGCTGTGAGCTATGACTCCAGATCACTTTACCCAGGATGACAGCTTAAGACTCTGTCTCAAAAAAGAAAAAAATTAATTAGAATAGTTCAACATTGTGATGGATTAACTTCAGGAATTTTCTTGGAAGTTCTCATTTGGAGTCTGAGCAACACCTTTTGGTATAGTTAGTGTAAGAGGCTGAATTAA
The DNA here is from genome assembly GCF_000181295.1 of Otolemur garnettii. Taxonomy (NCBI): domain Eukaryota; kingdom Metazoa; phylum Chordata; class Mammalia; order Primates; family Galagidae; genus Otolemur; species Otolemur garnettii. The sequence goes on along the minus strand of NW_003852396.1, from coordinate 30,185,456 downwards.
ATGACCCTCAATCAATAGGGTTTTATCAAATAAACACAGCTGTCAAATAAAACAGCCCCTGATTAACTCTGTTCAGGCATGTAAGGCAGGGTTTTGCCCCATCCTAACAGTTCTAGAACTCAAGTCAGGCATTCTTTCCATTTCCATATTCCACAAGTAAAAAAGAACATTCTAAATATCACTCTGGGAGGCCAAGGCAGGTGGAGTGCCTTAGCTCAGGAGTTTGAGACCAGCTACTATAATAGAAAAAAACAAACAAAAAAAAACTAGCCCTCATCATGCCTGGAGCCTATAGTCCCAGCTACTTGGGGAGCTGATGCAAGAGGATCGTTTGACCCCAAAAGTTTGAGGTTGCAGTGAGGTATGATGCCACAGCACTCTACCCAGAACAACAGAGTAAGACTCAGTCTCAAAACAAAATTTATGTTTAGAGGTATGGTCTTGTTCTTTTGCCCAGGCTGGTCTCAAAGTCCTGGCTGGTCTCAAACCATGCCTCAGCCTCTGGAGTTGCTGGGATTACTATATGCATAAACCACCACACCCAGCAAGGTTGGCTTAGTACTGAGGTTCAAAAGCCACTAACTAAGTCAGCGGTTCTCAACCTGTGGGTTGCGACAGTATTAAAGGGCCATGGCATTAGGAAGGTTGAGAACCACTGCACTAAGTGAAGGCTGGGCACCCGTAGCTCAGTGGTTACGGTGCCAGCCACACACACCAAGGCAGGTGTGTTAGAACCCAACCCAAGCTTGCTAAACAACGATGACAACTGCAACAAAAAGTAGCTGGGTGTGTGGCAGGCACCTGTAGTCCCAGCTACTTGGGAGGTTGAGGTAAGAGAATCAGTTAAGCCCAAGAGTTTGAGGCTGCTGTGAGCTGTGACGCCATGGCACTCTACCAAGGGTGACATAACAAGACTCTGTCTCAAAAAAAAAAAAAAGCCACTAAGTGAAGATAGGAAAGCCAGACTCCCATCTCCTTTTCAGCCCAAGAAAACACAGCATTCTAAAGTATACATTAGTGGTCATGACATGTCTCAAAGCTCACATACCCATCAGGATACAGTGACAAAACAGTCTGTCAGGCTCAGTGCCTGTAGGTCAGTGGCTAGTGCCAGCCACATACACCTGAGCTGGTGGGTTCGAACCCAGCCCTAGCCTGTCAAAACAACAATGACAACTACAACAAAAAAATAGCTGGGCATTGTAGTGGGCGCCTGTAGCCCCAACTACTTGGGAGGCTGAGGCAAGAGAATAGCTTAAGACCAAGAGTTTGAGGTTGCCGTGAGTGCAAAGAAGACATAGTGAGACTCTGTCTCAAAAAAAAAAAAAAAAGAAAAGAAAAAGAAACAGTCTTTCATTACCTACATAGCAAATAAACGTGTAAAGAGACTTAGAATACCAGAAGACACAAGGGTACATGTGAATCTTTCTAAATGTAGAATATAAATGTCTTAACAGAATAACTAAGAGGATGCCATGAAGGCTATGTTAACCAGTTTGAGGAAAGTATTTCAAATTGTATATAAAACCAGCACACTGTACCCCATGACTGCATTAATATACACAACTATGATTTAATTAGAAATAAATAAATAAAAAGAATACCAGAAGACAAGTGCTACCTCAAGGGTAAGCAAAAGAGGGAACCCAGAGCAGGCAGAATAAACCCAGTTGGGCTCTCTCCCACCCAACCTTCACAAATTCACATAATTTATAGTCATAAATTTATATTCTCTAAGGTGCTTTCATGAAACACCTTATCTTGTTTGATCCTCACAACCATCCCAGTAAGTAGGTTAGGAAGGTAGGATCATTGTTTACATTTTTGACAAGCGAGGCTGAAAATAAATCGGCCAGACCAAGACAATGCGCGCACTCACGCATAGCCTCCCCCAGTTCTCATTTATGCCCAACCCTCGAAACCCCAAGAATAGCCAACATCCCGCTCGCTATGTAAGCATGACCAAGTTAAACACTATAAACCTCAAGATGCCCATCTTTAATAAGGCTGTCGTAAGATTAAAAAGACGAGCCTTATAAAAGGTGTAGCACAGTACCAGAAACGTAGGTGATACTCAGAAAACATTTACTACTTTACTCCTATAACTCCCACTACTATTATTAATAATAACAGGCGAGGACTTCCCGCTACAGGACTCCTGGGTTACAAGGCTTTCAGGAAATTCCACTCCCCTCCCCCATCCCCGACGCGCTCAGACACGCCCCCCAAACAGATCTTCCCTCTCAGGTACCCCCGGCTTCTCCCCCTCGGATATGCCCCTTTCCTCGCAAACCTTACCCCCAAAGAATCTCCCCTTTCAGATTGTTACGGAGGAAGCTTTCTGCTCGCACTGGCCTCTCCAGCACCCACTTTAGGTCTGGGCATCCCAGCGGCCGTCCCAGCCACACTCCAGCCGCGGGCCCGCGCCGGTTACCTGGCCGCGCGCTCCCGCTTCACCTAGAGATTCCCCGGAGGACACCTAGCAGCGGGCTCTCGCCAGCACTGAGCGCACAATTAATTTAAACTATGGTCCCACCCCCTCGCACCGCCCTCTGATTGGCCCCTTTCGGCTGTTGTCGTGCGTAAGGCACGCTTGAAGACCCGGGAAAAGGAAGTGAGAGGGCCACTGGGAAAGGAGAAGGGGGTGTCACTATTTCCGGACCCCGGCTGGACCGGGAAGGTCAAGGGAACTTCAAATCCCAGCAGCACTCGCAGCCTGGTAGCCCCCGCCCCCGAGAACTACAGGTCCCGGTAGGCATCTTGGCAGCACTTCCGGCGCCAGTCGGTACGTGGTGACGAAATAGTTGCCATGGAGTTTCGCGGTGTAACCGTGAGATAGTGGGACGTCGAGGCTGGAGAGGAAGCAACTGCTGGTGAGTCTGGCGGGAAAACAGGAAACCTGCTCTAGGGAACGATAGCTCTATGGAGAGGGAAGGGGCACGCCAGTAAAACTAGGAACTTCTCTACTCGGGACCCGCACCAGCCCCACCCCTCTTCACGGTGAACAAGTCACAACATCCATATGGGATGGACTGTGGGGGGCAGGGAAAGGGAAGGCCGCTGAGATACATACACGTACGGATTTGGGATTGCTTAAGATCCTCTTTCAACGCACACATGGACCTTCCAAATACTGATGCCTCAAGTCCCAGACACATTCAGAGAGGTCTGAAATTCCCTCGGTCATGGGTTGCTTTTTCTCTGTGGAACTGAGACCCTGTTCAAGACATGGGAGTAGCATTAGAGTCAATCGCAGTCCCTATTTCTGGAGGATGGGAAACTTTATGGGGCTTGAAGTGCTTCTTACCTTCCTCTTCCACGCAGGAATACCCTTTCTCAAAGACAGCAGGTTCTCCCACACACACTCATTAAAGGTATTGCCCCCAAATTACCTCTTCTCCCTATACCTTCTCCATGGTCTGCTTCAGTTAGAGCTTCGTTCCTTTTACAATTCTCATGACAGATCGATTGCATTTAATAACTTACCCAGCGCTTCTAAGCTTTTTGGTACTCATAACAGCTCTGAGTTAAGAATACTTATCCCCATTTCGTAGATTAGAAAACTGAAACACAGAGAAGTAATTTGCCCAAGGCCACACAAATCAGTGACAGAGCTAGAACTAGACCCCAGTTCTCCACCTTCCAGTCAAGTCTTTTTAGCTGGAGCTTACTATCTCAATAGCTTTAGGACTATTCCAAGGAAATACATTTAACTGCCCCCAGAGACCTTTATGGCCTACCTTGGATTCTTTACACTTAAGCCTAAATAAATTTCAGATCCTTCCCTGCAAGTTTTAATGGGTAAAAGAACTATAGAGACTGAAGACAATTTTAACTAAATGGAACAGAAAACAATTTGGCTAGCACAGCACCTGTGTGTGAAGCTGTCATGATTAAGCTGGCTTCTGGCTCGCAGCTAGCTGGCCTTGATTGGTCCTCTGACATCTTCCAGTTCTTCCAGGGTTGGTCCAAAGCCTGCTTCCTGCCACATATGTTCTCTTCTTGGGCATGTTCATCCACGTTCATAACTTCCTTTACCACTTGTATGCAGATACACACAAATATATATCTCCAGCCCAGCCCCCTATCTTTGATCTCCAGATCTGTATAGTCAGTTGCCATCATAATATTTCCTTCAGGATATTTCTTTTTTGTCTTTTTTTTTTTTTTTTTTTTT
>NW_003852396.1:30170974-30180649 GCF_000181295.1 Otolemur garnettii | reverse complement strand
TCCGGGCTGGGGATTTGAACCCGCCACCTTAGCTGTACGTGGCTGGCGCCTTAGCCGGTTGAGCTATAGGCGCTGAGCCGAGAATTATTCTTAATAGATCTCCCATCTATCATCAAGTCCTGCCAGCTTAACTTCCTATTTTATCTAGTCATTACCTCTTCCTGCTTTCCCTCCCAGCCATTTTAAATAACTGCCTGAATAATCCATCAAAATGCAAACTTGATATTGCTCACTCTTCCAACCCACCTTCCATTTAAATATATACATTGTGGATTCCTATTGCTCCCATCTCTCCAACCTCTAGTCTAACCATACATATTCCTTGTCTCTCCTCTAGTTATATGACTTTCTTTAAGGTCTTCAAAATTTCCAAATACACTCCCACCATAGAAGCTTTACTGTTACTTCTGCCTGGAATACTCATCTTTCCCCCTGCTATGGTTTATTTGTACTTATGCTTTAGATTTTTCTCAATCCCTTCTGTAGGAAGACATTCCTGAAGACAACTGCTCAGACCCACAATTACAACAACCTCATGTCCCTCTCCTTTATAGTGTCATTCCGTTACAATTTTTTTTATATATTTCTTAAGCAACTTGCTACTGCTATGAGATAGAATTATGAGAAAAACATGGCTCCTGCCCTGGTGGAGTTTATGGACATAATAGATATTAAGCAGATAATTATAGTGTTATGAATACTACCTTAGCAGTAAGTGCAGGGTGTTATAGGAGCCCAAAAGAGAAGCTCCACATTCCAGATTTGGGAATGAAGGTAGGCTACTCAGAAAAGTTGAAACCTAGGCTGGGTATGGTGTTTCATGCCTATAATCCTAGCATTTGGGAGGCCAAGGTGGGAAGATGACTTGAAGTCAAGAGGTTCAGGACAGCCTGGGCAATGTAGCCAGACCCTGTCTCTACCAAAAAATATTTAAGGGCGGCGTGCCAGCACCATATACTGCGGGTGGTGGGTTCAGACCCGGCCCCAGCCGAACTGCAACAAAAAAATAGCTAGGAGCTGTGGCAGGCACCTGTCATCCCGGTTACTTGGATGGCTGAGGCAAGAGAATCGCCTAAGCCCAGGAGTTGGAAGTTGCTTAGAGTTATGTGACACCACGGCACTCTACCAAGGACGATAAAGTGAGACTCTGTCTCTACAAAATAATAATAATAATAATAATAAATTAGCCAAGTTTAGTGGTGCCTGCCTGTAATACCTGCTACGTAGGAGGCTGAGCCAGAATAATGGCTTGAACCCAGGAAGAGTTCAAGGTTACAATGAGCTATGATCACACCAATATATTCCAACCTGAGCAACATTGGGAGACTCTGTCCCTAAAAAAAGAAGAAGAAAAGTTGAAACGTGAGCTGAGCCTGGAAGTAAGAATTAGCAAGGCAAAAGGAAGAAAGAAGAAAGAGCAGAGAGATCTGAAAAGAGAAACTATTCAGACTGCGTAATTGGAGGATAAAAATGGGAGCAGAGAAATGGGCAAGAGCCAGGCTGAATCTTGGATCTCCCTTTGGCACCTGGGAATATAACCTCCCAGAATGCATTTGATTATGTGACAGATTTTTCATGGCACTTGTTTTGTTTTGTTTTGAGACAGAATTTCACTCTGTTGCCCCATGGTCATTGTGACCATGGCATCAGCCTAACTCACACCAACCTCAAACTCCTCGGTTTGAGCAATCCTCCTGCCTCAGCCTCTTGAGTAGCTGGGACTATAGGCATCTGCCATAACACCCAGCTAGTTTTTCTGTTTTTAGTAGAGATAGGAATGTCATTCTTGTTTAAGCTGGTCTTGAACTCCTGAGCTCAAGCAGTCTTCCTGTCTTGGTCTCCCAGAGTGCTAGGATTACAGGTGTGAGCCGCTGGGCCCAGCCATATCATTTATTTTTTTTTTCTCACTTTGTCGTCCTTGGTAGAATACGGTGGCATCACAGCTCACAGCAACCTCAAACTCTTTGGGCTCAAGCAAGTCTCTTGACTCAGCCTCCCAAGTAGCTGGGACTATAGGCACCTGCCACAACACCCAGCTTTTTTTTTTTTGAAGATGAGGTCTTGCTTGGGCTCAGGGTGATCTTGAACCTGTGAGCTTAGCCTCAGCCTTCCAGAATGCTAGGATTACAGGTGTGAGCCACTGCATCCACCATCATTTGATTTTTCTTCCACTTGTAGCTAATACACAAAAACTCTCTGGACCAAGCTGTTGAATCGCCTCTTAATCAGATCTCATCTGATTATTCCTTAAAGCTTCCTGTGATATCATGTTGCTACTTGCCTGAGAGAGGGCAGGAATGGGCTAGCAACAGATCAAATTCCACTTGTTAGTAATTTCCAAAAACTGAAAAAAAAAATTTTTGTCAATTTGGGGTTGGTCAAATAAAGTTAAAGTAAGTAAATAAAGTCTGATACATACTATGGAATATTCTTCAGATGTTAAAAGGGTAAGGGAGTCTACTACAATTTGAAAAGAAATGATAGGTTGATAAATGGATAGACAGTATTTAAAAATATATATACATAATGTTACTATACTATGAATATGCATTCTAAGAGGTTATATTCCCAAACTGTTAATGGAGATTCAGGCTTTTAGTTGTTTTTTTCCTTTTTTTAAATCTAGTTTTATATACAATTTGAAATATTTTCATCAAACTGGTTAGCACAGCCTTCACAGCATTTTCTTAGTTATTGTGTTAAGATATTTATACTCTACATTTAGTAAATTTTGCATGTACCATAGGAGGCTTTTAGTTTTTACTTGATGTATTTCTTTATGTTGTCTGACTTTATTCAGCTATCGTGTTAACTATTATAGTTTTTTAAAGCAATTAAGATATTTAGCTGTTTGGAAAAGAAAATTCAATTGGAACTTTGGAATTCCACAACAAAGCGGATATACCTCTAACCTTCATCAGGTTTTTCATCAGGTCATTCAGTCTTCTAGTCATGAGCCAGAATAGTAGGGAAAGACTGACTCCAAAAATACAGCCACAGGAATGAGTAAGGCAGCATGAAGGCTTTGTCACTTCTCACCAGCTGTCAGGTCTTCTATGTGACACCCTGAAGACACTATTCATTCCTTCATTTCTCCTTTTATTTTTCCATTTATCCATTTGTCCATCAAGCCTTTAGTGAATATTCATCATTTTCCAGATTCAACATAGGATAATGATGGGAAGATCTGACTTCTTTTTGTTCTTTTTTTTTTTGAAGAGTCTTACTTTGTCACCCTTGGTAGAGTGCCATGGCATCATAGCACACAGCATCCTCAAACTCTTATTAGAGTCAAACAGTCCTCTTGCCTCAGCCTCCTGAGTAGCTACAGGTACCCACCACAACACTCAGCTATTTTTAGTTTTTAGTTTTTTGAGACAGGGTTTCACTTTACTGCCCTTAGTAGAGTGCTGTGGAGTCACAGCTTACCGCAACCTCCAACTCCTGGGCTTAGGTGATTCTCTCACCTCAGCCTCCCGAGTAGCTGGACTACAGGTGTCTACCACAAAGCCCGGCTATTTTTTGTTGCATTTTGGCCGGGGCTGGGTTTGAACCCACCACCCTCGGTATATGGGGCCCGGCATCCCACTCACTGAGCCATAGGCCCCGCCCCCAGCTATTTTTAGAGATGAGGTCTCACTTTGACTCAGGCTGGTCCTGATCCTGTGAGCTCAGGAAATCCACCCGCCTTGGCCTCCCAGAGTGCTAGGAATATAGGCGTTAGCCACTGCACCGGCCTTGTTCTTGTCCTTAAACTTATAAAGTAGATTATAAAGAAATGAGTACAGAGAGAACAACTGCTTCCATTTATTATCTGCTGTGGGATATACAACAGTGCTCATGATAGGGTGTGTCTTCACTTTACAGATGAGAAGACAGGCTGTGATGAAATTTTGTTCAAAGTACAGTGGGGGTGGGGGCTGGGCACGGTGGTTCACACTTGTAATCCTAGTGCTCTGGGAGGAAAAAATAGTTGGGCATTGTGGCCGGTGCCTATAGTCCCAGCTACTCAGGAAGCTGAGGCAAGAGAATAGCTTGAACCCAAGAGTTTGAGGTTGCTGTGAGCTGTGATGCCATGGCACTCTACCAAAGGTGACAAAGTGAGACTCTGTCTCAAAAACAACAACAACAACAACAAAAAAAAAAAAGTATAGTTGGCGGGGGGCATGCATCAGTTAGCCATTGCTATGTAACAAACCATCCAAAGACACAGTGGCTTAAAACAAGCATTTATTACTGCTTGTAAATCTTTCAATCACCTGGATGGTTTTTCTGGTCTTGGCTGGGCTCACTCTTGTGTCTGCAGTCATCATGAGTTGAGTGACTTGCCTGATCTGACTATAGGCTAGTCTGTGAGGGCCTCAGCTGGGATCACTGGCTGTCTTTTACATGTCTCTTACCTGCATATCTCTAGTGTCCCTCTAGTAGGCCCACCATGTTCTCATGGCACTGGCAAAGAGCAAGAGGGCAAGCCCTCTCTTAAAGCTTCCGATTGCTTCTTATCCGTATCTCACTAGCCAAAACAAGTCATATGGCTGAGCTCAGCATCAAAGTGAGATGGAACTACAAAATTATAGGCAAGGGATGGATACAGAGAAGACCATGACTAGGATCATCAAAGCAATCAATCTAACACAGGGTACACTGGTCAATTTTATCTGGGGAAAAAAAGGCTTTATAGAAGTGGGTATACAAGAGCTGAGTATTGAAATGTGAGAGTATTCACTAAGTGGGCAGCTTTTGGTTGGAAATGGATGCAGGCTGGTTTGCCACAATCAGTAGAAACCTAGCAGTTCATTCTGTGTTCATGACAGGGTTCTATTATTTGTATCTTGGCTTTATTCTGTCTGGTCAGGCACAGGGCTGCAGGCACTCAACAAATGTTTGCAGAAGTGAATTGAATATCTTACTGTGAAAGAGGTGTGGACTGAAGCCAACTGAACCTGGAACCAATTGTTAGAACAACTTAGCATCAACTCTCCCAAAACAGAAATCATCTTATTTGACAGTTTCTCATTTATTCATCCTATAAACATTTCCTGAGTACCTGTTGTAGCTCAGAACTAGTTTCTGAGTTAAATATGACACAGTACTAGCTCACAGCCTGGGCTACTGTTTAAATGGAGAAGACTAATAACCCTTTCCAATCAGCAAATTTATCCAGCTTTTTGGGGTACCATTTTTAATACTGACTGATTCAGAAAATGTATCAGGAGTGAATTCTAACAAAATCAGAAATTCTTAGGAATTCTGGGTTTTCCTAATGGTCAAGGAGACTAACAGTAAAAATCTGTTCTTAAGTATTTTAAGCTAAAATCCATGTTCAGGCTCGGCTCAAGTGGCTAAGGCGCCAGCCACATACACCTAAGGTGGCGGGTTCGAATCCAGCCCGGGCCTGCCAAACAACGATGGCTGCAACCGAAAAAAAATAGCCAGGCGTTATGGCAGGCGCCTGTGGTCCCAGCAACTTGGGAGGCGGAGGCAAGAAACTCGCTTGAGCCCAGGAGTTGGAGGTTGCTGTGAGTTATGCCATGGCACTCTACCCAGGGGACAGCTTGAGGCTTTGTCTCAAAAAAAAATAAAATAAATAAAAAAAAAATCCATGTTCAGTGCTGCAGAACTCTGGAGTCCCAAACTCCAGACTGACTTTGAGTAAAGTATGCAATCCTGCTCAAAGGCCCTGTTGTAGGTGGTGAAGTGGAAGAGATGTCTGTCTAAACAAGGTTCTTCTACTTTTGCAAAAGACAGAAGCTCCTCTTTTTCTGAAAGAGTATGTTCTTTGTTGTCTGCCTACAGATCTGACATCTAAAAGATTCAGACCTATTGTAATCAACAACCCATGCCCACAGGGCCAGTCTACAACAGATAACTAAGCCAACACTACCAAAACTCAGTTGGAATTACTATTTTGTTTGTTTGTTTGTTTGTTTGTTTGTTTTGAGACAAAGTCTCAAGCTGTCGCCCTGGGTAGAGTGCTATGGCATCATAGCTCACAGTAACCTCCAACTCCTGGGCTCAAGCGATTCTCCTGCCTCTACCTCCCAAGTAGCTGGGACCACAGGTGCCCACCACAATGCCTGGCTATTTTTTGGTTGCAGCCATCATCGTTGTTTGGCAGGCCAAGCTGGATTCGAACCCGCCAGCTCAGGTGTATGTGGCCGGCGCCTTAGCCGCTTGAGCCACAGGCGCTGAGCCTACTATTTTTTTTTTTAATCACCACTATACTAACAGGAAGAATTGATGCTTTTTAAGAGCAAGAGATTCTCACTTTCCAGTCCTCTAAACTTGTTAAACTTTAAATCACCAAGGAATTTACTTCAACTGTATTAATTAAGCTTAAACTAAATCACAAGCTATCAGAGCCTTGGTTTTTAACAAAAACTCCCATTTTTAAGGAATATTTGGGAATTTCATTCTCTGTGTACTGAGTAATTCTTTGAATCCAATGATGAGAACTGCATATCCCAAGGTTTCCTTTATTTATTTTGGCTGCTAGGGATTTCAAAGCTAAATATAGGCTCAGATACCTACAGTCCCTGGTACATTTTGCTTTCTTCCTATAATCTTTCTGATCGTTCTCTTCCATTTTTAATTTTCTATATCTGCATTGTCTAATATGGTAGCCACTAGTCACATGTGCGGCCACTGAGCCCTTAACAAGTAGCTAATCCAAATTGGAATGTGCTGTAAGTGTAAAAAATCTCTCAATAATTGTTAATGTTGCTTACATGTTCAGTGATAGGAGGGCTATCTGGAAAGTATCCAGCCATGGTCTCATCTGTCACTGGATACTTTCCAGACAGCCCATTATTAAAATTAACCCCCTCCTGTTTCATTTTATTTTTCTTATGGCTACTAGAATATTTTACACATGTGAAAAAATTATATACATGGCTTGTACTTACAACTCAATTATGTTTCTGTTGGATAGCACTACACATCATTCTGTTTTATGGGTGTTATTATTGTAAACCTAAAATCCTTTCTTTTTGGAAAGTGGGTAAAGTAATAATGCAGAGGTGACAGCAGTGAATGGAATGTGAAAAGGGAGGTTAACTCCAATAGTATTGTCCTTGTCAGCCTGTCTTTTATTTGTATGATTCATATACAAACCCCTTAGTAAAGTATGTTGTCAGCTCTCTTCCTCCCAGGTGAGTAGCATTATCATGGCTCTTCCCAGTGTCCAGAAAAGCCTGTCCTTAGCTTTATTTTGGCTAACAATTGGAAAAGATCTGATAAGACAGTTCACACCTCATTATAAAGACTCATAACATTGTGTTCACCCCTCTCAGGGGGTATTTCCATTTTAACAGGGAACAATCCCTGAACCCAAAGGAATGAATCCCTAATGGTGGACTTTCAGGCATCAGCGACAGGTGAGTGAGAAGTAGACTGGTTTTATGTTTATGTGTGTTTATATATGTATGACTATGTTCAGGATGTGGCTGAAAGTAGGGTCTTTGGATGGAAAGGTAACGGGGCTAATGATAAGTTGAACAGAGAAGGTAGCAAATCCCCGTCTGGGTCAACCTGAAAAGGGTTGTCAGACACCAACTGGATGCTTTGCAAGCACCCAGGGGTTTGTTAAGCAATAGAGTAGCCCAGTTGATGTCAACAGAGGGTTAGGTACCAAGACAGTCTCCATGGTAACTACTATGGAGTATCAGAAAGGGTCTCAGAGAAGGATTCAGGACACTGACTGCAGTCCACAGCTGATTCATTGGCTTAACTCTGGGCAAGTCCTTTTACCCCTTGGGTCTCAGTTTCTTCATCTGGAAAATAGAAATGGGTATTATAACTATCAACTGAGTTTTCTATGATTAATATTTTAAAATGGAAATGCAGGGTGGTGCCTATGGCTCAGTGGGTAGGGCGACAGCCCCATATACCAAGGATAGTTGGTTCGAACTGGCCCTGGCCAACTGCAACAAAATAATAGCCAGGCATTCTGGCAGGCGCCAGTAGTCCCAGCTACTCAGGAGGCTGAGGCAAGAGAATCGCCTAGGCCCAGGGGTTGAGGTTGCTGTGATCTGTGACACCATGGCACTCTACCGAGGGTGATAAAATAAGACTCTGTCTCTTAAAGAAAAAAAAAAAAAAGGAAATGCAGCTAGGTAGGCCTGGAGAAGGTCCATGCCCCATGTCCTTGAAACACTTGTCCTTCTCTGTCCTCCCAGAGTGGACCCAGACTCCCAGGGTACATGCTTGCATCTGATGAATGATGGCCTGAAATATGAGCAAACAGGAGAACGCTTCAGCGCAGGAGCCCCCTCTCGACTACTCCTTCAAAAGCGTCCAAGTCATCCAAGGTCAGCATAGCACTGTACTCACCAAGGCAGCAGTAGGCCCAGTGTGATCCCTAGGGAGAAACCTCTTCTATTTAAAAGCCTAAAGAGATTCTTCCCATATGCTTGCAGATTTGTTGATGTTGTATACTGGGGGGGCAGGGTGTTGCATTTTAAAGCACAAGTCTGAAAGGAACCAGAGGACTCTGAGAATAGTTGATTGTCTTCAGATGAAGCCAGATCAGCAGGAAAGTCAGGTGGAAGAAAATGGAGAAGCCAATCCATCAGCCAATAGTGCTCACAGCAACCTCAAACTCTTGGGCTTAAGTGATTCTCTTCCCTCAACCTCCCAAGTAGCTGGGACAACAAGTGCCTGCCACAGCGCCCAGCTATTTTTTTGTTGCAGTTGTTTAGCTGGCCTAGGCTGGGTTGGAACCCACCACCCTTGGTGTATGTGGCTGGCGCCACAACCACTGTGCTATGGGCACTGTAGTGCGTTTCTTTTTTTCAGCTAATAGCTTTATTCTCCTGAAGAGAGAATTTATTTTACCTGAAGAAAGGAGGAAACTAGGGAAAAGAAAACAGGCTGCTGAGAGTCCCAGGAATTAGACAACCTATCTTCTCTATCTGGGTACACAAGCTCTTTCTGACTGGTAAAAAGTGAGGGTTTTTTTCTTTTTTTGAGACAGTCTCATTCTGTTGCCCAAGCTAGAGTGTCATAGCATCAGCCTAGCTCACTGCAACCTCAAACTCCTGCGCTCAAGCTATCTCCTCCTATCTCAGCCTCCCAAGTAGATGGGACTATAGGTGTCTGCCATAACACCTAGCTAATTTTTTCTATTTTTTAGTAGAAATGAGGTCTTGCTCTTCCTCAGGCTGGTCTCAAACTCCTGAGCTCAAGGGATCCTCTGGCCTAGGCCTCCCACCAGAGTGCTAGGATTACAAGCCCGAACCACCACGCCAAAAATGAGGGATCTTATCAACAAACTGGCATGTTTCCAGTTTTTTGTTTTGTTTTGTTTAGAGATTAAGTCTTGCTCTGTAGCTCAGGCTGGAGTGCTATAGCACAGTCATAGCTCACTGAAACCACAAACTCCTAGGCTTAAACAATAATCCTCCTGTCTTGGCTAATTTTTTTTTTTTTTTTTTGCACTTTTTGGCCTGGACTGGGTTTGAAACCGCCACCTCCAGCATATGGGGCCGGCACCCTACTCCTTTGAGCCACACGCACCACCTGTCTTGGCTAATTTTTTATTTTCTATAGAGATGGCGGTCTTACTATATTGCATAGGCTGCTCTCAAACTCCTCCAGTGATCTTTAGGAGGCATTGGCATAAGTCACCATGCCCAGCCTCATCCCTGGCTTTTAAAATTTTCAACATTTTAATTT
>NW_003852396.1:30161268-30170332 GCF_000181295.1 Otolemur garnettii | reverse complement strand
AGTCTCCTGCCTCTGCCTCCCAAGTAGCTGGGACCACAGGTGCCCGCCACAACGCCAGGCTATTTTTTGGTTGCAGCCATCATTGTTATTTGGCGGGCCCGGGCTGGGGATTCGAATCCGCCACCTTAGGTGTATGTGGCTGGTGCCTTAGCCACTTGAGCCACAGGCGCCGAGTCTGTCCTAGATCTGTTATCTGGCTTTGGTCTTCTCTCAGGTAGCCACCTTTAAGCTCAGGAACATGGCAAATGTTACTAGCCTTGGCTTGGATTTAGGGCACTTCTTGGGTTAGCATCAGCCACAGAATCATTGATGTTGGTTTTTGATGAGGACACACCCACCCACTGGGATAATTTTTTGAGACAGAGCCTCAAGCTGTCATCCTGGGTAGAGTGCTGTGGCATCACAGCTTACAGCAACCTCCAACTCCTTAAGCGATTCTCTTGCCTCAGTCTCCCAAGTAGCTGGGACTATGCCACAATGCCCGGCTATTTTTTGATTGTAGTTGTCATTGTTTGGAGGGCTCAGGTCAGATTCAAACCACCAGCTCTGGTGTATGTGGCTGGCACCTTAGCCACTTGAGCTATAGGCGCCAAGCTGAATAATTTTTTTTTTTTTTTTTTTTTCAGTTTTTGGCCAGGGCCAGATTTGAATCTGCCACCTCCAGTATGTGGGGCCAGAGCCCTACTCCTTTGAGCCACAGGCGCAGCCCATTGAATAGTTCTTTATTGGGTATTTTGTCAGTTTTGATTGATATAGTCCATGGGTTTTTAGCTATATAATAGCTAAATACAAGATAGGTGAAGTGACAGACAGGAGGGAAGCAAATCTCCTACCCACGTTCCTATCCTAGGAATTCTGCCTGATCTCAAACTCCTGATCTCCCATTTCTTTTTTTTTATTCTTGAGACAGAGTCTCAAGCTGTCACCCTTGGTAGAGTGCTGTGACATCACAGCTCACAGCAACCTCCAACTCCTGGGCTTAAGCAAGTCTCCTGCCTCTGCCTCCCAAGTAGCTGGGACTACAGGCGCCCACCACAATGCTCGGCTATTTTTTGGTTGCAGCCATCATTGTTGTTTGGCGGGCCAGTGCTGGATTTGAACCTGCCAGCTCAGGTGTATACGGCCAGTGCCTTAGCCACTTGAGCCACAGACCCCAAACCTCATCTCCCATTTCTGAGGAAGAGGATGTAACTGTGTCCTCTACAGAGTCCTCAGAGGAATGGCACAAAGCACAAATCATACGATGCCCTGTCCTTCATTTAACAATTCAGTATTTACTGACTGCCTATTATCAAGCACTTATGTACATATATGTCTTTCTCCTACTCTTTCAGTGCCAGGCACTACGCTCTTTGCTAAGTGTGGGAGGTACATCAATACTCCAAAAGGCTCAGTCCCTTCAGGTTCCCCAGAGCTTCTGAAACATTTATATATAGCTGGGGTTACACGACACTAGAATTGGGAGTACTTGGAGTACTATTTGCTGAATTAATCAGTATGTGGATCATAGAATCTAAAATGGCAGTGATTTTAGAAGCCATCTAATCTTGCTGGGCGTGGTAGCTCATGCCTGTAATTTTAGCACTCTGGGAGGCTGAGGTGGGTGGAGTGCCTGAGCTCACAGGTTCCAGACTAGCCTGAGCCAGAGCAAGACCTCATCTCTAAAAATAGCCGGGCATTATGGCGGGCTCCTGCAGTCCCAGCTACTTGGGAGGCTGAAAGAAGAGAATCACTTGAGCTCAAGTGTTTGAGGTTGCTGTGAGCTATGACACCACAGCACTCAACTGAGGGCAACAAAGTGAGACTCTGTCTCAAAAAAAAAAAAAGATATCTAATCTATACTACCACCTACCCAATAGTCCTAACTTCCCACATACCTACAGTTAAGAGTCCCCCACCATACACACCTGCTATCCTCTTCCATTATGGGGCCTAGAGATGACATAAGGAAGTTCTTCATATCATATTCCCTTCCGCTATGGGGACTAGAGATGATATAAGGAAGTTCTTCATATCCCACTGACTCCTGCCTGCTGGGGAGGCACACGGAAAAGGTTGCAATAGCAGTTCAGAGATAGGGAGACAGGATCTTGGTTTGGTCTTCCTGGAGCTAAGTGCTGCTCGGTTCACTGGGTATTGATATTTGTGGTCCAATTTCCAGGCCTGCCTTGACTTACTCTGAACAAGAAAGCTTTAACAGATCTTTAGGTGATGTCTAGTGCTTTGGTGGAATTAGGGGAGCAGTAACCTATAACAGCCTGGACACCTCATTCCATCTTTGATGGCAGCAGCTCCAGGTAGTCTGGAGTTTTAGGCAATTCTATCCCACCAGTAGCTCCCTTGGAGCTTGGGATCAGCCTATACTTGCTGGCATTCCTCAAGTTGGTGCCTTATCATTTGAAGTTATTTTGACCTTAACTTTTATCCAGGGCTGTGTTTGAACCTGTCACCTCCAACATATGGGGCTGGTGCCTGACTCCTTTGAGCTACAGGTGCTGCCCCTTAACTTTTATTCTTTTGTGTTATTTCATTTCAGAGTTCTCATGAAGTGTAAGGAAGGAGGCAGGATTAGTTTATTCAATGACCTGGGGCACTCTGCTTCAGTATTCTCTCTGCCTGCAACCTCAAACCCCACTCTGGGTCCACTAACACCAGAAGGCAGAGAGCCATCTGGTGGGTGCTGCCTGACTTGCAGGCAAAGAGGAAAAGAGGAAGTTAATGTTGGGTAGAGGTAGAAGGGAAGTATGTCCAGTAAGAGAGCTGAAGGGAGAATGGAGACAAACTGGCTAGCAATACTAAATATTTCTTTCCCCACATTTAGCTTTAGACTGGTAACAAGGCTTAGAGACAGTGGGAAAAATATAGTCACCTCAGCCAGACCTAGTGTCTACTTCTGGTTCTGCCACTGACTGTGAACTTAGACAAGGCCCATCCTCCTTCTGAACCTCATTTTAAAAAACAATGGGGGGTGGTGCCTGTGGCTCAGTGCGTAGGGTGCCAGCCCCATATACCAGAGGTGGCAGGTTCAAACCGGGCCCCAGTCAAAAACTGAAAATAAATAAATAAATTAATTTAATTTAATTAAAAAAAAAACAATGGGGGATAGAGGGTTAAGGGTATCCTTGCTCTTCCTCAGGACATTGTGGAGACTATCAGCTTGATTTCCCTTACTTTCTATTCACTTTCACACTCAATTTCTGCCCTCAGGCCCTTGCTATTCCATTGAAACAGCCTTTACCAAGGTCACCAAAATTACTTCTGAGTTGCCAAAATTACTTTTAAGTCTTTAATCTCTCTGCAATTTACTCATCCTGTAAACTATAGGCACCCTGAAGATCTTTAAAACTGTTCTCCTCTGGTTCAACCTGTTCTTCCCTCATCATTTAACTTTTTAATGTCCCCCCCTTCCTCCTTGACCTTCCTTACTTTCCATGAGGAAGGTTATCGATTTCCCTAACTTGTACACTATCTATGCTAATTATTCTCAAGTCTCTGTCTCCAGTGCTTCAGATCTTCATATCCAACTGCCTACTTGGTTTTTCTACCTTTTGTACTATAGGAACTTCAAATCAAGGCCAAGCCTAAATTCATCATCTTCCCAATCCCATCTCTCCCTTTATAATTCCTTATCAGTTAATAAAACTAGCATATACCAGTCACCCAAACAAAAAAGGTAGGTGCCACCCTTAAATATTCTACCTTTTCATCCAGTCAAATCATGCTAATTTTGTGTTCCTCTCATCTCTCACTTGGATGACTTTATATAACCAAATTCGTTTTTGGTCCTACCCACCCCCTAAAGTCCATATTCCACACTGAAGTTTCAGAATGATCTTTCTGAAATGAAAAATTTGAATAAACTTTTTTTCTTTGTCACCTTTTTGTTTTCTTTTTTGAATAAACTTTTTTTTCTTTGTCGCCTTCAATAGAGTGCTGGTGGCGTCACAGCTCACAGCAACCTCAAACTCTTGGGCTTAAGCAATTTTCATGCTTCAGCCTCCCAAGCAGCTAGGACTACAGGGGCCCACCATAATACCTGGCTATTTTTGTTGTTGTTGTCATTGTTGTTTAGCAGGCCCAGGCCAGGTAGGGTTCGAACCCACCAGCCCTGGTGCATGTAACCACTGAGTTATAGGCACCAATCCTACTTTTTTTTTTTTTTTTAAATAGTCTCACTCAATTGCCTTAGTGTTGAGTACTGTGGCAACATAGCTCACAGCAACCTCAAACGCCTGGGCTCAGCAATCCGCTTGCCTCAGCCTCCCAAGTAGCTGGCACTACAGGTATCCACCATGACACCCAGCTAGTTTTTCTATTTTTAGTAGAGATGAGGTCTCACTCTTGCTCAGGCTGGTCTCAAACTCCTAAGCTTAGGCAATCCACTTGCCTCAGCCTCCGTGAGTGCTGAGATTACCATCCTGAACAATCTCTTTTAAACACTCCAGTGGCTTCCCATCACCTACAGCTTTAAGTCCCAAGATCCTTAGCCTGGCATTTAAACCTTTAAGACTGGGCTTCTATTCCCTTTTGCCTTGTCTCCCATGTGCAGTGTGTAGTGCCTGTATACACAGTCCTTACCCACGTTTTTGCTTATACTGTTACATCATTTCAACCCTTTTTTGCCTAAGTCACTAAGATTTAGCTCAAGCTTCAGCTTCCCTTGGTAACTTCCCTGAGTTCCCAGAGTGAGTTTTATTCACCATTCTATGTGCAATGTCTAACACCCTGTAGGTGCTCAACGTTGATAGAAGGCAGGGAGGACACTGGACCCATTTTTGCTGTTTTGTAAATTCAGCTTTAACCTAAAAGTGTGTCTTGAGTAGTTTAGGGCAATTGATTTAGGAGATTAACTTTTGAATTGGACTACTATTTTGGGTCATAGATTATTATATTGATTATTTTTTTTTTAAGATAAGGGTTAACATGGTTTTTACTTTGAACTTTCATGTATAAAACTGTCATTCTGGAAATGGAAGAACAGAACAGTCAAGAACAGAACAGTCGGCTCAGCGCCTATAGCTCAACCGGCTAAGGCGCCAGCCACGTACACCTAAGGTGGCGGGTTCGAATCCCCAGCCCGGACCTGCCAAACAACAATGACGGCTGCAACCAAAAAATGGCCGGGCGTTGTGGTGGGCATCTGTGGTCCCAGCTACTTGGGAGGCGGAGGCAGGAGACTCGCTTGAGCCCAGGAGTTGGAGGTTGCTGTGAGCTGTAATGCCACGGCACTCTACCCAGGGGGACAGCTTGAGGCTCTGTCTCAAAAAAAAAAAAAAAAAAAGAACAGAACAGTCTTAGAGAGGCTACTCTCACTGTTCTCCAGAATCACCAGCCTTCTGACAAAGTTTGGTGGACCTATCCCGGTCTCTGCATATTGGCTTACAGTGAAAGGTAGCTGGACCCTCTTTGCCCAGTTACACTTGGATAAGTGGATTTTGTACTATTATCTTTTAGTTCAAACCCAACAATGCTGGTTTTCTATTTGCCTCATAAAATTGGAGTGGTTTTGCCCCACCACAACCCCACACAGGGGTGGTATATGAAGACCCAATGATACAACAGACATAAGACCATGTGACCTGGAAAGCCAAGATTTTGAGATAGAAGTCTTGGCCCTTTGTACAAACATATTCTGGGAGGTGGGTACAGTGGCTCACACCTATAATCTTAACCCTCTGGGAGGCCAAGACAAGTAGATTGCTTAAGCTTAGGAGTTCAAGACCAACCTGAGCAAGATCTCCTCTCTACTAAAAATAGAAAAACTACCAGGCTTAGTGGCTCACGCCTATAATCCTAGCACTCTGGAAGGCCCAGGCAGGTGGACTGCCTAAGCCAGGCGTCCTCAAACTGTGGCCTGCCTAGGACATTTATCTGGCCCGCCAGCTGCCTGTCCTGCTTAGTAGCCGACTCGTTCCAGGGCCCGCAGTCCAGCCCTCCAACAGTCTGAGGGACAGTGAACTGGCTCCCTGTTTAAAAAGTTTGAGGACCCCTGGCCTAAGCTCACAAGTTCAAGACCAGCCTGAGCCAGAACAAGACCTCATCTCTAAAAAATAGCCTGGTGTTGGTAGGTACAGGTAGGTACCTGTAGTCCCAGCTACTTGGGAAGCTGAGGCAAGAGAATCACTTAAGCCCAGGAGTTTGAGGTTGCTGTGAGCTGTGATGCCATGGCATTCTACTGAAGGTGACAAAGTGAGACTCTCTCAAAAATAAATAAATAAAAATAGAAAAACTATCCAGGTTGTGGTAGGTACCTGTAGTCCCAGCTCCACAGGAGGCTGAGGCAAGAGGATTGCTGGAGCCCAAGTGTTTGAGGTTGCTGTGAGCTATGATACCATAGAATTCTACCAGGGCAACAGAGTGAGACTGTCTTAAAAAAAAAAAAAAAAAAAAACCGTATTCTGATTGCTGGCTTGTGGGATAGGGTCTCAAGCACAAGGTATGGCCCTGACAGTCCCTCCAACTACAGTTTGAGCTCCTCATCTTTCTAGTTCTGTCCCTTCCCAGCTGCTAAAGGCCAGGAAAGCAAAAACATCCCCAAGCCTCAATTTGTTTCCACAGATCTAGTAACCGAGGAGCCAAGAACAGGGCTACGACCACTGAAGCACTCAAAGTCGGGGAAGTTGCTGACCCAGTCTTTGTGGCTGAATAACAACGTCCTCAATGACCTGAAAGACTTCAACCAGGTGGTTTCACGGCTGCTAGCCTACCCAGAGAACCTGGCCTGGATTGACCTGTCCTTCAATGACCTGACTTCCATTGACCCTGTGAGTTTCTAGCCCTAGGAGACCAATCAGAGGGAGAGGTCCCCAGCCTCACATGGTGTCACAGAAGTAGTGAGGCAACATGATCAGTCCAAAGCACACTGCTGTGGGGTCACACAGATGTAGGTTTCATATCCTGGATTTGCCTCTTACAGTGTGATTCTGGGTGAGCAACCTACCCTCTCAAAACTTCAGCTTCCTTATCTGAAAAACAGGGATACCCAATATGCCAGCATCACAAAGGTTTTGTGAGAATTAAATGAAAATATATGAAAACCAACTGGCACATTGGAAGCTGAAACAAAACTGTAGTTGTTATTGGGCACCTACTATGTCTTGTGCTGTCCTGTGGACTCAGATTCACATTTTAAGAAATAAACAATATATGGCCAGTTTGGATCCCTGTTGAAGAGGAAAAGAGCTAGAGCATAGCTTGGCACTCATAGCACAGTGGTCACATGCACCGAGGCAGCCAGGTTCAAGCCTGGCCTGGACCAGTTAACTAACAATGACAACTGCAACAACAAAAAATAGCTGGGCATTGTGGCAGGTGCCTATAGTTCCAGCTACTTGGGAGCTTAGGCAAGAGAATCGCTTAAGCCCTAGCGTTTGAGGTTGCTGTGAGCTGTGACGCCATGGCACTGTACCAAGGGTGACCTAGTGAGACTCTGTCTTAAAAAAAAAAAAAAAAAAAAGAGCTAGGGCATGATTTGGGAACTGTTCCCCCAATGTAGTGATCTCAATTTAACTTTTTTTTTTCTTACCTTGAGACAGGGTCTTATCTGTTGCCCAAACTAGAGTACAGTGACATTCATAGCTCACAGCATCCTCAAACTCCTGGGCTCAAGCAATCCTCCTGCCTTAGCCCCCCAAGTAGCTAGGACTATAGGCACCCACCATGACTAATTTATCTATTTTTAGAGATGGGGTCTCGCTCTTGCTGAGGCTGGTCTGGAACTCTTAGTCTCAAGTGATCCTCCCACTTAGGCCTCCCAGAGTGCTAGGATTACAGGCATGAGCCAGTGTACCTGGCCTAAATTTATCTTGCACTTTAAAAGCTTCCTTTTTGTGCCTAGCATGTATTCCGGTCTCTTACTGTGATAGAATCTTAAGTCACCAAAGCTGGAAAAGTCTTCAGTGAAGGGGCAAGGAAGGCTCAGGGAGGGGTAGGGGAGCCCATTCTTCTGGCAAGTCAGTGTTAGTGCTGGTACCTAGGCCAATACCACCTACTTCTCAGATGACACCTCTATTTCAATGTGATTCCCCTGTATCTTTTGAAAGGTAAATGAAAGTAGGTTAGAGTCATATAGTATGGCTTTGGAGTTTGAGTGGAGGGCAATTGTTTCCCAAGTTCCTCCATCTCTGCCCAGTCATTCCTGAGCACAGATCCAGAGTCCTGTCCAGCCTGGCTCTCAGTTCCTTTCCCCAACAGGTCTTAGCAACTTTCTTCAACCTGAGTGTCCTCTATCTTCATGGCAACAGCATCCATCGCCTAGGGGAGGTGAACAAGCTGGCTGTCCTCCCTCGACTCCGAAGTCTAACACTCCATGGAAACCCCATAGAGGAGGAGAAGGGGTATAGGTAAGTGCCCTGCCCTAGAACGGGAGTCCAGCTGGCTCCCCTGAGGGAAAAGGAGAAGGGCAACAAGAATCCAAGACCATTCTTCTGTCCTGCTTGGATCCTGGGAGGGAGTAGCAGCCCTTTAGGCATTTCATGGTGTCAGTCAGAGTAAACCTGATCTCCCCAAAAGTATACTCAAACCCCTCCATTCCTTGCAGTCAGGGAAGACAGCAGCAACTGGCCAGAGGGGGGGAAGGGACGGGGGGCTGGCCCCCAGCCCGAGTTTTCCCCACAGGCAATATGTGCTGTGCACCCTGCCCCGTATCACTACATTCGACTTCAGTGGGGTCACCAAAGCAGACCGCACTACAGCCGAAGTCTGGAAACGCATGAACATCAAGCCCAAGAAGGTCAGGATCAAGCAGAATGCACTGTAAGGTTCCCAGGACCCCAGCAGTCCTAAAGGCCTGAAGATGGTCACCTTGGCTTGATAATAAATGATTTGAGCTGTTCAGCAAGTCAGAAGTCACGTGTACCTTATAGAGATGCCTTCCAAGTATGGGAACTTCCAGTTGCTCTAGTCTAGCTGAGAGAGGGAGGCAATGGAGGGAAAGGTCTGCTGTCACAGGATAGCTGGGTTTACTGCATGGCCTTGGAAAACTTTATCTAGCTCTCTGGAGCCCTTTGTACTCTTCAGCTTAGATATCTTGAGGTTAGTAATTTCCAAACTCTTTTTTTTTTTT
>NW_003852396.1:30147738-30161207 GCF_000181295.1 Otolemur garnettii | reverse complement strand
CAACCTCCAACTCCTGGGCTTAAGTGATTCTCTTGCCTCAGTCTCCCGAGTAGCTGGGACTACAGGCACCCGCCACAACGCCCAGCTGTTTTTGTTGTTGTTGAAGTTTGGCTGAGGCCAGGTTTGAACCCGCCACCCTTGTTATATGGGGCCAGTGCCCTACTCACTGAACCACAGGTGCTGCCCAATTTCCAAACTCTTTACATAGTACCAGCAAGCTTCACTCTTTTTTTTTTTGGCCAGGGATGGGTTTGAACCCGCCACCTCCAGCATATGGGGCCGGCACCCTACCCTTTTGAACCACAAGCGCCACCCTGCTGTTTACTCTCTCTTAGTTGAATACCAGGATCTGTGGAGATGCCTCACAGGCCTCCATGACAGGCCAAGAAAGTGGACTGTGAACTGTGAAACCCACATACACACTTTTTTTTTTTTTATTATTTTTTGAGACAGAGCCTCAAGCTGTCACCCTGGGTAGTGTGCTGTGGCGTTATAGCTCATAGCAATCTCTAATTCTTGGGCTCAAGTGATCCTCTTGCCTCAGTTTTTCTATTTTTAGTAGAGATGGGAGTCTCAACTTTTGTTCAGGTTGGTCTCAAACTCATGAGCTCAAGTAATCCACCCTCCTCAGCCTCCTAGAGTGCTAGGATTACAGGCGTGAGCCACCATGCCTGGCCTCCCCTCCCCTACTTTAATCAGATCAGAGTAGTTCTACTTTCTTTTATATATTGGAATTCTGCTTCTTAAGATTTTATTTGATAAAAAGAATCTTCTGCTTAAATAACATTTGCTTGCTGACTCCGTATCAGGTACTCCCAGAAGAGCCTGATCTGCCCTCACCCCTATCACTTGCCTCCCTGCTAGCCTCAGGGACTGTAGGTAATTCTGTGAGTTTGAGGCAGTCACACCTGCTCAGATTCAGATTCCTTTAGTGTTCAGCTTTGACAGTACTCCCATCACCAAAGAAGAGACAAGAATAGTCTTACCTAATTTGAGGTTAGTCTAGGCCAAGTCTCAGCTAAGAACGGACATCCTGAATCGTTATCCTCCTGCATTTGTCTTTGATGCCCCTAGAAGATGTTCCCCTCTCCCCATCTCACTACTCATAGACTGGAGTAGCCAGAAGTATGTAGTAGGGTGGTGGGCAGGACAGAAGGACTAGAACGAGCACACAGATGAATATACTTCCTTTATCAAGGGTGACAAACCAAAACGAAAAGAAAAAACACAAAACATGTAAAAACCCAGGGTGCTAGAAATACAAACTCAATTCATTCAAATTCAAGCTCATCCAGACCCTGGTCACAAACCCTAGTGAGGTGCATGTGAGCACCAAGTCAGGGAGAGGGGGGCAGGAGTGAATCTGAGACCAAGAGAAAGGGTGGGAAAGGGATCCTCCTAGGTCACCGGGTAGTCACCTCCCCACCCCAGTGGTATCTCCACTTTCCCAATGACTGAAGACATACCAGGCCTTGTATTTTTGCCCCCACCCCACCCCTGGCCAGGGCTTCAATAGCCAGTCCCAAATGGTTCTACCCTCCCATGCTCCGTCCTCACTTGCTCAGGCCAGCCTTGCTCTTCTCCTCCTCCACATTTTTCTCTGTGATTAGTAGCAGGTTAGGTAGGGTACTGTATAGGCCGCAGTGAGGCTAGGGGCCAGGAGAGGCAGGATTGAGACAGGGTGAAGAGAGGAGGAGAGCTGTCCAAGGACCCCTCTCTTCACGGGATCCCAAACTGTACAACCAGCTCCTCTTTTGCATCCACACGGATCTGAGAAAGTGCACTGTAGGCGTAAGCAGCTATCCTGGAGACCTGAGACAGAAAAGAGGGCAGGGAAGAGAGAGAAACACAGGTGAGGAGAGAACAGCAAAGAAGGGGGATGATAGGGGATAAGAAAAGAGGAAGGAACCATAGGCAAAAAGAAGCCAAAGAGAAAGGAAGGGATAGGAAAGACAAAGGGTGGGAAGGGGATGGGAAAGGAAAAGAACAAAAGGGAGAAAAGGAATAAAGGTTGTAGAGGAGGGCAGACAAGGATATGAAA
This sequence comes from Otolemur garnettii, assembly GCF_000181295.1. Lineage (NCBI taxonomy): Eukaryota > Metazoa > Chordata > Mammalia > Primates > Galagidae > Otolemur > Otolemur garnettii. The sequence goes on along the minus strand of NW_003852396.1, from coordinate 30,159,166 downwards.
AGTAAAAGAATAAAGTGGGAGTTAACTGGAACCCACAGGCTACCAGCCTCCCTAACACCACCTTCCCTAACTCCTCTGAGGCGGGGCAGGTGAACCCTTCTATCCTGGGCATTGTGGGAAGGGTGGCAAGGTCAAGTGAGGGGTGGCTCACCTGCTGCAAATCAGAGAAAGGGATGGGCTCGCTAGCCAGCACTTGGTGGGGCTGGCTGGTGAGAGACGGCAACGGTGGCAGCTTCTTCCAGTGGGTCAGGCTGCTGCTCAGCACAGCCAAGCGGGTGCTGGTCAACAGGGTAGGAACGAAAAGTTAGGCACAACTGTCTGACCAGCCCAGCCTCACTCCCTCAGGCCAGAGAAGCAGGATGACAGGGCCTCAGCTCATCGCAAAGTTACTCTAGGCCCACCTCCCTTGGCACCTGTAGCACAGTGGTTACAGTGCCAGCCACAACCACTGGCAGGTTCGAACCCAGCCTGGGCCAGCTAAACAATGACAACTGCAACAAAAAAAATACCAGGGTGTTGTGGGTGTAGTCCCAGCTACTTGGGAGGCTGAGGCAAGAGAATCTCTTAAGCCCAGGAGTTGGAGGTTGCTGTGAGCTATGACGCCCTGGCACTTAATCCCAGGGTGACATAGTGAGACTCTGTCTCAAAAAAGAAAAAAGACTATTATACAGTAAATAGGGCTAACACTGACATGAATATCTGCTGAAGCACTCAAGCGACTTGTGGTCAGTCTATTGGGATATGCCCAAATGAGGAGCCTGGACTGGGGCCCAAACTACAAAGCTGGAACAAGCATGGAGGGGAGAGAAGCCCAAGCTGGCCGAGTGCTCACCTGTACTGCCTGGCCCGGTCCATGTATTCATGCTGCTCCATCCCCTGAGAGTCTGCAGCAGATACATCGATGATGTTGCTTTGGAGGAAGAGACAGAGAAGACATGACAAGTGCTTCCAAAAGGAACAAACAGAACTTAGTGTTTGCCCAGGTACCAACTCCATGGCATCGGCATCCCCAACCTGCCTACTAGAGCATGGCTCTAAAGCACATTTCCCCAATGACCCTGTCCCATTCCCCATGTCATGGGCCTAGCTCCTATAATCTCAGTCTTTAATATGGATGAAGGAGCTTTGCCCCAAGCTTGGTCCTGTGACATTTACCTGGCTGTCTTGGCAAGGATGGAGGAGAGCAAGGCCTGCTCATCCGTGCGAGCAGAAGGCAGGCTGTGATAGTTGGGCTCAGCTCCATTGAGGGCTTTGGTTGGAGGGCTGCTAGGGTCTAGCAGCAGCTTCCGTTCTTCTCGGTCCTAGAAGAGGCCATAGAGGAGAAGTCAGCCCCAGGACTGCCTTTCCTACCTGCCTTTTCTTAGGTTCTCTCCTTAGCCCAGCTCTGACTTTTATTTAAATACTAAGATATTTTTATAATAAGGAATATTCAAAGTGCCCAGGCTTAGAGAATGTAAGGTAAGACTCAGTTCTATCTGCCCTTGGGAGCTTGTCTAAGTTGGTGGTCTAGATGAATTAAAGTAGGACTAATCAGTCCTAGAGCCTTTGATTTCTTTATTCTTTCTTTCTTTGACAAAGTCTCGCTATTTTGCTGAGCCCCTGATTTTTGTGAGGCTTAGAGCAGGTATTTAGCAATAGCTCCGGAGCTTCAGAAAGAGTCCTGGTGGAGAAAGGATATTGGAGGCTGGAAGTCAGAGGAGGTAGGAAATTCTAAAATAGTATTGTCTAGAGGAGAAATAAGTGCAAGTCAGGAGCCCAAGAAACACCCTTCTGGAAGGCTGGCTGCTCCCAGGGCTCTGAGAGGTCTTGATGAGTCCAGAGACAAGGCCCTAGGCCCAGCCTCTCAAGGACCATTCCTCTGATTATCCCAGGACAGGAATACCAGTGCAGCCTCACACTACATGGGTGCACCCTTTTTGAGGGCAGGTCCCTTCTACTCAGATATTCCCTTGGTGCTCTTTCTGTATGTGACTTTCAGAACCAAACTGAGTATACCTGAGCTGAACAGTGTAGCTGCTTCCATTCTTGCCAAGCTACCACACCTCTTTTAATGGGCAGCTTCTAAGTTTTCAGCAGCCCTTCTATTAAGAACCTATGGCAATAATCACATCCCCTAGAACTGACCTAAGACCAACCAAATCACCTCACTCCTAATTGCATTTCTCCTTGTCCTATTTATAATCTATTGTAATCTTTCTGGATTTGACCATGCCTTGAGCCCATCAGCTGCAAATCCCTGCTGGCTTTCTATCAGCTATAGATTGGATAAACAAGCCACGAAGAGCAAGGGTACCCAGGACAAAGCCAAGGGGTGGGGTCCCAGCTAACTAATGCTCACTCACCAACACTCAAGGCCAGACTATAAGATTCTTCAGTGCTCCCCTCCAGATCTGTCTCAGTTCCTGCCACAGACTTCCCTGCTGTAGGCTCCTGCTCCTTGCCTGCAACTCCTTAACTCTTTTAAAGGGCTGCTTCCTCTGCCTTACCTTCCATGCCCTAGGCAGGCCCAGGCTTTTTACCTTACTCTCCTTGTCAAGCCTAGGTTACCCAAATGTCCTCAGGCAGTTTGATTCAGTTCTCAACAGCATGAGAAATAAGTTGTAGGCTTCTGTCCCAACACCTCTGAACTCCCAGAAACCCTCCTTCCCTAACACAGGCTCAGTATTAAAGAGCCCGAAAGACAAAATGCTTGTCAAGATGAAACTACATATCTCTAAGGAAAACTGGCTCCATAATGAGGCCCAAGTTTGCTTCCTATGTGTCTGTCCTTCCTCCAGCCCCGTTTCAGATACATCTTCCTGCAGGACAGGGTAGTTTTTTCCCTAGCAGGTATTCTTAAAGAATGGAGTTGATGGCTGCTCAGCCTTTTGGCTAAGGTCAGGGAAGTAGAAGGTCTTCCTAAGACCCAGGCTCCCAGAAGAAGCCAGGCTACCCTTTAGAGTGGATAAATAAGATCACCCTGCCCCTAAAGGACAAGTAGAGCATAGATTAGATTTGGCACACCAAGGTTTGTCCCTGAGTCAAAAGTTAGGGTTTCACCATCTATCTAGCACATGTGGCCTGCCCATGACTGGATACCTAGTCATGGGCATGGCTAAAAGAGATAGCTTGGCCTGGGCAGCGCCTGTGGCTCAAAGGAGTAGGGCACCGGACCCATATGCTGGAGGTGGTGGGTTCAAACCCAGCCCTAGCCAAAAACTGCAAACAAACAAAAAAAAGAACTTGGCCTGTTCAATACATAAAGTACATGGCTTGGTATCAAAACACCTCTGCTATAGCATTTCTTAGCTTGGCTAAATGATTTAGCCTGTCTGAACTTCTTCCCCATCTTTGAAGACACATACCCTACACCTGTATGACAGATGTTTGGAAAGAAGCAAATGCATTAACTGTAAAAGCCCTTGGAAAACTATAATGTATGGTACGTCTCATTATAATAAATGGGCAAAGATGAGCATAGGAGAGGGGCTTTTCCAAGAGTTGAATGAGGAACTTTGAGATGATGATTATGATTTTTGCTCCATGAAGCATTACATCACCCAGCAGTCTAAGCAGTTTCTCTGGGGGTTAGGAACAGAAGTGAGCCCATCAAGGAAAAGGTGGAGATTCAGGAGACTAGTAAAGCCCAGCTCTTGCTTCCAACTAAAAGCTAGTATCAGCCAAGCATGGTGGCTCACACCTGTAACGCTAGCACTCTGGGAGGCCAAGACAGGTGGATTGCCTGAGTTCTCAGGCTCAAGACCAGCCTGAGCAAGTGCAGGACCTGGTCTCTAAAAAATAGCTGGGCATTGTGGTTGCCTGTAGTCCTAGCTACGTGGGAAGCTGAGACAAGAGAATTGCTTGAGTCCAAGAGTTTGAGGTTGCTGTAAGCTCTGATGCCACAGCCATCTACCAGGGTGACATGGTGAGACTTTGTTTCAAAAATAAGTAAATAAATAAATAGCGGGTATCCTTCCTCATAAGGCTTCTTGACTCATTCCCTGACACATATTATGCTTTAAGGGACAATTTCCACTAGGCCACAGCTCTTCCAGTAGGCAGGGTTACTGTCTCCTTTAACAGGTGGAGTAAAGTGAGGTACTGGGCACGAAGCAAGGCCATAGGAAATGTATGTATTCTTTGGGTATTTGGAGAATTGAGGACCAGGAGCCACAATGCTTCCCAAACAAAATAAGTTTTCCTAGCTTAAAGCCCTTAGTCCAAAATGCCTTTACTGGCAAAACAACTACTTCCCATGTACGAGCAATATAATCTACGTCTATGACCATCTCTCCCATAGGCTGAGCTACTTGAAACATTTCCACTGTCTTTGTGTCTGCTATGTGTTGAAACATAGAACCCAGGCTTGGAGGCAATCAAAAAGTTGGTGGCCAGCAGCATGAGACTTCATCCTTGGAAAGGTCCCCTTCTTCAAAGGTGGTCAGGCCAGGCAGGGCAGGGATTAAAGTGTGGAGAGAACAATGCACCAAGGAAAAGAGGGAGAATTTGAAACTCTACAGCGCTCCCTACCTAATCCTTTCTCCAAAGGGATATCTACAGCCAGATTCACAGGACAGGCACCCGCCTAGCTAGAGGAACCCTCAGGCCTCGGACAGGGACAGCTCTGAGGCAGGCCAAACTCAGAACCAAATGAGTTCCCCATCCATCTCCTTTTCCCTCAATCTAAAACCAAGCTAAACCCGATTTGTTGCTTTCCAAACAACTTCCCACACGCCCAACTCAAATGCCATCAACTTCCAGAGTCCTTCTTTGACCAGAGACTAGCAGTGACCTTCCTTCCCCAACCTCAAATCTTGAGAGAATACACAAAATTCCTGATTCTTCTCGGGACAGACTTAATTCAGAGCCTCAGCTTACCCACTCGTAAAATGGATTCGTAAAGCCGGCTAATACAAGCACAGAGAAGAAAAAGGAAGCTGGAAAAGGAGTGCTTCCCAAGCGGAAGATCTTTGAAAATGTAAAGATGTGAAGGTGGAAGAGGTGGAAGCGAGCCAGACAGGCGGCTATCTAAGGGACTGTGCAGAAACCTAGGGCTTTAAAAGGGCTAGAGAACCCGGCTCTACTACCCGCTGTGATATGTCTCTTCCAGGCCTCCGTACTCCAGTGAGCCCTGCAGTCTGGCTCTACCGCTTCTGCAGGTTTCTTTTTGGGTCCCCTGCCCCAGGGTCTTAGCCCTCATTCCCAAGCCCCGCCTGCCGCGGCCGCACCTGGTCCGAGTCCTCGTTCTCGCTGCTGTAGCAGCACCCCATCGCCGGGGTCGGGCTGGGCGCTCAGGCCGAGCCGAGGAGGGACGGCGTCCGTCAGGAGCCCTTCCGGTCACATGACCTGTGGCTGCCTCCCACAAGCAACCACCCGGCACCGCCCCCCGCGCCTACTTGGTCCCGGAGCCGCTTGGCCGCCTCAGCCAGTACCATGGCTTCCGGCCCCGCCCCCCACCGCGTGATCAGCCCCAACCACTGGGAAGGTGGAGCCTGCGTGAGAAGACGTGAGGCACGTGACGCATGCAAAGGGGGAGGGGATCACATGACTTTTTTTATCTTCCCTGTTTCTAAAGTCGAATCTTCGCCACCACTAGCGGTAGTCGCCCTCGTGAATTGCGCTATGTATCTCATGGTTATTAGGCCACTTTTCTGGCCAGTGTACAAACTCTTATACCAAATACCGTTACGATATACTCTTTTACATGCCATTGGAGGGGTGAATGGGATCCAGGCCAATGCTATAGTCGGGGAGCACACAGAAAATCTAAGATGAGCCGGCGCCTGATCTGGGGATACACAGAAGCTGTAGCACCCAGCAGAGTTCTTAACCTGGGTGGGTATCTGCGACATGCATGAAGAAAGAGACCGTATCCCTTGTTAAGGTGAAGCAGAGAGATCATCAGTCCTGGTAGAAGCGAAGAGGCTACCTGGCTGACTTACTCGCCCTCAGGCGTTTTTCTTCAATCCTGCTTTTGGGGGGCAGCCACAGTAATCTGAGACACAAAGCTGATAATCAGTTCTTTTATTAAAACCCTCTGGTGTCGGCTCAAGCGGCTAAGGCGCCAGTCACATACACCTAAGGTGGCGGGTTCGAATCCCCAGCCCGGACCCGCCAAACAACAATGATGGCTGCAACCAAAAAATGGCCAGGCGTTGTGGCGGGCGCCTGTGGTCCCAGCTACTTGGGAGGCTGAGGCAGAAGACTCGCTTGAGCCCAGGAGTTGGAGGTTGCTGTGAGCGTGATGCCATGGCACTCTACCCAGGGGGACAGCTTGAGGCTCAGTCTCAAAAAAAAAAAAAACCCTCTGGTGTCTTCTCCTGGGCCCTGAACACAGGTTCGAGTCTTGTCATTCAAGATCTTAGGGAGCCTGACACGTGCTTCCCACTCCATGCCGTGGGTTGGGGTTTTGAGGAGTAGAGTTATTGGGAAGGTGCTTCACCAGCCCTAGGAAAATACTTGGGACCGGGCGCAGTGGCTCACGCCTGTAATCCCAGCACTTGGGGAGGCTGAGGCGGTGGATTGCCTTATCACACAGGTTCCAGACCAGAGTAAGCCAGAGCAAGACACCCACCCTCCTCCGCCTCTAAGAATAGCCAGGCGTTGTAGTGGACACCTGTAGCTGTAGTTGTTGTAGTGGACGCCTGTAGCTGTAGTTGTAGTGGACGCCTGTAGCTGTAGTCCAAGCTCCTCGTGAGGCTGAGGCAAGAGAATCGCTTGAGCCCAAGAGTTAGAGGTTGCCGTAATATGACACCAGGGCACTCTACCAAGGGCTACAAAGTGAGACTCTGTCTCCAAAAAAAAATACTTGTGATTTCCTGATTGACCAACTGGGCTTTGCACATGCAGCCTGGCATACTGTATTTCTGCCATGTTTGACTACTGTCTTCAAGACTCAATACAAACATTATCTTTCTGATTACCTTCTGTGGACCCCATTCTCTGAGCATCTCCAGTTCCCTGTGTTTAATCCTAATCCAATACCGATTCATTCATTTATTGATCAACAAATATTTACTGTCAACTATGTGCCACACATCATTCTATCTGGATATGCAGTAGTTCACAAAACAGCATGAGCAAGTCCCTTTGGTCATGGAACATCCAACAATAATGGTACTAAATTGTATTCTCTGTTCCTGAGTCAGTTTCTTCCACCAATCTTGGAGTTCCTGGAGGACAGAGACAAGTTCTGATTTTCACATGTGACCAAGCCCTGACACATGATTAGGGAAAACTTGAATTTTGAATGAATAAATTACAATCTCTGCATCACCTTGATGGACACTATGTCCTTCTCCAAGGAATTGGAGGAAACATGACCAGACCCAGTAGCTCTTATTACCCCTCAAATCAACACCCTGGAGTTCAGAGGGTACGATAGCTCAATGCCTGTAATCCTAGCACTCTAGGAGACCCAGGCGGGTGGATTGCCTTGAGCTCACAGGTTCCAGACCAGCCTGAGCAAAAGCAAGACCTCATCTCTAAAAATAGCCAGGCATTGTGGCAGGCCCCTGTAGTCCCAGCTACTTGGGAGGTTGAGGCAAAAGAATCGCTTGAGCCTAAGAGTTGGAGGTTGCAGTGAGCTATGATGCCATCGCACTCTAACCAAGGGCGACAAAGTGAGACTACATCTCCAAAGAGAAGTGGGGGGAGGGTGCCGGCCACATGCTCCAGGGCTGGTGGGTTTGAAGCCAGCCCAGGCCTGCTAAACAAAAAAATAACCAGGCATTATGGTGGGTGCCTGTAGTCCCAGCTACTTGAGAAGCTGAGGCAAGAGAATCGCTTAAGCCCAAGAGTTCAAGGTTGCTGTAAGCTGTGGCGCTATGGCACTCTACCAAGGACGACAAAGTGAGACTTTGTCTGAAAAAAAAAAAAAAAAGACCCTGGAGTTAGTCTAAGTTTTTCAAGAGCTCCTAAAGGATAGGAGGCAGCTCCAGCTTAGTTCTGCAACTGGTAACTTGAACTGAACTTCTCAGGTGACATCAGCAGCCTCAGCATCAATAATTGAAAGCAGGTCTAGCCTCTAGCCTCAGGTAGTTCACCCTCCTGAAGGACTCCCCCTTCTGTCCTGTGCTCTGGTCTTCCCTAAAGCAGAAGCCCGCAGCCCAGGTAAGCAGGGCCCTTGCGTGTGGGTTCCCAAGCACACCAGTTCAAGCTCACTGTACCACTCACCCATTTATACTCATTCATACAATATGTCCTACTTTCTTTTTTTTTTAAGAGACAGAGTCTCACTTTATCACCCTCGGTAGAGTGCCATGGCATGACAGCTCACAGCAACCTCCAACTCCCGGGCTTAGGCTATTCTCTTGCCTCAGCCTCCAAGTAGCTGGGACTACAGGCACCTGCCACAACACCCGGCTATTTTTTGTTCCAGTTTGGCCAGGACCTGGTTCAAACCCACCACCCTGGGTATATGGGGCCGGCGCCCCACCAACTGAACCACAGGCGCCGCCCTGTTCTACTTTCATTTTTAGTCCCCATCACCACCAGGGTCCTTACAAGATGGCCTGAAAGGAGGTCAGATCAGGAGGAAAAGGAAAGATGGTCCAGGCCATGGTAGAGGACATCCATCTCCCATAGGGGCCTTTGGAAAACAGACAGGATCAGGGGAATGTGTGCTGTGTGATCTATGTGTGTACACACTTGAGAAGGGAATTCTGAATGAGGACAGGGAAAAAGTGTAATACAAGGGAGGGGAGATAGGACTATTGGAGAGTTATCATAGAATTAAAGATTCCTTCCACACCCAGGGAAGCGCAGACAGAGGCAGAGTCCTCAGGTGGGAAAAAGGGCTTCTCACCCTAACACCCTATGGAGTGTTTTGATTGCCTTTTTACTGAGGTAAAGTATAGTGACAGTGAAGGGGATTCTGACTAAAAAGTTGTGCTCTTTTGCTATACAGCAATAGGCTGGAGGAGACAAAGCAGACAGGGTGTAGAGTAGGGGGAGGATATCCCCAAGGGGAACTAGTAAAAGAGATCCTAAAGGAAGGGTGACTTCAGGGATGAGGGGAAACGAGTGGGGGTGGGGGGAGCAATGTGAAGATGGAACCAGGGGTGGGGACTGAGAAGCAGTTTGCAGTTGGGTGCTAAACATGGACAGTGTGCAGTCCTTGAAAGCAGATGGGCTTGGAATCATACCAACTTGGATTTAAATCCCAGTTCTGTTGTGTGGCTCAGTACAAAAGACTTAATCTTTCTGAGCCATGGTTTGTAACATTAAAGATATTGCTGCTGGTAAGGTCTATACAAATGACAGGTAAATGGTGGGTGTGGGCTTCCCTCCCTACCTTCCTGCACCCAGGGCCCAGGTAGAAACCATGTCTCCAGCCATCGCACTGGCTTTCCTGCCACTGGTGGTGACATTGCTGGTGCGGTACCGGCATTACTTCCGACTCCTGGCGCGTACAGTCTTACTGCGGAGCCTGCGAGACTGCCTGTCAGGGCTACAGATCGAGGAGCGGGCCTTCAGCTATGTGCTTACCCACGCCCTGCCCGGTGACCCCAGTCACATCCTCGCCACCCTAGACCACTGGAGCAGCCACTGCGAGTACCTGAGCCACATGGGGCCTGCCAAAGGTCAGTGTTGTCTACACTTCTGCCCCAGGAAAATACTCCTAACATGGTGAAGGAAGATCTGGGATCTGTTGCTGCCACCTTACTGGGCAGGTTCTTTTCTTTTCTTCTTTTTTTTGAGATAAGAGTCTCACTTTGTTGCTCCTTGGTAGAGTGCCATGGCATCACAGCTCACAACAAACGATTCTCTTGCCTCAGCCTCCTGAGTAGCTGGGACTACAGACACTCACCACAATGCCTGGTTATTTTTAGAGCTGGGAATTTCTAGCTCGGGCTGGTCTTGAATGTGAGCTTAGGCGATCCACCCACCTCAGCTTCCCAGAGTGCTGGGATCACAGGGATGAACCACAGCACCCAGCCCACTGGGCATGTTCTTAATCATCCTTAGGTCTCTTTTTTTCTCATCTGGAAATGGTGGGCCTAGACCTAAGTCATCCAGCAAATATTTATTGCTTCCTTTTTTGTACCAAGCATGTGCTAGAACCTAGGGAAGGAGGTAGAGGCCATAGGGATGAACCAGCCACAAATGCTAGCCTCAAAAAGGCATAAAACACAGGGGCATAACCATCTCAGCACATAACCCATAGCTTTCTAATTACCTGTGTCCAAGTCTTTCTCTCCACATAGAGGTTTCCGTATTCCATTCAGGGTAGCTGTCTATCTGGAATTATCTCAACACAGTGCCTTTAGTCTTATTTAAAAAACATGTCGGCTCGGTGCCTGTGGCTCAAGCGGCTAAGGCGCCAGCCACATATACCTAAGGTGGTGGGTTCGAGTCCCCAGCCCAGGCCCGCCAAACAACAATGATAGCTGCAACCAAAAAATAGCCAGGCATTGTGGCAGGCGCCTGTAGTCCCAGCTACTTGGGAGGCTGAGGCAGGAGATTCGCTTGAGCCCAGGAGTTGGAGGTTGCTATGAGCTGTGATGCCCTGGCACTCTATCCAGGGGGATAGCTTGAGGCTCCGTCTCAAAAAAAAAAAAAAAAAAAGAAACATGTCTAGGGCCGGGCACGGTGGCTCATGCCTCTAATCCCAACACTCTGGGAGGCTGAGGCAGGCAGATCACCTAAGCTCATAAGTTCAAGACCAGCCTGAGGTAGAGCAAGACCTCTGTCTCTTAAAAAAATAGCTGGGGAGGCCAGGTGCAGCAACCCACGCCTCTAATCCTAGCACTATGGAAGGCTGAGGCAGGTGGACTACTTGAGCTCATGAGTTCGAGACCAGCCTGAGCAAAAGCGAGACCCCTTCTCTACTAAAAATAGAAAAACTGAGGCAAGGGGATTGCTTCAGCCCAAGAGTTGGAGGTCGCTGTGAGCTATGACGCCATAGCACTCTACTGAGGGCAATATCTTAAGACTTTATCTCAAAAAAAAAAAAAAATAGTCGGGTATTGTGGCCAACTCCTCCACTTCAATTCCCAGCTCCAATTCCCAGCTACTCAAGAGCCTGAGGCAAGAGAACTGCTTGAACCCAAGAGTCTGAGGTTGCTGTGACACTCTACCCAGGGGTGACAAAGTGAGACACTGTCTCAAAATAAAAAAAAGGGCAGCACCTGTGGCTCAGTGGGTAGGGTGCTGGTCCCATATACTGAGGTTGGCAAGTTTGGCAAGTTCGAACCTGGCCCTGGCCAGCTAAAACAGCTGTGGCAACTGCAACAAAAACTAGCTGGGCATTGTGGCAGGTGCCTGTAGTCCCAGCTACTTGGGAGGCTGAAGCAAGAGAATCACTTAAGCTAATAGTTGGAGGTTGCTGTGAGCTGTGACACCACAACACTCCAACAAGGGCAACAAAGTGACACTCTGTCTCAAAAAAAGAAAGAGGCTCGGCACTTGTGGCTCAAGTGGCTAAGGCGCCAGCCACATACACCTA
>NW_003852396.1:30131572-30147505 GCF_000181295.1 Otolemur garnettii | reverse complement strand
AAAAAAAAAAAGAAAAAAAGAAATGTGTCTAATTTTAAGATTGGAAAAATATTCAATGGGCCACGTGCAGTGGCTCACATATGTAATCCGAGCACATTGAGAGGCCAAAGTGGGAGGATCACTTGAGCTCTCAGTAATTTGAAACCAGTTTGAGACCACCTGAGCAAGAGTGAGACCCTATCTCTACTAAAAATAGAAAAGTTAGTTGGCATGGTGGTGGGTGCCCGTAGCCCTAGCTACTTGAAAGGCTGAGGCAGGAGGATTGCTTGAGCCCAAGAGTTTGAGGTTGCAGTGAACTATGATGACATCAAAAAAAGAAATATATTCAATGAGCAATAAAAGTGGGGAGGGAATGAAACTGGAAGTTCTAACAGAGGCCTCTCAGGAGCCTAGAAGATGGAGTAGTTTTTGCCTGGGCCCTCCTAGAGAAAGCAACACTTGAGCTGAGCCTAGAAAGATTGGTTTTGAGTTGGCCAGGAAGATGGAGATGGGGGCAGGGAAGAGCAAGGCAAGCCACACATACAAATTTAGCATAAAGGAATGACACAACATGGTTGATTCTGGCCACAGTTGTTTGGGATGGCTGTGATACAAGCCACAGACAGGAAGAATTGAGAGCTGAAGCTGGAAAGGTGAGCTAGGATTAGGTCCAAGGTTCTGAATGCAAGGCAAAGGATCCCAAATTCAATCCCAAAGCCAGGGAATAATACAGTTGGATTTTTTAAGAAAGATTCCTAGTGGCTGGTATGAAGACTAGGCTGGAGGCAAGGGCACCTGTGGGACAGCTGGGGCTGTGGTCCAATGAGACAGCAGCTGATTGGAAGCTGCAGTGAGGCAGGTGAGCATTTGAAATCTCTGTCAGGGGCTCTGTATCCATCTTCCTTCATAGGTCAGATCCTACTGCGGCTGGTGGAGGAGAAGGCCCCTGCTTGTGTGCTAGAGCTGGGCACCTATTGTGGATACTCCACCCTGCTGATTGCCCGTGCCCTGCCCCCTGGGGGTCGCCTTCTCACTGTGGAGCGGGACCCTCGAACAGCAGCAGTGGCTGAAAAACTCATCCGTCTGGCTGGCTTCGATGAAAACACGGTCAGCCTTCCTATTTCCCCAACTCTGATCTCTTCTCTGTCACCCAAGCCTTGTCCTAGCCAACTCTCCCTTGTGAGAGAAGGGATTCCCATCTAAGGAGAAGAAATTAGTTCCACTTAAGGGACTGTGATCCCTGCCCTCCTGTCCTAAGTCATGTGTACATATTTTCTGCTAGAGGACAAAAGAAGCTAAAAGGAAGGTCTCTGGAGGCCAGCAAATCTGGGTCCAAATCTTTGCCTCGTTCTCTGTGTGACATTGGACAAAGCACAAATCCTCCGAATCTCCGTTCTTCAAAAGCAGAATGGAAATCACAATACTGATCCTGACCTCTTAGGTTCTGAGGTCAGAGGAAATGTGAGAACACTTGTGGGAATCTAGGCCTGGGCCTGGTATGAAGTAAGCCAGATATTGGTGGGGTGTGGAGTGAGAGAACAATCCCTCCCACCCTCACTTTCATGCCATCCTTACCCCCACAGGTGGAGCTCATCGTGGGCAGCTCAGAGGAGGTGATCCGGCGCCTACGCACCCAGCACCAACTGAGTCGGGCAGACTTGGTACTCCTGGCACATCAGCCCCGATGTTACCTACGTGACCTACAGCTGCTGGAGGCCCATGCCCTACTGCCAGCTGGTGCCACTGTGTTAGCTGACCATGTACTCTTTCCTGGTGCACCCCGCTTCTTGCAGTATGTCAAGAACTGTGGCCGGTACCGCTGCCGCCTCCACCACACTGGCCTCCCAGACTTCCCTGCCATTAAGGATGGCATAGCCCAGCTCACTTATGCTGGACCTGGTTGAGGTCCAGGTCTAGGGGGACTTATTGATGGCCCCCACCCCCACCCAAGCAAGGCCTTCAGAACATCCCCTCCCCTCCCAGTTTGGGGCCTGACACATGCTGGGCTTATGACTGAAGAGGTCTCTTCCCACCTCTGCCCCCTTCTGGCCTCCACACTGACCTGAAGCATCAAATTTATCAGGCTGCTTGGTTTCACTGGTTTATTTCCTTCCAGAGAGAGCCAAAGACTGACAGGAGGCCTGAGCTTCTGACCCAACTATGTCACTGATTTGCTGGGTGACTCCAGGGGAGTCCCTGCTGCTCTGAGATTTAATACATTCTCTTAATTCTAAGGAAGCCGGCTGGGAGAGCTTGAGGGTCCTCTCAGCTCTGAGCCTCTGAAAGCCTCCCCTTCTCAGTCCATTCTATTCTGGGTGGGATCAGAGGAAGCAGCTGACAATGAGTTAGAGACTCTGCAGAAATAGGTGGATGCAAGCTGAGCAAGAGCAAATGGCACAGAAGGCTGGGTCCAGGACCAGGGACCGTCTGGCCTTCCCCAAGCTGGCCCATCTGACAAATTAGGTAGGTTTGCCTGATGTTTCAACTGTCCTCTCTCCAAAGCACAAGATACTGGAATCCTCTGGGCCCCCAACAAATAGAAAATAGACATGTAGGGAAAAATCACTCCTGTGTCTTTATTAAAGAGTTAGAAAGCAAACCAGACCTGGCAACCAAGGAATGAGGTACTCGCCAAGAAGGCGGAGTGGGCTCAGGCCTTGGGGACTCAAGGGCAAGCTGATGGCCTGGGAGGAGCCAAGGAGACCATGGCAGCAGTTGAGGAGGTACCCAAGAGCACTTTCAGGCACTGGGGCCATCAGCTGGTTCTGTGGGCAGGGGTAGGGCGTGCAGGATAGGTTGGGCTGGCCTGGAATCTCCCTAAGGCCACCCTGCTTTGTCTACCTAGATCATCCACTGGTCCTGATCCTGTTCGTTGCCTTCCATGTCCACCTGGAGAGGAGGCTGGGTGTGGGTGGGGAGGGGCCTCAGCCAACCTCAGCCCCAGATTCTGCCCCTGGCTGTATCCAGGGTTTCTGTCCCCCTTGGCCATCAATTAGGTCAGGGGCAGGGGCCCAGGAACAGGCCCCCCCACCCACACTCCCACCTACCTCATTGACCTCTCCATCATCAGGTGACTCGTTGTAGTCATTCATCTCATCCATGTCCTGCATGTCCTCATCATCTTCTGAGTCCTCTTCACTATCCTCGTCGTCTTCATCATCCTCTTCTTCTTCATCATCATAGTGCTGATGGGGCAGAGGAGAGCCTGTAAGTCTTACAGGCCTGCCTGGACCAGTTCAAGACCTGGCTCACTTGGAACCTCTTTCTGGGGTCAATAAATGATCCCCCACTCCCCAACCCTTTCCCCCTTAAGTCTAGCAGGCTGGTGCATTTTCTGTAGGACTTTGGTGCCATCCCCTTTTTGCTCCCCTTTTTGGCCTCCACCCTAGAGCTAAGAGTCATAACTGCTCTCTGGATCAGAGGCAGGAAATTCAGAATTAGAGCAGAACCTTGGTCCACCACAGGCTCCACACAGACCCCACCTGCTGAAGCCACCTACCTCTGAAGCTGGCTTGCCAATAGGAACCAGGTTGTTGTCTTTCTCTGCAATGCTTTGAAGCTGTTGGCACAGAGGGGAAGGAGCAGAGCCAGGGCCCAAGCAGGGCTGGTCAGGGGCATGGGACTGGCCCACTGTGCTCCTAAGATGACCCCCCCCAAGTGTGGGGGAGCTTACTCCCAGTTCTCAGGAAGATCCCCTGTCTTTATGTCATCTGCTACTTATATATGAACTTGATTTAACTACTTAAGCTCTCTAGGACTTGGTTTCCTAATATAATTATAGTGAGGGTAAAGTGAGAGACTTATCAGGCTAGAACATGGAATTGCCTAGGTCCTCAATGAACAGTTAAAATTATTCTTTCCTAAGATTTAGGGAAAAAAGCTTGGGGTGTGTCAGGAGACTGGGCTCTACTTCTGGCCCAGAAGTAGCCCAGCAAATTAGAGAACTTTGGCCCCCTAGCTCCCAGCTTGATAATTCCTGGCTCAGGGCAAAAAGCTCTTCCAGAGCAGGTCTTCAGAATAAGGTTTGGTCATGACAGGGCAGTCTCTTGATTGTGCTGTACTAGGTCCTTACTCACCCACGCCTGATGCTGCTGTTCCTGCTGCTGCAGCTCTGTCTCCTCCACACAGGGTCGATCCAGATTAAACCACAGTGTCTCAGTCACACGGGGGAAGAGTGAGGGGAACAAGGTGGACATGGCTCCTAAACTGAGGGAAAGGGTCAAATGAATGTGTTTGGGTTTGGTTTTTATTTGGTTGTAATTTTATTTAGGGATGGGGTAGAGTGGACGGTATCAGAAAAGCAGCCCTTCCCTTCAGGAATCAGACAGACCTGGATTTGAGTCTGGGTCCACCACTTACTAGCTGTTTGACCTTGGCCAAGTCACTTAACCTCTTTGGGCCTCAGTTTCCTCATCTGTAAAATGGGGATAATAACAATTATACTACCCTCAAAGTTATTCTGACAATTAAGTAAATTAATGGACAAGCTGTTTGTAGGCTGTTCAAGGAGGGAAGAGGATGGGAGCCAAGTGCACAATAGGAATTCAGAATGCAGACTAGCATTATGAAATTATACAAAATTAGAGATAGCAAGGCTCTACTGAAATTCTCTCTTCCTCCTCGAAAACCTGCTTTTTGCCCCTTGATGATGGTCCATACTGTGCCCACCCAGTGTCAGAAATTTACAAGACTAAACACCCCTCTCATGGATCACAGCTAAATTTGGGTGTGGGAGCGTGTACCATGTGCAAGCAGGGCTCAGCAAGACATTCTGGAAGACACGAGTAAAATAGATAAATAAGTAGATGGAAACTAAATGGATGAATACGTGAGAGAACAAGTAAAATCAGCTTTGTTTGATCGGCTGAGGGAGCTGACCGGGAATGGCCCAGAGAATATGAATTAAAACCCACAGCTTAAGGCCCTGCAATAGGCAGAGACTAACGTTAGGTCACACAGTTAATTCTGGGCTTAGAACTCCCGCGCGAAAGGGATGCAGGCCAGTCACTAGAATTGATGAGCAGATGGAAAGGATGTGTGTGGTCCCGCTTTTGTCCTAACTTATTTGACCGACACAGAGCCAATCGCTGCCATTCCCAGAGCGTCAGCTTCCCAGCTGGTATAACAGGTTCAAGAGCATTCAAGCTCACATCCCAGAAATACCGACAGGGCAGAGATCTCAGTACCGAAAGCCCAACCCACCACCGCCCATTCTTTCTCGTTAGGATAATGACCGTGCGCTTGACCAACAGGAAAAAGTCAGGGGCGGGACTTGGACAGAAATTTTTCCTTATAGGGTTGCTAATCGTGAAAAGAGCGCGGCAAGGGCAGGGCCAATTAGCTTAAAGAAATCCTGGGTGACAGGAAGTGACACCAATGAATGACGGATCTCGTGTGATGGGGCGGGGCTTAGGCTCGAGGAAGCAGCCAATGAGCTGGAACTCTTTAAGGGTAAAGGATTCTGAACATGGAGCTCCTGAGGAGGTGAGTCAAAGGAACTGGTTTATCTGGGGAAAGAAGTGGCAAGGAGCTCGCCGCACCCTTGCTTCTGTACTTACCGCGCCGGTAGCCGGCAGCCGGCGGCGACCCGGAAGCGCTTCACTCAGATCGAGCGGAAGGACCCACCAGAATCCGGGACTCACTAGACGCATGCGTCCTTGGTCTCCTTTTGTTTCCCGCTCCGGACGCCCAGACCGGATGTGACGTTAGCCATACCTTAGTCACGTCGTTAGGGTAGGAAATGTGCCGTGCCTACCTACTGGCCCCGCCTTGAGTTTCGGCCAATCGCCCTCTCCAACCGCCCCGCCGCTCTGTCCCCGTGAAGTTCTTGCTTTATTATTATTTTTTTTTTTTGAGACAGAGCCTCAAGCTGTTCCCCTGGCTAGAGTGTCGTGGCATCACAGCTCACAGCAACCTCCAACTCTTGGGCTCAAGCGAGTCTCCTGCCCCCGCCTCCCAAGTAGATGGGACCACAGGCGCCCGCCTCAACGTCCGGCTATTTTTGGTTGCAGCCGTCATTGTTTGGCGGGCCCAGGCTGGATTCGAACCTGCCACCTTAGGTGTATGTGGCTGGCGCCTTACCCACTTGAGCCACAGGCGCCCAGCCGAAGTTCTTGCTTTTTAACTCCTTTTTTTTTTAAAAAAGTCAGAGTCTTACTTTGTTGCCCATAGTAGAATGCTGTGGCGTCACAGCTCACAGCAACTCTTGGGCTTAAGCGATTCTCTCGCTTTAGCTGCCCAGGTAGCTGGGGACTACAGGCGCCCGTCACAGCGCGAGGCCATTTTTTTGTTGTAGTTGTTATTGTTGTATAGCAGGCCCAGGCTGAGTTCCAACCGTGGCTGACGCCCTAACTACTGAGCTAAGGGCGCTGAGCCCTTTTTAACTCCTGAAAAGGCGCTAACAGCAACCTGTTTTAGAACTAGTGCTGTTCATTGTACTGAGTCCCAGAAAAATTAATCTTCTAAGCCACAATTGCTGGTTGATTTTACACCCCTCCTATCTGTTTTTCAGTCTCAGTTTCTGTTTTTTTGTTTGTTTTTGAGATGTCACAGCTCAGTGCAACCTCAAACTCTTGGGCTTAAGCAATTCTCTTGCCTCAGCCTCCCAAGTAGCAGGAACTACAGGCGCCTGCCATAATGTTCGGCTATTTTTTAGAGATGGAGTCTCGCTCTGACCTGGTCTCAAACTCTTGAAATCAGGCAGTCCACCCGCCTGGGCCTCCCAAGTCTGGGATTACAGGTGTGAGCCACCGTGCCTGGCCTGTTTCTGGTTTCAGGATATTCATTCCTTTATGAATTCCTTGAACAAAAACATTTCAGTCCCTACTATAGTCCAGGCTCTATAATAGCTGGAGATAAATAAATGGATATGGTCGCTGCCCCCCAAAATCTCCACAGTCTTCACAGACCCTGAAGACCAACAGTGGACCACTGGTCTTTTGTTTTCTCTCCAGCTCTGACATTGGAGATTATGTACAGATATGAGTGACTAGTCAGCCTCAAGGCACAAGTCTGCATCTGGGGAACTCAGCTACCCTCCCAGCCCTGGGCCAAATACCCTTAAAAGTCAGCCCTCTCACCTCTCACACTCCTTTGCTGCTGCCTCTGTTCTAATAACCTTGACAGAGCCTCTCCTTCAGAGATTGTCATGCCTTCTGGAACCAGAGGATCTCCAAACCCAACTCCCATTAAGCTCCATCATCCCCCAGCCTCTTCCAGGTCCAATATTCATCCACAGTTGCATTTCTGTCCTAGCCAGGTGTACAAATTTCGGCAAGTCCTTTTCCTCTGTCTGGACTATTTCTTAAACAGGCATGGTAATCTGTGGCCAACCTTCCTCCTATCCTCGAGTGTTATAAACATTGTATGAAATAACAGCTATTTGAAAAGTAGTGTACTTCTATGCATTTTTGCATTGTTGTTTCTTGTTTGTTTTAGGCCAGTCTAGTGAAGTAGTGAGAATGGAGAAGGAACAAAAGAATCTGTAAATGGTTGTGATCAATTAGTTGTAAACACCACTGTACTCAGACCAACCTTCTGGGGTTTTTTGCTTTTGTTTTTGATTTTTGAGACAGTCTCACTCTGTTGCCCTGGGTACCTGGTGTCAGCCTCACTCACAGCAACCTCAAACTCTTGGGTTCAAGTGATCCTCCTGCCTCAGCCTCCTGAGTAGCTGGGATTACAGGCACCCTACCACTACACCTGGCAAACTTTTTCTATTTTTCTTTTTATTATTTATTTATTTATTTTTGAGACAGAGTCTCAAGCTGTTGCCCTGGGTAGAGTGCTGTGGCAACACAGCTCACAGCAACCTCAACCTCTTGGGCTTAAGCAATTCTTTTGCCTTAGCCTCCCAAGTTGCTAGGACTACAGGCGCCTGCCACAATGCTTGGCTATTTTTTGTTGTTGTTGCAGTTGTCATTGTTGATTTTAACTGGCCCGGGCAGTATTCGAACCTGCCAGCCTTGGTGTATGTGGCTGGTGCCCTACCCACTGAGCTACGGGTGCCACCCACTTTTTCTATTTTTGATTCCAATGCCATCTGGCTCTTGCTTAGGAAGGTCTCAAACTCCTGAGCTCAAGGGATCCTCCCACCTCTGCCCCCTAGAGTGCTAGGATTACAGGCAGGAGCTCCTGTGCTGACCAAGAAGTAGGGTATGTGCATTTTGTTTTTTTTTTTTTGAGACAGAGCCTCAAGCTGTCCCCCTGGGTAGAGTGCCGTGGCATTACAGCTCACAGCAACCTCCAACTTCTGGGCTCAAGCGAATCTCTTGCCTCTGCCTCCCAAGTAGCTGGGACCACAGGCGCCCGCCACAACGCCCGGCTATTTTTTGGTTGCAGCCGTCATTGTTGTTTGGCGGGTCCGGGCTGGGGATTCGAACCCGCCACCTTAGGTGTACGTGGCTGGCGCCTTAGCCGGTTGAGCTATAGGCGCCGAGCCGGTATGTGCATTTGGAATGTGATTATGTTGCCAAGCAGCTCTGCTTATTATAAGTTTTTCAATAAAGAGTAAAATTTGGCTCCTGGAAATGTCTACCCTTTTCATTCATTCAACAAATACCTACTGAGTGTCTTAGTATTGTCACTATTCTAATTAGTGGGTATATAACAGTGAACAAAACAGACCAAAAAGCCCTTTTCTTTGTACAGCTTCCATTCCAATGAGAGAGATAAACAATAAAGAAAATAGATAAATAAAATATTTAGGCCCCCCCACCCCTCGTTTACCTGTGCTTCATTAAATTTCTTCACTGACATTCAGAGCACTGGGCAGAAATCACATTGCATCAACACCCACCACGGGCCTTTGAGATACCTTGTTTTAATTAAACAGTCGGATTCCCCTGGTCCTCACCAGTTCTAACTCAGCTGCTAGGTGCTGGCTGAGGTGAGGTGTTGAGCAGAAACTTGTTAGTTTTGGAAATCTTTAGTTTTAAGATTGTGGTAGCGTGGCACCTGTGGCTCAGTGAGTAGGGCACTGGCCTCATATACCGAGGGTGGCAGGTGCAAGCCTGGCCCTAGCTAAACTGCAACAACAACAAAAAATAGCTGGGCATTGTGGTAGGCACCTGTAGTCCCAGCTACTTGGGAGACTGAGGGAAGAGAATCACCTAAGCCTAAGAGCTGGAGGTTGCTGTGAGCTGTGACGCTACAGCACTCTACCGAGGGCGACAAACTCTGTCTCTAAAAATAAAATAAAATAACTTAAGAAAAAAAAAAGATTGTGGTAAGCACTGAATAAGTCAGAGAAGTAGAAATAAAACATTGGTAAGGGAAGCATTTTACTTTATATTCAGGGACCAAAGAATTCACTTCAAAAGTGACTTTTGAAAAAGGTCTGAAGGAAGAGAAAGGCTCCAGATATTTGGGGGAAAGCATTTCAGAGAGAGAGCGTATAGGGCCCAGAATGGTGGCAACATAGCATCCTATGAGCAGAATACTAGAAGATGCAACAGAGAGCAGGAGCCAGAAATATACAGCCTTCCAGATCACAATAAGGCTTTTATTCCACGTTGGGGAGCCAATGGAGGGTTGTGAGCAGAGGGTCTACACAGTCTGATTCCCATTTTGACAGAATGACTCTGGTTGTTCTATGAATAGACTCAAGGGACAATAACAGAAGTATGCAGACCTGTGAGGAGCTTATTATATTGATAATAATCCAGAGGTATTAGATGAGAAATTATTGAATTTCAGATATATTTAGAGATAACAAGGTTTGCTGACAGATTGAATGTACAGTATGAAAGGAGGAAAGGACCCAAGTTTTTGGCCTAAGCACCTAGAAGATTGATGTTGCCATTTTTTGAGATGGGAAAGAATGGAAAGAATTTTTTTTTTTTTTTTTTTGGTGGGGATATATCTGGAGCTCAGTTTGGGGTGTGCTAACTTTCAGATGCCCATTAGAGTAGAGATGTTAAGGAGACAGGAAATCACATGGGTCTGCAGTCAGGGGAGAGGTCTGGGCTGGATACAAAACATGAGACTAGATCAAATTACCAAGGGAATGAGTATAGATGAGAAATTTTCCTTTAATGTTTAGAATTCAAGGAAACTGGAAGAAGCAGCAAACCAGATGGAGAAAAAAAGCCAAACAGACAAGTAGAGAGCCAGGTGAATTGGTGGCTATCCTAGAAGCCAAGTAAGAAAGGGTATTAGGAAGGAGAAAGCCACACATTACAGTCTAGTTTTTTGCAGTTTTTGGCCGGGGCTGGGTTTGAACCCGCCACCTCTGGTGTATGGGGCCAGTGCCCTACTCCCAAAGGCGCCACCCTACAGCCTAGTTCTTTTTTTTTTTTGAGACAGGAGCCTCAAGCTATCCCCCTGGGTAGAGTGCCATGGCATCATGCTCACAGCAACCTCCAACTCCTGGGCTCAAGCGAGTCTCCTGCCTCAGCCTCCCAAGTAGCTGGGACCACAGGCGCCCGCCACAACGCCTGGCCATTTTTTGGTTGCAGCCATCATTGTTGTTTGGCGGGCCCGGGCTGGGGATTCGAACCCGCCACCTTAGGTGTATGTGGCTGGTGCCTTAGCCGCTTGAGCCACAAGCGCTGAACCACTTGGCTATTTTTTAGAGACAGGGTCTTGCTCTTGCTCTGGCTGGTCTCGAACTCCTGCGCTCAAGCAATCCACCTGCTTCGGTCTCCCAAAGTGCTAGGATTACAGGCTTGAGCCACCTTGCCCAGCCTTGGTGGCATTTAATGAATGCCAACAGAGTGCCACCCTGCTAGACCATGAGGACAAGGAGATGAAGGAGAAATAATTTGTGCCCTAAAGAAAACTATAGTCCAGTAAGAACTAAGATAATTAAAGACAATTACAGAGGAAGGTGGTAAATGTTAAAATCAATGGATATAGAGAATATTGTGAGAGCACAGAGTAAGACAAGATGAATAGATTCTGGATAAACTAAGTTTTAGTTCAGATTCTGGATAAACTAAGTTTTAGTTCATGTCACAGCCACCATCTTTTATACAAGTCTCCAACAAGAAGATCTCTTTGTTAATGAGAAATCTCTTTGTTAATGAGAATCCATTTGGACAGAACTAGACGAACTAGAATTTTGTTCCAGAGAAGGAAACATTTGAGTGGGCCTTGAGGGATGAGTAGACATTAAGACTAATAGTAAACAAGTGAGGAAAAGGGGTGTACAAAGAGATATATTATATTCAAGAGCATGGAATTAGGCCAGGCAAAGTGGCCCACGCCTGTAATCCTAGCACTCTGGGAGGCTGAGGTGGGTGGAAAGCCTGAGCTCACGAGTTTGAGACCAGCCTAAGCCAGAGTGAGACTCATCTCTAAAAAAATAGCCAGGCATCTTGGCAGGTGCCTGTAGCCCAGCTACTTGGGAGGCTGAGGCAAGAGAATCGCTTGAGCCCAAAAGTTTGAGGTTGCTCTGAGTTATGGTGCCTTAGTACTCTACTTGGTACTCCATCTCAAAAAATAAAAAATAAAAAAAGAGTATGGAATTGGCTGAGTGCAGTGGCTTATACCTATAATTCTAGCACTTTGAGATCCCCAGGTGGGAGGATTACTTGAGACCAGGAGTTGAAGATCCGCCTAAAGCAGTATAGCAAGACTGTCTCTACAAAAATAGAAAAATTAGGGCGTGGTGTTGTGCACCTGTAGTTTCAGCTACTTGGGAGGCAATGGCAGGAGGATCACTTGAGCCCAGGAATTTGAGGTTGTATTGAGCTATGATGTTGCCACTGTCCTCCATCCTGGCGACTGAGTGATACGTGGTCTCAAAAAACAAACAAACAAAAAACCAGGAAATTGAGAGTAAATTATATTCGTAGAGAGCAATGAGAATCCATTTGGACAAAACTAGATGTCTAAGGATGGAGAGAGAAACATGAAAAAGCTTTCAGGGTCCCAGACAGAGAAAAAAGCCTTGGTGGCACTGACATGGAGTGAATGGGATAAAAGGCAGGTATCTTGGGTCTCACCTTGGCCTTATTGCTGACTTGCTGGAGACTCCATGTAGGTGCTCCCTCCAAGTTTCCATTTTTTTCTAATGTAATGTCCTAATCAGGTCTCTAACCCTGATGTGAGTCTCTGGAAGAGATTTCCTTGGCCTGGCCCTTTCTGTTGAGATTTAACCTTCCTTTGTGTTTTACTCAAACCTCAGGGCCTAGGAACTGAAAATGGAGGCAGAATGGTGATTTCCCAAGAGAAAGAAAGAAATCTGGAGCCTATAGGCTGGAGAAGGAACCCTGTGATTCTGTTCAGAGAGGAAGGATCCAGGAAGAGCCAGAGCTGAGTGGCATGAATTCAGTGCCAGCAAAAGCTTCTTATGCATTCCTTCCACAAGCCTAAAGGAACATAGCTGGCCCTGGCAGGGCATAGAGGAGCATGTCACAGCCACCATCTTTTATACAAGTCTCCAAGGGGCTTTTATACTCATAATTTCATCTTGTCAACCTAAAATAAGTGACTGAGGCAAAAATCTTAACCAATGGAGGTTTATTAAACCAAAGTTGAGTATACACCCCAAAAACATGAACAACAGACAAACCTGTGGCTGTTTTTTGAAGAGAAGTTTGGAAGTTTCAACATTTTAAAGGCATACAAAAGAAAAATAGGGGGCTGAGCACAGTGGTTCACACCTGTAATCCTAGCACTCTGGGAGGCCAAGGTGGGTGGATTGCCTGAGCTCACAAGTTTGAGATCAACTTGAGCAAGAGCAAGACTTATCTCTAAAAAACAGCCTGGCATTGTGGTAGGCGCCTGTAGTCCCAGCTACTTGGGAGGCTGAGGCAAGAGAATTGTTTAAGCCCAAGAGTTTGAGGTTGCTGTGAGCTGTGATGCCACAGCACTCTTCCAAGGGTGACAAGTGAGACTCTGTCTCAATAAATAAATAAATAAAAATAAATAAACTAAAATAAAATATAAAAATAGCAGGGTGTTGTGGCAGAAGTCTGTAGTCCTAGCTAACTGGGAGGGTGAGGCAAGAGAATTGCTTGAGCCCAAGAGTTTGAGGTTGCTGTGAGCTATGACATGGCACTCTACCAAAGGTGACAAAGTGAAATTCTGTCTCAAAAAAAAGAAAGAAAAAAGGCAGGGGTTGGGTGTAGTGAGATAAAATGATTACATTTTTGTGACACCCAGGAAAATCTACATTTTATATACCGTAAGGGGAATGTTAGAAAAGGGGGGTGAAGGAAACATCATTTATGTAGATGTCCTTAGGTAGGTAGAAGAATGTTTGATCCCTTAGGTGGTGCCTGTGGCTCAGTGAGTAGGGCACCAGCCCCATATACCGAAGGTGGCGGGTTCAAACTTGGCCCCCACCAAACTGCAACAAAAAATAGCTGGGCATTGTGGCAGGCGCCTGTAGTCCCAACTACTCAGGAGGTGGAAGCAAGAGAATCGCTTAAACCTAGGAGTTGGAGGTTGCTGTGAGCTGTGACGCCGCAGCACTCTACTGAGGGTGGTAAAGTGAGACTCTGTCTCTTAAAAAAAAAAGAAGAATGTTCGATTCCATTTTGTCTCTCTCTCTCTCTCTCTCTCTCTCTCTTTATTTATTTATTTAGATACAGTCTCAAGCTGTCATCCTGGAGTGTTGTGGTATCATAGCTCACATCAAACTTCAACTCTTGGGTTCAAGTGATCTTCTTGCCTCAGTTTTTCTATTTTTAGTACAGAGAGAGGTCTTACTTTTACTCAGGCTGGTCTCTAACTCATGAGCTCAAGAAATCCACCTGCCTCAGCCTCCCAGAGGGCTAGAATTACAGGTGTGAGGCACCACGTCCAGCCCCATTTTGTCTCTTTTTATTTTTATTTTTTGAGACGGAGTCTTACTATGTTGCCCTTGGTACAGTGCCATGGCATCACAGCTCACAGCAACCTCAAACTCTTGGGCTTAAGCGATTCTCTTGCCTCAGCCTCCCATGTAGCTGGGACTACAAGTGTGCGCCACAACAGCCTACTATTTTTTGGTTGTAGTTGTTGTTTGGCAGGCCCAGGCTGGAGTTGAACCTGCCAGCTCTGGTGTATGTGGCTGGCGCCCTAGCAGCTAAACTACAAGTGCCAAGCCTTTGTCTCTTTTTAGTTGTCTGTAAAGATAAATTTATAATTCATCATTAGCGTAGAACCCAACAAACTTTAGTTTGAGGAGCTAGACACAGATTGTGGACCTAAAGCTATAATTTTTATGTCCTTGTTTACTAGAGGTCAGCATGGAATCTCTTCCATAAATGATCTGTTGGGTGGACACTCTTATCTTCACCCCAGCACTGAGAATTCTGCCTTCATTTAGAAGATGAGGAACCTGAGGTTGGTAAAATGAAGTGATGTGTCTGAGCTGGAGCTACCATTCAAGAATGTTCCTCTTGTGTTCATGTCAACACCAATCTGTGTTTGGTGATAGCAACCCAAACACAGAGGAATCCTGTCTGAGTCCCAGTATGATGTGGGAGACATAAAGCAAACCATTAGGGTCGGATACAATGGCTCACACCTGTCATCTGAGCACTTTGCATGGCCCAGGCAAGAGGATCCCTTGAGGCTAAGAGTTCAAAACCAGCGTGGGCAAGAGCAAGACCCTCATCTCCACACACACACAGAAAAAAGTCAAACATGGTGGCATATGCCTGTAGTCTCGTACTCAGGGAGCATAAGGCAGCAAGATCGTTTGAGTCTGGGACTTTGAGGCTGCAGTGAGCTATGATGACACCATTGCACTTTAGCCTGAGCAGTAGAGCAAGACCCTGCCTTAAATTTTTAAGGATTAAGGCTTAATTCATTAGATTAAGCCTTCAAGGGCAGATCTCTGTGTGATTCATCTCACGGCACCTAGCACAGTGCTTGGCACTGAATAGCCACTCTGTGGCGATATGTAGATGTTTGTACAATATGGGTTTGTTTCCTTCAGTCTAATGGAACTGAATTTTAGTTCATGTGATGAATGCTACGGTGGAGTTGGGTTCTGAGACAACAGTGTGAACATTAGGAGAAGGGCAGTGTGGGAGGGAGGGGTGTCAAAGAGGCCCCCAGAGTAGATGAAACCTTGCGGAGGAGTCAGGAAAGGACACTCTAGTCAAAAGGGGACAGCCTATGAAAATTACAGAAGGCTGAAAGAATGCAGTGTGCCTACAGCATGGCGTTAACTGAGGGCCTGCTATGTGGCCATCTTGGCGATGGGCACTGAGAGAGAAACAGGATCACGGGTCAGTGCCCTGTCTTCAACATAGATCCTTGGAGAAGGGCACAGAGATGCTGAGAAAGGCTTCCTTGGGGTGGCACCTGTGGCTCAAAGGAGTAGGACACCAGCCCCATATGCTGGAGGTGGTGGGTTCAAACCCAGCCCCGGCCAAAAACTAAAAAAAAAAAATAAAAGAAAGGCTTCATTGAGCAGGTGGGATCAGTTGGGCCTGAGGGATGCTTCAGAGTCAGAAAGGAGGAAAGAGTACATCTTGTGGGTGGGAGGGGTCTCTTCCAGCACGCACTGGGGTGCAGGGGAATGCGGAGAATCCCCAGGCAGGAAAGGATGGGGAGGGCAGGGTGAGGGAGAATGGAGAGCCACACTGGGCAGAGAGAGCACACCTTAGCTTGGGGTATGAAGTTTGTTTTACCTCAGGGTCATGCAGTATCTCATCTATTTTCTGTCCTTGAGGCCTCTCTGGATCTGACTCAATAGGTAGATGAATTAGAAGGGGTCTCTGGATTCTCTTTCAATTTCCTAGAAAGCCAGCCCCAGAGAGGCCAGGCCCAGTGGCTCACACCTGTAATCCCAGCACTCTGGGAGGCAAAGGTAAGTGGATTGCCTGAGCTCAGGAGTTTGAGACCAGCCTGAGAAAGTGAGAGACCCTGTCTCTAAAAATAGCTGGGCATTGTGGTGGGTGCCTACAGTTATTCAAGAGGCGGAAGCAAGAGGCTCACTTGAACCCAAGAGTTTTTTTTTTTTTTTTTGAGACAGAGCCTCAAGCTGTCCCCCTGGGTAGAGTGCCGTGG
>NW_003852396.1:30122891-30131169 GCF_000181295.1 Otolemur garnettii | reverse complement strand
CCTCAAGCTATTCCCCTGGGTAGAGTGCCATGGCATCACGCTCACAGCAACCTCCAATTCCTGGGCTCAAGAGAGTCTCCTGCCTCAGCCACCCAACTAGCTGGCACTACAGGCGCCCACCACAATGCCTGGCCATTTTTTGGTTGCAGCCATTGTTGTTTGGGGGGCCCGGGCTGGGGATTTGAACCCGCCACCTTAGGTGTATGTGGCTGGCGCCTTAGCCTCTTGAGCCACAGGCGCTGAGCCTGCATGGTGGATTTGCATAGATTTGCTAACTACAGCTAAAGTTTCCTGACCAAAGCAAAAACAGAAAGTGGGCAGAGAGTTGGAGGCAAAGGCAGAAGAGACACAGCCTTACACACAAACATGCACACAGCCTCACCATTGCACAGGAGTAGGCAAAATAGACTCCCCCAAAGATGTCTGCATCCTAATCCTAGATCCTGTGGCTATGTTATCATACATGGCAAAGGGACTTTGTAGATTTGATTAAGGTAAGGTCTTTGAGATGGGGATAGTAATCTTGGATTATACATGTTGACTCAGTCTGTTTACATGAGTCCTTAACATAGGGAAACTTTCCCAGCTGTGGTGAGAAAACAAGATGAGACAAGGAAGGACCTTGCTGGCTTTGAAGATGGAGGAAGGGGCCATGAACCATGGAATGCAGGGGAGCTCTAGAAGCTGGGAAAGGAAGAGAGACCTTTATTTTATCCCACTGAGACCCACGTTTTACTTGTGAGTTAATAAATTTGTGTTGTTTCTGTTATGGCACCCATAGAAACCTAAAGTACAAGCCAATAAAAATCTAATGCAGGCCGGCACGGTGGCTCGCCTATAATCCTAGCACTCTGGGAGGCTGAGGCAGGTGGATTGCTTGAGCTCAGGAGTTTGACACTAGCCTGAGCAAAATCAAGACACCGTCCCTACTAAAAATAGAAAAACTGGGGCAAGAGGATTGCTTGAGCCCAAGTGTTGGAGATTGCTGTGATCTATGATGCCATAGCACTCTATCCAGTGTGACAGATTGAGACTCTGTCTCAAAAAAAAAGAAAGAAAGAAAGAAAGAAATCTAATGCACAAGCCAGGCGTGGTGGTACATTCCTGTAGTCCTACCTACTTGGAAAGCTCAAGAAACAGAAGGATCCCTTGAGTCCAGGAGTTGGAGGCTTCAGTGAGTTGTGCTCCAGCGTGCGCAGCAGAGCTGGGGTGGTCGTGGAGGAGCCCCACGCCCAGAGGAGAAGAGACCTTAAAAGAGAGGGAATCCAAACCTCATTTTACATTTCAGATGAGGAAACTGAGGTTCCACCGCCTCCTCCCCATCCCAGCTTGTGTTTCTCTCCACCATTGTCCCTTATGCTTTCAGCCTTCAGGGCCAGGTTCATTTCACCAAGATTCACTTAGTCTAAATTGAACCAGTATTGGCTGGGTGCAGTGGCTTACACCTGCAATCCTAGCACTCTGGGGAGGCCACTATAGGGATCCCTTGAGGTCAGAAGATGGTTTGATTGTTTGTTTTAAGATAGGGTCTCACTGTTGCCTTGGATAGAGTACTGTGGCATCATTGTAGCTCAACCTCCACTCTTCAAGTGACCCTCTTGCCTCACCCTCCCAAGTAGTTAGGACTACAGGTACCACCACCATGCCTGGCTGAGGTCAGGAATTTAAGATCAGCCTGAACAAGAGTGAGACACCGCCTCTACTATAAATGGGAAAATTAGCTGGGCATGGTGGTACATGCCTTTAAGTCCCAGCTACTCAGAGGGCTGAGGCAGGAGGATTGCTTGAGCCCAGGAGTTTAAGGCTTCAGTGAGCTTTGATGAGTCCACTGCACTCCACCTAGGGCAAGACTGAGACTCACAATTTAAAAAAAAAAATTGAACCAGTTTCAAAGACACAGAAATCAGAGGTGGCCTCCAGGGATCATTCTGGTCCCTACTACCACCTCACCCTTTATTCAACATGCTCCCATTTAACCAATTAACAAATACTGAACATTCACTATGTGCCAGGCACCATTCTAAGCACTCAAGATAAAGCTTTGGACAAAATGAACACAAATCCCCACTCTGTGACATTTATTTTTTTTATTTTTTTTTTTTTTTTGAGACAGAGCCTCAAGCTGTCCCCCTGGGCAGAGTGCCGTAGCATTACAGCTCACAGCAACCTCCAACTCCTGGGCTCAAGCGAGTCTCCTGCCTCCGCCTCCCAAGTAGCTGGGACCACAGGCGCCCGCCACAATGCCAGGCTATTTTTTGGTTGCAGCCGTCATTGTTGTTTGGCGGGTCCAGGCTGGGGATTCGAACCCGCCACCTTAGGTGTACGTGGCTGGCGCCTTAGCCGGTTGAGCTATAGGTGCTGAGCCGACATTTATTATGTAATGGCAGGAGACAGGAAGATAGTCACAGAAACACATAGACATATCAGATGTTGACAAGTATGGTAAGAAGACTAAAGACCTTTTCCAACTTCCACAGAATGGAGTGTGCAGGTGTGAGGATGGACACAATATTCCAGAGAGGATGAAGACCTTTGAACACTTTCCTAAAGAAGTGAGAGATGGAGCTAGCTGGAGATGGAGAATGAAGATTTGGGGCTAGAATCAGTATCACCCCCAGCAGCTGCCACTGAGAGTCTTGATGTCCCAAATACCTGCAGTGGCACTGGCCAGTACCTCCCCCCAGCTTCTCCATCTCAGAAAATTGCACCAATATCTCCCCACTTCATAAGCCAGAAACCTGATTATTTTTGTCCCTTACCTCTCCTCCTCCTATATTCAAAGTCTCTACGCTGTTGAGACTCAGCAGATTTTATTTACTGAGTATGACTCTGCTATTTCTCTCAATTCCAGAATTCTCCTTTCCCTGTTGCACTCCATTGCTATTCCACTTCCAACTTTCCTCATCTCAGCTCATGGCCATGCCACTCTTCCCATAGCTTATCAGGACCTACTGTAGATTATTTAGTACCCTCGGCAAGTCAGCCAGACGTGGCCTTCATCATGATGGTGGAACCTGGGTTTGAAGGGCAAGGATTGTATGGACTGTATGATGTCAGAAGTTCATTGGCTGAAGACACACCTCCCTATCTTTACAAACAATGGGCATGGTGGAGTAGGTTCTAAGGATGTTGGTACAAGTGCAGAGGTGGCATTAACATGACTATGGTTGCTGGAATAATTATAGGGAGCAAAGCTCCCAGATCTGTGATCAATTTCCATTAGAAGTACTTGCTCAGGCTCGGTGCCTGTGGCTCAAGCGGCTAAGGCGTCAGCCACATACGCCTGAGCTGGCGGGTTCGAATCCAGCCTGGGCACGCCAAACAACGACGGCTGCAACCAAAAAAAAAAAAAAAAAAAATTAGCCAGGTGTTGTGGCAGGTGCCTGTAGTCCCAGCTACTTGGAGTATTTTTTTTTTTTTGGCCAGAGCTGGGCTTGAACCCACCACCTCCAGCATATGGGGTCAGCACCCTACTCCTTTGAGCCACAGGCACTGCCCCAGTCCCAGCTACTTGGGAGGTGGAGGCAGGAGAATCACTTGAGCCCACGAGTTGGAGGTTGCTGTGAGCTGTGATACCACAGCACTCTATTCCAGGTGATAGCTTGAAGCTCTGTCTTAAAAAAAAAGGCAGTATTTGCTTAGAAACATTCTTATGATTGAAGAAGCCATAAGGAGCCAGTATTTCTGCCTATGAAATCTGTTGACTGTCTCACAAGAATGAATCAGCAAGTAGCTGAGGTAGTGTTGATTTCCCGATTGATTATTCAGTCTATTGTTAAAAGCATTGTGCAGATGTTTACAAGTAAATAAGTGTGACTATTGTAACTACTCGGTTTTGTACCTGGTTGGACTTAAAGATTAGCGCAATGAGTATTCTGTGTTTCCTGGCAGGTTTATGTTAGTGATTAACTTCTGAGTGGCTGTAGTAAGGTTATAAACCAGTTTTTTTTCCTCAGAGCAAAAAAAGGCAACACTAATTGCCAAGATGTTACTAGTTTTCTATTGCTGCATAATAAACCACTCCATAAATTTCTAGTTTATTTTTGCAGTCAAGATTGAGTGATAAAATAAAATATCCAAATTGAGTGATAAAATACGATGAGAATATTTGTATAGTTGTCTCCCCACTTACTACTTATAAAGGAAAAAGTAACAATTATATGTTAAAGAAACTTCTTTAACCAAATGATTACCATCAATAAGACATAGGCACATCATGTACCCCTTGCTGTCATGCACTGAGAAAGGGACATCACTTCTTCAATTTTCTTGCGATTTTCTTGCCAAAAATGCATAATTTCAATTTAATTATGAGAAAATGTCTAACAAATCCAAATTGAGGGACAGGCTGCAAAATAACTGACCGGTAATTCTTCAAAAGTGTGAAGGTCATAAAAGATGAAGACAGGCTAAGGAACTGTCACAGATAGGAGCAGACTAAGGGAACATGACAACTAAATGGAACCTGGAATCATGAATTAGATCCTCGACAAGAGAAGGACATTGGTGGGAAAACTGGCAAAAATGGAATACAGTTTGTACATTAGTTAATAGTATTGCTTCAGGCTCAGCACCTGTAGCTCAGCCGCTAGGGCACCAGCTACATACACTGGAGCTGGCAGGTTAGAATCCAGCCCGGGCCTGCCAAACAACAATGACAACTACAACCAAAAAAAAAAAAAAAAAATAGCTGGGCGTTGTGGCGGGCACCTGCAGTCCCAGCTACTTCGGAGACTAAGGCAAGAGAATCATTGGACCCAAGAGTTTGAAGTTTCTGTGAGCTGTGACATCATGGCATTCCTCCCAGGGCAACATAGGGAGACTCTGCCAAAAAAAAAAAAAAAGTATTGCTTCAAATGTTACTTTCTTGATTTTTTTTTTTTTTTTTGCAGTTTTTGGCTTGGGCTGGGTTTGAACCTGCCACCTCCAGCATATGGGACTGGGGCCCTACCCCTTTGAGCCACAGGCACCACCCTTAACTTCTTGATTTTTAAAGTAAATGAACTTTGGTATGTAAAGTTTGAGATATCATCCAACATTTGGGAAAGCTGGATGAAAGGCATTCAGGAACTTTCTTTATGTAATTTTTCTGTTAATTCTAAAAGCATTTCAAGATACAAAGTTTTAAAAAAATCAATAAACTTAGTGGCTTGACAACCATTTTATTATATTTCAAGATTTTGTGGGTCAGGAATTTGCACAAGAGTCAGCTGAGCATTATTCTGCTCCATGTGGCAGCAACTAAGGTCGCTTGGTGGAATGCAGCCAGTTTGTAGGCTGGTCTTGAGCATCCAAGGTGTAATTCTGCATGTTTGGCACTTGGGCAATATCTGGAAGGCTGGTCTCAGTATGGGCCTCCTGCTCCCTATGTAGTCCGAGGCCTCTCATCATGATCTCTCCTGTGAAGCCATCAGACTCTTGCATGGTGGCTGGAAGATCCAAGAACTGGTATTCTAATATGTGGAAGTGGAAACTAAGGTATAGCTGAGGTACATAGATCTCACTTGTCAATGATCAAAGAATATCTTCCCTTCTCTAACACATGGGAAAGGGTTTTCCCACCTCTCCATTGCACAGGATTGGATTAATCATAACCCTTGGTTCTTGGCACACTCATCATTGCTCCAGATGCTTTATTTTCTTATTTGTTTGTTTGCTTGGCTTTTCTCAAAAAATCAGCCAAGAGTTGGAGGTTGCTGTGAGCCATGACACCACAGCTCTCTACCCAGAGTGACAGCTTGAGACTCTGTCTCAAAAAACAAACAAACAAACAAAAAACAAAAAGAAAAAACCTCAGCTGCCCTGGGGTAGAGGGATGGGCTTCCAGCAGAAGCCCGAGGCTGGCTGGAGCCCCTTTTCTCCTCAGATCCCACCTCCCATCAGTGGATCATGTTCTGTGGGGACTTGCACAAAACACTGGTGAAATCTAAGAGGGGAAGTTTAGAGGGGGTGGTGACTCCCTCCAAGATCACAGGGCAAGCTAGTGCCAGAGCCTGGACCCATAGCACTGTTGGGTAGGAAGCGGGTGGAGAAGTGCCTCCTCCAGACTGGGACAGGGCTCCCTGGCTCTACACACTCTTCATTCCTGGACTCAGCTGGCCTGTGGGGTATGCAGGGTGGGGAGGGCAGAAGATCTGGGTTTGGGCGGGGCCATGAAACCTGGGAGAGAGTCATGCGTTTGCTGCCCCTCCCTCCCTCAGGCCTTGTCCTTCTTTCACTGTGGCTCCCTGGCAGGATCAGATGGATGTGGCCTGGTGAATGACACCACTGCTGCTTCTGGCTTTGAAGACTGCTGTGGGGAGTGCCCAGTCCAGACTTCCACAGGCCAGGACGGACCTGCTCAGTGTCCGCATGGATGCCAAGCATCACAAGACAAAGCCAAGTGCCGAGGACGATTTCTATGGCCAGGTGAGGATGGAGTGAGGTCTGGTGTGGGAAAGGGGGCTGATCCTGACAGAGAGGTTAGGAGGATGGGAAAGTCACCTTAGGAGGTCATGGGGGAAGGAAGTTATCTGAGGTGACCCTGGAGGGCAGCCCCAGAGGATACCACCAAATCTACAATAATGGGGGACCATGTATCTAGTATCCACTGTGAGCTGAGTGCTTTCCTTATACCATGTCAGTGAATATGCCCAAAGGGCCTGCCTGGTAGGTGGGTGGAGGTCTCTACTTATACAAATGAGGAAATAGGCCCAAAGAGGGAATTGAGGAGAAGGATCAGCAATACCTTTCCCAGCCCTAATTATGTAGCAGCCCACAGAGCCCAATGGCAAGATAGAAGAGGAGATGGGTTCCTCATGGTCATGGTGCCGGAAACATATACCAACAGATTGGTACTGAAGAGATGGTGACAAATCAGATATGCTGGAAAGACTTCCCAGTAAAGGAGCTGTTGACCTTGGCCGTGGAGGATGAGTAAGCATTTTCCAGGAAGACAAAGCAGGAAAAGGCAGCCTGGCACAGGGCAGAATGTACACAGGTCAGATGGTGACAGCACGAGCAATGGCAAGTCTATGTGGCTAGAGCCAAGGATGCCGCTGCCCACAGAGCCCCCATTCCATAGGTAAGGCTACTGAAGCAGCTTGAGAAACCTGAGTTTCAATTTGAACTCCAGCCTCAGGAGACATGCCAGTATTTCATTCCATCTGGTCTCCTTGCCTGCTCCCCACAGGTTTCACACTGCTAGAGCCTGGGGATGTTCCCAGGGAGAGACTGTGACATGGACAGACTCCAGGAGGAGAAGCCCAGAAGTCCCATGACATCTGAGTCATTTCTACCATATCACTTGCTTTTTTTTTTTTTTGAAGACAGTCTTACTCTATTGCTCCAGACTAGAGAGCTGGGGTGTCAACCTAGCTCACAGCAACCTCAAACTCCTCGGTTCAAGTGATACTCCTGCCTTAGCCAAGTAGCTGGGACTATAGGCACCCGTCACAATGCCTGGCTAGTTTTTCTATTTTTAGTAGAGATGGGGGCCTCACTCTTGCTCAGGATGGTCTTGGACTCCTACGCTCAAGTGATCCTCCCACCTCAGCCTCCCAAAGTGCTGGGATTACAGGTGTGAGCCACTGTGCCCAACCTGCTTTTTAAAATTATTGTGGCAAAGCATATATATCATTAGGCCAGGCAAGACGACACCTGTAATCCTAGCACTCTGCGAGGCGGAGGTGGGTGGATAGCTTGAGCTCAGGACTTCAAGACCAGCCTAAGCAAAAGCGAGACCCTGTCTCTACTAAAAATTGAAAACCTGAGGCAAGAGAATTGCTTAAGCCCAAATTGGAGGTTGCTGTGAACTATGATGCCATGGAACTCTACCCAGGGTGACAGCTTGCGAATCTGTCTCAAAAAAAAAAAAAAAAAAAAAAGAGATCCCTTCTCTAAAAGTAGCTAAGCATTGTGGCGGCCGCCTGAGTCCCAGCTACAAGGGAGGCTGAGGCAGAGAATTGCTTGAGCCCAAGAGTTTGAGGTTCCTGTGAGCTGTGATGCCACAGCATTCTATGAAGGGCAACAAAGTGGGACTCTGTCTCAAAAAAAAGCATATGTAACATAAATTTACCATTGTAGCCAATTTTAACTGTACAATTCTATAGCATTAAGTATGCTCCTATTGTATGAGAGCATCACTACCAACCATCTTCAGAATTCTTATATCCTCCAAAACTGAAATTGAAACTCTGTGTCAGCTCAGCGCCTGTGGCTCAAGTGGCTAAGGCGCCAGCCACATACACCTAAGGTGGCAGGTTTGAATTCAGCCTGGGCCCGCCAAACAACAATGATG
>NW_003852396.1:30120978-30122850 GCF_000181295.1 Otolemur garnettii | reverse complement strand
GTGGTCCCAGCTACTTGGGAGGCTGAGGCAGGAGACTCGCTTGAGCCCAGGAGTTAGAGGTTGCAGTGAGCTGTGATGCCACAGCACTCTACCCAGGGGGATAGCTTGAGGCTCTGTCTCAAAAAAAAAAGATGATCCTGTCTCAAAATAAAAGGGGGGGAGGGGAGAAAAAGAAACTCTGTATCCACTACTTCATTTGCTTTGTTCTTTTTTGTTTTGTTTTGAGACAGAGTCTCCCTTTGTTGCCCTTGGTAGAGTGCAATCATGTCATAGCTCACAGCAACCACAAACTCCTGGGCTCAAGTGATTTTCTTGCCTCAGCCTTCCAAGTAGCTGGGACAACAGGCACCTGCCACAACACCCAGCTATTTTTAGAGATGAGGTTTCGCTCTTGCTCAGGCTGGTCTCGAACTATGAGCTCAGGTAATCCACCTGCCTTGGCCTCCCAAGTGCTGGGATTACAGGTGCACTTCATTTGCTTTTAAAAACCCTCTGCAGCACCTCCTCTTTGCCGAGAAATGGTGCAGAGGCAGACCTTTGAAAGAGACAGATGACTGTAATTCTGAGGGCCACAGAACTCAGGGAGTGGCCATTTTTTCTGAGTCTTTACTATCACCCTAGCTTAGGGAGTGATTTTCATTATATTAATCAACTCTTTTGGACACAGCAACCACTGATTCTGACTGGCAGGCTAAGTAGGGGTCTTGCAGGGTGACCAGGAGTTGGGGGATCTATGGCTTAGAGCCTGTAGCTCAGTGGTTAGGGTACTGGCCACCTGCACAGGGCTGGTGGGTTCAAACCCAGCCAGGGCCTGCTAAACAACAATGACAACAATGATAAAAAAAAAAATGGCCAGGCCCTGTGACAGGTGCCTGTAGTCCCAGCTACTTGGGAGGCAGAGGCAAGAGAATGGCCTAAGCCCAAGAGTTTGAGGTTGCTGTGAGCTGGGACACCAAGGCACTGTACCAAAAGTGACATAGTGAGACTCTGTCTCAAAAAAAAACAGTTGGGGGATCCAACAAGAGCATGCTTCAGTTTGGGCAGGCCTGGGAGAGTGCTCGGCATCAGCTTGCAATGAGCTAGAGAGGGGTAGATTTGGCTCCACCATTGTGGATTTCCTCACCAGGTGCCCAGAGCCATTGCATCTGTCTTCTCATTTGGCCCTTGGTGGGTATAGGTGAGAGAGTTCATCTCAGATTTTAAGCAATTGCTTCATAATCACGAAGATTTTCTGAGACCTGGCCTAGAGTAATTACTACAGATAAACCACCACTTCCACTTGTCTTACCTGTCTTGAATTTGTCTTTGCAGAATTGCCTTTCTCACATGTAGTAGGGTCATGTTCAGGTTTATGTGCTGACCATAGCTCCTCTGTACCCCACCACTCTCAGGAGCTACCTGGAGTCCCTTAGCCTGGAGACCCAGACCCTGGAGAGCCAGGCCAGCCCCCTGACCTCCACCCTCCTCCCTGTCCTGAGCTAAAACCTTAACTCCACTTTTTTAAGGGGTGCAGCATACTTACAATCTATGAAAATGGGGGTAAAAATTTTTCCCAGGTTGTTGAGAGCATAAAGTACAAATACCTCAGGGACTTTGCACTTACTGTTTTCTATGCCTAGAGTGTTTTTTCCCACTCTCACAACTAAAATCATAAACTCCAGGAGGGTAGAGATGTGACCTACTTCCTTCCCTGCAGGTTTCCTAGCATCCAAGCACAGTGCCTGATGTATAATAAATATTCAGTTAATATTGGCTGGGTGCAAAATGAATAATATAAATAATCAAAATAATGTGAAATAACTTTTTTAAGGCTCGGTGCCTATAGCTCAACCGGCTAAGGCGCCAGCCACGTACACCTAGGGTGGTGGGTTC
>NW_003852396.1:30112762-30120760 GCF_000181295.1 Otolemur garnettii | reverse complement strand
AAAAAAAAAAAAAAAAAAGAAATAACTTTTTTAACTATTTAATGTTATACAAATAATTACTCTCCCACCATGGCTCCCCCTGTCTCCCACATCCCCTGTATTACTCTCTGCTAAAAGTCAATGTTGTCATCACCTCTGCCCCCAGATGGGGCCTCCCCAGCAGGTGTTCCTCAGGATGACCTACCTGGAGGAGGTGGTTGTGGTGCGGGAAGGACTTAGTCCTGTGTCTTCCCCACCCAGTGCAGTCCCTAGAGGAAGAATGCCTGCTGCCTCGTCAGCACCAGACAGGAGCTGCACAAGGACACTTCCCACTTGTAAAACTTTAACTGGGTCCACTGCAGCAAGATGGAGCCCGCCCGAAAGTTGGCTGCTAAGCAGGACAGGCAGCGGTGGCAAAAACACCCGGCGAGGAGCCGTAGTTTGAGGACGCCTGATCTAGGACAACTGTCTGTATGAGTGTTCACCCAACCTGGGGCCCTGGATGCAGCAGGTAGGAGAGCCCGTGCTATCCCCACAAACATGAGCCTCAGCAGAGGGTAGAGCCCACCAGGTTCTTACAGGCAAGGCTTGGCCCAGGAAATAGTCTGAGGGTGGTGGAGACACTGCCCCTCCTCCAGGCCAGGCCCCCCTCAAGGTTGTGACTGCTGAGATACCTGGCTGATAGGAGCCTTCCTTCGCCTAGCCACTGAGCTAAACTAGAGCTGGCACGGATGGCGTAGAGAGTGGGTCCTGAACGTGCCCCTGTGCAAAGAGGACTGAGCGCTGGTGGGAGGATTGTCGTACTTCCTACACCTGCAAGAGCAACTGGCACAAGGGCTGGAACTGCAGCTCAGGTGAGGGTTGGGGTGGGGATATGGGGAATGGGATTTGGAGTTGGGGAAGAAGGTCTGGCCCAGAAACTGAGGGTCCTATGTTCTCCCCCAGGGATTAGTGAGTGCCTAGACAGGCCCACTTGTTGCACATTTGAGTCCTACATAATCAGTTCCTAATCCAAGAAGGGTCCCCAGGGTTCCTTTGACAGCCTATCTAATAGACAGATATAAGTGTCTTGTGTCTTGTAACTAATTTGGGGATGTGTGGGTTGGGGAAACACATTGCCTCATCACTCCTATTGAGAGGCTCCGAATAGGGATAGAACTAGGCTGAAGTTCACTGACAAATAAGGAGTAGAAGTCAAGTTAGAATCCAGGCATTTAATCCCTTAGTCTAGGGCTCTTACCCAGGACTAATTGTCCTCATCACCCCTGCACTACAAAGGGACCAGGGCATAGTGGATAGAAGGTAGGCAGAAATGGCACATGAGTTCTTGAGCTCCCAGTAGGAGAAGAGTTTCTTTCCTTTTCCTTCATTAGAGACAGGCTGGGGAGGTACTGGTGGGGGATCTCAGTGAGGAACACCTGCCTTGTTCCCCTTTTTAAAAATGAAATAGTGTAGGCTAGGCACAGTAGCTCACGCCTGTAATCCTAGCACTCTGGGGGGCTGAGGTGGGTGGATTGGCTGAGCTCACAGGTTCGAGACCAGCCTGAGCAAGAGTGAGACCCTCATCTCTAAAAATAGCTGGGCACTGTGTTGGGTGCCTGTAGTCCCAGATACTCGGAAGGCTGAGGCAAGAGAATTGCTCAGCACTCTACCAACGGCAACAAAGTGAGATTCTGTCTCAAAAAAGAAAGAAAGAAAGAAATGGTGTACATAGTATACATGGTAAAACATTATACTTGAATTCCAGGCTCAGTGCCTGTAGCTTGGGGGTTAGGACGCCGGCCACATACACCAGGACTGCTGGATTCGAACCCAGCCTGGGCCTGCTAAACAACAATGACAACTGCAACAAAAAAATAGCTGAGCATTGTGGTGGGTGCCTGTAGTCCCAGCTACTAGGGAGGCTGAGGCAAGAGGACCACTTGAACCCAAGAGTTTGAAGTTCCTGTGAGCTGTAATGCCATGGCACTCTACCAAGGGTGACATAGTGAGACTCTCTCAGAAAAAAAGAAAAGAAAAGAAAAAGGAAAGAGGGAGGTGCCTGTGAATCAATGGAGTAGAGCACCGGCCCCATATGCCAGAGGTGGCGGGTTCAAACTCAGCCCCAGCCAAAAATTGCAAAAAAAAGGGATAGAATTCCAGAAGAAGATTGTTGGGTCAAAAGTACATATAATTTTGATGGTTACAACTTTATAGGGACATTACCAGTGTGCCCCCCCTCCATCAGCAAAGTAGGAGAGTTCCTCTTTCTCCATAGTCATATCACTACAGCACGGCATGAGATTGTGATTTTCTGCTCATCTGACAGGAAGGGGAAAAGGCATTCTCAGTGTAGTTCGCATTTGCCACGTGCCTCATTCTAAAACCATTGTTCCATTGATCTCTTCATATGGAGAGCGTGTTTAGATCATGTTGAGATCTAGTTTATTCTTTTAAATTTTTTGACATTTCTAAAAAGCAGAGACCAATTATTTAGTTATTTTGTGGAATATCCTTCCATGGAGGTTTACCTGTTTCTTCGTGATTGATTAATTAAGGTCATGCATTCTGGGCGCAAATACCCCAAAGCAGCACCAGTGCATAATGGTGGGAGGCACATGGTGCTGGGTTTTCCCATTCCTGGTGGAGTTAGTCATGTCTGCCAGATTTCTCCACTTCCCTTTTCCCCTTTGTAACCAGTCAGTATGTTATAAGGAGAGACATCGAGAACTATAGCCATCCTATTTGTCAGCATTCTTTCACTCCTAGGTTTTACTATTTGATGGAGATTTGTTAAAATATAGAAACAAAACCTAAAAATTTCTTATACTATGTGACAATCCCTTTACTGACCCTTCAATGCTTTCCCATGGTTATCTTCTGTGAAAACCGTTT
Organism: Otolemur garnettii; assembly: GCF_000181295.1. Taxonomy (NCBI): domain Eukaryota; kingdom Metazoa; phylum Chordata; class Mammalia; order Primates; family Galagidae; genus Otolemur; species Otolemur garnettii. The sequence continues at coordinate 30,117,907 of NW_003852396.1, read as the reverse complement.
TTTTTTGTTTGTTTGTTTGTTTGCAGACAGAGTCTCATTATGTTGCCCTCGGTAGAGTGCTGTGGTCTCACAGCTCACAGCAACCTCAACTCCTGGGCTTAGGCGATTCTCTTGCCTCAGCTTCCTGAGTAGCCTTGAACCCACCAGCCTCAGTGCATGTGGCTGGCGCCCTACTCAGTGAGCTACAGGCGCCAAGCTCAAGAAAACCTTTTTTAATGGCATAGAAGGCCCTGCCCCTCCTCTGAGACTTCATGTCAAATCATTTCTTCTCACACCCCCATAAATAAGCTCCAGTTACTCTTTCTGTATTGGGGCTTTTGCTCCAGCAAATTCCTTCTCTGTATGGCTAGAACGTTCTTCATTCTTCTTCTATAGGCTGGTTCCTAGTGGACACTTAGACCATAGTCTTCAATCTCCCTACCCCCTTTCAAAAAAAATCACTGCTGCCACTCAACCAAAAGAAGCTACCCAGATGGGGCTCAGTGGTTCACACCTATAATCCTAGTACTCTAGGAAGCTGAAGCTGGTCGATTGCTTGAGCTCAGGAGTTCAAGACCAGCCCAAGCAAGAGGGAGACCTCACGTCTACTAAAAATAGACAAATGAGGCCTCTTTGCCTACTTGCTCTGGCAATGGAGGCCCATTCGCTGTCTATGCCAAATTTATCCTGCTTTGTAAGCTTTCTTACTCTGTAAGCCTATCTTTCTCTACCTCAATAAACTTTGTTTCATGCTTTCCTTAAAAACTAATAAACAGAAAAACTAGCCAGGCACTGTGGCAGGCACCTGTAGTCCCAGCTACTCAGAGGCTGAGGCAAGAGGATCATTTGAGACCAGGAATACTCCAGCCTGGGACAACAGTCTGTCTCAAAAAAGAAAAATTAAAAGAGTCACCTGGTGCTTTCTCATCATATCACTCTGTCCCTTTGTGATTTCTGTCCACTGTGTGTGCTGTTTGCCTTTTCTCTAGCAAAACGTACACTCCTGAAAGGAGAGTTGTGTCTGTGTTATGCTGGTGCCAGATCCCCAGGGCCTGGTTCAGTGCCTGGCATGAAGGAGGCGCTTAGTAAGTTAAGGAATCCCCATGCTCATACTGTCATTCAATAAATGCTTTCTGAGTAACCAGTCCACTGGCCCATGCTGGTCTCACTTGACAGGGAAGGAACTGAGTCCCTTGTGGGGGACTGAAAAGGAACTGTCCCCTTGTGGGGACAGAAAGATCTGAAAACCAATAACTCTTGGACTAACGAGGTGAGGCTTTCATAGAGGGAAGCACAGAGTGTGGTGTTGTTCTGTGGAAACCTGAAGAGGTCAGGGAAAGCTTCCAGATGAGAAGTGTTTGCCAAGCACAAAACAGCAGCATTCCATGGAGAGGTCTCAGCAAATACAGAGGCTTGGAGGTAATAGAAGCACAAGCAGAATTCCATGGTGGCACAGACAAGAGTTATAAAGTGACATGGGCGGGAGATATGATCAAAGAAGACATACTGGATTTGTAAGCCTTAGGATGAGGCCTTGAGGGCCCCCCACAGAGCTTCAATCTTGCAGCTGCTACATGGAAAATGTTAGGCTGGGAATCACACTCAGATCTGTAGATCCCATAGCTGGAGGGATGGGTGATATGAACTTGTGTGTGCAATGGGCTGGCGCTCAGGAAAAGCTCAGAGTTCTCCCCTCCCTCAGTATGAGGTCCCCTCCTACTCCCTGAAGCCTGGAGTCTCCACCATTGTGGGTCAAACACTTTCCTGTTATCTTTGCCTGCTCACAGGGCAGCCTTCGTGTCAGGGTCAGAGGGATGCCAATGGTTAACCTGGCTGGTAGTAAGCTTCCAGTCCTGGCAGATACCTGGACTCTCTCTAAGGTGGCTGCCTGACTCTGTTCCTCCCAGCTGGACAATTGGCCCTAGCACCCAGGCTCCAGATGTGTGTGCCACCTCATGATTCAGAGTAGGAACTCAAGGCTCAATAAATGTCCAGGGGTCTGGTTCACTCCTGCACAGGAAGGGCCATAAAATCCACCTAATGATTATCCCCTAGGCCAGGGGGTGGAGATGAGAGGGCAGGAGCTTATCTAGAGGAGCACCCATCTTCAGGCATTGCTAGACACCTGGCTCACCCTTCTCCAATCCCCAGGCTGCAGTGGGCTTAGGAACAAGGAGGGAGATCTGAGGGTTCTAGATGCCCCCTGAAGGCTCAGGCCTTCAGAGAACTTCACCCTCTGCAGAATAAAATAAAATCCTAAGCCTCCCAACTGACTAAATGAACAAAGCCCTCTTGGCCAAGGAGACCCCAGAAACACTTTTTTTTTTTTTTTAAGATAGTCTCTGTAGAGTGCCATGGTATCACAGCAACCTCAAACTCTTAGGCTCAAGTGATTCTCTTGCCTTAGCCTCTGGAGTAGCTGGGATTACAGGCTACAAAACCTGGCTATTTTTAGAGAGGCAGTCTCTATCTGGCTCAGGCTGGTCTTGAACTCGTGAGTTTAGGCAATCCACCAACCTTGGCCTCCCAGAGAGCTGGGATTACAGATGTGAGCCACTCTGCCTGGCCTCAGAAACACTTTAACAACAAAACTTCCCAGCCATGATGAGACAGTAAGTTGGTCATGCCTCAGTACACCCCCTTTCTCACTGTTACCAGACTTTCCCCCTAAGAGTTAAACAGAAACCAGCCCTGGAAAACAAACGATGAAAGACTCCTCCACTGACTTCAACTTCAGCCAACCTCCCCATGGCCACACTCCCCTCCCTTCTTGCAATTGCAACATGACAGCTGACCAGTTTACAGAGCGTTCCTTCCTGATAAATGGCTATCAACCATGGACTGGTTCTGGCCAGTTTACAGAGCCTGCACACAAAGCACCTTTGTTTCCCATATTTCACCTTTTGACATACAGGGCCTAATTTGATTGCATTTTAACATTAAGTCTTCATGCCAACGTGAACATGGAACTTATATAATATGTACATTTGCTTGTTACAAATTGGCGTAATTCCCATTCATGAATAGTCATAGCTCCTTCTATAACCTATTAAATATGTATATATAGTCAACTCTTTTACATAGAATTTCTGTCCTACCTTTCCTTTCTAAAGTCCCTGCTCTCACTCTCAGCAGGAGGCTCTGCTTTCCAGCCTGCAGGTAGCAACCCATAATAAGAAATAAGGTTCCTGGCTCAGTGCCTGTGGCTCAAGCGGCTAAGGCACCAGCCACATACACCTGAGCTGGCGGATTCAAATCCAGCCCAGTTCCTCAGGGAGGAACACCTGCCTTGTTTTCCTTTTTAAAAATGAAATAGTGTAGGCCAGGCACAGTAGCTCACGCCTGTAATCCTAGCACACTGGGAGGCCAAGGTGGGTGGATTGCCTAAGCTGACAAGTTTGAGATCAGCCTGAGCCAGAGTGAAATCCATCTCTAAAAATAGCAGGGTGTTGTAGTGGGCGCTTGTAGTTCCAGCTGCTCCAGAAGCTGAGGCAGGAGAATCGCTTGAGCCCAGGAGTTGGAGGTTGTTGTGAGCTGTGATGCCACACCACTCTACCCAGGGTGACAGCTTGAGGCTCTGTCTCAAAAAAAAAAAAGAAAAAGAAAAAAAAGAAATAAAGTTCTTCTTTCCAAACATAGTTGATCTTGTGATTTTTAAGTTGACATAATTGGTGACAAGGGTGACATCTGCTGAGACCACAAGGTTCCACCCAGTATGATCAAAGTCAGTCCACCAGTGCTTACATGAGCCCACTGACAGTTGAGTTGTTTACCTCCCTGTGTTATGGGGAACCTCTCTCCAGGTCTAAGCTCTCCCACTTTTAGGTTGAGATCTCAGAGATGATCCTTCTTCTCTGATCTCCCCTATTCTGACCCCAGAGGAGATATCTTTGTTGGCACTTGCTGTAAGGGGGGATCTTTTCAGCTAGACTCACCTGACCCATCAGGTTTGGTGAGGATGCTCACCCTCTGCTGGGTGAGGCCCTTGATAGGTACGTAAATGCTGTTACAGGGAACCTAGGTTCTCAGGGAACAGTTCCCGACCTGCTACCATCAGAAATTCTGGTGCCTTACATGTTTAAGAATTATGGGGGAAATTCCTATAAGTATTTGGGATTCTAGATAAAACTAACCCAGGAAGATTTAACAGTCACATGCCAATGGGTCTTTGGGGATTTCTTTTTCATGTCCCTGACTCCTGCCCCCATTTGCAACTTAAAGCTTTGTTGGCCTCAATGCAGAACTTTACTTTTTTTTTTTTTTCTTTTGAGACAGAGTCTCACTTTGTCGCCCTGGGTAGAGTGCTGTGGCATCACAGCTCACAGCGATCTCAAACTCTTGGTCTTAAGCGATTCTCTTGCCTCAGCCTCTGGAGTAGCTGGAACTACAAGTGCCCACTACAACACCCTGCTATTTTTAGAGATGGATTTCACTCTGGCTCAGGCTGGTCTCAAACTTGTCAGCTTAGGCAATCCACCCACCTTGGCCTTCCAGAGTGCTGGGATTATAGGCATGAGCCACCGTGCTCAGCCACACAAATGCCTACATTATTATTATTTCTTCGTGTTCAGCACCAATAAGTATTTATTCATTGTGTTTTCTCAGGGAAAGTAGAAGAGAAGGGAAAAGAGTCAGCATGTGTTACAAAATGATTTGAAAACAGGAAAGGAAACACCCAGTAGAGCAAAATCAAGTATCAAATAAACACACCACAGGATGGGGTCACCAAAGTGCAAGGGAAGCTCAGTCTTCTGCAGCTTAGGAATGAAGGGAAAAGATCAGGAAAAGACAGGTACAGGTTTTCCTACTCTCCTCAGCCCAGAAATTCAAGATTTCACACAAAGCTTTGGTTTCTAGGAGTACATGTAGAGTCACATTCACCCTATTAAACAATGTGTGGCCACTTTGACATGTTTCTTGCACCTGCGTAAAAGTTCCTGATTGATTTGGATGTACATCATAATCCCTTTCCAGGTCTCCTGTTCCCACTTTCTACCTAGAAGGCTCCCAGTTACCTCTCTCTACATCAGGGTTACACTTAAATAGATTTGACCCACCCAGAAAACAGCGGTGTTTTCAGTGTTTGGCACAAATCACATCAAGAAACGGTCCTGGCTCGGCGCCTATAGCTCAACCGGCTAAGGCGCCAGCCACGTACACCTAAGG
>NW_003852396.1:30108997-30112368 GCF_000181295.1 Otolemur garnettii | reverse complement strand
AAGAGACTCGCTTAAGCCCAAGAGTCCCCATAGCTCACTGTGGGACTCTACCCAGGGCAACAGATTGAGACTCTGTCTCAAAAAAAAAAGAAAGAAAGAAAGAAAGAAATGGTCTTGACTCAGGAGGTTGGGAACAAGGATTGGCCATTTCCTAGATAGATCATTTAAAAGTTATACCCCAATGTCGGAGCCAGGATGCGGGCCCCAACCCGATAACCTGTCAGGACATGGAGTGCTATACATTTTCGTTCTGGGTATGTCTCATTCAGGTCTCAGGTGCCGAAGCACCTTAGAAGTCACAGTCAATATTAGTAGGAGTGAGCTTCTCAGCAGCAGTGTCTCAACAGCAGTGTCTTAGTCCCAGCAGTAGTGTCTCCTGAGGCTATTTATAGACGTGATACACCACAGGTGTGAAGACTGCTATGCAATAATGTCGGTGTTCTCGTGCTCTTTAATGAGAGACCAAAGATGTTAAATCCCTTCCCCATTCCCTTATTAACGAAGTATTTCTCACAGGTGGCTCCTATACCCCAAGAATTAATGTACATGTATGTGGGTGTGTAAGTTCTGTTTTGGAGGGGAAATAGAAAGAGGGTAAGGTAAGAGATAGTATTTAAGCTAGGAGTGGTGGCTCACACCTGTAATCCTACCATTCTGGGAGGGCGAGAGGAGAGGATCATTTGAGCTCAGGCGTTCAAGATCAGCCTAAGCAAAGTGAGACCCCCTTCTCTGCTAAAAATAGAAAAAAATTAGCTGGGCATTGTGGTGGGCACCTGTAGTCCAAGCTACCTGGGAGGCTGAGGCAGGAGGATTACTTGAACTCAGGAGTTGCTGTGAACTGGGATGATGCCTTGGCACTCTAGCCTAAGCAACAGAGTGAGACTCTGTCTCAAAAAAAAGGAGGGGAAGGCATCTGTCCTTGGCAGAGGCTGTGGTAGTAGTAGGAGTCTAAATTAGCCCAGACTTTAGCTACTATAGAAAGTATACCTGAGTGAATGGGTGAGTCGGGAGGGGGGCAAGGGGGGAGCTTGGACCTTTGAACAACAGGGGCTCCAATCAAAAGATTTGGAACGTCTGTGATTTTGTGGCTAAAGGTGGATGACACCTCAGCTGATGAGGTTGAAGGAGTTGGTGGCTCTACAATTCAGGGACACGGGCTCCTTGCTTTCTAGAGCTGGCTGTACTCTAGTCCTTGCACTGAAATTGGCTCTGCCCCAGGTTCTCTGGGTTTCATTCTCCTCATCTGTGTAACAGGACAGAAGTGTTGGAAATGGATGAGATTAGCCCAAAAGATCCTGGCAGCTCAGGCTGTAAGATTTGTATCAGACCTGAGCTTTGAGGAGAAAATGGGGTAAGGGGATCTTAGAGACTAGTCTTAGGCCCACACTGTTAATTCACTGTCTCTTACTCCCCCATGGAGGCCTTGGTGCTCACATGCAATAATTAACTGATTGGCCTTTGTCCGATCCCATCTCTACTTCTGGGCTCCATTCCCACTGCCTGCCCCACTGCCCGTCTCCTAGGCCACTAAATCTCAGCCCGCCCCAGGAATAAGTCAAAATATAGTTTAGAGCAGAGCAGAAGCCTGAGCCCGACTGAGAGCCACCTCCTTTCCCAGGTATGACACTCCCCACTCTCCCGTCAGAGGTCACACACTCTGTGTATCCCCAGCATGTGTTAAAGGATTTGCTGAACAGGGAAGGTTCTCTCTTTTCTCATAGCACAAAGAATCCAGAAGTGGAGACTGAGGGCCAACAGAGTGTGGCCTGCCTGAGGTCAAACTACAAGTTAGTGTCCAATCCCCAAACAACCACCAAGGGTTCTTGCCCTTCAGGCCAACATTGAGTACTCAGCTCTTCTAGACTGGGGCACCAGGGTGGAGGACAAGGAGGATGAGGTTAGGGGTGGACCAAGATCTGTGGGTGAGACTAGGAAAACGAGCAAGGGGCTCACAGAGTGATGGAGGTCACAAGGAGAGGGAGAGAACTCTGGCTCCAGAAGCAGCTACAGAGAGACCACTGACTGAACAGATAGGAGCTACTGAGCACTGAAAAAACCCTTTCTCCAGCCTCCACCCCCAGCACAGGGAGTAACTGTCCCCATGAGAGCCGCAGCATGGTAAAGGTGCAGGGGGCAAAAGGCAGAGGAGCACTGGCCTAGACTTGAGTGGTCCCTGCTATGTGAGTTGGGGCACTTTCTCAAACTGTGTCTAATTGATTCCACGTATATTAACTGGCTGTCAGTTTTTGTTTGTTTGTTTTCTTTCCTGCATTTAATCCTCTGATGATTAAATTAAGCCTTAAGATAGTTTGTATCTATTTCCCCCAAGGCCAACGAGGAGGTAGAGTGAGGGCTGGGATTGGTACAGGCTGACCTTGAACCCTGTACTCTAAACTGCTAGGCTTTGTTTCCCTCAAGGGACCTAATCTGGAGAAGCATCTGGTGTTCCCCGACAGCACAGCGTAAATTTCTCTGGCCTGGCCCTCAGCATTTAGTGCGTGAACGGGTCAGCAGAGGCATGACCGGGCCCTGTAATGAAGGAATTAGCAATGAGAGAATGAATGAACCCTGGGATCAATAGAGTAGCAAAACAATGGATTGTGAAGTGGAAGGAGAGCTGGGTAGGAATTCAATTCTAGGCTTCCCCAGAGACCACCTAACTCAGGCCCTGCATGGAGTCCTGTCCAGGAGGCCCTGTCAAGATGCCTAAGTTCTGAGGGATATGGGGGCAATGCAGGTCCAAGGCAAGCTTGCAAGCTGGGATGTCACATCCACTTCACCTCACCCGTGGGGAATGAGTAAGAGGGAGAGAGATGTAGAGAAGCTGTGGGAAATAAATCTTGATCATTTTAGGAGGGCCCAAGCACTTGGTGACCAGTGCTGAGGTCAAAGGATTGAAGTGTTATGTGACCAAGGGGAGGCCAGCTCTGTGGTAAGGAGCACAGGAGCTTCCCAAGGCCCTAGGGCTGTTCAGCCAGCTGTCCCCCCAGCCTCTGTGCCCTGTGATACCCCTCATATATCCCATGGGGTTCCTGGGAGAGGTCTGCTGAACTAGCCCAAGTGATGACACTGGAAAGTGCTTTAAAAACAAAACAAAACAACCCCCCATACAGGTCAGCAGCTTATTTGCAGCTCCAACACTAAGGTATATTTATAAACTTTTACATGAAGTCATTTGATATCAAAAATCTTGTCTGGGGGCGGTGCCTGTGGCTCAGTGAGTAGGGAGCCGGGTCCATATACCGAGGGTGGCAGGTTCAAACCTGGCCCCAGCAAAATTGCAACAAAAAATAGCTGGGCACTGTGGTGGGCGCCTGTAGTCCCAGCTACTCAGGAGGCTGAGGCAAGAGAATCGCCTAAGCCCAGGAGTT
>NW_003852396.1:30106137-30108883 GCF_000181295.1 Otolemur garnettii | reverse complement strand
TTGAAGTATGAATCTGGGCTGGGCACAGTGGCTCACACCCTTATTCCTAGCACTCTAGAAGGCCGAGGCAGGTGGATTGCTTAAGGTCACGAGTTTGAGACCAGCCTGAGCAAAACCGAGATCCCCATCTCTACTAAAAAAATAGAAAAAAACTGAGGCAAGAGGATGGCTTGAGCCCAAGAGTTAGAGGTTGCTGTGAGCTATGATGCCATAGTACTCTATCAAGGGTAACAGCTTGAGTATCTGTCTAAAAAAAAAGAAAGAAAATAAAATCTTCTCTGAAAATTAATGTGATCTTATGTACATGTATAGTTTTTTTTTTTTTTGCAGTTTTGGCTGGGGCTGGGTTTGAACCCAACCCCACCCACCTTCCCTCCCACCTGGCCCCCACCCCATACATGGGGCTGGTGCCCTATTCCTTGAGCCACAGGCGCCACCCCCTGTATGTGTATAGTTTTTACTTATCCCATTAGTGTGACCATTTTACCTGGGAACATGTACTTGATTGTGGGGTACAAGTACATCATACTACCTTAGTTTGTGTTACCTTTTATAAAACCCTAAAAATTTTTAACTCTGAAACATTTGCCATCAAGGACTCTCTCTTTTTTTTTTTTTTTTGAGACAGAGTCTCACTCTGTTCCTCAAGCTAGAGTGTTGTGGCAACAACCTAGCTCACAGCCCCTCACAGCCTAGAATTCTTTTTTTAACTTAACTTTTTTTTCTTTAATCTTTTGTAGAGATAGCATCTTGCTAGGTTGCTCAGGCTGGTTTGGAACTTCTGGCCTCAAGTGATCTTCCCATCTCAGCTACCCAAAGTGCTGTGATTACAGTTGTAGGTCGCCACGCCCAGATAAATTTTTTTTTTAAAATTTTCAGACAGGGTCTCTTTCTGTTATCTGGGCTGAAGTGCAGTGGCATCATCATAGCTCACTGCAGCCTCAAACTCCTGGGCTCCTGTCATCCTTCTGCCTCAGCCTCCCAGGTAGCTGGGAAGATAGGTATATGCTACCGTACCTAGATTTTTTTTTTTTTTGTAGACTTGGAGTCTTATTAAGTTTGTTCAGGCTGGTCTGGTCTTCAACTCCTGGCCTCAAACCATCCTCCCTTCTCTGCCTCCCAAACTGCTAGGATTATAGGCATGAGCCACCATGCCCAGTCAAGGATTTATGTTATGGTGCTAGCCACATACACTGTGGGTGGCAGGTTTGAACTAAACAACTGCAACAAAAAAATAGCCCGGCATTGTGGTTGGTGCCTGTAGCCCCAGCTACTTGGGAGGCTGAGGCAAGAGAATTGCTTAAACCCAAGAGTTTAAGGTTGCTGTGTGCTGTGACACTACGGCACTCTACCAAGGGCGACATAATGAGACTCTGTCTCAAAAAATAATAAAAATAAAAATAAAATAAAATAAGGGGAGGGGTGATGCCTGTGGCTCAGTGGGTAGGGCACTGGTCCCATATACTGAGGGTGGCAGGTTCAAACCCTGCCCCAGCCAAACTGTAACAAAAAATAGCCGGGCGTTGTGGTGGGCACCTATAGTCCTAGCTACTTGCGAGGCTGAGGCAAAAGAATCACCAGGAGTTGGAGGTTGCTGTGAGCTTTGACACCACAGCTCTCTACTGAGGGCAATAAAGTACCCTTAAAAAATAATAATAAAAATAAAATAAAATAAAATAAAGGAGTGTGGACCCTTAGCAAACTCCTAGCTATTTCTGCATTTTGCAAATCTTGTCCCTTAACTGTATCTCTTGCTCTCCTTGGCTACCTAAAGAAGTCAAGGAGGCTCCAACCAGGAACTTTCCCCAGAGAGAAGCTATACCATCCCAACCCTGATTGGCTCTGGGAAAACCCTAAGGGGTGGGGTGGAGCAGGGCACGATCCACCCCTCTGGAGCTCTGCCCAGACCTTAAAAGCCCAGCTCCACATTCTTTGGTGCCACTAACCACAGCTCTACCTTCAGGAATAGCCATGGCCCAGCAGATGACAATACAGCTACTGCTCCTTCTAGTGGGGGTTGCTGCGGTAGTGGGGACCCGGGACAGGACTCATCGAGCCAGGACTGAACTTCTCAACGTCTGTATGGATGCCAAGCACCACAAGGAAAAGCCGGGGCCTGAGGACAATTTGCACCGTCAGGTAGGCCTGGGGCTGACCTGGGGTAGGAGGGACTGGCTTGGAAGAGGAAATCAGAAGATGGAAGTGTCAAGCTCCCCTCCATGGTGGAGGTAGACAGGCCTGCTAGAAGAGACTTTGTTTCACACCTATTGAGTGCCAAATGTCCCTACAAGGCTAACAGCTTACCTTTTTAGCTTGTTGGGTTTCCACATTGCACAAATAAGGAAGCAGGCCCAGAGAAGAGGGTGGTAAATGAAGTTGGAAAGACTCAGTGCTGGGGATTGTTTGATTCAGGGTTTTAGAGTGGGAATAACTCCTCCAAAGATATGAGAGGAGAGACTGTACACTGCATCAGAGTGCCCTCTCATCTGCTAGCCTGAGACAGCTCAAGAAAAGTAGGTCTTTCAGAGTCATAAGGCTGGGTGCAAAGCATATTTTTTGGAGGGGACAATGTCTCCCTCTGTTGCCCAAGTTAGAGTGAAGTAGTGCTATCATAGCTCACTACAATCTTGAACTCCTGGGCTCAAATGATCCTCCTGCCTCAGCCTTCCAAGTAACTGGGACTACAGGCACCTGCCACAACGCCCAGCTAGTTTTTGAGACCGAGTCTTACTCTGTTGCCCTGGGT
>NW_003852396.1:30092617-30104650 GCF_000181295.1 Otolemur garnettii | reverse complement strand
GATAAAGTGAGACTCTGTCTCTAAAAAAAAAAAAAAAAAAAACTTAACAAAAGACTGGGCGCTGGTAGGTCAGTGGTTAGGGCACCAACAACATGCTCCAGATCTGGTGGGTATGAACCCAGTCCAGGCCTGCTAAACAAACAGAAAAATAATAGCTGGGCATTGTGGCAGGTGCCTATAGTCCCAGCTATGAGGGAGGCTGAGGCAAGGGAATCGCATGAGCCCAAGAGTTTGAGGTTGCTGTGAGCTACCACTACACTCTACCGAGGGAAACAAAGTAAGACTCTGTCTCAATGAAAATGAAAAAACTCAACAAAAAAGTAATCTGTAACATGCATTTTTTTTTTTTTTTTTGATACAGAGCCTCAAGTTGTCCCCCTGGGTAGAGCGCTGTGACATCACAGCTCACAGCAACCACCAACTCCTGGGCTCAAGCCAGTCTCCTGCCTCTGCCTCCCAAGTAGCTGGGACAACAGGCACCTGCCACAACGCCTGGCTATTTTTTGGTTGCAGCTGTGATTGTTGTTTGGCGGGCCTGGACTGGATTTGAATCCTCCAGCTCGGGTGTATGTGGCTGGTGCCTAAGCTGCTTGAGCCACAGGTGCCAAGCCTAACATGCATTTTCAATGTGTAAACATTCATTCTGACTCCATTAGCAGATAGGGGTCGCCGTCCTATTTGTGCTTATTTTGTTATCACTGAGCCTGTAGCTGCAGTGGTATGATCTGGATACCTGCAGCAGCCCTAGCTTTCACTTATTCTCTCTCTGTCAGCCAGGCTAAAATGCCATGGTGTCACCTTAGCTCACAGCAACAATCCTTTTGCCTCAGCCTCCCTGAGTATCTGGACTATAGGTGCTCACCACAACACCTGGCTATTTTTTTTTTTTTTAGAGATGGGGTTTTACTTTTGCTCAGGCTGGTCTCAAACTCCTGCGCTCAGGCAATCTACCCACTGTAGCCTCCCAGAATGATAGGATTACAGGCATGAGCCACCATGCCCAGCCTTACAAGTGAATTTTTAAGCAAAAAGAAGAGGCAGTTCCTAAATTGTTTACCAAGAATTTATATTAAAAATATTGTAGGCCAGGCGTGGTGGCTCACGGCTGTAATCTTAGCACTCTGGGAGGCTGAGGCAGGTGGATTCTGTAAGCTCAGGAGTTAGAGACCAGCCTGAGCAAGAGCAAGACCCCCTTCTCTAAAAGTAGCTGGGCACTATGGCAGGTACCTGTAGAACCAGCTACTCCAGAGGCTAAAGCAAGAGAATCACTTGAGCCCAAGAGTTTGAGGTTGCTATGAGATATGATGCTACTGCACTCTACCCAGGGCAACAAAATGAGACTCTGCCTCAAAGAATAAATAAAGAAATTTAAAAACATTAAATTGTCAATTGGCTATTTGTTCTTTCTTTCTTTCTTTCTTTTTCTTTTCTTTTTCTTTTTTTTTTTTTTTTTGAGACAGAGCCTCAAGCTGTCGCCCTGGGTAGAGAGCTGTGGTATCACAGCTCACAGCAACCTCCAACTCCTGGGCTCAAGCGATTCTCCTGCCTCAGCCTCCCAAGTAGCTTGGGACTACAGGCGCCTGCCACAATGCCCGGCTATTTCTTGGTTGCAGCCATTATTGTTGTTTGGCGTGCTTGGTTTGGATTTGAACCCACTAGCTCAGGTACATGTGGCTGGTGCCTTAGCCACTTGAGCCACAGGTGTTGGGCCTGGCTATTTGTTCTTTGTTGACACTGTTCTTTATATCTACAAATTTCAGGAACATGAAGGTAATGGGTAAGGCAGTTAGTCAGGAACAAAATGCCTTTCTTTCTTTCTTTTTAGAGATGTCTTTTCTTTTTAAAGACAGGGTGTCTTGCCCACTGTGAGTGCAGTGGCGCCATCGCAGCTCATTGTAACCTCAAAATCCTGGGCTTAAGAGATCTTCATGCCTCTTCCTTGTCCATGGATGTGGCAGGTGTGACTGAAGACCCTTACTCACATATCTCTCTGGGTTTGACAAATTTTGCATACAAATAGTTCAGACTGCTCTGAGCTAGTTTTCTTTTCTCAAACTTTATACTAAATTATAGGCTGTGGGTAGGTTTTCATTCATTCAGTAAGTATGTACTGAGTATTTATGTAATTGCTTCTGCCAACCCCACAATCCACTTCTGGGGTTACAATTTAATTTGCTTCCTCACCTTCAAGTCTTTGTTAATTTCTCTATGAGCCTTAAATCTGACCATCCTATGATACTGCAAGTCCCTATTCCTCCCCCTTGCTTATTTTTTTTCTCAAAACCATTATCATGTGTTACGTATTGTATCCCCAGTTCCTAGAAAAGCTACCTGGTCAGAATAAGTGAACCAGTAAACACAATAAAGATCTGAATTAATGAATTCTGTAATGACTGCACTTCCAGGCAGGGGCTCTCTTCTGGGCTCCCACAGCCCCTGGGACCCCGCCGCCCCAAGAGGTCCCCAATAGCAAGTATTTTCCTGGATGACTTACTTGGTTGGGGAGTCAAGGGCTAAAAGGGGAGTGGCTGCAAGTAGAATATTCTGGCTGTGCTGACCATGGACTTAGCTCACTGTCTTCCCCCATCAGTGCAGTCCCTGGAAGAAGAATGCCTGCTGCTCCGTCAACACCAGCCAGGAAGCCCACAAAGATAATTCCTACCTGTATAACTTCAACTGGGACCACTGTGGAATGATGCAGCCCATCTGCAAACAGCATTTCATTCAGGACACCTGCCTCTATGAGTGCTCTCCTAACTTGGGGCCCTGGATCCAGCAGGTATGAATGTCTTCCTGGCATCCCCAGCCTGGCAGAGGTGCTGTGAGATGCCTCTGCAGGCTGCGCCTCCAACTCTGGTTCTGTTCAGGGCTACATTGCTGGGATTCCCAAGCCTGAGCCCTTCTTCTCTACCAAATCTTCCAGGTGGACCAGAGCTGGCGAAAAGAGCGGGTCCTGAATGTTCCCCTGTGCAAAGAAGACTGTGAGCACTGGTGGGAGGATTGTCGAACCTCCTATACCTGCAAGAGCAACTGGCACAAGGGCTGGAACTGGACCTCAGGTGGGGGTTGGGGTGGAGAGGGAAATAGGTGTGGGGGTGTGGCAGAGGTATGTGAAGATTTGGGGTTGTGGGGTTGGCAGAAGCAAATAGAATTCTGAGCCCAGTGGCTAAAGGTCTTTTATCCTCCCTGCAGGGACTAACCATTGTCCAGTGAAAACTACCTGCCGCCCCTTCCATATCGTCTTCCCCACACCTGCTGCTCTGTGCAATGAAATCTGGAGTCACTCTTATGAAGTTAGCAACTACAGCCGAGGGAGTGGCCGTTGCATCCAAATGTGGTTTGACCCAAACCAGGACAACCCCAATGAGAAGGTGGCAAGGTTCTATGCTGCAGCCATGAGTGGGGCTGGGCTCCATGGAGCCTGGGCTTCCCTGTTCAGCCTGACCCTCATGCTCCTCCTGCTACTCTGCTGACCTCTCTTTACCCTCTGAGAGCTGGACATCCCTGTCCTGCTTGGCCCCACAGCTCTAGCTACTCACTTCCTGCTCCATGGTGGTACCTCTAACAGCCAGTTTAAATAAACTAGACACTCCACATGTGTCTTGAGTTATTTGGGTGTGAATGTGAATGAGAATGTGACTTTTTTTGAGACAGTCTCAAGCTTGGTGCCCTGGGTAGAGTGCTACGGTATTATAGCTCACAGCAACTTCCAACTCTTGGGCTCAAGTGATCCTCTTACCTCAGTTTTTCTATTTTTAGTAGAGACGGGGTCTTGCTTTTGCTCAGGCTAGTTTTGAACTCGTTAGCTCAAGCAATCCATCTGCCTTGGCCTCCCAGAGTGCTAGGATTACAGGCATGAGCTACCATGCCCAACCATGACTTTTTTTTTTGAGACAAAGTCTTACTGTTGCCTTAGGTAGAGTGCCATGGCATCACAGCTTAGAGCAACCTCAAACTCTTGGGCTTAAGTAATCCTCTTGTTTCAACTTCCCAAGTAGCTGGGACTATAGGCACCTGCCACATGCCTGGCTTGTTTTTTCTATTTTTAGTACAGGTGGGGTCTTGCTTTTGCTCAGGTTGGTCTTAAACTCCTGAGCTCAAGCAGTCCACCTGCCTTGGCCTCCCAGAGTGCTGGGATTACAGGCATGAGCCACCCAATTCCCATTGAAGCTAGTTATATTGCTCAGTTTCCAGCTCTAGTACTTGCTATGAGCTAGCCTAGTGCTTCATTTGTCTTCTAACTTAGGAGACATGTATGGATCTCTATTTCATTTTTCATTATAGCTTTAATCTAGAGCCAACCCCAGGATTTTATCATTTAAATCAGACCCAAGCCTCCCAGGGTTGATGTCCTGCCCTGTGTTCAGCTCTCCAATAGAAAAGATGGGAATGGCTATGTCCAGCATATTCTGGTAGATGGCTGGGAATAGGGTAGTAGGCCCAGCAAGAGGCATATCTCACTAACAGCTAATACCCACAAAGCCAGCCACTGTCCTAAATTCTTTATAATTATTCTGACAAAGTATAGATACCATTGTCTGCATTTTACATATGTGGAAACAGACACATGTAAAGAACATGGCGAAAACCACCCATGTATAAGAGCACCTTAGGCAATCGGGCTTTTGAGAACAAACTCTTTCCCTTGTGGAGTGAGTAAATATATGTGTCTTAAGGCTCGGCGCCTCTGGGTCAAGTGGCTAAGGCGCCAGCCATGACACCCAAGGTGGCGGGTTCGATTCTAGCCCAGGCCCGCCAAACAACGATGGCTGCAACCAAAAAATAGCGGGGCGTTGTGGCGGGCGCCTGTGGTCCCAGCTACTCAGGAGGCTGAGGCAGGAGACTCGCTCAAGCCCAGGAGTTGGAGGTTGCTGTGAGCTGTGATGCCACAGCACTCTACCCAGGAGGGACAGCTTGAGGCTCTCAAAAAAAAAAAAATATGTGTGTGTGTGTGTGTGTCTTAAAGTATCAGTCCCCAGCCAGGCACCGTGGTTCACACCTGTAACCCTAGCACTCAGGGAGGCCGAGATGGGTGGATCGCTTGAGCTCGTGAGCTCCATATCAGCCTGAGCAAGAGGGAGATGCTGCCTCTACTGAAAAAAAAATGAAAACTGATGCAAGAGGATCACTTGAGTCCAAGAGTTTGAGGTTGCTGTGAACTATGATAGCACTCTACCAAGAGTGACGAAGTGTGAGACTCTCTCAAAAGAAAAGAAAAGAAAAGAAAAAGGCATCATGGGCGGTGCCTGTGGCTCATTGGGTAGGCCGCCAGCCCTGTGTACCAAGGGTGGCGGGTTCAGACCCAGCCCCAGCCAAACAGCAACAAAAAAATAGCCAGGTGTTGTGGCAGGGTCCTGTAGTCCCAGCTACTCAGGAGGCTGAGGCAAGAGAATCACTTAAGCTCAGGAGTTGGAGGTTGCTGTGAGCTGTGACGCCATAGCAACTCTACCCAGGGTAGAGACTCTGTCTCTACCAAAAAAAAAAAAAAAGAAAGAAAGAAAAAGGCATCAGTCCTCAAGCATTTTGGCACCAGGGACTGATTTTATGGAAGACAATTTTTCTACTGAGGAGGGTGTGGGGTGGGATGCCAGCTATGGGGAGTGGTTATCAATACAGATAAAGCTTTGCTCTCTGGCCCAAGGTTCACCTACAGTGCAGCCTAGTATCTTACAAGTCACAGACCTTTTTTGGCACCAGAGACCAGTTATTTCTTTTTTTGTTGTTTTTTGGGTTTTTTTTTTTGAGACAGAGTTGTACTATGTCACCCTCGGTAGACTGCTGTGGGATCATAGCTCACAGCAACTTCTACCTCTTGGGCTTAAGTGATTCTTTTGCCTTAGCCTCCCAAGTAGCTGGGACTACAGGTACCCACCACAATGCCTGAGTATTTTTTTGTTGTTGTCCTTGTTCAGCTGGCCCAGGCCAGGTTCAAACCCACCAGCCGCAGTGTATGTGGCTGGCGCCATAACCACTGTGCTACGGGTGCCAAGCCCAGAGACCAGTTTTATACAAGGCAATTTTTCTGCGGACAGGGGTTGGGAGGTGGGTGGGAGGGAAAAGAGGCAGAGCTCAGGCAGTGATGCTATGTAGCCAGGTTTTCCTGTCTTTTCCCTTTTTCCTTTTTTAAGTTGTCAATGCAAAGGAAGGGGACTGCTGTCCTAAAGGGACAATGGGTCCAAGCCTAACCAGAGGAGCTAGGTCTGAGCTGATCTGGCAGACCTAGAACTGGAACCCAAACTTAGCCACATGAACAGGTCCTAAAGCAATAATTTAGAAGGTTTTTAGGCCATGTTGTTCAATAAGTATAGTTTGTAGCACTTGTAATAATCTATGCTATGTTATAGTAATATCCCTAATATCTCAGTGACTTAATACAACTTACCTTTCTTTGTTTTTTGAGACAGAGTCTCACTTGGTCACCCTTTCTTGCATAATCTGCAATATTTAATATGAGTTGTAAGGAAGCTTCTGCTTCTCACTTGGACTCAGGGTAATGGAGGTTCCATCATGTATTTCCATGAGACAGGAAAAGGGAACTTGGTGGATTCCATATAGGTTCTTCAAGCTTCAACTCAGAGAAGAGAATCACAGGTTTGCCAACAAGAGCTAGTGACAACTACGAAGAACTTGTTACCATTTCTTGCGTGGTCCTTGTTATCATTTTTTCTTTTTTTTTGAGATAGAGTCTCACTCTGTTACCTGGGCTAGAGTGTTATGGCATCACTCACAGCAACCTCAAACTACTGGGCCCAAGTGATTCTCCTGCCTCAACCTCCCGAGTAGCAGGGACTACAGGCACCTGCCACAATGACCGGCTACTTTTTCTGTTTTGGGTAGCAATGAGTCTTGCTCAGGCTGGTCTCAAACTCATGAGTTCAAGGGATCCTCTGGCTTCGGCCACTTAGATACTAGGATTATAGGTGTGAGCCACTGTACCTGGCTTGAATTTAATTTTTCTTTTCTTTCTTTCTTTCTCTTTTTTTTTTTTTTTTTTTGAGACAGAGTTTCACTTTGTCACCCTCAGTAGAGTGCCATGGCATCACAGCTCACAGCAACCTCCAACTCTTGGGCTTAAGTGATTCTCTTGCTTCGGCCTCCCAAGTAGCTGGGACTACAGGCACCTGCCACAACGCTCAGCTATTTTTTTGTTGCAGTTATTTAGCTGGCCCAGGCCAGGTTCAAACCCGCCACCTTCAGTGTATGTGTCTGGCACCGTAACCGCTGTGCTACAGGCACTGAGCCTCTCAATTTAATTTTTCAATTAGATCCTAGTAACAAGGAGAACCAGCTCTTTAAACCTATGCAAATAACTATTAACCTGAAAAGCAAGCAATCCACAAAGGACAGGCCAGCTGATGCATCCTATTCTTTCCCAGAGCTTGTTACAAATACAATTTTTTATAGATACATTAGAATTAGTGGAATTTAAGATCAGTACAATCTCTTTTTTTATTTCTTGAGACAGAGTCTCACTTTGTAGCCCTCAGTAGAGTGCCATGGCATCATAGCTCACAGCAACCTCAAATTATTGGGCTCAAGTGATTCTCTTGCCTCAACCTCCCAAGTAGCTGGGTCTACAGGTGCCTGCCACAATGCCTGGCATTTTTTAGAGACGGGGGTCTCACTCTGGCTCAGGCTGGTCTCCAACTTGTGAGCCAGACAATCCACCCACCTTGATCTCCCAAGTCCTAGGATTACAGGCGCGAACCACCTTGCCCAGCCCTAGGTCAGTACAAACTCAATCCAGCATACTTTAACAAGGCCTGTTATGCTACTTTTAAGACATTTATAAAAGTATATGTCTGAATCCTACTTTCTGCAGTTGTCATCCCCAGGCTCTGAGGAGTCATTGGTTTGCAGAGTGTATTAATACTTCTCCACATTAAGATTTCCTGGGACAGTAGTACTGGCATAAGGATAAATATAAATCAATGGGACAGAACTGTGATCCAGTGATAAATCCTTATAATTATAGTTAATTGATATTTGACATAGGTGCTCAAGGAATTCATTGGGGGAAAAACAGTCTGTTCAACAAATAGTGTTCAAGCAATTATTATCCACACATAAAGATTAACTTAGATCATCACACTAAACAAAAATTAACTCAAAATGGACTATTGGCTTAAATGTAATAGATGAAACAATAACATTTTGAGAATAAAACAGGAGAATGTCTTCTAGACTCTGTGTTAGACAAAAATTTCTTTTCTTTTTCTTTCTTTCTTTTTTTTTAGAGACAGAGTCTCACTTTGTTGCCCTCGGTAGAGTGCTGTGGTGTCACAGATCACAGCAACCTCCAGCTCTTGAGCTTAGGCAATTCTCTTGCCTCAGCCTTCTCCCAAGTAGCTGGGACTACAGGCGCCTGCCACATGTCAGACTTTTTTTTCTTTTTTTTTTTGAGACAGAGCCACAAGCTGTTGCCCTGGGTAGAGTGCTGTGGCATCACAGCTCACAGCAATCTCCAACTCCTGGGCTCAAGTGATTCTCCTGCCTCCGCCTCCCAAGTAGCTGGGACCACAGGTGCCCGCCACAACACCTGGCTATTTTTTGGTTGCAGCCATCATTGTTGTTTGGTGGGCCTGGGCTGGATTTGAACCTGCAGCTCAGGTGTATGTGGCTGGCTCCTTAGCTGCTTGAGCCATAGGCGCCGAGCTGCCAGGCTATTTTTTTGTTGCAGTTTGGCCAGGGCCAGGTTCGAATCCACCACCTTCAGTATATGGGGCCAGTGCTCTACTCACTGAGCTGCAGGTGCCATCCAACAAAAATTTCTTAGATTAGAACTTCCATTTCCCATTTTGGGGTTGGGGTTAAAAAAATTTTGTATGGCTTGGCGCCCATAGCCCAGTGGTTAAGGCACTGGCCACATACATTGTGGCTGGGGGTTTTGAACCCAGCCCAGGTCTGCTAAACAACAATGACAACAACAATAAAAATAGCCAGGCATCAACACCTATAGTCCCAGATACTTGGGAGGCTAAAGTAAGAGAATTGTTTAAGCCCAAGAGTTTGAGGTTGCTGTGAGCTGTGACATGACAGCACTCTACAGAGGGTGACATAGTGAGACTACTCTGTTTCAAAAAAAAAAATCTTTTTGTAGAGATGGGGGTCTCACTATGTTGCTCAGGCTGGTCTCAAACTCCTGGACTCAAGCAATCCTCCTGCATCCTGAGTAACTGGGATTACAGGTGCAAACCACTACACCTGGCCCATTTATTTATTTTGGGGGCCAAAAGCATAGTCAATCAATGCAGAAACTAATAAATTAGGCTCAGAGCCTGTAGCTCAGCAGTAGGATGCCAGCCACATACACGAGAGCTGGTGGGTTCGAATACAGCCTGGGCCTGCTAAACAACAATGACAACTACAGCCAAACAATAGCCGGGTATTGTGGCGGGGGCCTATAGTCCCAAAAGACAAGAGAATCGCTTAAGCCCAAGAGTTTGAGGTTGCTGTGAACTGTGGTGCCACAGCATTCTACCTAGGGCAACAGCTTGAGACTCTATTTTTAAAAAAACCCAAACAATAAATTAGACATTCAGAACTCTGGCACTTCAAAAGATGCCAATAGGGCAGTGCCTGTAGCTCAGTGGGTAGGGTGGTGCCCATTGCTCAGTGGGTAGGGCACTGGCTATATACACCAAGGCTGATGGTTCGAACCTCAGGCTAGCTAAAACAACAATGACAACTGCAACAACAACTACACAAGAAAAAATAGCCGGGCGTTGTGGTGGGTGCCTGTAATCCCAGCTACTTGGGAGGCTGAGGCAAAAGAATCCCTTAAGCCCAAGAGTTGGAGGTTGTGAGCTATGACATCACGACACTCTACCCAGGGCAATAGCTTGAGACTGACTGAAAAAAAGAAAAAAAAAGACACCATTAATAAAATTAAAAGATAAGCAATAGACTGGAGGAAATATTCACAAAACACATATCTGATAAAGGATCTATATCCATAGTGTAAAAAGAACACTTACAACTCAGTAAGAAGACAACACAATCAAACAATGAGGAAAAGAAACAATAAACATTTCATCAAAGGCAAACATTTCATCAAAGAAGGCAAACAAATGGGTAATAAGTACATGAAAAGTTGCTCATTACTAATCTTTAGGAGAATGCAAATTAAAACCACAATGATGGCCCAGCTCACCTTTGTAATCCTAGCACTCTGGGAGGCTGAGGTGGGAGGATACCAGGTGGTGGAGACCTGTCTGAGTAAGAATGAGACCCTGTCTCTACTAAAAATAGAAAAATTAGCAGGGAGTTCTGGCAGGTGCCTATAGTCCCAGCTACTTTGGAGGCTAGCAGGGAGGATTGGCTGGACTCAGGAGTCAGAGGTTGTTGTGAGCTAGGCTGATGGCCAGGGCATTCTAGCCTGGGCAACAGAGTGAGACTCTGTCTCAGGAAAAAAGAAAAACAAAACAAAACAACAACAACAACAAAAAAAAAACAACAGCTGGGTGCCGTGGCTCATGCCTGTAATCCTAACACCCTGGGAGGCCAAGACCAAGATCCCACTCGAGAATTCAAGATCAGATTGAGCAACATAGTGAAACTCTGTCTCTATTAAAAATAGAAAAATTAGCCAATGTTGTGGTAGGCACTTATAGTCCTAGCTACTTCTGAGGCTGAGGCAGGAGGATCACTTGAATCTAGGAGTTTGAGGTTACTGTGAGCTAGGCTGAAGCCACTGCACTCTATTTAACCTGGGCAAAAGAAAGTGAGACTGTGTCTCCAAAAGGAAAAAAAAAAAACAACCTACAACACAATGATATACCATTTCATACCCCCTAGAATGACCATAAAATAATACTATAGGCAATGATAACTACTCGCAAAAATGTAGAAAAATTGGAACCTTCATACGCTGGCAGAGATGTAAAATGGTAAAGCACTTTGGAAAACAGTATGGCAATTCTCAAAAAGTTAAATGTAAAACTGTCATATAACCCAGCAGTTTCACTTCTAAGTATCTACTCAAGAGAAATGAAAATAAACAGCAAAACTTACAGATGAATGGTAATAATATTATGTATCACTATTCATACTATCCCCAAGTGGGAAATTACCTAACCTTTCATAAACTGGTGAACGGATAAACACAGCGTGGTGTGACCATGGGAGGGCATACTACACAGCAGTCCGAAGTGACAAACCACGGACGTGTGCTCTGTTACAAAGGAGCCTCAAAAGCATTACGCTAAGTGAAAAAGCCAGACACGAAAGACTTTCTTTTGTATGAAGCTACTTATATGACATGTCCAGGAAATACAAATTTATAGAGACAGAAAGTAGATTAGTGGTTATCTGGGGCTGCGAATGAGAACAGGGACCAATTGTAAGAGTTGAAAATTCTTGGGGGGATGAAAACTCATTTTTCTTTTCTTTTCTTTTTTTTTTTTTTTTGAGACGGAGCCTCAAGCTATCCCCCTGGATAGAGTGCCATGGCATCACAGCTCACAACCTCCAACTCCTAGGCTCAAGTGAGTCTACTGCCTCAGCCTCCCAAGTAGCTGGGACTACAGGCGCCCGCCACAATGCCCAGCCATTTTTTTTCCTTGAAGTTTGGCCGGGGCAGGGTTTGAACCCGCCACCCTCAATATATGGGGCTGGTGCCTTACTCACTGAGCCACAGGCACCGCCCTGGAAATTTTTTTTTTTTTTAAGACAGAGTCTCAAGCTGTCACCCTGGATAGAGTGCTGTGGCATCACAGCTCATAGCAACCTCCAACTCTTGGGCTCAAGCAATCCTCTTGCCTCCATTTTTCTTTTTAATAGAGACAGAGTCTCGCTTTTGCTCAAGTTGGTCTCAAACTTGTGAGCTCAAGCTATCCACCCGCCTCAGCCTTCCAGAGTGCAAGGAGGGAATTCTACATGATTCTGAGTTTTGGTGAGCATGCCCATGAGGGAGAGTATTCTAAGAAATTTGGCATATGGCTTTATAAAATCTATCAACTGAGACAAACTATTCTATCATGAACTTTAAGAGATTCTTGGCTTGGCGCCTATAGCTCAACCGGCTAAGGCGCC
>NW_003852396.1:30089486-30092287 GCF_000181295.1 Otolemur garnettii | reverse complement strand
TCTTGGTGTAGATGTAAGCCAATGCCAGTAGAGACATTTAAGAGAGTGGCCTACTGACAAAGGATTTTGTTTTTATTCCAGTTGGCCCAAGTATAATCTGCTAAATTGAGCATTAGAGACCAGAGGAAAGAAAAAGTGCTGTATCATATGACAAAAAAAAAAAAAAAAAGAATATGAGTACCTTACCAAAAATACCAAGACAGCAGCCACAGTAATAACTCCTTCATTAACTTTACTCATCTCTTTTTTTTTTAATTATTTCTATCAGGGCATCGTGGCTCACATCTGTAATTCTAGCACCCTGGGAGGCCCAGGTAGGTAGATCACTTGTGCTTGGGAGTTCAAGACCACCCTAAGCAAGACTGAGACCCTGTCTCTACTAAAGGTAGAAAAATTAGCTGGGCATCATGGCTGTTGTCTGTAATCTCAGTTACTTGGGAAGCTGAGGCAAGAGGATCTCTTAAGCCCAAGAGTTTGAGGTTGCTGTGAGCTGTGGTGTCACGGCAATCTCCCCAGGGACAACAGAGTGAAACTCTGCCTAGATAGATAGATAGATAAAATTATTTCTAGTTAATTTCTAGTTACATATTCTTGGGTTAGCATTTTCCTTTTTTTTTTTTTTGCAGTTTTTGGCCAGGGCTGGGTTTGAACCCGCCGCCTCTGGAATATGGGGCCAGCACCCTACTTCTTTGAGCCACAGGCGCTGCCCACATTTTCCTTCTTATGAGTCTTTGGCTTTGGGGTTGAAATTTTGCTGACATTTTGATAGGCTGAGTGTTGGTTTACGGGTAATCTTAGATACACTTTCTAGAAAATAGAAAGTCTATTTTCTGCCAGTAAAGTATGGTAGTATCTTTAGAAAAACAACAGAAAGGGGTGCAGTGGCTCACACCTGTAATCCTAGCACTCTGGGAGGCCTAGGCAGGTGGAGATCAGCCTAAGCCAGAACAAGACCTCGTCTCTAAAGAAATAGCTGAGCATTGTTGTGGGCACATGTAATCCCAGCTACTTGGGAGGCTGAGGCAAGAAGATCATTTAAGCTCAAGAGTTTAAGGTTGCTGTGAGCTAGGACACTACTGCACTCTACCCAGGGTGACAGAAGTGAGACTCTGCTCATAACAACAAAAACATGAGAAAACAATAGAAACCAGTTGTTGATAGTACCAAATCACGTGGATAATCTATTAATTTTCAATATCAGAATGAAAGAGAAAAGAATGTTCACTGGAGTATAACGCATAACAGCACAAACCTACCAGTGACTGCTACAGTTCATGAGGGTGCCACTGATGGCCATTTTGAAGACCCTGGGGAAGAAAGGGGGACAGAGAGAGTTTTTTTTTTTTTTTTAAGACAGAGGCTCTCGGCTAGGCACCCATAGCTCATCGGTTAGGGTGCTGGCCACATGCACAGGGGCTGGTGGGTTCAAACCTGGCCCGAGCCTGCTAAACAAACAAAAACAGTAACAACAAAAGCGGGGCATTGTGGTGGGTGCCTTTAGTCCCAGCTACAAGGGAGGCTGAGGCAAGAGAATTGCTTGAGCCCAAGTTTGAGGTTACTGTGAGCTGTGACACCACAGCATTCTACTGAGGGCAAATCTGTAAGACTCTTTTGTGAGACTCTGTCTCAAAAAATAAATAAATAAATAAATAAATAAATAAGTCAGAGGCTCTCTCTGTCGCCTGGACTAGAGTTCCATGTCATAGCAACTTTAAAATCTTGGGTTTAGGAGATCCTCCTGCCTCAGCCTCCTAAGTAGCTGGGACCACTGGCACTTTTAGTAGCGATGGGTCTTACTCTTGCTCAGGCTGGTTTAAAACTCTTTTTTTTTTGAGACAGAGTCAAAAAAAAAAAAAAAAGACAGAGTTGTGTCACAGCTCACAGCAACCTCAAACTCTTGGGTTAAGTGATTCTCTTGCCTCAGCCTCCCAACTAGCTGAGACTACAGGTATCCTCCACAATTAATGCCCGGCTACTTTTGTTGCAGTTGCCATTGTTGTTTATCAGGCCCCAGGCTAGGTTCGAATTCAATAGCCTCAGTGTATGTGGCTGATGCTGTACTCACTGTGCTACGGGTGCCAAGCCAAGCCTCAAACTCTGTGCTCAAGCAATCCTTCCACTTTGGCCTCCCAGAGTACTAGGATTATAGGTGTGAGCCACCTTGCACATCGAGGATTATTTTTCTTAACTAATGCAACTAACTGATTTTTGATAATTGCATTTGTCCTCTATTTGCCTGAGCTCTGTGGGTGATTTACACATCTTGAGGGTCTTACAGTTGTTGTTGTTTTTTTTTTTCTGAAACAGAGTTTTACTCTGTTGCCCAGGCGAGTGTTGTGGCATCAGCCTAGCTCACAGCAACCTCAAACTCCTGGTTCAAGGGATCCTCCTGCCTCAGCCTCCTGAGTAGCTGAAACTATAGGCACCTACCACTGTTTGGGAAGTGTAAGATGATTTTGTTGTGAAAGATGCCTTGATGGTTTTGTTATTCTGAATTTAGGGCCTGAACTTGGGGAGAAAGACAATAGAAAAAAAAGTGTTGCCATGACGGTGCCTGTGGCTCAGAGGAGTAGGGCACTGGCCCCATATACTGGAGGTGGAGGGTTCAAACCTGGCCCCAGCCAAAACCTGCAAATAAATAAATAAATAAATAAAAAGTGTTGCCATGAAATGGCCTTTGTCCTGTGTTATCAAAAAGAAAACTCTAGGGGGCAGCGCCTATGGCTCAGAGGAGTAGGGCACTGGCCCCATATGCCGGAGGTGGCAGGTTCAAACCCAGCCCTGGCCAAAAACTGCCAAAA
>NW_003852396.1:30087519-30089466 GCF_000181295.1 Otolemur garnettii | reverse complement strand
CACGGCACTCTACCCAGGGGGACAGCTTGAGGCTGTGTCTAAAAAAAAAAAAAAAAGAAAACTCTAGGCTCAGTGTCTGTAGCTCAAGTGGCTAGGGCAACAGCCACATACACTGGAGCTAGCAGGTTTGAATCCAGCTTGGGCCTCCAAACAACAATGACAACTACAACTTAAAAATAGCTGGGTATTGTGGCGGACACCTGTAGTCCCAGCTACTTGGGAGGCTGAGGCAAGAGAATCATATAAGCCCAAGAGTTTGAGGTTCCTGTGAGCTGTGACACCACAGTACTCTAACCAGGGCGATAGCTTGAGACTCTGTCTCAAAAAAAAGAAAAGAAAACTCTAGGGCCAGGTGAGGTGGCTCACACCTGTAATCCTAGCACTCTGGGAGGCCAAGGCGGGTGGATTGTTTGAACTCAGGAGTTCAAGACCAGCCTGAGCAAGAGCAAGACCTGTCTCTACTAAAAATAGAAAAATCAGCCAGGGTGTCGGTAGTCCCAGCTACATGGAGGCTGAAGCAAGAGGAACACTTGAGCCCAGAATTTGAGGTTGCTATGAGCTATGATACCACTACATTCTATTGAGGGTGACAAAGTGCCTGTCTCAAAAAAAGAGAAAAAAAAAGAATTTTAACTTCTCTAGAAACGAGAAATCTTGTTTTATGTTATATCGTGACCCAAGATCACGAAGTGAGTCAGCACAACAGAAAAAAAAAATTAACATGCTTTTTGAGAAGTGAAATTCATATTCAGATTGGTTAAGCACTTTAATTCTACTGTCAGGGGAAAACACACAGGAAACACACAAACAAAAATAACTTTTATTTCTTCCTGTTAAGAAGAGACTTTATGATAGGGTATGGTGACTTTCACCTGTAATTCTAGCACTCTGAGAGGCTGAGGAGTGTGGATCACCTGAGCTCAGGAGTTTGAAACCAGCCTAAGCAAGAGTGAGGCCCCAGTCTCTACTAAAAAAAATAAAATAAAATAGAAAAATTAGCTGAGCATTGTGGCAGGTGCCTGTAGTCCCAGCTACTGGGGAGGCTGAACCAGGAGGATCTCTTGAGCCCGAGAGTTGGAGGTTGCTGTGAACTATGATGACACCACAGCACTCAGTCCTGGGACAACAGAATGAGATTCCATCTCAAAAAAGAAAAATAATAAATATCTGGGCTCGGCACCTGTAGCACAGTGGTTACAGCGCCAGCCACATGCATGAAGTCTGGCAGGTTCAAACCCAACTCGGGCCTGCTAAACAACAATGACAACTGCAACAAGAAAATAGCTGGGCATTGTGGTGGGCACCTGTAGTCCTAGCTACTTGGGAGGCTGAGGCAAGAGAATTGCTTAAGCCCAAGAGCTGTGACGCCACAGCACTTTAGCGAGGATGACATAGTGACACTCTGTCTCAAAAAAGAAAAAAAATATATATATATATATGTATAGTCAGACTGACAAATGAGATTCTTCTCCTACTGAGGCCATTATGAAAAAACCAACATAGAATGTCAAGGAAAATAAAGAAACAGGAGAATATGTTCCAAATAAAAGAATAAGATAAAACTCCAGAAACCAACCCAAGTGAGTGTAGATCTGTGATTCACCTGCAAGGAATTCACAGTAATAGGCATGAAGATAGTTACTATGGTCAGAAAAGCAATACAAGAACAAACTGAGACTTTCAACAAAGACATAGGAAGTAGTAAAAATGTACCAAACAGACATCATGGAGCTGAAGTTTATAATAACTGAACTAAAAAATTCAGTGGAGAGGTTGAATAGCAGACTAGATCAAACAGAATAAAGCAGCAGTGTATTCTTTATTCTAGTTACATGGTTTTTGAGACATAATTTCACTATGTCGCCCTGGGTAGGCTGCTGTTGTGTCATAACTCACAGCAACCTCCAGCTCTTGGGCTTAAGCGATTCTCTTGCCTCAGCCTCCCAA
>NW_003852396.1:30083314-30086358 GCF_000181295.1 Otolemur garnettii | reverse complement strand
AAAAAAAAAAGAAAAAAGAAAAAGATATTCCATGTAAATGAAAACAAAAAGAGAGAAAGTAGCTATACTATTTCAGACAAAATAGACTTTAGGTTAAAAAGTATAAAAATAGAGAAAGAATGTCATTATATAGTGATAAAAGGGCCAAGTCACTGATAAAATATAACAACTGTAAATATATAGGCACTCAACATCAGAACACTGAAATACGGCTAGGTGCCCATAGCTTAGTGAGTAGGGCACCAGCCACATACACCAAAGGTGAGAGGTTCAAGCCGGGCCTAGGCCTGCTAAACAATGACAACTGCAACTGCCACCACTGCCCCCCCCCCCGAAAAAGAACACTGAAATATATAAAGCAAATATTAGGCGATCTCAAAGGAGCCATAGACCGCAACACAACAATAGCAGGGGTTTTCACTTTTCTGCTTTCAACATTGAACAGATCATCAAGATAGAAACTCAATAAGAAAAACTAAACTTGAACTACCCTTTAGACCAAACAGACCTAATAGATATATGTAGAACATCCCACTCAACAGCACAGATACACATTTTTCCCAAGTGCACACAAAACATTCTCTAGGATAGGTTACATGTTAGGCTACAAAACAAGTCTTAAAAATTTAAGAAGATTAAAATCATATCAATTATCATTCCAACTACAATGGTATGGAACTAGAAATCAATAACAAGAGGAATCATGAAAAATTAACAAATATGTAGAAATTAAACAAGATGCTCCTGAACAAGTATTGGATCAAAGAAGAAATTAGAAAAGAAATTTAAAAATATCTGGAGACAGGGCAGCGCCTATGACTCAGTGGGTAAGGCGCTGGGCCCCATATACCCAGGGTTCAAACCCAGCCCCGGCTAAACTGCAACAAAAAAATAGCTGGGCCTTGTGGCAGGCTCCTGTATTCCCAGCTACTTGGAGGCTGAGGCAAGAGAATCACCTAAGCCCTGGAGTTGGAGGTTGCTATGAGCTGTGACACCACAGCACTCTACCGAGGGTGGTAAAGTAAGACTCTGTCTCTAAAAAAAATAAAAAATAAATAAAAAAATCTTGAGACAAATGAAAATGTAAACACAACTTAGCAAAACTTATGGGATACTGCAAAAATGGTACAAGAGGAAAGTTTATAGCAATAAAAATCTACATCAAAAAGGAACAAAGATCTCAAAGAAACAATCTAACATTATACTTCAAGGAACTAGAAAAAGAAGAACAAATTAAGTCCAAAGTTAGCAGAAGGAAGTAACCAAGATTAGAGCAGAAATAAATAAAATAGAGACTTAAGAAAGAGTAGAAAAGGTCAACAAAAGTAAGAGTTGTTTTTTTTAAAAGCCAAACATATTGACAAACTCTTCACTGGACTAACTTAAAAGAAAGAGAGAGAGAAGACTCAAATAAAATCAAAATTTTATGAAAGAGGAAACATTACAACAGACACCACAGAAGTACAAAGGATCATGAGACTACTGTGAACAATTATACACCAACCAACTGGACAATCTAAAAGAAACAACATGTTACACATTCCATAAATACAGTTAATTATAATTTGTCAGTTAGAAACAAAACAAAACTTTAACGAAATCTGAGTAAATATTTATTTGAGAAAAATAGCTGAATGGTGACCTTTGTGGCATTTTTACTTGCTTTTTTTTACATCTTCCTCTTCCCAACTCCACAGTATTCTTCAGAACCAACAGTCTCATAACTGCGCAGTAACTATGAAAACCAGCAGCCTAGCAGCCACTAGAGGGGGCAGAGTAGGCTTGGAGTGTCCCCCAAAGCCCCATCCCTGTAGAATTGTCACGACTTCACTTATGTGACAGCTCCCTTTAAATGCCCCATAAAAAAGGGCCTAGTCTTTATTTAACCTCACTCATTGCTTACCCTCTCCCTAGAGAGTTTGTCTAAATAATCCGCAGAAAATTGTTTGACATCCCAGCTGCCTAGCAGGATCACCATTCTAACATATTCTTGGGTATCAAGAAGTCCACAGGTATTTGCAGAACTGTATGTATGTCCAGGAAATATCTGAAAAGGCCCCAGTCTCTCAACTTTGCTGACCTTGAGGTCCTGAACAAAGAAGAAGTGAAGGGCGGCGCCTGTGGCGCAGTGAGTAGGGCACCAGCCCCATATACTGAGGGTGGCATGTTCAAACCTGGCCCCAGCCAAACTGCAACAACAAAAAAATAGCTGGGCGTGGTGGCAGGCACCTGTAGTCCCAGCTATTTGGGAGGCTGAGGCAAGAGAATCGCCTAAGTCCAGGAGTTGGAGGTTGCTGTGTGCCACAGCACTCTACTGAGGGCGATAAAGTGAGACTCTATCTCTAAAAAAAAAAAAAAAGAAGTGAAGATGAAGGCAGGGGAAACTTCCAGAGCATTGACTGCAACCAACTGACACACCTTGGCAAAGAGTGAGAGATACATTGCTTCAAAGCATATAAGGAAATCTTGTTTCAATCATTGACTGGCCACTAAGGTAACCAGGTAGAAACTTCAGTGACCACACATGGCAAAACTAACTAACTAACTAAATACATAAATAAATCGACTTTACAGAATTAATCTAGAAATGTCACTAAACAAACAACAACTGACTGATTGGAGAGGGAGTCTGATTTACAGAGTTGCCACCTGATCTTACAATATTAAAATATTTTGTCTTCAGAAGCAAGAAAGAATGTCCCATATACAGGGGAAAAAACAGTCAATAGAAACTGACAGTTGGGTACAGTGGCTCACACTTGTAATCCCAGCATTTTGAAAGGCTGGGAGGCAGGGAGAAGGATTGAGAGGCTAGGAGTTCAAGACCAGCCTGAACAACATAGCAAGACCATGACTCTACAAAAGTTGTTATTTTCTTTTTTTTTTTGTAGAGACAGAGTCTCACTTTATCACCCTTGGTAGAGTGCTGTGGCATCATAGCTCACAGCAACCTCTAAATCCTGGGCTTAGGTGATTCTCTTGCCTCAGCCTCCTGAGTAGCTGGGACTACAGGCGCCTGCCATGACGCTTGGCTACTTTTTTTG
>NW_003852396.1:30072426-30082816 GCF_000181295.1 Otolemur garnettii | reverse complement strand
GGCACCTGTGGTCCCAGCTACTTGGGAGGCTAAGGCAGGAGACTCGCTTGAGCCCAGGAGTTGGAGATTGCTGTGAGCTGTGATGCCACGGCACTCTACCCAGGGTGACAGCTTGAGACTCTGTCTTAAAAAAAAGAATTGGAGAAAATCATGTCTATGGGCAGCTCCCGTAGCTCAGTGGGTAGGGCATGGGCCACATTCACCAAGACTAGTGGGTTTGAACTCAGCCTGGGCCAGCTAAAACAACAATGACAACTGCAACAACAACAAAAAATAGCCAGGCGTTGTGGTGGGTGCCTGTAGTCCCAGCTACTTGGGAGGCTGAGGCAAGAGACTTGCTTAAGCACAAGAGTTGGAGGTTGCTGTGAGCTGTGATGTCATGGTACTCTACCCAGGCTAACAGCTTGAGACTCTGTCCCTCCAAAAAAGGAAAAGAAAATCATGTCTAAAGAATTAAAGAAAAATATGAAAATGATATGTCATAAAATGCAGCTGA
This sequence comes from Otolemur garnettii, assembly GCF_000181295.1. Taxonomy (NCBI): domain Eukaryota; kingdom Metazoa; phylum Chordata; class Mammalia; order Primates; family Galagidae; genus Otolemur; species Otolemur garnettii. Next base: position 30,082,320 of record NW_003852396.1, on the reverse strand, counting down.
TCAATACAGAGAAAAAATTATATCAAGGACACTAAATCGGGTGGCGCCTGTGGCTCAGTGAGTAGGATACCGGCTCCATATACAAAGGGTGGTGGGTTTGAACCCGGCCCCAGCCAAACTGCAACAAAAAATAGTTGGGCATTGTGGTGGGTGCTTGCAGTCCCAGCTACTCGGGGGCTGAGGCAAGAGAATTGCCTGAGTCCAGGAACTGGAGGTTGTTGTGACCTATGATGCCACAGCACTCTACAGAGGGTGACAAAGTGAGACTCTGTCTCTAAAAAAACAAGAGAGACTATGTCACCCTCAGTAGAGTCCTGTGGAGTCACAGCTCACAGCAACCTCAAATTCTTGGGCGCAAAAGATTCTCTTGCCTCAGCCTCCCAAATAGCTGGGACCTCAGGAGCCCGCTGCAACGTCAGGCTACTTGTTTTGGTGCAGTTTTCATTGTTTTTCAGCTGGCTGGGCCAGGTCGGATCATACCAGCCTGGGTGTATGTGGCTGGCACCCGACCCACTGAGCTATGGGGTGCTGCCTGAAGACTTAATATTGTTACATGACAATACTTCCTCAATTAATCTACAGAGTGGACAGTATCATTGTCAAAACCCCAGCCAGCATTGTTTTTCTTTTTGAGACAGAGTTTCCTTGTCACACTGGGTAGAGATCCATGGCATCCTAGCTCACAGCAACCTCAAATTCTTGTGTTGAAGCAATCCCTGTGCCTCGGCCTCCTGAGTAGCTGGGACTACAGCAAGTGCCACCACATCCAGCTAATTGTTCTATTTTTAGTAGATAAGGGGCCTTGCTCTTGCTTAGGCTGATCTTCTGAGCTCAGCCTCTCAAAGTGCTAGGATTACAGGCATGAGCTACTGTGCTGGGCCCACAAGATAATCTTGAAAAAGAAAACCATCTGGAACACTCACACTTTCTGTTTTCAAAATTCACTGTATACAGGGCAGTGCCTGTGGGTCAGTGGGTAGGTCATGGCCCCATATACTGAGGGTGGTGGGTTCCAAACCGGCCCCAGCCAAACTGCAACAAAAATATAGCTGGGCGTTGTGGCGGGCGCCTGTAGTCCCAGCTACTCAGGAGGCTGAGGCAAGAGAATCACCTAAGCCCAGGAGTTGGAGGTTGCTGTGAGCTGTGACTCCATGGCACTCTACCGAGGGCAATAAATTGAGTAGCTGGGACTATAGGATGTGCCACGACGTCCAGCTAATTGTTCTATTTTTAGTAGATAGGGGGCCTTGCTCTTGCTTAGGCTGGTCTTCTGAGCTAAAAAAATTTCACTGCATACAAAGCTACAATAATGAAGATGATATGGTAGTGGCATAAGAACAGATACATGGGTCACTTCTTAAGTTTTGAGACAGACTGTGTTATGGTCCATTATTTCACTTCTAAGAAACACAGTTAACAGTGGCCTTTCTGATTCACCTGTGCAACTTTCAACTTGCTGGGCTTATCAGAATTGTAGTATTTGTTTCTTTCCACACAGATAGTATGTTTCTTGATTTTTGTGTATCTTGAAACTTTTGTAATGATCCACATGTATACATCAATGGAATAGAATGGAGAGTAAAGGTTTTCGACAAGGATGTCAAGAGATTTCAGTAAGAAGAAGAAAAGTCTTCAGCAAATGATGCCAGGATACAACTAGATATTTATACGCAAAAAAATAAATCCAGACCCTTGTTTTACATATTTGTGTAAGTGTAATATACATATATAACCTAAATACACCGATATCTAACATACTTGTATAATATACTGGTATAAATACATCTTTATACAATATTTAGAAATTAACTTAAAATGGATCCAGGACCTAAACATAAGAGCTAAAATGATAGAACTCTTTGAAGAAAGCATAGGGAAAGAGCTTCATGACATTGGATTAGGCAGTTGGTTCTTGAATAGCACAGGCCACAAAAGCAAAAATAGATAATTGAACCACGTCAAAACTAAAAACTTTTGTTTATCAAAGTACAGTCAGGCTCCATGTGGTGGCTCATGCCTGTAATCCCAGCAGTTTGGGAGTCCAAGGTAGGAGCATGGCTTGAGGCTAGAAGCTTGTGACAAGCCTGGGCAACATAGTGAGACGCCCATTTCTACAAAAGTGTTAAAAAAATTAACGAGGAGTGGTGGCACTCCAGTAGTCCCAATTACTCGGGAGGCTGAGGCAGGAGGATCAGTTGAGCCCAAGAATTTGAGTTGCAGTGACTTATGATGACATCACTACCCTCATGTCTGGACAACAGAGCAAGACCCTATTTCAAATTTTTTTAAAAAGGGACAATCAACACAGTGAAAAGGTAACCTACAAAATAGGAGAGATTATTTGTAAATTACATAATCTGATAAAAGGAAGATACACAAACAACCAACAAGCCTAGGGAAACATGATCAACATCACTAATCACTAGGGAAATAACAAATCAAAGCCACAGTGAGACATCTCACAGTGAGATGCTCACCTCATACTTACTATGATGGCTACTATAGAACAAAAAACCAAAAAGCCAAAAAATAAGTGTTGGTGACAATATGGAGAAACTGGAGCCTTTGTGCACTGTTGATGGGAATGTAAAATAGTGCAGCCACTAAGGGATCCAGGATGGCAGTTTATCAACAATTAAACATTGATTATTATATAGTCCAGAAATGTAATTTCTGGATATATATGCAAAATAATTGAATGTAAAGTCTATTTATAGAGATATTTATATACCCATGTTCATAAAAGTATTCTTCTTGATAGCCCAGAGGTGGAAGCAACCCAGCATCCATCAACAGATGCAAGACTAAGGATAATGTGGTACGTCCATACGGTGAAACATTATTCAGCCTGAAAAAGGTAGAAAATTCTGACACATGCTACAGCATGGATGAACCTTGAGGACATTATGCTATGTGAAATAAGAGTACATAGACTGCATAATTCCACGTACATGAAGGTTCATAGAGACAGAAAGTAGAATGGTGGTTGGCTGGGTCTGGGGAAAAGGGAAATGGAGAGTTGTTTAATGGATATGGAGTCTGCTTTGCGGGATAAATAATGTTCCAGAGATTGATTGCACAACAGTGTGAATGCATATATCATTATTACTGAACTGTACAGATAGAAGTGTGAAGGTGGTTACATTTATGTAATGTGTATTTCACCATTATTTTCAAACACCATAAAAACTGCTTAATTATGTTTTCAGAAATGCTAGATGATGAAATATTGTCATTTATAATATTTGAGGCAATTTTTATTTTTCTGTAACCCTGAGTAAATCCCTTGACTTCTGTACCTCAATTTCTGCCTGTATCTACTTGGCTACTCACACAGTAACCTGATAGCTGTCATTTAACTTTCTTTGTATGCACCAGGCTTTTCCCATATATAATTCTCAACTACCAGCTACAGTATTTTCTTTTCTTTTTCTTTTTTTTTTTTTTTTGAGACAGAGCCTCAAGCTGTCCTTCTGGGTAGAGTGCCGTGGCATTACAGCTCACAGCAACCTCCAACTCCTGGGCTCAAGCGAGTCTCCTGCCTCTGCCTCCCAAGTAGCTGGGACCACAGGTGCCCGCCACAACACCCGGCTATTTTTGGGTTGCAGCTGTCATTGTTGTTTGGCGGGTCCGGGCTGGGGATTCGAACCCGCCACCTTAGGTGTATGTGGCTGGCGCCTTAGCTGGTTGAGCTATAGGCGCCGAGCCTACAATATTTTCTAGTGAACAAACTAAAGCTTTCCCAAGGTTGTGCAACACATAGAGCTCTCACTGGGTTCCCTCGACCTACCCCTAAAGCTTGGTGGGTTCTTCTCCATTAGGCTGTGTCATCATCAAACCAACCTTACCCTAAGAACCGGTGCAGATACCTAGAAAACTCAGATCCCCTTGGAGATGAGCGATTCTCTAGATTTGGAAGAATATTGCATGTGTGGATCCTGGATGAGTAAGTAAAGGATGGGTGCAAACAGAAATTACTAAATGACAGATTCATGGAGTCTTTTTTTTGAGACAGAGCCCCAAGCTATCCCCCTGGGTAGAGTGCTGTGGCATCACAGCTCACAGCAACCTCCAACTCCTGGGCTCAAGCGAGTCTCCTGCCTCAGTCTCCCAAGCTGGGACCACAGACACCTGCCACAAGTTGCAAACTTCATTGTTGTTTTGGAGGGCCCTGGCTGGATTCGAACCCACCACCTTAGGTATATGTAGCTGGCGCCTTTGCCACTTGAGCCATAGGTGCCAAGCCGATTTATGGAGTCCTGAAGAGGGTGGAGTCAGGAAGAGAAGGAAATGAGGAAGAGAAGGAAATGAGGAAGGAGAAGAGCTAAGTAGGGAAATTTCATTCTATGTTAACTAGAGCTTGTAGTCCCTCCTGCGCTGAGGACAGAAGCCACTGGAGACAGCCTACAGGCTCAGATCTGTTGCCCGCCTGGAGAGATAACAACTCAGACACAGCTGTGTATTCTCCCAGCAGCAACGGAGGTTCAGGCAAGACATGCTAAGAAGGGAAGGGTGACAAGGGCACAGGGGAGACTGGTGGGTTTGTGCATAGGGGAGAGCCATGTTTCTCTTTAGAAAGATCACTTTGGAGAGGCGCCTGTGGCTCAGTGAGTAGGGCACCGGCCCCATATACCAAGGGTGGCAGGTTCAAATTCAGCCCCAGCCAAACTGCAACAAAAAGATAGCTGAGCATTGTGGCAGGTACCTGTAGTCTCAGCTACTCGGGAGGCTGAGGTAAGAGAATCGCCTAAGCCCAAGAACTGGAGGTTGCTGTGAGCTGTGACGCTATGGCACTCTAGGGAGGGCAACAGAGTGAGACTCTGTGACTGAAAAAAAAAATCACTTTGGTTCCTGTGGAGAAGACAACTTGAAGGAGACAAAATTGGAGGAGGGAAGACCTGACCCTAAACACAGAGCCATGGGAAGTGAAGTTTTGGAAGCTCCCTTGGCAGAGCCTGGTGATCAACTACACGTGGGGATGGTGAGGGAGAGGAGGGGGTGTCCATGGTCAACTCTTCAATACTTCGGTGACAGAGCCCAAAGGAACAGTTCTGTAATGGGTAGGGGTGTGTTGGGGGGGGGGTGACAGGAAGGAATGAACAGAGGAAAAGAGGGCTGTCATTTTTGCTGGGTGCCTGCATGACTCTAAGTGCTTGTCTGGCTGGCTCCTCTATGGGGGACTGTTATGTTGCTGCTCAGGTCTAAGGGTCTCTGCATTTGTCTTTTGAGAGGTGAAGGAGGGGTCTGCTGTGTTAGCCCAGAGACAGCTAAGGAGGCCAGACTCAGGATGGGCTAGAAGAATAGGGAAGGAAATAGAGAAGGAAAAAGTCTGAGGAAGCAAAGCTATTTAAAAACGAGTACTTTTTCCTTTTTTGTATCATTTAGCCAGTTTCCTGTGGGTCACTTGATCCTCATGCCCATCTGGAGAACTCAGCAGAGCTGGGTCACTACTTTCCTCGGGGTTAACAGGGTTCCTAAGCTGGCATAGGAACCCAGATGACCCAGAGCCTAAATACAGAGCACTTGCTCAATGCAGGAGGAGTGCACTGTGTGTTACTGGCCCTTTTCAAGATAGCAGGACATCAACCTGAGCTATTTAATTACTTAGATAAAGTAGATAAAGTCTAGCGCAGTGATTTTCAATCCATGTGCTATGACACACTGATGCTGTGAGAGATCGTAGGTGTGCTATGAAAATTTTTGCAGACCAGTAATTAAATTATTTTCAGGGCGGCGCCTATGGCTCAGTAAGCCTGGCACCAGCCCCATATACCGAGGGTGGTGGGTTCAAAACTGGCCCTGGGGCTCGGTGCCTGTGGCTCAAGTGGCTAAGGTGCCAGCCACATACAATCTAAGGTGGCGGGTTCGAATCCAGCCTGGGCCTGCCAAGCAACAATGATGGCTGCAACCAAAAAACAGCTGGGGGTTGTGGCGGGCGCCTGTGGTCCCAGCTACTTGGGAGGCTGAGGCAGGAGACTCGCTTGAGCCTAGGAGTTGGAGGTTGCTGTGAGCTGTGATGCCACGGCACTCTCCCTGGGGGACAGCTTGAGGCTCTGTCTCAAAAAAAAAAAAAAAAAACTGTCCCTGGCCAAACTGCAACAAGAAAATAGCCAGGCGTTGCGGTGGGCGCCTGTAGTCCCAGCTACACGGGAGGCTGAGGCAAGAGAATCACCTAAGCCCAAGAGCTGGAGGTTGCTGTGAGCTGTGACACCACAGCACTCTATTGAGGGTGACAAAGTGAGACTCTGTCTCTAAAAAAAAATTATTTTTGAAAGAAGTTTTTCTTTTTTTTACTCTGTTTTTTTTTTTTTTTTTTTGAGAGGAGTTTCACTTTGTTGCTCTCAGTAGAGTACTGTGGGGTCACAGCTTACAGCAACCTCAAACTCTGGGGCTCAAGTGATTCTCTTGCTGGGCGGCACCTGTGGCTCAGTGAGTAGAGTGCCGACCCCATATACCAAGGGTGGCAGGTTCAAACCTGGCCCTGGCCAAACTGCGAACAACAACAACAAAAAAAGTGATTCTCTTGCTTCAGCCTCCAAGTAGCTGGGACTACAGGTGCCCACTGCAACACATGGCTGGTCTTGAACCTGTGAGCTCAGGCAATCCACCTGCCTCAGTCTCCCAGAGTGGTAGGATTACAGGCCACCACGCTCCGCTTTACTCTTTTTATTTTTATTTTTTTGATCAACATGCTTTAAGTGTGCCATAGAAGTTTAACTATAGGTTCAAGTGTGCTGTGAGATAAAAAAGGTTGAAAAACACTGGTCGAGAGAGAAGGTGAGGGCTCAGGTGACGGTACAAGTCCTCTCCTCCAACTTGGGAAGACTCTCTGAGGTTCTACCCTCTAACCCCAGATCCCCTACTGAGCTCTCCAAGCCTTGGAGTGAGGGAGCCCTCCTGGCCCAACTTTCTCAATCCTAAACTCAGGGAATCTCAGGAGCTCAGCACTGAACAGAAGGTCTGACTTCATCTTTCACTGTAGGGCTAGGACTGAGGCAGGGGCTGAAGAGGCTCCTTGCCTGGAGCTCTTTCCCCTCAGGCCTTGGTCTCCTTACCCTAGATTCTTCTGTAGGGATAGAAAGACATGGCCTGGAAATTGATGCTGCTTCTGCTGCTTCTGGCCTGGGTAGCCCCCACATTCAGCACCAAGGGCAGGACCAACCTGCTCAATGTCTGTATGGACGCCAAGCACCATAAGACAAAGCCAGGTCCTGAGGACAAGCTGCATGATCAGGTATGGCTGGAGTATGGCTCTAGTTGGGAACGGGGCTGGTTCTGACAGGGAGAAGTGGTGGGGGAGGGGTTGGGGGGACAGACATCTCTGTACCCTGAGCTTTTGCTGTGGGAGAAGATAGAGCAGGGACAGCAGTTGAGGTGATTTTAGGGGTGTCTTCCCAGAGGAAGACACCTTATTGGCAAGGATACTGAGTAATTATTGGTTGAACCCTTATTATTACAGATGTTGTGTGCTTTGTGCACATGATTTCATATTCCCAGTGGTGCTCTGATGTAAGTAGATGATGTTCTCCTCCTTACACAAAGAGAAGAAACTAAGCCTCAAAAAAGCACATGAACCCACACCAGAGTTGTACATGACCAGCCCTTGCAGTGGGGCAGGATTGGGTGGGCTCCTCCTTTGGAAGTGAGAGACTATAAGGAGATGGCTCTTACTTCCCTCACTAGGGTAGAAAAGGAAGAGGCCCCTCTGATAGACATACAGGGGCTCAGCATTCACACAGTCTATAAAAATTTATGCCAGTGGGTTGCAATCCTATTAGACGCAATTAGTCTAATATTTTTTAGACTTGATTCTCTATCCTGGAATGAAATTCAAAACTAATAGTACTTATTTGTATATATAATTTAAAAACATCAACATAATGTAATACAAAGAGGAAACAAACAGAACATAACATACAACAAAATAATGTATTTCAAGATGCCAATTCTATGATATGACTACATTAGAAGACATTAGAAAAAAGTTTGCATGCTAATTATTTATTTATTGGAGACAGCCTCACTCTGTTGCTCAAGTGAGGGTGCTGTGGTGTCAGCCTAGCTCATAGCAACCTCAAACTCCTGGGTTCAAGTGATCCTCCTTCCTCAGCCTCCTGAGTGACTGGGACTACAGACACCCATAACAACACTTGGCTAATTTTTTTTATTTTTAGCAGAGATGGGTTTTGCTTTTGCTCAGGCTGGTCTCAAACTCCTGAGCTCAAGGGACCCACCTGTCCTGGCTTCTGAGAGTGCTAGGATTACAGGAGTGAGCCATTGTACCTGGCCACATGTTTGCATTTTAAAAAATTATTTATTTATTTTTTTAGAGACAGGGTCTTGCTCTGTTTCCCAAGCTAGAGTGCTGTGGTGTTATCATAGCTTACTACAGCCTTGAACTCCTGGGCTCAAGCAATCTTCCTGCCTCATTTTCCTGAGTAGGTAGGAATATAGGTGCATATCGTACCTCCTGGCTAATTTTTAAAAAATTCTGAGGCTGGGCATGGTGGCTCATACCTGTAATTCTAGCACTTGGGCTGAGGTGGGTAGATCTCCTGAACTTAGGAGTTTGAGACCAGTCTGAGCAACAGTGAGACCCTGTCTCTACTAAAAATAGAAAAAAAAAATAGAAAAAACTATCCAGGCATGGTGGTGCATGCCTATAGTTCCAGCTACTTGGAAGGCTGAGACAAGAGGATCACTCAAGCCCAAGAGTTTGAGGTTGTTGTGAGCTATGACCATGGCACTCTACATAGGGTGACAGAGTGAGACTCTATCTCAAAAAACAAACAAAAAAATTCTATAGAGATAGAGGTCTTGCTATATTGCCCAAGGAGGTCTCAAAATCCTGGCCTTAAGAAATCCTCTTGCCTTGGCCTCCCTAAATTCTGGGATTATAGGTGTGTGTCAGTGTACCCAGCCTACACATGCTTTTATTCATAGCATCATTATGAATGGGGCAACACCTAATGAAGACGGATATAGTTGTGTTCTACTGTTACTTTAAATGCAGCCTCCTATCTCACAGGATTTCCAGTCCTGGAAAACCCAGTCTATACACATATTACACATACTAAAGTCTTTTTTTTTTTTCATATTCAAGACTTGTGGAAACATGATGTGTCTATATGTAAGATGGAGATATGTTTAGAGTTAGGCAATCACAAATAGGTTTTTCGTTCACTTTTTCAGCAAATATTTTCCTGGGTCTACGATATGTCTGATACTGGTCTAGCCACTGGGGACACAAATCTTAATTTATTCTTCTTGTTGAGAAGAATAAATCTATTCAAATTATATTACTGATGGCTATCTCCTTTTCTTTGTTTGCCCAAATGTCACCTTGCAGTCAGGATTTCACCAACCTATTAAAAATTTCAACAGTTATCCTATACTCCACAATCCCATTCCTTGGTGTAATTTTCCCCATATCATTTATCATATCCAGACATGCTGTATTTTTTCTCTTTTCATTTCTTACTGTATTTTCTGATTAGAATATAAGTTTCATGAACATACTTCTATGTGTTTTGTTCTCTTCTGAATTTCTAGCATCTACAATAGTGACTAGCATGGAGTTGGTTTTTAGGCCAGGTGGGTGGATTACTGAATGCTGTAATCCTGCATTCAGTAGGATTGTTCAGAAGCAGGTGGATTGTTTGAGCTCAGGAGTTTGAGACCAGCCTGAACAAGAGCAGGACCCCATCTCTACTAAAAATAGAAAAAACTAGCCAGGTGTTGTGATGGACACCTGTCTGTCACCTATAGTCCCACCTACTCCAGAGGCCAAGGCAAAAGAATCACTTGAGCCCAGGAGTTTGAGGTTGCTGTAAGCTATTATGCCCAGGCAATCTAGCTAGGGTACCAGAGTAAAACTCTGTCTCAAAAAAAAAA
>NW_003852396.1:30064229-30072139 GCF_000181295.1 Otolemur garnettii | reverse complement strand
AAAAAAAAAAAAAAATAAATAAAATAAAATAAAATGAGTATATAGGACTTTTAATAAAGTGTTAAGTGCTGTATAAATGACAGCCTCTCCACTCCCACTGCCCACTGATCACACCATTGTAATTGTGTCTTCCCCCTGCCTCACCCCCACCCTGAATGCGATTCCTAGAGGGCAAAGGGATAGGGGCTATCGCAGTGAGTGTTCCCAGGACAACATGCTTAGAGTGGGGGGGGGGGATTAAGAACCAAATGCGGGGGAGGGGGGGATTGGGCAGCACCTGTGGCTCAAGGAGTAGGATGCTAGCCCATATGCTGAGGGTGGTGGGTTCAAACCCAGCCCTGGCCAAAATAACTGCAAAAACAACAACAACAACAACAACAACAACAAAACAAAAAAACAAAAAAACCAAATGGGGGAAAAAGCTGGAGATTGGCAGAAGGAGGTAGTAGGGGAGGAACTTAGTTCTCTGTCTTCCCCACCCAGTGCAGTCCCTGGAGGAAGAATGCCTGCTGCTCAGTCAACACCAGCCAGGAGCTGCATAAGGACACTTCCCGCCTGTATAACTTTAACTGGGACCACTGTGGCAAGATGGAGCCTGCCTGTAAGCGCCACTTTATCCAGGACACTTGTCTATATGAGTGTTCACCCAATCTGGGGCCCTGGATCCAGCAGGTAAGGTGTCTCTGGAAGCTGCCCTCCAGCTCAGTCTCCTTCAAGGCTATGGCTGCCAGCAACTCTGGCTGGGAAGAGCTCTGCCACCCCATCTCCCATCCAGGTGGATCAGAGCTGGCGAAAAGAACGTTTTCTGGATGTGCCCTTATGCAAAGATGATTGTCAGCAGTGGTGGGAAGCCTGCCGCACCTCATACACCTGCAAAAGCAACTGGCACAAGGGCTGGGACTGGTCCTCAGGTGAGGGACTGGAAGTGGGGAGATACAGAAGGGGTTTGGGGTATTTGAGGATTTGGGGTTGGTTGGGGATTTGAGGGGTGGAGCTTTGGGCTGAGTGGCTAAATGTCTGTGTCCACCATCTCTGAAGGAGTTAACAAGTGCCCAGCTGGAACCACCTGCCGCACATTTGAGTCCTACTTCCCCACACCAGCTGCCCTTTGTGAGGGCCTCTGGAGTCACTCCTACAAGGTCAGCAACTATAGCCAAGGGAGTGGTCGCTGCATCCAGATGTGGTTTGACCCAGCCCAGGGCAACCCCAATGAGGAGGTGGCAAAGTTCTATGCTGAGGCCATGAATGCTGGAGCCATGCCCCAGGGGACTGGGACTCTCCTGTTCAGCCTGGCCGTGATGCTGCAACTCCCTGGCTGAGTCCAGTCCTCCCAAGACCTGCTCTCTACCTGCTTTCAGCTTGGGTGACCAGGTTGGGCTCAGCTTATCTCCCACAAAGGACAGAGCCCTAAGGATGCCTCCATCCATTACCCACCCTTCTGTTATCCAGTCCTGCTCCACAGCTTGCGGTTCTTCCAAGAGTCACTTCTAATAAACAGGCTGACGCATCCATGTCTGAAGAGTTTATAGGTGGGCAGGAGACAAATTACATAGCATCTGAATTCCTTAAGGTTAGAGCAACTAGACCTATGTTTGAATCTCAGCTCTGCTACTTACTATATGAAAGTGACATAATTGTTTCACTGCTCTAAACTTTTCTTTCCTCTTCAGTAAAATGAGAGTAATAATCCTTCCCTCAGGGTTGTGAAATGTAAAGGAGTTGTTGCCTAGAAAGCAAGTGAGCCTAGTGTCTGCAGATTAACAGTCCTCTGGGATCTTGTCGCTTTTGTAAATTCACACAAAAGCCAGGGGGCAGAACTTCTTATTTATGTTGGTCTTAAAACATCCCTCTTCCACCTCCAGCCTTTGCCTGGCTCTGTGCTCAGTTCTTCAATGGAAAAGCTAGGGAGGTGAAAAAAATTCACACTGGCTGACATGACTTGGATTGAAAGGGCAGAGTTGGATCTTGGGACCCTCAGAGGAGGAAAAGAGCCAGTAGGCGCTTCCAGCGTCCTGGGTCCTGTAGGTGTAGCCGGAAGAGGGTAGGAGATCTTTAGGGGCTTCCCAGGGGCGGAAGCCTCTGGCACATTTGTTCTCTCCAGGGATTAGCAGATATGCCTATCTTGGAGGGTTGCTATCTTTGCACAGCCCCCAGTAGTTGAGTCTGAGTTGATCCCCACGGTCCTTGGGTAAGTTTTTTTATCTCCACACTCCTACTACAATGGTCCCTAGAGAGGCACAGGTACCTGTCTGAGAATACCCCAGCAGGTGGGTGACCCAGCTAGGACTGGAACTCAGGTATGCAGACTCTCCTCTGACATCACGGATCCCCTCATCCCAGGCTCACCTCTCATACCAAAAGGTAACTGATGGGGGAAGTTGGGCACAAACTGGAGGATGAATTATTGGGTTCTTGGCAAGATCTGGCGGCAGTGTTTGGTGGGTGGATCTCCTAGTTATTCTATTTATCTAGCGTGGAAGGCCCCACAAAGCCCCTTTCAAATCCCAGGCTTGTTCCAGCTGGGTTAAGCCAATACATATTTGAAATAGAGAAAGGAGCTGCTTGGGACTGACAGGGGCTCGGTCAACAGGTTCAATTTAGCAAAGTGAAAGTTCTCGCCCGGGTTAAAGGGCTCCTTCTACAGCGGTCCAGGAGCTGGCTGCAGTAGGCGCAAGTCTGGAAGCCTGCGCCTTTAAGGAGCCAGGGGGCGGAGGGGCGGGGCAGGAAGAGGACTCCCAGGAGACGCCGCCACCGGCTAGGGCTTTTTTTGGGAGGGGGTGGGCCAGACCCTTCCAGGGGCTTGACCGCCTTCCCCCACTGCGGGAGTGGGAGGAGGAGGAGGAGGAGGACTGGGGGCGGCAGAGTGCACCCGGCAGTGGGAGCTCCCTGCTCGGCGTCCGGCCTACGGAGGCGCAAGTTTGTTGACTTGGAGGGAGTAGCTGGGGCGGGTGCTAATAATACCCGTTGGCTCCGCAGCCGCGCTTTACAGTTTACACAGCTGTCACTCCCTTACTCCTTAATTAATAATAAAAATAGCCGCCGTTCGGGAGCGCGGGCTGGATGCCAGGCCCTGTGCTGAGCGCTTTACAAGCACAGCCCCACTGAGTCTGCCTTCGTAACGTTATCCCCATTTTACAGAGCGGGAAGCCAAGGCTTAGGGAGGCGCCGTGACTTGCCCGAGGTCGCTCGGCGGGTCAGCAGCTCCAGGACCCAGACGCGGGGTAGGGTGAGGCGGGGCGTCGGGTGCTACCCCCGGCTCCCGGGAGAGCGGCGGGGGCGGAGCGGCGGGCGGGGCGGAAGGCGGGGGTTGTGGCGGCGGCGGTGGATGGCCATCTTAAGTGGCCGCTGAGAGTCCAGGGCCGCTTACCCGGGGAAGGGGGCACCGGAGCAGCCCCGGAGGTGGGGGTCTGCATGGGGTGGCCAGGGCTCTGAGGAGGGGTCGGGAACCGGAGGATTTGAGGGAACTTTCTCTTGGATGGGCAAGGGGAGCCTCCTGGTCCCGGACTGCTAAAGCACTTAAGGCCCCGGCCTGCGGGTGTGGGGGGTGGTGCCAGGGAACTTGGCCGAGAGGGGGAAGGGCTCTGCCAGGCGGGGAGGGATTGCCGGGGACAGTGAGTGAGGGGCCCCAGGACACTGGACTTCGTCTTGGGTGTGGGAAGTCGGAACTGTATGGAGGGGATCCCCCCGGTGGGATTTGTCTGGGAACGGACCCGGTGGAGTTGGGGGCTCAGATCCAAGAGGCGGCTGGATTTCACAGGAGTTGGGGGTCCTGCCCTCTTGGATGAAGGGGAGAGGAATGGGGGTAGGTCCATCTTGGATCCTTCCCGGGTTTGGGAAGCCTAATCTAGAAAGGCTGTACGGGGTCCAGTGGAAAGGATTTGTAGTGGAATTAGACCTTTATGGGGGTTAGGGGTCATACCAATTGAGAGTACTGAAGATGACTGGATTCTCCAGGGGCTGCTAGGACCCCGAGGTATCGGGGTGCAGGGTGGGGGACCTAAACTTCTAAAGGGGTTTGGGGGACTGAATCTCTTCAGCTTGGTGATGAGGGACAGGATCATTGTGGGGTTTTAAATGTCCCTGGCTCTGCGGGAATGTGGGGCATCATCCCCGCGGAAAGAGGTTGGGGGCAGGGGTGGTCTGGGCTGTGGGCCGAGCGGAGGGGGAGGGGGCCGGCCGCCCTGCGCTGCGCTGCGCTCCCGCCCCTCCCCCTCCGCCCCTGAACAAACTTTTCTTTCTCCTCAAGTTGAGGCCGGCGCTGCAGGCGGCGGCGGCTGCGCGGCGAACTAGGCGGCCTGCGTGGCGGAGCGCGGAACCCGGATCCCCAGCTCTGTCCAGCCCGCGGATCCTCAGGTCCGGGACCCGGGCCTGGCCCCAGCCTCAGCCCCGAGCGTCCCGGGGCCGATGGCACGGGGCGGCGGGCGCGGGCGGCTCTGAGCCCTGCGTGGGGCATGGCGTGCGGGGCGCCTGGCCCGGGGGGCGTGGGCCCCGGGGGCGCGCTCGGCAGCCCGGCACCGCCCTGGTACCACCGTGATCTCAGTCGCGCTGCGGCGGAGGAGCTGCTGGCCCGGGCGGGCCGCGATGGCAGCTTCCTGGTCCGAGACAGTGAGAGCGTGGCAGGGGCCTTCGCGCTCTGCGTCCTGTGAGTGGGGCAGCATGGGGGGTGCGGGGGCACGGCCGGGAGTTCACTGAGTGTGTGGGGAGGGCCCGGGTTGGCCAGCCTGGCCTCCACCCCCAGAGTTGGCTTTATCCTGGGGCTGAGGAAGGATGCAGGGGGTACTTCCTTCCTGCGGTGTGTCTGCTGGGCACTTTTTCAGGGACCTTGAGGGCAGAGAATGTCGAGTTCTGCGTGTGGCCCAGGGTGGCTGTGATGGGGGAAAGTGCAGGCAGACCCTCTCAGACATCCTGCAGGTAGAAGAGATGCAAGGATGTGCATCTCTGTGAGAAGAGATGTGAGGATGTGCAGTCTATAGTGTGTGCAGTTCTGTTTATGTAGGGGTTGAATGTCTGAGTGCTGGGCAGGGGCAGGAGGGGGCAGAGGGACTGATGTAGTCTGTGAGGAGGGCTCCTTTCCGTGCTCTTGGGTTCTGCCTGGCTGTGTATGGCTGATGGGGGTGGTTGGTGAGAGCTTGGGGAGGCAGAGGGTGAGGCTGTATTTGACCATGCCATTAGGTCATGAATCAATGAGTGAAGGAGTGTGGCTTGGCTCTGGGCTTGGACTGGGGTTATCTGGCAGTTCTAGCCCTGAGCTATGAGTACTGAGAGTAGGGCTAGACTTGGCACTTCCCTTAGTGGGTTGGGCCCTGTGGCCTGTACCCAGACGGGCTTTTTTTGTGGCAGTGGTGTTGGATGAGTTAGTACTTTTAGTTTTGCAGTCTTCACCCTGACCTGTACTCAATGCCCTGCAGTCTGACACTGAGTAGGCTTCTGGAGTGGGAAGTAGTGAGTGGGAATCTGTGAGGGGCTCCTTTGTTTAGATGTAGTTATGGTCTTCACTACCCCAGTGGGCTCTCTCACAAGCACCTCTCTGTTCCCTCCTTCTCCTTTTGTTCTTCTGACATCTTTGGGTACTGTGCATTGGCTTAGACCAAGGGAGATATTTTTGATTGTCACAAGTAGGATGGCTGTTGGCAGCTAGTAAGTAGGTAGAAGCTGGGGATGCTGCTAAATATCCTATAGTGCACAGGACAGTCCCCCGCAGTAAAGAAGCATGCAGCCCAGGCTCAGTGCCTGTGGCATAGTGGTTACGGCACCAGCCACATACACTGAGGCTGGCAGGTTCAAACCCGGCCGAGGCCAGTTAAACTGGACAACTGCAACAAAAAATAGCTGGGTGCTGTGGCGGGTGCCTGTAGTCCCAGCTACTTGGGAGGCTGAGGCAAGAGAATCGCTTAAGCCCAAGAGTTTGACGCTGCTGTGAGATGTGATGCTATGGCACTCTATTGAGGGTGACATAGTGAGACTCTGTCTCAAAAAAATAAAAAAGTATGCAGCCCAAAATGTCAGTAGTACAGTGGCTGAAAAACTCTGGCCTGGCAGTTGACATGACAAAGAAGGGGCCCTGTAAGTCTCAGCTTATGCCTAAAGTCTGAGGCCTGGTTTGGGAGACTGATAAGGAATAGCCTAGGCCCATAAGTATTCTAGGAGTCCTGTGACCTGGCCTGGCCCCCTCTGAGGCATACCCCCTAATTAGGGAGGGGAAGAAGGCAGGTGCTGGATCAGCTGCTGAGTGGGAAGGGGACAGCTGGGGCCTGTGTCTGGGTAAGGAGCATTACTATCCCAGGACAGGGAGAATATAGGCTCCATTGCCGGGGAGAGAATTAGTGGATATAGATAGGGGTCTATCTATATGTGGGGGCTTCAGACCAGGTGCGGTGGCTCATTCCTATAACCTTAGCAATCTGGGAGGCCAAGGCAGATGGATTGCCTGAGCTCACAGGTTTGAGACCGATCTGAGCAAGAGCGAGACCCCATCTCTAAAAATAGCTGGGTGTTGTGGCGGGCGCCTGTAGTCTCAGCTACCCAGGAGGCTGAGCCAAGAGAATCGCTTGAGCCCAAGAATTTGAGGTTGCTGTGAACTATGATGCCATGGCACTCTACTGAGGGTGGCAAAGTGAGACTCTCGGGAAAAAAAAAAAATATATATATATATATATATGTGTGTATATATATATGTTTGTGTGTGTGCGTGTGTGTGTAGGGGTTTTAGCTTTGCATCTTAGGAAACTGAGGGTAAGGATTGTGAATAGGTCATTTCTTAGATATCCCAAACAAACACATACTTGCTTATCTGTGTGCACACCCTCATGTACATGGAGAGCATTCAAGACACATCCCTGCCCCAACAGGCCCAGGGAATCTGACCCGCAGACCAGGACATGGGGTCTTGCTTCTGCCGTGGTTTCAAGTCCCTGCTCTGCCTTTTACTAGCTCTGTGACGTTAACCAAATCACTTTCCATCTTTTAGCCTCTATCCTGAGCTGGAGAATGGGGATAATAATAATATCTGCTTCATAATGTGAGAATTAAATGAGATATACAGGTGCTGATTACCCAGCCTGTCACAGAGACAGTTAAGGGTATGCAAGTGCTGTTGTATACACAGACCCATAGTCCACAAACGAACGTTCCTAGTCACACACAGTTACCTACCCAGCATAAGCAGGAGGGCCCCTGAAGGAGATGGAATGGCCCTGTGGCCAGGTGTGGCATCTCCTCAAATAGGCATTTGATCCCCTTCCTATCCAACATACATAGGCTTGGGTGACTCCTTGGGGAAGTGTACTTTCCATCCCCCACTGAGAGGACGTTTGGCTCAGCTGTCACCTACTCAGCTGTTGCTGCTGTCTGTCAGCACCCTTGGGGCTTCTAGAGGCCCAGGTCTCCCATGGGGGGCCCCTTGGGTCATTCAGATCTCCTGGCGTCTGGGGAAAGGGAAAGCCTAGGGTAATGCACCCACACTCTCCAGCAAAATTGTCTCATACACACCCAACTCCGACAGAGCCAGACACTAACATAAACACAGGAGGTGCACACACATGTTAGTGCATTGCCCATGAGTGCAAACAGAGGCTAACCAGGCTTCTGAGGACTCCTACTCTGGCAGGGGGCCCAGACTGGTACTACAGCCCAAGGGGCTGTTTAGACAGCTGTGGAGGCCACAAAAGAGCTGCCTGTTGCTTCCTGGGCTCTGTGGTGGGTGTGGAGTCTATGTAGGTCTCAGGGGGTGGGTGTTCTGGTCATTCCTGCTCTTGCTGGCAATACTAGGAGGGTGGAAGTGGATTGGCCTCATCATTATCCCTGTGCAGCCTAGGCAAGGGTTTTAGGAAACCAAGCTGAGAAGACTAGGGGACTAAACCTTGTGGCTGGAAGGAGGGGGTGTTTTTTTTTTTTTTTTTTGAGACACAGCC
>NW_003852396.1:30029055-30064143 GCF_000181295.1 Otolemur garnettii | reverse complement strand
CTCAAGCGAGTCTCCTGCCTCCGCCTCCCAAGTAGCTGGGACTACAGGCGCCCGCCACAACGCCCAGCTGTTTTTTGGTTGCAGCCGTCATTGTTGTTTAGCGGGTCTGGGCTGGGGATTCGAACCCACCACCTTAGGTGTACGTGGCTGGTGCCTTAGCCGGTTGAGCTATAGGCGCCGAGCCAGGAGGGGTGTTTTGAGGCTTAGCCCCCAGCCTGGGGGTGACAGATTCCAACCCTGCCTTGCCATCAGGTATCAGAAGCATGTACACACATATCGTATTCTGCCTGATGGAGAAGACTTCTTGGCTGTGCAGGTAGGAGGCTGGGCCCCTGACCCTGACCTTGATCCAGCCTTGGAGACCTGGTGGCTGACCCTTCCTCACAAATTTGCTGGCCTGCAGACATCGCAGGGTGTGCCAGTGCGTCGCTTCCAGACTCTTGGCGAGCTCATCGGCTTGTACACCCAGCCCAACCAGGGCCTTGTGTGTGCCCTGCTGCTGCCTGTAGAGGGAGAGCGGGAGCCAGACCTGCCAGATGACCGTGATGCCTCAGGTACTGCTCTGTGTGCAGATCCCTTCCCTGCTGCTGCCAGGACTCTACCTGCCTCTTCCTGTCCTCCCTTCTCAAGCCCTAACTATGACACGGAGTCCTTTACCCTCTGTCCATGGAAGTCGCTGTTAGCTGTGGCTTCCCCCCATAGTCCCCTAAGGATGGGAGCAGTCAAATCTGCTGCCCCACTGACCTCTGTCCACACACAGATGGGGAGGATGAGAAGCCCCCGCTGCCCCCGCGCTCCGGCTCCACCAGCATTTCTGCCCCAATGGGGCCCAGCAGCCCTCTGCCAGCTCCTGAGATTCCCCCAGCTGCTGAGAGGTGAGACCCTCATCCCCTCCACTGAGCAGGAAGTCCCTTTCTCCTCAGAGAACTACTTCCTATCAAAGATGGGAGAACTTCTAAGCAACCCCAGGGATCCTCATCCCATCTCAGCCCAGAAGCAGGCAGATGTCCTGATCTATCCTGCTTTGATTGCCACCAGTACCCTCTCCTGTAGGGGTAGGGGAGTAGGGTGAGGGTCCTGAGACAAGTCAGTGGGACCTCCACTGACTTATGCCTCTCTTTGAAGTGCTCCCAATGGGCTGAGCACCATCTCACATGAGTACCTGAAGGGTAGCTACGGACTGGACCTGGAGGCTGTGCGGGGTGGAGCCAGCAACCTGCCCCACCTCACCCGCACCCTTACCACCTCGTGCCGGAGGTTGCACAGGTATCTGGGACATCCAACCCCACATACTACATCCTTACTTCTGACCTGTCCTTACCTACTCCCTTGCTGCACAGATACCCTGACCTCTAATCCTGACCCTGAATAGTAAACTTGTCATTGCCTCCTAACCTGTACACTTGTGTCTTCATGGGGAAGATAGGGCTTTACATTCAATGTCCCCTTCCCTGTACGTAGGTCAGGGTGGGGAGTTCTTCTGACCCGATGTCTCCCCTAGTGAGGTGGACAAGGTCCTGGCAGGCCTGGAGATCCTGTCCAAGGTGTTTGACCAGCAGAGCTCGCCCATGGTGACCCGCCTTTTGCAGCAGCAGGTGGGACTTTAGGGAGACCTCTGGGAGGTCAGTTTGATGTCTGGAGCTGGAGGTGGGGGCTCCTGCTTAGGAGACTCATGTACAGGCTTCATTCTTTCTCCCCTTAGAACCTGTCACAGACTGGGGAGCAGGAACTTGAGAGCCTGGTGCTGAAACTGTCAGTGCTAAAGGACTTCCTATCAGGCATCCAGAAGAAGGTGGCCTGACTCCTCACCTCTAACCCTCACCTCTGACCCCCACTGGTTTGGCATTGATCCTAAAGCTACAGCTTAACCTTGACTCCAACATCAGCTGTGCCCCCTACAGCCCCAGCCTTCAATGTATCCCCTGACTGTACCCTGCCCTTGCTCCCTTCAGGCTCTGAAGGCCCTACAGGACATGAGCTCTACAGCACCCCCAGCTCCGCTGCAGCCGTCCACACGTAAGGCCAAGACCATTCCTGTGCAGGCCTTTGAGGTATGTGGCAGGTGGGCCTCCGGGACACAGGGAAGTTGGAGGTGAAGGGGGAGCTGCCTGTCTTTAAGATCTTATCAGCAGCCTCCCTACCTCCCCACATTCAGGTGAAACTAGATGTGACCTTGGGTGACCTGACAAAGATTGGGAAGTCACAGAAATTCACTCTGAGTGTAGATGTGGAAGGCGGGCGGCTGGTGCTGCTGCGGAGACAGCGGGACTCTCAAGAGGACTGGACAACCTTCACACACGACCGTAGTGAGTCAGGGCTAGACCTGGGAGGGTGGGCAGGTGGAGCCCGCAGTAAAGGGACACAGGCTTGTGTGACCTGTCCTCTATCCCCTAGTCCGCCAGCTCATTAAGTCTCAGCGTGTCCAAAACAAGCTGGGCGTTGTGTTTGAGAAAGAGAAAGACCGGACCCAGCGCAAGGACTTCATCTTTGTCAGTGCTCGGGTGAGCAACAGGCTGGGCCAGCCCACAGGGGGCTTCAGGGCTCCATAGACTGGCGTGTCCCATTACATGGGAAGAGAGGGAGCACATGATGTGGACATGTCATCCCTCCTGGCAGAGTGGGTCTGACAGAGAGAGTGTTGAGAATGGGTGGCCTGAGGATGGATTAAAATATTCATTCAATGCATGTTTGAGCAGTGGGTATACAGTAGTAATCCAGGCACTCATGGTACTTGCAATCTAGTAGGGTATCCCTGTTTGGGGGTCGGGGGTGAGGTTTTACCTGGCTGCCTACCTGCCCCTGACTGGCTGCCGTCCCTAGAAGCGGGAGGCCTTCTGCCAGCTGCTGCAGCTCATGAAGAACAAGCATTCTAAGCAGGACGAGCCCGACATGATCTCTGTCTTCATAGGCACCTGGAACATGGGTCAGGCCTGGGCTGGGGATGGGGTGGGAGAGAGGGATGGCCCCAGGGCCTGGGCCTGACCTCCCCCCAATCCCCTTCACCTCTAGGAAGTGTACCACCTCCAAAAAATGTGACATCCTGGTTCACATCAAAGGGTCTGGGGAAGACCCTAGACGAGGTCACTGTGACCATACCCCATGACATCTATGTCTTTGGGACCCAGGAGAACTCAGTGGGTGACCGTGAGTGGCTGGACCTGCTGCGCGGGGGCCTCAAGGAACTCACAGATCTGGATTACCGTCCGGTGAGGGGGGGTTCATCTTATCTGGTCCTCTGTCCTCAGACACTACCCTCAAATTTGACTTCATGGATGATGTAGGTGGGAAGCACAGCTTGACTGGCTTTCCTGGACATATCCTCTGGGAGGTCCTTCATGCTATGACAGGGACCATTCTCTCTCGTCCCTTGGGAAGAAGGGTAGCAGACCTTATCCTGTGATGGACAGAACGGTTATATTGTAGGCCAAGGGGGCATGCAGACAGTGGGTGCACCAGGGTAGGGGTGACCCCACACCTTTTCCATAGATTGCCATGCAGTCCCTGTGGAACATCAAGGTGGCTGTGCTGGTCAAGCCAGAGCATGAGAACCGCATCAGCCATGTCAGTACGTCTAGTGTGAAGACTGGCATTGCCAATACCCTGGGTAAGCAGGGTGGGCGGGCTCTGGAGGGTGACAGGGTCATGCCTCCTGTTTTCTCTCCAGCCCAGGAGCGTCCCCTTTTTGGTGGTCTCAGCTTCCCCATATATAGGGTAATTTGAACTTTGAAAAGCATATTCATATTCTAAATCTTTTCTAGCCCTACCAGGAAGGCAAGGCTAGGACACTTGCTGTTTTCATAGATGATAAAACTCAAATCCAGAGTGGTTAAGTGACCTGTTCAAGGCCACACAGCAAGCAAGAGGTGGAGCCAGGCCCAGTGACCAGGTCTCTTGCTTACTTCCCCTGACACACTCTGCTCAGAAGCTGCAAGGCCTTTCAGCTTACCTTTGGGATCTCTCATGATCTCCAGGGGTTCTGTTCATACATACCAGCCAACTTGGCCATCCAGACAGACCATATGTGCCCTATGAGGATCCTTAGGGAGGGTTTGGGTCTATATTCAGGGGCCTCCCTGCCTCTTAGCATCTGTGGAGTGGGAAGGTAGGATCTTCTCGTTGCTGCTTTGAGGGGCAGAGGGAAAGAGTTGGGAGCCCTGTGAGGGTGACCCAGGGCTTCCTCTCTTGCTTGCCTTGACAGGGAACAAGGGAGCTGTGGGCGTCTCCTTTATGTTCAATGGCACCTCCTTTGGTTTTGTGAATTGTCATCTCACCTCTGGAAATGAGAAGACTGCTCGGTAAGGGGGAACATTCTCAGTGGTCTCTTTTTACCCATCCCCTATTCACTTGAGACCTGTCCCTCTCCCATATCGCAGTCTATGGCCAACCTATGGCCCTGTCCAAGAGACCCCCTTGGCCTCCTTTATCCCAACCCAAGACCCTCTGTCTGTCCTGACCCTGACCTCAGAGACTACTTACATTTCTGCTTACTGCTGACTCCTGAACCTGGGTGCCTGTCCCCTGCCCCTCACCACAGGCGGAACCAGAACTACCTGGACATCCTGCGGCTGCTCTCGCTGGGCGATCGGCAGCTCAGTGCTTTTGACATCTCTCTGCGTTTCACTCACCTCTTCTGGTTTGGGGACCTCAACTACCGCCTGGACATGGATATCCAGGTGTGAGCAGGGCCCTGCTAGTGGCAGCTGGGGGTAGGGGCCAGAAGGGCTGTCGCCCCTGGCTCTGGTTCAGGAGGATCATCTCCAGCCTTTGTGTTCACCACCCCAGGAGATCCTGAACTACATCAGCAGGAAGGAGTTTGAGCCCCTCCTCAGGGTGGACCAACTTAACTTGGAGCGGGAGAAGCACAAGGTCTTCCTTCGATTTAGTGAGTGTGGGCCTTGCAGGTGGTTTCTGAGGGGTAGGGGGCTGGTAGGATGTCTGGGTTTCAGGGCTCTGAACCCCACCTGTTCCCTACTTTCCTTAGGTGAGGAAGAGATATCCTTTCCACCCACCTACCGCTATGAGCGGGGTTCCCGGGATACGTATGCCTGGCACAAGCAGAAGCCAACTGGGGTGAGCCAGGAATGACATGAGCCTTAGGGGCTCCCCAGGCCTGCAGTGAATCAAGAGCGGGGAGGTCAAGGGTCTGGGCCTTTGCAGTTGTCACTCTAGCCTCTGTGGCCCTCTGAGGCCTTCAAGTGATCCTGGTATTGTGAGGATCCCAGGAGGGAAGTGGGTGTTAGGGTCTAGTGAATGGAAGTGTGGGGATGCCTCCCTTCTAGGGGTGCTGTGCCAAGCAGTCCCCAGATGTCAGCTTGTCTGACCATGCTGCCAACCCCTGTCCCAGGTCCGGACCAATGTGCCCTCATGGTGTGACCGAATTCTGTGGAAATCCTACCCTGAAACTCACATCATCTGTAATTCTTATGGTCAGAGCCTCCCGGCAGGGTGATGGGAAATCCTGGGTGGGAGGTAGGAGCAGATAGTAGGGATGTTTCCTGTTTCATCTAAGCCTCCTTTCCTATCCCCCCTGCCCAGGTTGCACCGATGACATCGTTACCAGCGACCACTCCCCTGTGTTTGGGACATTTGAAGTTGGAGTTACTTCTCAGTTTATCTCCAAGAAAGGTGATTGTTCTGGATGTGCTTGAGGATATGGCACATCTGGGTGGGCCCAGGTGGTGGCCTAGGGGACAGGTGGGGTTCAGGACCCTGAACCTGGCCTGGGGATGTGCATAGGTTTGATTCTACATAAGTGTATTTGTGTGTTTGGGTATGTATATATGTGAGTGCAGGAATGTTTCTGAAAATGTGATGTGTAAGGGTGTCTACGCATGTCTGTGTACCTGGGCTGTCACAAGATGTGTGTGTCCGTGTGTGTATATGCATGAGTGTATACATGTTTGTGTGTCTGTGTCTGCCTGGGGCCACATGCATGCTGCTGTGTGTGCCAGGAGAGCAGGTTGCTGGGGGGTAAGCCCTCACACAGTCTGGGCCCCAGCCCCTCTTCTATGGGCTTTTGATCCTTGGGTTGTCTCTTTGCACTGGTCCAGAGTCTGGGCGTGGAATTGTGGAAGCCCCTCCTGGCCTTGCCTCCTGCTCTGCCATGCCTCTCTGTCCCATTCCTCCTGTGATCGTCTCATGCCCTCTCTGCTCTCCTCCTATGCCTCTCAGGGCTTTCAAAGACTTCAGACCAGGCTTATATTGAGTTTGAGAGCATCGAGGCCATTGTGAAGACAGCCAGCCGCACCAAGTTCTTCATTGAGTTCTACTCCACCTGCCTGGAGGGTCAGAGGCAGGACCCAGGGATGGGTGTGGGCCAGGGGTGATGGGAGGCCAAGTGGTGTCCAGAGCAGTCAGTCTCCTACTTAGGGGGAAGGAAAGCTGAGAAGTGATACTAAGTTAGGTGTCCCCCGCTCCCACTCCAGAGTACAAGAAGAGCTTCGAGAATGATGCCCAGAGCAGTGACAACATCAACTTCCTCAAAGTGCAGTGGTCCTCCCGCCAGCTGCCCACGGTGAGGCTATGGGAGGGCCTTGGCTGTGATGAGGGCACTGAAGCTGCAGAAGAACATGTTGAGGAACTTGCCTGGGCAGGAGGGTTGGGCCAGTAGTCTCTGTGTGTGTGTGAGTGTACACATATATGTGTTTGGCTGGACATGAATGAGGATAAGGGCATTTATTTGGGGAGTGCAGAACCACATTGCAGTTTGTTCATTCATTTATCAAATAGCTCTTGAGTCTTTGTTAAATATCAGGTCCTGTGTTGGCCACTGGGGACTCAGAAAATTAATTAGTTACAGTGATGCTAAGTGCTAAGAAAGGCCCATGCAGGCTTGGTGCCCATAGTGGTTAGAGCACTGGCCACATACACCGGGGCTGGAGGGTTTGAACCCGGCCTGGGCCTGCTAAATAACAACAGCTGTGCATACAACAACAAAAATAGCCGGGCACTGGGGTGGGCACCTGTAGTCCCAGCTACTTTGGAGGCTGAGGCAAGAGAATCGCGTAAGCCCAAGAGTTTGAGGTTGCTGTGAGCTGTAATGCCATCACACTCTACCAAGGGCTACACAGTGAAACTCTGTCTCAAAAAAAAAAAAAAAAAAAAGAAAAGAAAAGAAAGGCCTATACAGGGCTGTGTCTTCAGTCTTAAAAGTTTGGGATCCTTCCTTAAGAGTTGAGTGCGAGTGAATCCAGATTACCCAAAGGAGTAAATGGTGTCAGGACATGGGAGGAGCTGGTGGTGGGGGTTGGGGTTTGCTCCTCATTGGGCCTCTCCACCTCCCAGCTGAAGCCAATTCTGGCTGACATCGAGTACCTGCAGGACCAGCACCTTCTGCTCACAGTCAAGTCCATGGACGGCTATGAATCCTATGGTGAGGGGTATTGAGGGATTCAAGAAGCCAGGTGGGGTCCTAGAATGGCATGGTAATTTGTTGATCTGTCTCATCTGCCCCTCAGGGGAATGTGTGGTTGCACTTAAGTCCATGATTGGCAGCACAGCCCAGCAGTTCCTGACCTTCCTGTCCCACCGAGGCGAGGAGACAGGCAACATCCGTGGCTCCATGAAGGTGCGGGTGCCCACAGAACGCCTGGGCACCCGTGAGAGGCTCTACGGTGGGAGCTTTGTTAGGAGAAGGGTAGGGCATGAGATGGGGTGGTATGGGCAGGTCTAGCAGGGGAGGACCCAGGGCAGGGCCATGTTGGAATCCCTGGGATACTTTGAGGTTCTGCAGCTACATTTAGGGGGTGGGCCTGCCAAGAGGAGTAGCTGAAAAGGGGCTGGGAGGCCCAGTGAGTATCTGTGGGATCCAGGAGCTTGGGTCCCCTCTGAGTCTCCCTTTCTCATCTCTCCCCCTCAGAGTGGATCAGCATTGATAAGGATGAGGCAGGAGCAAAGAGCAAAGCCCCATCTGTGTCCCGAGGCAGCCAGGAGCCCAGGTGAGCTGGGCCTGTGTTGAATGTCATGTGAAGGGGTACCTGGGGGCTTTTGGTCGGCCCTATTTTATTCTTCATCTGCCCTCTCCTGTGCATCCTTGGCAGGTCAGGGAGCCGCAAGCCAGCCTCCACAGAGGCCTCCTGCCCACTGTCTAAGTTATTTGAAGAACCAGAGAAGCCACCACCAACTGGGAGGCCCCCAGCCCCACCTAGAGCAGCTCCCCGGGAGGAGCCCTTAACCTCCAGGTGAGAAGCAGCTCTACTCCCACCCCACATACACACTAGCCACCACCATGCTCAGCTTTCAGGGCCAGCCTGAGGAGCATCTGCTATTTGGGTGCTCTGCCACCCATGGACAGAGGTGTCATGGCCCCACGCCTGTGGCCACTTTAGCCAGTCAGGCCTCCATTAGGTGTGGCTCTCTAGTCAAAGGCAGCATAGTCAGCCTTTCCTCTCAGTTCTGCCTTTAAAAGTGGAATTAGAAATTGTTTTTGAAACAGTTCCTCTGTGTAAACAGACCTAGCTTGAGCCTTCTGTTTGGAGAAGGCATATGGCTCAGCACAGGCTTTCCCAGCATGCGTTCTGTGGAACTCTGTACTACAAGAGGCTCTGGTAGAAATGGGTTTATGATCAAATGAGTTTGGGAAATGCTTCTTGCTAGATTCTTTTCTTAGATAGTCCTAGGTGCCCAAAGCTCAGCAGTTAGGGTGCTGAGCCACATGCACTGAGGCAGGTGGGTTTGAACTCAGCCCAGGCCAGCTAAACAACGACAACTGCAACAAAAAAATAGCCTGGCATTGTGGTGGGTGCCTGAAGTCCCAGCTACTTGGGAGGCTGAGGCAAGAGAATCACTTAAGCCCACAAGTTTGAGGTTGCTGTGAGCTGTGATGCTACTGCACTCTACCTAGGGTGACATAGTGAGATTCTGTCTAAAAAAAAAAAAGAAAAGATATTCTCAGTGCACATTAGTATTAGCAAAAGCTCTGAGCATGTGGATAGGAAGGAAACCTCTTTTCAACTCTATTTAATATAGTTTCCCAAACTTAATGGGCTAGGAAACTTTTTTCCTCATAGTATCTATTAATGTACTGGGGAACTAATGTTCTGTGTGTCACACTTTGGGAAAGTGAGGCTTGCATTCTATTTATATTCAATTGCCACTTGAACTCAAAATTCTGAGGTACAGTTTAGTGCTTCTTCCCTCATTGTCAGCTATTTTCAGCTATTTGGGTTTTATCCCCAGGCTTGAGTAAAATCAACCTGAGTCTCTGAGTTAGATTCCTCAGTAAATCAACTTTGGATGCTATCAGAGACTAGGCTTTCCAAATCTGCCTGTCACTTTCTTAAGAGGTCTTACTTGCCCAGCTGTCTGGCAGCTCTGTTCTTACCCATTCAAGCTCAGGTTTCACAGTTACAAAGTCATAAATGATCTGTGAATCTTAGCAATGGGAAGAGAGTTTGGGGTTATTCATTTAAAGTATCCCTTTCCCTGACTTTAGAGATCAGGAAACCAAGGGTGGGAGACGGTGAGTGATGTGATTGAGGTCATGTGAAAAGTCTAGGGGCCCCTGTCTTCTGAGTCCTGTCCAGTTTTCTCTCCACTGTACCCATTGCCTTCATTTTGGGTTGGTGGGTCTTGACTTAGTTCTCCTGCTCCCAAACCCAGGTTGAAGCCAGAGGGGACTCCTGAACCAGAAGCGGTGGTACCCCCCCCACCCAAGAATAGCTTCAATAATCCTGCCTACTACGTCCTTGAAGGGGTCCCACACCAGCTGCTGCCTCCAGAGCCACCCTCACCTGCCAGGACCCCTATCCCACCTGCCACCAAGAACAAAGTGGCCATCACAGTGCCTGCTCCACAGCTTGGGCGCCATCAGCCCCCTCGTCTGGGAGAGGGGAGTTCATCAGATGAAGAATCTGGGGGCACACTGCCCCCTCCAGACTTTCCACCCCCACCACTGCCAGATTCAGCTATCTTCCTACCCCCTAGCTTGGATCCTTTGCCAGGCTCAATGGTCCGGGCCCGCACTGGGGGCGAGGGTCGAGGCCCACCACCTCCCAAGGCCCATCCGAGGCCCCCACTGCCCCCCAGCTCTTCACCCACCAGCACCTTCCTGGGAGAAGTAGCCAGTGGGGATGACCGGTCCTGCTCAGTGCTTCAGATGGCCAAGACACTGAGTGAGGTGGATTATGCTCCTGCTGGGCCTGGACGCTCAGCACTCCTCCCCAGCCCCCTGGAGCTGCAGCCACCACCCAGGGGACTGCCCTCAGACTATGGCCGGCCTCTCAGCTTCCCTCCACCACGCATCCGAGAGAGCATTCAGGAGGACCTGGCAGAGGAGGTGTGTGGACTACTAGCTGTGGCTGGTTGGCTGGCTGCGTGTGCCTGAGGAGTGTGCTTGTTCATGGACTATGGTATCTTTTCACTCTAACATTCATCATTCACTGGTGACCCCTCTGCCCTGAGATGGACACTGGGGAGTTGGGGGACACATGAATCAGCCCCAGTCCTTGCCTCCCTTTCCCATAGAGCATGCAGTAGAATGTGGTTGTCAGCAGGTGTTTGGGGGGACACCCTCCGTGCTCCCTCTGACATGCCCTGTTTCCTCAGGCTCCATGCCCGCAGGGCGGGCGGGCCAGCAGGCTAGGCGAGGCAGGCATGGGTGCCTGGCTGCGGGCCATTGGCTTGGAGCGCTATGAAGAGGGCCTGGTGCACAATGGCTGGGATGACCTGGAGTTTCTCAGGTGGGGCTGGCCTGGAGGTGGGTGAGGTGGGTCAGGCTGCAGAGGCAGAGCTAGGAGCCCTCAGGAACCTCCCAGCTCATCTTTTAGCCTCTCTTATTCTCACAGTGACATTACAGAGGAGGACCTGGAGGAAGCTGGGGTGCAAGATCCAGCTCACAAGCGCCTCCTTCTGGACACCCTGCAACTTAGCAAGTGACCTTGAGGCACCTTCAAGCTGGGAACTCGGCTCCTCTTCCCCAGCCTGGGAAGGCCAAGCTATAGCCCTCGCTGCCTATTTATTGGGGATCTGCATTCCCTACTGCCCAATTACTTGGAATGCCCTTATTGGGGTATCCTGCCCCATCCCCTTTTGGGCCAGGGCTACAGAGGCCATTTGCCATAGTTACTAGGGACTTGGTTACTCTGATGCTGTCTTCTTTTCCTGGACCCCCCCCCCCAGCCCCACGGTGCCTATGGGGGTCCAGTTGGGTACGTCTGGGCTCTCACTTTCACTGCTGTTTTTGCTGCCCTCCACTGGCCTGAACTACAGGGGAAGAGGAGTTCTGCTAGATAGGACCTCCCAAAACCCTTACTCCAAGGGGTGTCCGTCCATCCGGAAATGAAGGAATAGCCCAAGGACTGGGCTTGTGTTTATTTAAGCTTTTCTGTATGGGTTTGGGGAGGGAGGGCACTTAATATTATTGGGGTTGTGGGGGGCAGGATATTGGCTATAAAGTGCCAGTTTGCTTAGTTTTTACAGTCTCCTGGTCTATACTGCCTTGTGCTGGGATGGCATGGGGGATGGTTCCCTTGTTAGTAGTAACCCGGGGCAGGGTTCTTTTACAGGCAGCCTATCCTTACCCTGGTCACTCAGAAGGGTTGCTGGAGTAATGTCCTCAATAAATTAAGTTTTATTTGGATTGAGCAAAACTCACCTCAATAAATTACAAGTTTTTCAAAGAAAAGGAACCAAAAGGAAAAAGGCAACTCCTCAATCTCGTTCCCAGAGCCGCCCCACCACTCCCCTAACAGGTTCACTCTCTGTGCCAGACTGGCTAGGGATGGGAGGGGACGAGTGAGGGATGAATTGATGATAGCAACCTTTAGGCTGCTGACAATCCCAGCTATGACCAGAATGCACGAGTGAGGACAGTGTGGGTGGGGCTTGAGGGGCGGGGCAGTGGTGGGCACTCATGGTCACCAAGGTAGGGAGTGACCCAGCCAGCTGCAAAGCCAGGGAAACAGGTGCACCATTCCTCCTTGGGGACACTTACGTTTGGGCACTGTTAGAGGAAGGCAATATTTGATCCCTGATCCAAAGAAAGCCAGGCTAGGAAAGCCTGGGCTTTCCTGGACGGGGTTTAGTGAAGAGTATCCACTCTGCTGGGTGGGAGTGGGTAAGGATGAGAGTAGCCCTGACTTGGTCTTCAAAGCTGGGGAGGACACACCTAGGGGTCACGGTGGGAACGGACGGGACTTCCAGGCCGGTAGCCGGGATGGGGAGGGACTCCTTCAGGTCCTGGTGGGGCAGGGACATCTCTGGGGCCTGGCTTTGAAGCCTCCAGAGGCCGGCGGCTAGAAGAGATTGGTTTTCAGGGCGGGGCCAGGCTTCCGGTGAAAGGACGACAGAACCCCAGAGAAGGGTCCAGGCCCCGGCTCCGCCGGCTGCCAGGCCTTAAGTAGTTCCGCTGCGCCCGCGCCGGGCCCGCCGCCCCCGCCCCCCGCCACGCCAGCCCACAGCGCGCCCTTGAGTGGTTGGGGGCCGGGGCCGGGGCCAGGGCCGGAACCCAGAGCTGCGGGAAGCGGGCTAGGGCTCAGGCGCGGGCTGGCCAGGCCCGGCGCTGGTGGCGGCGGCAGCGACGCGGTGCTGTCAGGCGTGGGGCTGCACGTGGACTCCTTGGAGTCGTCGTCCTCTGATGAGCAGCGCGCCTCGCCCTTTTTGGCGCCCACTGCCCCCGCCGCGCCCTTGGCACTGGCCGCTCGCTCCTGTTTGCGGAACTTGGCCCGGCGGTTCTGGAACCAGACCTGCGGGCACAGGGGCCAGTCAGTCTGGACCAGCGTCAGAGAACGCACAGGGTCAGTCCGGGGCCGCTGGGCGTGGATAGACCTCCGTCTGGAAAGGACTGACCCGGATTATAACTGGTCCGAGTGGCCCTCAGCCTTCCCGGCATCGGCCCCTCATCCACAACGTTCCCCTCCCCCCATCCCCGCCCCTGACCCTCCGCCCACATCCCCAACGCCGGTTACCTTCTGCACTCTTCTCCACCAGTCCCTTTCTCCAGATCCTTAGGTTCTTGCCCATGGGATGCATTCGTCCCCGATCCCGCTGCCTCCCCGTAGTCTTTTTTTTTTGAGACAAGAGTCTCACTTTCGCCCTCCGTAGGCTGCTGTGGCGTCATAGCTGACAGCAACCTCAAACTCCCGGGCTAAAGTGATCCTCTTGCTTCAACCTCCCCAGCAGCTGTGACTACAGACACCTGCCACAACGCCTGTATAGTTTTTTCTATTTTTAGTAGAGATGGGGTCTTGCTCTTTTTTTTTTTTTTTTTTTTTTTTGGCCGGGGACAGGTTTGAACCCTCCACCTCCAGTATATGGGGCCGGCGCTCTACTCCCTGAGCCATAGGCGCCGCCCAGGGGGTCTTGCTCAGGCTGATCTCCAACTCCAGAGCTCAAGCAATCCACCTGGCTCGGCCTCCTGGAGTGCTGGGATTAAAGGCGTGAGCCACCGCGCCCAGCCCGCCCAGTACTCTTTCTTGGTCTCCGGAACTTTGCCTTCACTCTCCTCACCCTAAGCCCTGCCCCCCAATTTCCTCTTTTTGGAAGCTCGGGACTTCCCGCCTGGAGCGTCCCAGGAAGGTGGAGAGGGGGTTAGGGAGCCAAAGAAACCTTTGTCCAGAGCCTTCAGTTTTGGCGGCCGCTGAACATCTGTACATAAATTTGTACAGACAGACAACAGAGTCTGCCCTGGCCCTGTTCTCTTCGGCCCTCCACCTGACCCAAGCTCTGACTGTCCAGCCTCGGGGTTTTCACATCTGCAGCCTGCCCACTCCTTCACCCTTGGCCCTGCAGTTACCTGGGGCTTCCACTTTACCCCATCCTCCCTCCGTCCAGGCTTCTCAAGCATCACTTTGAACGTCCTCCTGGACGGAGGGAGACTTAAATTCTTAAATAGAGAAACGGAAGAGGAGGTAGCATGAAGCTAAACAGATCACTCTCCCGGGGGCCTCCCAACTCCTGACTCTGCTGCCACCTCTGGCTTCCCAGCCGCTCCCCACCCCCACACCCAGGAAAATGCCCTGGTCCCTGGCCCTACATCCCCACCTCCAGGTTGCTGTTGATTGTGTCCCCAAATGTCAAGCACTCACCTCTCACATCACCTTTCATGCCCACACACTCCCTTACACACGCGCATACACTCACCTGGACACGAGCCTCAGTGAGGTCGATCTTGAGCGCCAGCTCCTCCCGCGTGTAAATATCGGGGTAGTGAGTCTCCGCAAAGACCCGCTCCAGCTCCTTGAGCTGAGCACTCGTGAAGGTGGTGCGGATGCGCCGCTGCTTGCGCTTCTCGTGCAGGCCAGATGGCTCCGGGAAGAACTTGTAGGGCACTAGGATGTGTGCAGGAGGATAGGGGCAATGAGGGTGGGGAGAGTGAAAGGCCAAGCTCAGCCCACTATATCCTGTTCCAAGGAAATCGCACACCACCCATGTCCCTAGCCTGGTGCCTCGGCTTGGTTCTGGCAGCCTACAGCTGAGCCTTCTGGTATTGCTCAAAGAAGCTGACCGGGACAAAGGCAGACCAGGATTTGGGAGACCTGGGGCCCAAAAACCACTTCAAGGAAACCACAATCTGATCCTCCAGCCAAGTTCCCCCTACCCTGACCGTGTTACCTCCACCTCCCTCCATTCCACCCTTCCTTCCAAGTCTCCACTTGGTGTGTATATCTCAACCTGACTTCAGGTCCTGCTCTGTGCACCCCAGCCGGGGATGTCTGTCAGGTTTCATCAGCATTGTCAGTCTCCCCACTAGCTATCTTAGTCCTCCCTCTGCCACTGACACTCTCCTGCTGACTCTATTTTCAGCCCTGCAATGGGTTCTCTGCTTTGTACAGATTTGGCTCCCTCTGCCCACCCATCTCTCTCCTTCCCAGGCCTCATTTCCTCTGCCCTTCCTCACATCCCTGGTTCCCATTTTCCTCCGTCCAAATATCTTTTTTCTTTCAACTTTGTCCTTTTGGGCCATTCCTCTTTATGCCCACTGAGAAGGGCTCATTTTCTCTCCACCCAAGTTCCTCCATCTTCTCTTTGCCCTTCTTCTCCCAGGCATGTTCTCTGTGTCCTATCTACTCCAAAGCCGGTCCCCCACCCCTACTCTCTTCCTATACCCGGTCCCAGTCTCCACTGCCTCAGAGACATTGTTTCTAACTATCTCTCCATCCCTGTCTTTAACTCCAGTTAGGTCTCCATATTCTCCAGAGGACCCCAACTTCCATCTTTGTCCCCTCTCTTGATGTTCCCCCATCCCTTAATCCTTGTCTCCCATACCACACTCCTGTCCCCATTTCCCTCATTTCTATTTCAATCTTCCTTGGTCCCCACCACCTGATTCTTATCTCTATCTCCCCAACTTAGGGCACCTATTTCTCCTAGGGTCTCCAGTCTTCTCATCTTTACTTCCATCTCTCTATACCTTATCCCCATTTCCCTGGTCTTGGACCCATGTATCTCTGGAGCCCATCTCCCCAATCCCTATCTTCATCTCTGGGTGCATTTCCATGGTTCTCATTTCTCCAAATCCAGGGACCTATCCCCCCACCTCTACCCCAGGCCCCAGTCCTCTATTTAGGTCCCCCAAAGGGAAGGCAATAAGGAGTTGGGTGGGGCAGGCTGGGACTCTAATCTGAAGGATGGGGATGACTGAAGAGGCTCAGTGAGGTTGAGGGTTTGGACAGGGACTTGAATCAAAGAGCTCCAGGGACAGGACTGCAGTACGAAAGCTGGGAGACACTACAGGGGAACTGGGAAATGCAGGTGGTTTAACGATCCCTGGCCCCTTTTGAGCTATGGTAACCGGTCTGGGCCCAAGCGGGATGGTCCAAGAGAGGGAGGGAGGGGCCTAATGGCGCCAGGGCTCTAGGAAGATTCTCATTTGGGGCAGCTCAGCTGCCTGCAGGGATCCTTGCTAGGAGTCAGGAATCACAGGGGCAGGGGTGTTAAGGGTGAGAATCTGACTGGACTAAGCTGGGAGTCTCATTCAAGAACACAGGATTTGGAGAGATTTGGTGATCAGTCTTTGCAGGTGGTGCGGGAAGAGCCCATTGAGGGGCCCGGTGCTGGACCCGGTGATCTAGTTCCTTGACCCGAAGGGCACAGGATAGAAATTTGGCGGAGAAAAGAATGTGAGGGCTGAGCGGATAGAGTTCATTCCTGCTGAGGGGAACCTCTCATTACTGGGGATCTCGGGTGTTGGAGGGTTTGGCCAGGGCAAGGACCGGGAAGTCTGTAGCGGACAGTCGCATTTACTTGCCGAGTGGGGTGGGGGTTCCGCAGGATTTGGAGGGAGGATTGGGACGGGGCTGCGCTCACCTGCCGAGTAGGGCGCGGGCTGGTGGTCGCGTAGGGCGCCAAGCGCGCAGTTGGAGGAGCCGAGCGCGGGGCAGGGCGGCCCTGCCGCGGGGAAGGCGGGCCGCAGGGGGCTGTATTGGAAGCCGCCAGGCTGGCTGCAGGCGCCGAAGTCGCCGTAGGCGGACGCTTCCATGGCCGCCACGCACGAGTCGTACGAATTGAGGTAGGAGTAGTCCATCGGCCCGGGGGGCGGGGGCGGGGGCCGGGCCAGGCCGGGTCGGGGTAGGGGGCCGGGTCGGGGTGGAAGTAGGGATGGAGGTGCTAGCGCCAGGCGCCGAGGACCTGAGGCCGGCTCTAAGCGCCCGAGAGTTCGCCCGCCCCGTCGCGGCTGCACTCCACCCGTGTGCAAAGCAAGTGCAGCCCGGCTGGCCCCGCGCGCCTTTTAACGCGCAAGACCCCGTGGAGGGGGCGGGGCGGGGCAAATCCTAGGGGGCGTGGTCTGGACTGCCCAGACCCCGCCCCCAGCCACCCCGACCCCCACCCTAAAGGGTCCCAGCCGACCACTTCGGGCTCTCGAGGGGTGGGGCAAAGATGCGCAGGACCCCATCCCCAGAGTCCCCATTCTGCCCCAATCCTGACCAGACCTTCCGTCCCAGCACATGGTGCGAGGCAGAAGGGTCCCAGCCGCTGGTCCGGGCCTCCCCACCTGCGGCCCCGCAGAAGGGAGGGAAGGCAGGCTCCGCGGCGCTCGTGTGAAGAAGTTAATTCAATTTGCCCTGATAACCGAATTATTCCGATCGGCCCCTCAGCCCCGCCCCCAGCGGGGTCCCATCCAGGCGGAGACTGCGGAGGCGGCCCAGGAAAGGGGATGGAGACAAGGACTGGGAAGAGATAGAGCTCAAGACCGGGCAGGAAAGGGATGTGGAACCAGAGAGGAGGCAGAGACAGGGAGAGAAGGAGACAGAAACAGCGATGGAGGCAGTGACAAGAGAGACACAGCTACAGAGATGGAGACAACGATGAAACATGTACAAGAGAAGAGGTGGAGATGAGGACAAGGCAGAGACGGAGAAGGAGACAAGGAGAAGAGAGAGACAGAAAAGAC
Source organism: Otolemur garnettii (assembly GCF_000181295.1). Classification (NCBI taxonomy): domain Eukaryota; kingdom Metazoa; phylum Chordata; class Mammalia; order Primates; family Galagidae; genus Otolemur; species Otolemur garnettii. The sequence goes on along the minus strand of NW_003852396.1, from coordinate 30,046,814 downwards.
AGAACGGGGGGAGGTAGAGGAAAAGAGAGACGGGCTCGGAGACAGAGAAGGGGTCGAGACAAGACAGAGACTGCAACAGGGATTGCGACGGAGACCGCGACAGGGATGAGACAGACACGTACAGAGGCACAGTCTCAGAGAGACAGGGCCAGGGACAGTCACAATGGAGGGGCAGAGAGAAAGAAGCTTTGGAGAGCTGAGGCCCGGGAGCCGGAGAACACTGGCTGCCGAGGGATTGTGAAGGAGGCGCTGGGGGCGGCCGCGCATCGGGCTGCTTAGCTGCTGAGGGTGAAGGCGGCCAAGCCGAGGTCCGGCTATCCCGACTTATCTAGAAGGACACACGACCATGCGCTTCAGGGCCTGGCCTGCCTCTTCCCTTCCCCAATTCCTTCAGCTCAGTTCTCCTCCTCCCTGCCGCACAGGGCGTGACCCTGTGGTGTGACCCTGGACACAGTGTGCGTGTGATGGATGTCAGGAAGGGGGAGCAGCCCAGTGATCCCTTTACCCTTCTTCTGTTTCTCACCCCTTTTCTCCAGAATCTCCTTTCTTCTCCAGGAAAACCACCTAGATTCAGTCTCCACCGGGCAAGATAAGTCCCTGCAGGATAAGCCACTGGCTCTCCTTCTGTGGGACGGCTGGGACTCTTACCGGGTGAAGGGAACAGAGAACTCTTCGGTTACTGCCGCCCACCCCAAATGGATTGGGCAGCTTCTCCGTCCAGTCGCAGCCTTCCCCATCCGTATATTGGCAGGTCCTGAAGGACTCTTGGAATTCCTTTCCCCAAAGTGTGTCAGTACAGGCGAGGCACATCCCTCCTCTGGTAATTTCCTGGCCGTTCATTGTGCGTTTCACGCAGGGACCACCCATCCAATTTCTGCAACTACTCCCTGCCAGAGGGTTTCTCTGAGGCGTTTTCTAAGATTACCTTCCTCCCAAGGGAAAAAAATTTTTTTTAATATGGTGAAAGTATGTTTAGTTTTTTTGTTTTGTTTTTGTTTTTTTAATTTATTGTTGGGGATTCATTGAAGGTACAAGAAACCAGGTTTCACTGATTGCATTTGTTAGGTAAAGTCTCTCTTACAATTGCATAGAAAATTTTTATTGTAGCAAAATACGCATAAGGTAAAATGCACCACCTTAACCATTTTAAGTGTGCAGTTCATTAGGTTAAATACACTTACAATGTTGTGTAACCATCACCACTATCCATCTCTAAAGGCTTTTCCTGTTGTAAAATCAAAACTCTGTACCCATTAAACGATAACTCCCCATTCCCTCTGTTCCCAGCCTTTGGCCACCATTATTACACTTTCTTAACAGTTCTAAGTACCTAAGTGGAATCATGCAGTACTGGTCTTTTTGTGAGGGGCTTCTTTCACTTAGCATAATGTCCCCAAAGTTCATCCATCTTGTAAGTGTCAGAATCTCCTTCCTTTTCAAGACTGAATAATATCCCATTGTATGGATATGCCTCTGTGTTGCTTTCACACTCTGAGCTGTTGTGAATAGCACTGTTATGACAAATAACCCTTGAAGACTCTGATTTCAATTCTTTTGGGCATATACCCTGAAATGGAATTGCTCAATCATATAGTAGTTCTATTTTTATTTATTTATTTATTTATTTGAGCCAGAGTCTCAAGCTGTCACCCTGGGTAGAATGCCATGGTGTTATAGCTTACAGCAACCTCCAACTCTTGGGCTCAAGTGATCCTCTTGCCTCAGTTTTTTCTATTTTTAGTAGAGACAGCCTCTCGCTTTTTGCTCAGACTGGTCTTGAATTCATGAGCTCAAGCTATCCACCCGCCTTGGGCTCCCAGAGTGCTAGGATTACAGGCATTAGCCACCATGCCCGGCCTCTATTTTTATTTTTTGAGGAACTGTTTTCCACAGAGGCTGTGCCATTTCACATTTCCACAAACAGTGCACACATATTCCAACTTCTCCACGTCCTTGTCAACACTTGTTATTTTCTGTTTTTCTCAAATGCCCTCATAGGTCTAAACTTCTAGTGTGTAAGACCTGACAGCTCAACTACTTCAAAAAGTTATCCCACTGACATGTGAGATGCACCTCTCCCCCTCCACACATCCTACAGCCGTTCTCAACCTGTGGGGTCGAGACCCCTTTGTAACAATGAAACTACATCCTGCATATCAGATATTTATATTACAATTCATAACAGTAGTTATGAAGGAGCAACAAAAATAATTTTATGGTCGGGGGTCACCACAACATGAGGAACTGTATTAAAGGGTCGCGGCATTAGGAAGGTTGAGAACCACTGCGGAACCCAAGGGATCTCACAATAGGGAAATCAGATGGGACCTGTCACTCTCCTCTGACCCTGCCATGGCTCTCCATCGTCCTCGTGATCAAATCTATGCTTGGTGCCAGCATTTCAGCCTGCCTCCCCTCATCTTGATTTTCTTTAGAGCCTTCATTTACTTAGCTTTTGGTTCTGAGCTGTTCTTTCTGGCTAGAACACTCACTTTATTCACCATCCTCCCACCCCACCTCTACTTGTGCAAAACAAACCAATCCCCCCAAATAAACCAAAACAAAACATTAAAGGACCCCCCCACTCAAACTTGGTTGCCTCTATTTATCCATTGGATCTCAATTTGGACACTGCTTCCTGGAAACCTTACCTGATGCCCCTAGACTAGGCTGGATACCCCTGCTGTCCCATAGTATCTCCCTCTCTTTTGGTTACTTGAGTCATTCTGTAGAGGTGTTTGTAATAAAGTGCAAAGTCTTAGGGCAGAACTGTGTCTTCTCCCCAGTCCTACCATGGTACCTAGGTAGTTATTCACACATCGCAGGACCTCCTATATCTGTTTCTCAAATGAATGAATTAGGCTAACCTGAAATCTGCCCTTGCTTCCAGGGAAGGAGTCCTCCTGTCCTGACTCCCACTCTCCACTTTTTGAATATGGATCCTCTTCCTCCTTTTCATTTCCGTACTCCCAAGGGACAGAAAACTTCCTCCCTCATTAGTCAATTTCATGGAGCCAGGCACAGTGGCTCATGTCCTTCCTCATCTGAGGAATTTGTAGGTGGCCATATCCCTTCTACAGTGACAAAGCTGACTTGCAGTACAGGAAACTGAAGCTTGCATGCAGGGCCAAGCAGAGATACAAGGGGAAGCAAAGCGGTCCGCTGCTGCCTAAGGTCCTGGTTCTTGTTGTCTCCAAGACCATGGTCTACCTCTGTCATTTCTACAGTTTGGTCCTTCAGCCAGTATACTCCCTCTGGCTAAACTAGTTTTGGGACTAGGTGTGGTGGTTATCACCTATAATCCTAGCACTCTAGGAGGCCAAAGAGGGTGGATTGCTTGAGTTTAGGAGTTGAGACCAACCTGACCAATAGCAAGACCCCTATCTCTACTAAAAATAGAAAAAACTGAGGTGAAAGGATCATTTGAGACCAAGAACTTGAGGTTAGTGTGAGCTATAATGCCATACACTTTAGTCAGGGCGCCAGAGTGAGACTGTGTTTCAAAACTAACAAACAACTTTTGGTTTGGCTTCTGACACTGGTAACCAAGAGTTCTGATCCATACAATATCTTAAGGGTTGACAATTTTATAGGTAATCGATCAAATGGTAGTGGTGATTAGAAGTTTTACTATAAAGTGCATTTTACAGGGTTAGCTGGGCAGAAGCCAGCCTTCCTATGCCTCAGAGCTGTGCACTTGGGCTTTCTCTCTCTGCAGGCAGCCATTCGCACTTGCTGATTGGCAAAGGAGCTGAGAAGCATCCTGAGAGAGAAAATACTTTAAACCTTGTCCACTATTGGGTTCAGATAGGTCTTTTAATGATGGAGGCATGGAGACTTTGAAAGCCAAGCATCGTGTGTGTGTGTGTGTGTGTGTGTGTGTGTGTGTGTGTAGAGAGAGAGAGAGAGAAATGGGGAAATGGGGGTAGGGAAGGGAGCTTCCTTAGGATTCATCATGAAGGAAGAAGGGGACAGGCAGAGTGAGATGGACTCTGCAAGGATCTCATACCAGAGAGGATACTCTGGCTGAGACCTCTCACCTCCCACAAGTCTGTGTACTCCTGGGGAAATTAAAAATGGTCTGGCATGATTAGGACCAGGCACAGTGGCTTATGCCTGTAATCCTAGCACTCTGGGAGGCTGAGGCTGGAGGATCACTTGAGCTCTGAAGTTCAAGACCAGCCTGAGCAAGAGCAAGACCCAAACTCTACTAAAAATAGAAAAAAAAAATAACTGGGTGCTGTGATGGATGCCTAGAGTCCCAACTATTTGGGAGACTGAGGCAAGAGGATCACTTGAGTCCAAGAGTTTGAGTGGCTGTGAGCTGTGATGATACCACAGCACTCTACTGAAGGTGACAATGTGAGACTCTGTCTCAAAAAAAAAAAAAAAAATCTAGTTTGAGGTGGATTTCTGTCACTTCCAAACAAAGGAATCCCATAAAAGATAGGTACAACAAGGTACCTAGTGATACAAATGGTGGAACCAAAAACATGGGGCTAGCCTTGTTGATGTTGAGGGAGGGATGCATGAGAGTCCCCCATTATCAGGAAGTGAGCCTTTTTGTTAGGTGATAATGAAGGAGTTGGGAAAACTGCACATTGCCTTTTAGAACACCCCCCTCCCCCATGCTTGTAACTTTAGAGGATTATGTGGGAGAATGGCAAAATATTGGAGTGTACTGCCTATATTTGGTAACCTTGGGAAGGTGTTTCAAAAGAGGCACAAGTGAGTGAGGAGCAGTATGACCATTTGTAGCTCTGGTGAGGAAGCCCCTGCCTGCGATCTGAGGCTGCTGTAGGAGGATAATCATGGGCTTTGCAGACCCATAGTCAAATTCCCTGCCACACCCTAAAGTGAATGCATTGGTTAAAAAAATTGAATGTCTGACAGATGAAATGGGGATATCTGGGAAGATCTAGAAGAATTAGGGAAATGCAATTCTCCCAGTCCCCCTTGGCACCCCGGCCTGACAGTAAGAAAGAACTGACATTTTTTATTCTTTTTTGGCATCTGGCAAGGAAACTACTTCTAAGTTAGAGAAATCCTACACCTAATAGATGCCAGTTACTTCCTTTCTGAATTCCCCTCACAACCAAGATGTAGGCATTTGACTTTGTCTCAATCAACCATGTACATTCATCACAGACAAGCTAAGGAATCTGTAGCTAAGAAAGTGAGTTCTCAGGGGCATGTTGAGATAGTTATTTATAAGAGAATTTGGATGCTAAGAGCATCTATGAATTAGGGTTGGTTGGGTGTACATAAGAGAAAATCTAAAATAACAATGATATAAACAAAACAATATGATTATTTCTTTTTCACTTAAAATAAGTCTGGAGGAAGGGAGCCCAGTGCTGGTGTGGCTGATCCATGGGGATCAGAGACCCATACTCCTTGTTTGTTTAGGTTTTGTCTTCCTAGACTGTAGTTTCTATCCTCAAGCTTACTTCATGTTCTAAGATGGCTGCTGGAATTCCAGTCATCACATTCACATTCTAGGCAGCAAGAACGAGGAAGAAAGAAAAATACATCTCTCAGTGAACTTTCCTAGAAGTTCCATGCAACACTTCTTTTTACTTTGTATTTGCTTGAACTTAGTCATATGATCATATTGAATAAAAGAGAGACTTGGGAAAGGCAGAATTTTTATTTTATTTTATGTATTTATTTTTTTGAGACATGGCCTTACTTTGTTGTTTGGGCTAGAGTGCAGTGGCATCGTCATAGCTCACCGCAGCCTCCAACTTCTTGGCTCAAGCAATCTTCTTGCCTCAGTCTCTTGAATAGCTGGGACTATAGGCACATACTACCATGCCTAGATGATCTTCTAATTTTTTGTAGAGACAGGGGTATTGCTATTGCCCAGGTTGGTCTTGAGCTCTTGGGTTCAAGCAATCTTCCTGTCTTGGCTTCTCAAAGTGCTAACACAGGTGTGAACCACCATGTCTGGCCTCCAAACCTGTGTGATCCTTCCAAGCAAAAGTGGAAAGCATCAGCATTATTGTCAAAACAAGGCCAGGCCTTGCTTTCAGGCAGTGGTAGCTCAGAGCTTTCATTTTAACCATTTAGAGGAGAGATCTTCATTTTTCTTTTTTTTTTTTTTTTTTTGAGACAGAGCCTCAAGCTATCCCCCTAGGTAGAGTGCTGTGGCTTCACAGCTCACAGCAACCTCCAACTCCTGGGCTCAAGCAAGTCTCCTGCCTCAGCCTCCCAAGTAGCTGGGACCACAGGCGCCTGCCACAACGCCTGGCCATTTTTTGGTTGCAGCCGTCATTGTTGTTTGGCAGGCAGGCTGGATTCGAACCCGCCACCTTAGGTATATGTGGCTGGCGCCTTAGCCACTTGAGCCATAGGCGCCGAGCCGAGATCTTCATTTTTCAAAATGCAAATTCAAGCTCTTCTCTGGTGTCATATTGCTGCAGAACTTCCACTAACATTTTTTGTAATGCATGTTTGATAGTAATAAATTCTTTCAGATTGTGTTTGTCTGAAAAAGTATTTCACTTTGAATTTTTGTAATATTTTCACTGGGTATAGAATTCTGAGCTGACAGTTTTTTTCTTTCAGCACTTTAAGTATGTTATTCTATTATCTTCTGGCTTACAAAGTTTCTGATGAGAAGTATTCTGTGTTCCTTTGAACGTAGTATGTTTTTTCTCTGGTTGTTTTCAAGATTTTCTCTTTCTTTCTCTCCGTCCCTTCCCTTCCTTTTCCTTACCTTTCCTTCCCTTCCCTTCCCTTCTTTTCCCTTCTCCTTCCTTCCTTCCTTTTTCTCTTTCATCTTTTTTTCTCTCTCTTTCTCTTTCTTCAGACAGAGTCTCTCTGTGTCACTTCAGCTAGAGTGCAGTTGCATTGTCACAGCTCACTGCAACTTCACTCTTGGACTCAAGCGATCCTCCCGCCTCAGGCTCTTGAGTAGCTTGGGACTACAGGTGTGTCAGGGTCTTGCTTTTGCTCAGGCTGGTTTTGAACTCCTGACCTCATGCAATTTATCAGCCTGGGCCTCCAAGGGTGTTAGGATTGCATGGATGAGCGACTGTACCCAACCTTATAAGATCTTCTGTTTATCTTTGGGTTTTGGAAATTTGAATCTGATGTGTCTGGCATGTATGGTGGTTTAAAAATATGTATACATTTTTTTTTTTTTGAGACGGAGCCTCAAGCTCTCCCCCTGGGTAGAGTGCCATGGCATCATGCTCACAGCAACTTCCAACTCCTGGGCTCAAGCGGGTCTCCTGCCTCAGCCTCCCAAGTAGCTGGGACTACAGGCGCCTGCCACAACGCCTGGCCATTTTTTGGTTGCAGCCATCATTGTTGTTTGGTGGGCCCGGGCTGGGGATTCGAACCCACCACCTTAGGTGTATGTGGCTGGCGCCTTAGCCGCTTGAGCCACAGGCGGCGAGCCTATGTATACATATTTTTTATGTGTACTTTTACCTCCAGCTCCTTTAAAAGTGAAGCTTAATTCTGCTTCCCTTGAATTTTGGTAGGACTTCTAATGAATAGAATATGATAGAAATAATGGTGTACTACTTCTGACACTTAGGTCATACAAGACAGCATGGCTTCACTGTTTTAGATTGCTCTGGAGGTGCTAGTTATCAGGTTGTAGACTTTAACAGTTACAAACCAATGGTGGGGGTGGGGTGGGGGGATGTCCAGGAAATGTGAAAACAAACTGCCCCTGATCCCCTTAAGGTTATATGTTTTAGTCATCAAGAAGTTATATTTTATATATTTTTTTTTCCTTTTTTTTTTAGACAGAGTTTCACTTTTGTTGTCCTCACTAGAGTGCTGTGACATCACAGCTCACAGCAACCTCCAACTCTTGGGCTCAAGTGATTCTCTTTTCTCAGCCTCCCAAGTAGCTGGGACTACAGGTGCCTGCCACAGTGCTCTGCAATTTTTTTTTTATTGTTGTTGTTTGTTTGTTTAGCAGGCCCAGGCTGGATTTGAACTCACCAGCCCTGGTACATGTGGCTGGGGCCCTAACCACTGAGCTACAGGCACCCAGCCTATTTTATATATTTAATGGTCTAAAAAATGCTAGATGGATGAAGAGTTACTGCAACTGGAAAGGACTATCAAAGATCTCATTCTGAAAAGACCTATGGGGAATTTAAGAAAAGAAGAAGAAAAAGACTATCAAAGATAAAGACCGAAATCATGAAATTATGCCATAGAAACATACTGATTTTTTTCCTCCCACAAGCACTTGCTAAGCATCTATTGTATGTCTAAGTATGCCCAGCTAAGCCACAGAAATTAAGTAGAGGAAGACCCTAAAATGGTTTTGCAACGTTACTCTATTAAAATATGAACCTTAACTTCTTTGATACAGCTCTATTATAATGTGGTTAATTCACATTTCTTTTCCTTTTTTTAGAGACAGGGTGTGCTCTGTCACCCAGGCTGGAGTGTGGTGGCATGATCACAGCTGATTATAACCTCAAACTCCTCTCACTTCAACCTCCCCAGTAGCTAGGACTACAGGACATGCCATCTCACCCTACTAAATTTTGTTGTTGTTTGTTTGTTTTTTGAGACAGTCTCACTCTGTCACCTTGGATAGAGTGTCATGATGTTATAGCTCACAGCAACTTCAAACTCCTGGATTTGAGTGATCTTCTTACCTCAGCCTCCCAAGTACCAACTAAGTTTTTTTATTTTTGTAGAGATGAGGTCTTGCTATGTTGCTCAGGCTGGTCTTGAACTCCTGGACTCTAGGAATCCTCCTGAGCGCTGAAATTATAGGCATGAACCACCATACTTGACCTTATTTAACTTTTAAAAATTAATAGACTTGGCTTGATGCCTGCAGCTCAGTGGCTAGGGCATGGGCCACATACACCAGGGCTGGCGGGTTTGAACTCAGCCGGGCCTGCTAAAAAAAAAAAAAAAATGACAACAACAACAACAAAATAGCTGGGCACTGTGATGGGTGCCTGTAGTCCCAGCTACTTGGGAGGCAGAGGCAAGAGAATTGCTTAAGCCCAAGAGTTTGAGATTGCTGTGAGCTGTGATACCATAGCACTCTACCACGGGTGACATAGACTCTGTCTCAAAAAAAAAAAAATTAATAGTCTTTATTTTTGGAGCAGCTTTAGGTCTACAGCAAAACCAAGTGGAAATTATACAGAGTTTGCATACCCTACTCCTCTCCTAGCCCCACTCAAGCCTTCACTGTTAACATTAGCATCAGATTTGTATATTTGTTACAATCAATGCACCAATATCAACACGGATGTCATTATCAATGAAAGTCCATAGTTTACAATAGCGTTCACTCTTTGTGTTATACATTTTGTGAGTTTTGATAAATTTACAGAGTGGTTTCACTGCCCTAAAAATCCCCAGTGCTCCACCTGTTCATCTCTGCCCACTCAAGTCTCTGCAACCATTGATGCTTTTACTGTGTCTATAGCTTTGCCTTTTCTGGAGTGCTGTATACTGTGTTTCCCTGAAAATAAGATCTACCCAGAAATAAGCCCTAGCAGGATTTCTATGCATTTGCTAAATATAAGTCCTACCCGGATAATAAGATCTATGCAGCATATCTGTATAGCCACGCGACGCAGAGCGGTGAGGAAGACTGAAATACCTTTTATCTGCCATCGCTCCTTTCTCGGAGCTGTTCCCACTTGCACAGGTGTGCGTGTGGCAACCGTGGTCACAGGCATCCTATTGTGCACATGCGAACGGCTAGGGGAAAGGATTTCATGCATCACTAGCACCAGCCCCACCAACAAGGTCGGCTCCCTTTGTCAGGTTCTAGAAGAAGATGACTTAACTAACTGTATTTGAATAAATGTAGATTGTTGTATTATACTTAATAAAAATAAGACATCCCTGGAAAATAGGCCCTAGTGTGTCTTCTTGAGAAAAAATAAAGATAAGACAGTATCTTATTTTCAGGGAAACACGGTAGTTAGAATCATACAGCATATAGCCTTTCAGAATGCTCTTAGGAATAAGAATTTAGAATTGTTCCACGTCTTTTCATGACTTAATAGCTCATTTCTTTTTAGTGGTGAATAATATTCCACTGTCTGTGCACCACAGTTTATTCATTTACCTACTGAAGGACAATTTTAGTTTCTTTCATATTTTGGTAGTTATGAGTAAAGCTGCTATAAACATTCATTCATGTGCAGGGCTGTGTGGACATAAGTTTTTAACATATCTGGCCAAATACCAATGAGCATAATTGCAGGATCATAAGGTAAAAATGTTTAGTTTTGTAAGCAACTGCCAACCATCTTCCAAAGTGGCTGTACTAGTTTCCATTCCTGTTACTCTACTTCCTTGCCAGTATTTGGTGTTGCTAGCGTTTTGGATTTTAGTCATTCCAGTAGGTGTGTAATGGTATCTTATTGCTTAATTTGCAACCCTACTGATCTAGTATATGGAACATCTTTTCATACGCCTATTTTTCATTTGCATATCTTCTTTGACGAGGTGTCTGTTCAGATCGTTTGCCTATTGTTTAATCTGGTTGCTCGTTTTCTTTTGAGTTTTATTGATTTATTTGTTTGTCTATTTATTTATTTTCTGTCTGAGTTTTAACAGTTCTTTGTATGTTTTGGATACCATTCTTTTGATCAGATACTACTGTTGCAAATATTTTCTCTCAGTGTGTGACTTCTTTTTCTATTCTTTTCACATTTAACTTTGATTAGAAAGGACTTTTCTTTTTCTTTTTTTTTTTTGAGACAGAGCCTCAAGCTGTCCCCCTGGGCAGAGTGCCATGTGTCACAGCTAACAGCAGCCTCCAACTCCTGAGCTCAAGCGAGTCTCCTGCCTTTGCCCCTCAAGTAGCTAAGATCACAGGCACCTGCCACAACACCTGTCTATTTTTTGGTTGCAGCTGTCATTGTTGTTTGGTAGGCCTGGGCTGGATTTGAACCCACCAGCTCAAGTGTATGTGTCTGGCGCCTTAGCCACTTGAGCCACAGATGCTGAGCCAGAAAGGACTTTTCTAAAGGATTTTTTCCTAATTTTTAAATATTAAAGTTTTTTTTTTTTTTGAGACAGAGTCTCGCTATGTTGCCCTTGGTAGAGTGCCACAGTGTCACAGCTCATAGCAACCTCAAACTCCCAGGCTTAAGCGATTCTCTTGCCTCAGCCTCCCAGTAGCTGGGAGTATAGGAGCCCACCACAATGCCCGGCTATTTTTTGTTGCAGTTGCCATTGTTTTTTTAGCTGGCCTGGGCCGGATTTGAACCTGCCAGCCTCAGTGTATGTGGCTGGCGCCATAACCACTGTGCTATGGGCGCCAAGCCTTGAGGTATATTTTTTAAGATACAAAAATTGAGATATAGGCTCAGCACCTGTGGCTCAAGTGGCCAAGGCACCAGCCACATACACTTAAGGTGGCGGGTTCAAATCCAGCCTGGGCCCGCCAAACAACAATGACGGCTGCAACCAAAAAAATAGCTGGGCATTGTGGCGGGTGCCTGTGGTCTCAGCTACTTGGGAGGTGGAGGCAGGAGACTTGCTTGAGCCCAGGAGTTGCAGGTTGCTGTGAGCTGTGACAGCACAGCACTCTACCCAGGGGGACAGCTTGAGGTTCTGTCTCAAAAAAAAAAAAAAATTGAGATATAATTCATATGCCATAAATACTACTTTTAGTAGTACTTTTTTATACTACTTTTTATACTACTCAGTGGTTGCACAAAGTTGTACAATTGTCACCACTCTGTCATTCCAGGACATTTCATCACACACCCCCACCAAGGAATCTCCATACCTGTTATCAGCCATTTCTATTCTTCTCTTTCCCAGCATCTGGTGACCACTAATCTATTTTCTGTCTCTGTGGATTTGCTTATCTGGACATTTTCCTATAAATTGAATCATCTACTGTGGGATCTTTTGTAACTGGCTTCTTTCATTTAGCATACTTATAGATTCAAACGTGTTATAACATGAATCAGTATTTTATTCTTGTTATGGCTGAAAAATATTCCATTATATGAATATACCTCATGGAGTCTATCTGTTCATAAGTTTGATGGACATTTGGGTGGTTTCTACTTTTTGGATATTTTTAAAAATATTTCTGTGAAAAGTTGTGTACAAGTTTTTGTATGGCTATATGTTCTCATGTATCTTAGGTATAACCCAGCAGTGAAATTGCCTGGTCCTGTGTTTCATGTTGTTTATTTTTGAGACAGAGTCTCACTCTGATGCCCTGGGTGGTAGAGGGCTATGGTGTCACAGCAACCTCAAACTCTTGGGCTCTAGTGATCGTCTTGTCTCAGCCTCTTGAGTAGCTGGAACTTTAGGCACCTGTCATGATGCCCAGCTTATTTTTCTATTTTTAGTAGAGATGGGGTCTCACTCTTGATCAGGCTGGTCATGAGCTCCTGAGCTCAAGCAATCCACCCACCTTGGCCTCCCAGAGTTCTAGGATTACAGGTGTGATCTGGGTGCCCATGTTTCATGTTTCAAGTGACTGCTAAACTGTTTGTTTTGCAGTTTTTGGCCCGGGCTGGGTTTGAACCCGCCACCTCTGGCATATGGGGCTGGCGCCTTACTCCTTGAGCCACAGGCACTGCCACTGAACTGTTTTCCAAAGTGGCTGCATGATTTTACATTTCCATCAGTAGTGTACGATGGTTCCAATTTCTTCAGATCCTAACTGACACTTGTTATTGCTTGTCTTTTCGATTATAGTCATTTCAGGGGGTATGTGTAGTGGTACCTCACTGTGGTTTTTTTTTTTTTTTTTTTTAGAGACAGAGTCTTACTTTGTCACCCTTGGTAGAGTGCCGTGGTATCACAGCTCACAGCAACCTCCAGCTCTTGGGCTTAGGTGATTCTCTTGCCTCAGCCTTCCAAGTAGCTGGAACTACAGGTGTCTGCTACAACGTCTGGCCATTTTTTTGTTGCAGTTTGACTGGGGTCGGGTTTGAACCCACCACCCTTGGTATATGGGGCTGGTGCCCTATTCACTGAGCCACAGGTGGCGCCCCTCATTGTGGTTTTGATGTGCATTTCCCTGATGGCTAATGATGCTGAGCATCTTTCATGTGCTTATTGGCCTTTCGTACGTCTTCTTTAGATAAACATCTATTCAGATAGTTTGCCCAGTTTTAAACTGGGTTGTCTTTTTATTGTTGTGTTGTAAGAGTTCTTCATATACTCTGAATACAAGAACCTTATTAAATATATGAGTTTCAAATATTGTCTCCCATTCTATAGGTTATCTTTTCAGTTTATTGATAGTGTCCTTTAAATACAAAAGTTTTCAATTTTGAGGTTCAATTTATTTTTTCTTACTGTGTTTTGGTGTCATATTCAAGAAACCATGCCTAATCGAAGGTCATAAAGATTTACCTATTTTAAAAATTGAAATAAAATATACAAAACATAAAATTCACCATTTTGACCCCTTCAATGACATTGAGTATATTCACAATGTTATATAACTGTCACTAGAACATTTTATTACCCCAAAGAAAACTCCCCACCCATTCAGTAGTTACTCCCTATTCTCCCCCTTTTCCTCATTCCTGGCAACTGCTAATCTACTTTCTGTCTCCACATATTTGCCTAGTCTGGATACTTTGTATAAGTGGACTCATATAATATGTGGCCTTCTGTGTCTGATTTCTTTCACTTAGCATAAAGTTTTCAAGCAACCTCAAACTCTTGATCTTAAGTGATTCTGTTGCCTCAGCCTCCCAAGTAGCTGGGACTACAGGTGCCTGCCATAACGCCCAGCTATTTTTTGGTTGTATTTGTCATTATTGTTTGGCAGGCCCGGGCTGGATTCGAACCTGCTAGCTCCAGTGTATGTGGCTGGCGTCCTAGCTGCTGAGCTTCAGGTGCCAAGACATTTTATTTTATTTTTGAGACAGAGTCTTACTCTATTGCCCCCTGCTAGAGTGCTGTGGAATCATAGCTCAGCGCAGCCACCAACTCTGGAACTTAAGTGATTCTCCTGCCTCAGTCTCCCAAGTAGCTGGGACTATAGGTGCCCCCTACAATGCCAGGCTAAGTTTTCTGGTTTTAGTAGAGACAGGAACTCACTCTTGCTTAGGCTAGTTTGGAACTTCTGAGCTCCAGTGGTCCACCTGCCTTGACCACTCAGAGTACTAGGATTACAGGCACAAGCTACTGAAGTTTATCAGCATATACATCAGTACTTCATCCTTTTATATGGCTTAATAATATAGATGATATGGATATACAACATTTTCCCTATCCAGTCATCAACTGATGCACATTTAGGTTGTTTCCATCTTTTGGCTATCGTGAAGACAAACAAATGTAGAAATTTTTGTTTGTATGCCATTTAACATTCCCACCAGTGATATATGAAGGTTCAAATTTCTTCATATCCTTGCCAACACAATATTTTTTTGTATTTTAAGAAATTATAGTCATCCTTGTGGATGTCATTATGATTTGCAGTTCTCTAATAACTAATGATGTTGAAAATTTTGATTTGCATTTCTCTAAGAACTAATGATGTTGAAAATCTTTTCATATATTTTTTCACTTTTTGTATATCTTTTTTTGTAGAGATTACAACGGTTTTCTTCTAAGAGCTTTATAGTTTAAACTCTTACATTTAAGTCTTTGATCCCATGTGAGTTAATTTTTGTGGATGGCATGAGGCAGAAGTCCAATTTGTTCCTTTGTATATGTATAACCTGTTGTCCCAACATCATTTACTATTTTTTTCACATAGTGTTTCTTAATTTTTTTTTTTAAACAGAGTCCCATTCTGTTGCCTCAGCTAGAGCATACCTTAGCTGTCACCATAGCTTACTGCAACCTCAAAGTGCTAGGTTCAAGTGATCCTCCTGTCCCAGCTTCCCAGACTACAGATGGATGCCACCATGTGTTCTATTTTTGAGAGATGAGATCTCACTCTTGAGATCTCCTAACCTCCCGGAGTTCTAGGATTACAGGTGTGAGCCACTGTACCTGGTCTATGTTTCATAACTTTTTTTGAGACAGAGTCTCATTATGTCACTCTTGGTAGAGTGCAGTGGCATCGCAGCTCACAGGAACCTCAAAATTTTGGGCTTGATCAGTTCTCTTGCCTCAGCCTCCCAAGTAGCTGGGACCACAGGTGTCTGCCACAACGCCTGGCTATTTTGTTGCTGTTGTTGTTATTGTTATCATCATTGTTGTTTAGCAGGCTCAGGCCTGGTTTGAACCTACCGGCCCTGGTGTATGTGGCCGGTGCCCTAACCACTGAGGTATGGGTGCCAACCCTGTTTCATAATTTTTTTATTGAATGTTGGTCATCATGTATAGAATAGTAGAGACTATAATAACTTGTATTTATGCCTAGAAATGAGCATGTCTTTTTTTGTTGTTGTTGTTAGGCTATTAGTATGGGTAATTGAAATAATTTAGTCAAGAGTTGCTCTGGATTTAGGTTTTTATTTTTGAAAAAGAGTCTCACTTTTGTCGCCCTTGGTAGAGTGCTGTGGGGTCATAGTTCACAGCAACTTCAAACTCTTGGGCTCAAAGTGATTCTCTTGCCTCAGCCTCCCAGGTATCTCAGACTACAGGTACCTACCATAATGTCTAGCTATTTTTTAGAGACAGGGTCTCGCTCTTGCTCAGGCTGGTCTTGAACTCCTGAGCTCAGGCAATCTACTTGCCTTGGCCTCCCAGAGTGCTAGTGTTATAGGTGTGAGCCACCATCAGCCTTGGGTTTAGGTTTTATTGTTGCTATGGTTACCTTCAATGTACCATCAGTTTCAACCTTCAATGTATTATCAACTTCAAATTCCTCTATCATTACTTATGGTTAGGATGAAGGCTGGATTGCTGCAACTTTATCAATTTTTTTTATGTTTCAAAATTTGTTGAGTTTCCTCATTTACTCTTGACTTTCTGTTCTTTTTGTCCTTGTGGGTATTTACTTTTTCCCCCAATTTTAAAAATTGTGACAAAATATACATAAAATTTACAATCTTAGCTATTTATTTATTTATTTTAAGACAGAGTCTCCCTCTATGGCCCTGGGTAGAGTGCTGTGGTGTCATGATAGCTCACAGCAATCTCAAACTCATGGGCTCAAGTGATCCTATTGTGTCCGTTTTTCTGTTTTTGGTACAGACAGGGTCTTGCTCTTGGTTAGGCTGCTCTCAAACTCCTGAGCTCAAGCAAGCCACTTGCCTTGGCCTCCCAGAGTGCTAGGATTATGGGTGCGAGCCACCACACCTGGCCCACCACTTCTAAAATGTATAGTTCAGTGTTATTAAATAACACTCATAATGGCTGGACACAGTGGCGCCTCCTGAGTAGCTGGGACTACAGGCGACCGCCCCCTGAACTAAAATGTATAGTTCAGTGTTATTAAATAACACTCATAATAGCTGGACACAGTGGCGCCTCCTGAGTAGCTGGGACTACAGGCCACCGCCCCCTGCCTATTTTTTGTTGTTGTTGGCAGTTGTCATTGTTTAGCTGGCCAGGGCTGGGTTGGAACCTGCCAGCCTGGGTGTATGTGGCTGGCGCCCTACCCAGTTAGCTATGGGCGCTGCCCAAATGTAGTAGTTCTAATTGTGTGTGTGTATGTGTGTAATCTGTAGGGTTCTCTGAATATAAGATAATATCATTTGCTAACAGAGGCAATTTTGCCTCTTTTCCCAATTTGGGTGAGTTTTATTTCTTTTTCTAGCCTAATTTCTATAGCTAAAATTTGTAGTACTATGTTGAATAGAAGTGGTAAAAGCAGGCATCTTTCCCTTGTTGCTGATCTTAAGAGGAAAATCTTTCATCCTTCACCATTGAGTATGTTATTCACTATGGGATTTTCATATAAGGATTTCATTGTGTTCAGGTAGTTTCCTTCTATTCTTACTTTATTGAGTGTTTTTATCATGAAAGGGTGTTAACTTTTGTCAACACTTTTTGTATATCAATTGAGATGATGATGTAGTTTTTTCCTTTCATTCTATTAGTGTGGTATTACATTGACGGATTTTTTTTTTAATGTTGAACCATCTTTGCATTCCAGGAATAAATCCCTCTTGGTCATAGTACATAACCTTTTAAACATACTGCTGAATTTAGATTGCTAGTGTTTTGTTGAGGTTTTTTGATCAATGTTTATAAGCAACATTGGTCTTTAGTTTTCTTTCTTGTAGTATCTTTGGCTTTGGTATGGGGTAGTGCCAGCCTCAGAATGAGTTAGGAAGTGTTCTCTCCTTTTTAAGTTATTGAAAATGCTTAAGAAGGATTGGTGTTAGTACTTTAAATGCTTGGTAGAATGCAGCAGTGAAGGAGGTCCAGGGTTCTATTTGTCAGGAGACGTTTTATTACTGATTCAGTATTCTTACTAATTATAGGGTTTTTCAGATTTTCTACTTCTTTATCATTTAGCCTTAGTAGGATTTATGTTCTAGGAATTTATCCATTTCACCTACATTATCTAATTTGTTGGTATAACTTATTGATAATATTCTTATCATTCTTTTTTATTTCTGTAAAATCAGTAGGAATAGCCCAGCTTTCATTTCTGATTTTAGTAATCTGAATCTTAACTCTTTTTTTCTTAGTATACCTACTTAAAGGTAGAAATAAAGTATTTAAATCTATTTATCTAAAAGTAGATAGACTAAGAAAGTTTTGGCATTTTTGTTGATCTTTTTCTTTCTTTTTTTTTGAGACAGAGTCTCAAGCTGTCCCCCTTGGTAGAGTGCCATGACATCACAGCTCACAGCAACCTCCAACTCCTGGGCTCAAGCAAGTCTCCTGCCTCCGCCTCCCAAGTAGCTGGG